>NC_040907.2:160067555-160673023 GCF_004126475.2 Phyllostomus discolor
AATTTAAAATGAATAAAAACCCACTGGTCAGTATGAGGATGTGGCTTGTTATAGTTTGTGCAGACTCCATTTTGTTTTCTAGAACTTGAAATACCTTCACAATTTTATAGTAACTTTCATGAAGAAAAATCCTAACTCGGTAAACAAGTTGTTGTTGTTATTGTTACCAAATATGCTGCTTTGAAGTCTTGGCATATCTTTGATTATTGTTTTCAATATGGAACATTAAGTCTGGTACTTGAAAGTACAGCCATCTCGTTGCTTGTATTCTAGAGAAAACTGTTAAAACTGCCAAGAATTTTAAGTTTGGAAAGACTTTAATAAGTAGTAACTTTTCATAAGATTGTTTTTACCATTCCCAGCCTAGAAATAATGCAAACCAGATTGATTTGGAAGGCTCTCTGATGTAGTAAAGTAATTCAATTCAGCTGCCGCTTATGGAGTAGTCTGCCATTGTGGGGTCTACAAACATGAGCAAAGAGTTCTAGACAATTAAAGTAGAAATAGACAAGAGTCAGGAAAAATGGAGAAAACACCTGACATTGAGTTATACAGATGGCACTTTCTAAGTGTCCAAATGGAGGAAAATTAATTATCCCGCATCACTAAGACATTATTTCTATAACCTGCCATAAACATTTTTGTGTGTATACATCAAGGAATTTACATATTTTTATATCAAGGAAGTTATATATATATACTTATATAGAGAGATATACCTCAAGGAATCATTTATCTTCTTCTACCTCTCTAGCACATATTCATTTCCCCCTTCCACCATCTCTCTGTCTCTCTCTGTCTCTGTCTCTCTCTCTCTCTCTCACAGACACACACACCTCTTTTCCTTTCTGTTTCCCATCTGACCATCAATTGAATTTCTAGGGTAATGTTTTTCAAACTGTGGGTTATGACTCATTAATAGATCATGAATCAGTTTGAACCACATTTTTTAAAAAATGCAATAGATTACAATAGAAAATATCAGAATGTACCACATAGTAAGTCATAAATTTATTTTAGTTATATATTGCATGTATTGTATGTGGTTATAATATAAAGTATATTTCTTATTGTTGATTGCCATTTTGAAAAAAGTTTGAAAGCCACTGTTCTAGACTGTTTCATCTATTTGTGTCCTGAACCTAATGTTCTTTAAGCATACTTGTTGAATAGTTACTGCATAAATATTTGGATAAGACTTTTTAAACTAGAATTTTGTTTATGCTTGATATCTTGTTTCTAATCTGCATTGGCCAGAGGGAAACCCATAGTGTTGACAAGTTATATAATATTACTTTTAAAAGATTCATTTTCCTGTCCTGGCTGGTGTGGCTCAGTGGATTGAGTGCTGACCTGCGAACTGAAGGGTTGCTGGTTCAATTCCCAGTCAGGGCACATGCCTAGGTTGCAGACCAGGTTCCTAGTAGTGGGCTCACAAGAGGCAACCACACATGGATGTTTCTCTCTCTGTCTTTCTTCCTCCCTTCCCCTCTCTTTAAAAATAGGTAAATCTTTTTTTAAAAGGCTAAATTTTTTTTTCTTTAATGGAGTTCATACTGGTTTTCACTGGTTTATATTGCTCTGAAGTTCTAGAAAGCCTGACTGTGCACAGTAGTGGTATTAAAACAGATAGCATTTGGTTAATTTTAAAGAGAAGGAGCCCAGAAACTGAATTGTTCAACGTCACCTGGAAGCCAAAGATATTTATGTTAGGCTTTGTTGTTCAGCATTAGGAGGAACTAGAATCTGCTCTTTATTAATACTTCACTTAAACATTTCTTCTTGTAAGGTAGTATAGTGAAGATGTATGGCTCCCTTCCAAGCCATGATAATTCTGGTATTTTAAAAATTACTCTCTTTTTTTGTTTGATTATTTATTCATTTATTCATTTATTTGTTCGTTCATTTATTTTTTTAGCCTGGGTAAACTCTGGGTAGGTGACTAGCTGGATATACTGAATAGCTGGAACTGGCATTTGAAAAGAAATTACTGCTGGTGGGAACATAAACTGGTACAGCCACTAGGGAAAGCAGTCGGGCAGTTCCTCAAGAAAATTAAGAATAGTTACCATATGACCCAGCAATCCCTCTCCTGGGTGTTTACCCCAAAAAACTCAAAAACAGGTATTCGCAAAGATGTAGGCACCCCTCTGTTCGATGCAGCATTATTCACGGTGGCCAAGACACGGAGCTGACCGAAGTGTCCTTTGATAGAGGACTGGATAAAGAAGATGCGGTACACATATGCTATGGAATATTACTCAGCCATAAGAAAAGATGAAATTCTGCCATTTGCAACCACATGGATGGACCTTGAGAATATAACGCTAAGTAAAATAAATCAGTCAGCAAAAGCTAAGGACCATATGATTGCACTCATATGTGGGGTGTAAAACTGAAACTCATGGACACAGAGAGCAATGTAGTGGTCACCAGAGGGAAGGGGGTGGGGGACCTAATATATGGTGACAGAAGATGGTTTGACTGTGGGTGATGGGCATTTAGTGCAACATATAAACTCAGTATAGAAATGTACACTTGAAATTGATATGACCCTATTAATCAATGCCAACCCAATAAATTTAGTAAAAGTTTATAAAAAGGAATAAAAGAAATTATTGCTACCCTCCAGTGTGGACTGTGATTAAGATTATGGGCTGTAGAGATCTACAGACTAGATTTAAGTCCCTGGTGCACCACTTACCAGCTCTTTCACCAGCTCAGTGACTTTATTTCCTCCTGCAGAATGGAGGTGACACCTGCCTCATAGGATTTCAAGGAGTGAATTAGCTAATGTATGTAAAGTCCAGTGGCTAGCACATAGTAAGGGCTCAGTGACTGATTGCTGTTTTTAAATGCTATAATAACTCATCACTAAAGTACAGAATACCTAGTTATTGTTAGAAAATTGCTAGCTGTTAAGAATACTAACCCATATCAAGGATCTTTATCTGCCTCATTGTGGGAATAGGTCAGAGGACATCAGCAGAATCATAGGATATAAGAAATCAGGAAATCTGAAGCATCTTTTGAGATAGTCCTTTTATCTTACAGTTGGTTGTGGCACCCGTATAATGTAATTGTCTATGTACTTTACATAGGAAGAACTATGTCTTATTTGACATTGTATCCCCACATAGTAGGACTTTTATTTTGTTTAACTGCTGAGCTTTAAAAGGTTAGTGTATATAAGTATTATACACATTAGTCCTTTGTAGGATACGTGGTTTTTAAATTTTTTCTCATGGTCTGTAGCTTGTCTTTTCATCTTCTTAACAGGTTTTTGCAGACAAATATTTTAAATTTTGGTGAAGTCCAATACACCAGTTTTCCTTTACAGATCATGTTTTGGTGTCAAGTCTAAGAACTCTTTGCCTGGCCCTAGATCCGAAGTTTTTCTCCTATGTTTTTTTCCTAAGAGTTTTATAGTTTTATTGTTGTTGTTGTTTTAATTTTATTCACTGATTTTAGGAAGGGGGAGAGGAAGAGAAAGAGACACATTGATTAATTGTTTCCCTTATTTATGCATTCGGTAGTGGGTTATTGCATGTGCCCTGCCTGAGGATCAAACCTGCAACCTTGGCATATCGGGACACCTCTCTAACCGACTGAGCTACCCAGCTGGGACCTAAAAGTTTTATAGTTTTACAATGAAGTTTGTGATACATTCTGAGTTCATTTTTTATAGTGGTAAAATACATATCACATGAAATGTACCATTTTAACCATTTCAAAGTGTACAATTTAGTGGCATTAGCATACTCACAATGCTGCATAGTCATCGTACTAGATCACCCCAAACAGAAATATAGTACCCATTAAGCAGTCCCTCCCTATTCTTCCTTCCCCTGAATAATATTCCATTATGTGGATATACTACATTTATTGTTTATCTATTCATCAGTTGATGGAATTGGGGTTGGTTCCACCTTTTGGCTATTGTGAGTAAGTGCAGCTATGAACATTTCATGTACAAGTTTGTTTCCGTCTGACGTATCTCACTTAGCATAATGTCCTCGAGGTCCATCCATGGTGTTGAGAGGGGCAGGATTTCCTTCTCTTGATAGGTGAATAATAATATAATAGTTTTTCGTGTATATATACCACATTTTAAAAATCCATTCACTCATCAACACTTAGGTTGTTTCCATGATTTTTGCTATCATAAGTAATGCTGCAAGCTTCTGCCACATTTTTCTGAGTTCTGTTTATGTTCAGATAATGTTGTGGATCCTAAATTTTTTCAAGGCTTGAAACACAGTTTGCAGATAATTAATTGTGCTTATGATTGGCTTCACATCTATGTAAAACTCTTACTGTTCAGCATCTATGTATAGAACAATACTTAAATGAGAAGTTGCTACGCTCATTCTTTATTCTGTACCCTTTCTATAAATTCCTAATCCTTCTTCCAAGTACATAAAACTTTGAAACTTCTTGTTTTACAAGGCCAAGTTAAATAATGAGCTTTTGAAGTTTTAGAAAGGTCAGTGTTTTGAGTCATTTCTAATCTTACTTCCCTTTTTTGGTGTCATTTCCTCATTTTTTGACAAATGCCATAAACTCCAATTGTTTAATATTTGGGACAGAATGTAGACTAAAAGTCTTAAAAATTTTGTAGCCCCCTTGTGTTTTATGATATGTGAAATAGTATGTGTCATTGTAAAGTAGGAGACAGAAAATTGTGACTTGGAATATTGCCTAAGACATATGCAGTCTGAATTGGGGCAGGATGTTTAATCCACTGAACTCCTCGATTATCAACCTCTATCTCATTGTGTAGCTGCAAAGGTAAAATCAGAAAGGTATAAGAGATGGTATAAACTACAAAGGGTTATACACATATAGTATGTTCTTTTATTATTAAAATGGGTGGTTAGATGTATCTTTCTGTTTACCATACTCATTGAAAAATGTGTTCATCATCAAGAGTTCTTTACACTATAAGCTTTTACTTATCAATGTTTCATTTATCAGCTTCTTAAACCAATGCTGGGACAATGAAATGAATCTACCACCACAGCTCTTTACTTTTTGCTGTGCTTTCAGAAAATTATTTTGTGAACATCAGAAATTTGGTTAGACACAAGCTTGCTATCTAACTCTATTTTCCATTAAGCTAAATAGTGCTTTTGGAATTGAGGATTAGGCAGAATCCAACTGAAGGCAATATTTGTAGACTGACTTTTTTTAAAATGACTTCAGTCAGTGGCCTACTGTGATAAACTAAAATAGAATTAATTTCTTTATTAAGTGATATCCCAGTTATTGAGTACTCACTTAGTCTGTACTTGACCATTTAAAAGACAGCCTGGCATAAACAGCTTCTAAGAAAATAAGGTTCCAAAGGTTGGTTAGGCCTCTAGACTTCTGACTACCCAGCTGGATATGAAAAAAGAAAAGTTTTTTTACAGTTGGTATTCTGTACCACATTTTTGGATAACAGCAAGATAATGCTAAAGACCATAGGTTGGTAAGCCAAATGAATCACAGTACAGCAAAACCTAATTTTTTAGTAATATATAATATTACTAGGGTCATTCCATTAGTAGTGGATGTTGTATAAAAAGAAAAAACAAAAACCTGTGAACACATGTTTAATTGTCACACACTCATTGTGTTTTTTCTCAATTTTTTAATTAATGGCTTAGGATGTGGAAGGTTCAATTATATAGAAGTTCATATTTTACATTTTCTTCACTAATTAATTACTTTCTAATCACAAAGTCAGAAATTTATTAAATGATGTGATATAGTGTTTAAACCACATCTCCTGAATTTTGTGTGTAGTACACTAAACTAATTTAGGTAACTTATGGGATGTTACATATGAGATTGACATTGTCAAGACGGAAACAGTTTTAATGTGTTTTGCAAAAATTATTTTTAACAGAATGAGTTTACACGTCCAGGACAAGAATTAATACAAGAATTTGTAATGTTTTATCATTAGCTTCTGTGGGCTAAGAGCTGGGTCAAGGCAGAAGGCTATCTCATTAGAAACAAATTGGTTGTTACTGTGTTTAAAAGTTGAGACCAGATGTCTCTGGCCTTTATCAGGGATTCAGACCCATAAGATGAACATGACCTATTTTGCCTTTCCCTTCTGGATCTCTCTAGAAAAGTGTTCTGCTGGGACTTTGAGGTGGTGAAGAATTTGCAGTTAGGGGCTCCCCAGAAACTTCTCTCCCCTTAGTTTTCAACGGAAATGGAAAAAGAGTACTTGGGTGTTGGACATTTAACTCCCCTTGTTATGAAGTGATTCTTCTCACCAGACAAATAACCACTTAAAAATACAATTTTATAGTTAGTTAGAATGGTTTTTCTGTTACCCAATCATTTATATTGAAAAGGTTGCATGAATGAAAGTCACCACCTGTAGGAAAAAATTAAGCAAAACCATTTTTATAATTTCTGCCCCGACTGGTGTGGCTCAGTGGATTGAGCGCCAGCCTATGAATCAAATGGGTGCTGGTTCGATTCCCAGTCAGGGCACTCGAGAGGCAACCACACATTGACGTTTCTCTCCCTCCCTTCCCCTCTGTCTAAAAAATAAATAAATAAAATCTTAAAAAAATTTTTTTTGTTTGTTTCCTACTTCCTTGTTGCATGTCTTTGCATTTTCTATACTCAGTTCAAAAGCACAGCTAGGGAAAGGAATGTATATACCAGTCAGCGGTCTCCCTCTTTCTTGATCTACGCTTACTGCCATTTCACGTCTAAAAGTTCAAGGAGGCATTCCTTTAGTTGGCAGTGGCTGTCACCCTCTGCTGTGTCATTCCTCTGAGTGTGGTTCAGGATCTAGTGCCAGTCTGCAGACCGGACTGTCTGTGACAAGTACAGACTGTGGTATTACGTGTTCAGAAACTTCTTTCAGTTTGACAATTGCCAAGACATCTAAATGCATAATTTTGTATTTTACAGAAATATTGGCCCACAGCAAATTGGAGAAAGTCACCACAGACAATTTGAAAAGCACCAAGCTAGGTGACTTCAACAACATTTAATAAGACTGTCCTGTTGATCCACCTATAGTTGGTTAGGTGCTCAGTTGTGGCAAAGCCTGGAAGAATTTATTTCCCTAGCATAAAATCAAGGATAGTCCTAAGTATCAGTGATAATCGTGATAATTAGGTGAATCAGCAGTTCATGTGTTTTCTGAATAGCTTTTCATTGTTGCTTACTGGGATTTGAAGCACTGTCTGCTGAAGTTACGTAGTTTAGCAACATTAATTTTTCCCATACTTTCCCTGTGAAGTTATTGAGTCATTTTAAAAAACTTAAAGCTGTGTTTCTCTCATGTTAGTAAATTACATTCACTACAAAATGTAGTGGCCATTAAATATGACCAAAGTTTGGTCTAACATCAATTCATGAGTAAGAGAGAAGGGCTCTACTGAGATCACTCGCTGTGAAAATTTGCCGTCTTAGATGTGGCATTTTACTTTTGTATTATTTTGATCACTTCCATAGCAATTTCTTTAAAAATTCAATAGCAGTTGATGACATGGTTATAATTGAACCACACATTTGCATTCACCCTGAAAATACCAATTTCTGATTTAGTGTTATAATCTAAGATATATTTACTTTAAAAAATTGTTCTAGTATTTTTTTTTTGAGAAGTATGTTGTAAAGAAAGCTACCAATGTAACTCTGAGGGAGGAAAAACTTCTACTAGACCCATGTAAAGTTTGAATTTGATAACGAATTTACCATGAATGTCCTTTGCGTTTATTAACACAGATACGGGGAATCGGCAGGCTTGAAGCATGAGCTCAGATGCCAGCCAAGGCGTGATCACCACTCCTCCTCCTCCCAGCATGCCTCACAAAGAGAGGTATTTCGACCGCATCAATGAAAACGACCCAGAGTACATCAGGGAGAGGAACATGTCTCCTGATCTAAGACAAGACTTCAACATGATGGAACAGAGGAAACGGGTTACTCAAATCTTGCAAAGTCCTGTGAGTTGAAATAATTAAAACGCTACAATTCTTCTTCGGAAACCGTGATATAGTGAAGTAGGAGATATCTTAAGTCTCAGCTTAGAAGAGGGGTGGAGGAAGAGTGACTCTTGCAGAGGCAAAATGCACACCTACTTTATATACTTAATTTGCAAGTCTTTAATAACAAACTAGTATTGTCTTGGTGGTATAAATTTTCTTTGTGTGATTTCTGAATGCAGTGCTTCGTTCAAGGGGGGACAAAGATGCCCCTGTGCTCAGGGACACCCAGTTTGGACTGAATATCTGTGAAGAAATGAAAGCCGTGACTGAAGTGTATTTGAGACCAGGGAAGGAGTTAGGTACATCTCGTGCCCGTATTTTCTTCTTCCTTTGGACACCTTGACACTCAGAGCAGCGTAGGAAGACTTAAGGTTTTGAGGTCTGTGATTTGGCAGCCTCAGGTTACATAACACCTAATGCAGGCTCACACACACCAAACTAACTACTCTAAAAGTGGATTTCAACCTCAACACAAGCTGAAAATTCTGTCTGCACAGTAATATCCAGACTTGACGGATCATATTCTAGTGATTTGTTAGTTTTCTTACCCTTAGTAGAATTGTAGAGGTCACATAAAAATGATAGAAAATGAGAGAACAGCTTAATTAATCTTAAAAATGCAAAATTAATTCATAAGTTTATTCATAATGAAGGTCATGGGCTCCTTAAGGCGGACAGAGTTCAGCACACAAAGACACATGATGCCCAGGTTAGGGTTATATTAGGTTTCCAGCTTAGGTACTAAAATAAGCACCAAGGCATAGAACTGCCTGGGGTGGCCCTGGTAAATCATTTTTGTTGTGCCCTTGTGAATTTAATCACAAAGGTTAAGTCCAAAGCCAAAGGGGAATTCCACTCTGAGTAATTCTCCTATACCAGTGGCCTAGATAAAAGCAAGTGAAAGTTATAAAAGCAATGCAAGCTTGGAAGAATTTAAATTAGCTTAAATTTAAAGCTACCCATTAAATAAACCCTGAAGGAGCCCTGGCTGGTGTGGATCGGTAGATTGAATGCCTGCAAACAGAAAGGTCGCTGGTTTGATACCCCATCAGGGCACACGACTGGGTTGCGGGCCAGGTCCCCACTTTGGAGGCTTGCAAGAGGCAACAGATCGAAGTATCTCTCACACATCAATGTTTCTCTCCCTTTCTTTCTCCCTCCTTGCCCCTCTCTCTAAAAAAATAAATAAATAAGAATGTTTAATGAATAAACCCTGAAAGAAACCCTTTCCCCAATGGAAAAGAGATTAACGAGAGAATTCATCATGAGGGAGTAAGTGCCTTCTTTCAGTCAAGCCTGAGTTTCTGGGTTTAGAAATAGTTGAAGGGCATGTTAATTATTTGGATCAAAATAGATACATTTCCTCTTCTAAAGAAACCCCACTTTTAAGATCAAACATATCAGCTAAATGATTATGTAACATATAAAGTAACAAACAATAAGATGCAGTTCGGATTTTGTTCAGGGTTATTAAATATTGAGATTTCTTTGGGAAGTGCTCCAAAAAGGACCGTTTAATTCTAACAGTAAAGTTTAAAGGGAAAGTATACTAAACTACATTTCCATGCCAGGGTTTTTGTATTATAATTTCTCCATTAAACTTAAAGGCAGCATAGCTTTGAGTAGATTATCTAATATTTTAATACTTACGAATTTTCATTTATAACTCAACTTAAAAATATCAATTTTACTTACTCCTTGGGAACTTAGTAAAGTAATGGGAAAGGGCAGAGATAGAGATAGATACAGATATATAGATATAGATTATTTTCATATTCATGTAGAAAGAGTGATAATCTTAAGCCCAGAGAGTAACAAAGTAAGTTTGAAAGAATTGTGGATTGATCATTTTTTTTCCCTAGATCTTTGCTAGTGAATTTAAAATCTGGCTGGTGTGGCTCAGTAGACTGAGCACCTGCCTACAAACCAAAGGGCCGCCAGTTCGATTCCCAGTCAGGGCACATGCCTAGGTTGTGGGCCAGGTCCCCAGTAGGGGGTGCATGAGAGGTAACCACACATTGATGTTCCTCTCCCTCTCTTTCTCCCCTGCTTCCTCTCTCTAAAAAAAAATAAATAAAATCTTTAAAAAATAAAATCTTGTTTATGAAAGTATAAAATTTTGTCTTCCTGCCATGTTTAACACAACAAACTTTTCACCAAAGACATTATACAGAGTGGCCTGTATTAGTTATTATTGCTAAATAACAAATTAGCACAAAACTTAGCAGCATAAAATGACAAACTTTAATTATCTGATCATTCCTGTGGGTCAGGAGTTTAGGAGCACCTTAGCTGAGTGGTTCTGGCTGAAGGTCTGTCATGAAGTTGCAGTCAAGACATTAGCCAGGGCTGCTGTCGTCTGAAGGCTCGACTGGGCCAGTGGTTTCCAGTCTTCAGATGGGCCACTCACATGGGTGTTGGCGAAAGGCCTGGGTACCTTGCCACATGGACCTTTACCTGAGGCCGTTTGAGTGTTCTCTTCTAGAGTAAGTATCTGAGAGTCAGCAAAAAGGAACCTGTAGTCTTTTATGACATTAAACACTATCATCCCTGCCATATTTATTAGTTAGAAGTGAATCACTCAGTTCAGCTCATGCTTGAGGGGAATTAAGCTCTACCTTTTGAGGGGAGAATTGTTCACTCTCTGATCTAATTTATTTTAAAAGCACCATAGTCCGCCAGAGTTTATCTACCTTCCTCCCACATGCAAATTACACTCATCTCCTAATACCCATGCAAAAGTCTCATTCCAATACCACGTTAGCCTGAGTCCAGAATCTCATCTCAGTCTGGTCCAGGGACAGATGATGCTCCTTGACTATAATTCTTTCAGTACAGCTTTTCCTCTCAATCTGTTGACCTAAAAGAACTAAAGAGACAAGTTACCTGCCCCCGACCCCAGTGGAAGGGCAGGCAGAGATAACTGCTGTACCATTCCTGCTCAAAAAAGGGGAAAATTGGGTTACAAAAGAGTGTAACTCATCCATAGCAATCCTGAAATCCATCTGGGCAAATATTTGGAAGTTCCCCTGATGAGGACTCAGTCCTTCTACTCACCAGGGGTGAGTTTTCTTAGCTCTTGACTCAGCCCTCCGGGCTTGTGGTTCCATCCTGTGAATCATCATTTCTCTTCTGTGAAAGGTTGCCTGTGTTTGCCATTGCTTTTCCTCAGCCTGCTTCTTTCTTGTAGAGGTTTTGGGATTCAAAGACCTCTTTTTTTTTGTATTGTCTTTGTTCCCTTAAGCCCAGACTTGCATTTTTTCTGCCTATATAATTCTTTTAAAACCTATGGGTCTCACAAATATTGGGGTTCACTCTGTTAGACAAAACTCATAGCCCATAAAGGTTAAAAAAATTATATGTCTAATTCATGTTTGTAAGAAACAAATTTGTAAGCCTTCTGTTTAAAATGATGAGTTCATTTTGGAAGAAAGGAAATCAGGAGAGAAGTTAATAAAAGCAAAGTATAATACTTTTTTTATTAGGCACCTACTATGTGCCAGGCACTTATTACATAGTGAATCCTATTTAATCCTCAGAAACTCAAAGAACTATTAATATCCCTGGTTTACCAATGAAGAAACTAAAACTTAGAGATTTAACTAAAACTAAAACTTTTCTATTAGTTACATTGGAGTAACTAACTTGCTGATGTTTTTAAAAGTTTAAAAAATGGTGGGGCCTGAATTTAAACTGCCAAGGTTCACTAAACTGTACCACTTAAAGCATTCAATAACAGTGAAGTAATTCCACCCATATATTATTGTTTCATTCATCTTCAAATTCCGTTGCTCAAGTTAATTCCACCCAACTCAAGAAGAGTTTACAGTCAAAAGACATTTTGATGTTTGTAAATTTGAATGACAGCACAATATTGTTTTGAGCTGATCTAGTATAGAATTTGTCTCATCCTGACTCCGAGTACTTCTAGGAATTTCATTTCCTTTTGTCATAATTTTTTTTTAATTTAAGAAAGTATTTGTATTAGAAATTAAGTGCTTGTGAGGAAACTTATTTAGCTGTAGATTTTGTTAACGCAGTAGAGAGAATCCACAAGTTTTCTTTGACTCATTTATATGTCTATGGAGACGCTGGATTGTCATTTACCCCCTTGTCTCAGAATGAAGTGTTCATAGCAAAACACTGGAATTAAATGATGCCTCATCAGAGTTAAAGAAACATGTAAGTTGAAAAACTTAACAGCACATTGTGCAAAGTAGACGTGCAGTAAATTCTGAATAGATGGATGAGCGGATATATGAATAGTTGGGTGGGCTTTGAGTCATTAAACACTTGAGTATTGTCCAGCCAGCTCCTACTGAACTTGGCTGCTTACGATAGAAAACAGTTGGTGAATTTCAGAGAAAGAATGAAAGCTGTCCTGCTTATAGGAAGCAATTTAGACGGGGTGACAGAATTCTGCAATGTTATTCTGAAAGATAGCATAACAGGAGTAGAGATGGTGAGAGTTCAGGCATGCGACACACTAACATTTCTTAATAAGAGGCCAGTGTGTAATGCTGCAAGCTTATTCTGAAGGCAGGAGAAACTTCAAAGTCATATACACCTTAGAATATCACTGTAGTTAAGGCCTAAGATGTTATCAGTGCCTTAATTAGAATAGTTGATCAATATCACCATGATTTTGTCAGGGCACTTTGGAAAGTTAATATGCAGATATCCTTTATTAACTGTTTACATTTTTATTGTATACCAGTTTCAAGAAAAGATATTATTCTAACCTTTAGCTTCATATTAATTAAGACTTAGATACAGGAGAAAGACCATCCAGAAGAAAATTTGGTTTATTTGTTTTTTCTCCTTTCAACAGGGCCAGTGGTAATCTATTTCCAAATGAGTACATTTCTTAATGGAGAATGTCTAAGTAAGTTTGTTATGCTCCTAATCCCACTTTAGGAGAGATCCGATAACATAATTGCAGGGTGCCTTGGGAGCAGCAAATCTGTAATCTTATTCTTTTTGCTCCAGTTTTTCTCTTTAGTAATCATTGAGGTAGAACATCCACAAGTAGATATTTTAAATCCGTCTCTGATATTCATCAGTGTTGTTACCTGATTTCTGTGAGTTAGAATTACTTATAAACTAGCCTATCTGCTTTTTTTAGCCTTAACTGAAATAAATGCATCAAGTCAGTTTCTTTTATCAAAGTGATCCTTTTTATTGTGAATTAAAAATTTTTTCATCCAGTGCCACTTTCTCCTGAAAATTCTGATCTTGGATGCAGAAGCCTTAAGATCTGACATTTCAAGTTAATTCTACTTTTGATTTATAATGTAAATGATTATGTATATACTTAAAAGTATACTCTTACCCTATATGAATCACAAATCTCTGAATCTTTCATGTTTTTATAAGTTTATCTTTATTCATACCTTATGAATTCAAAGTTTATAGGATCACTCCCTCAACATTGACAGAAGGTGTAGAAAATAAAAAGGCCGGAGATTCAGATAAGGCTTTTAAGGCACCCTCTCTCTAACTTAAAACATTTTGTTTTTCACCTAGTAATTTTTTTTTATCATACTTTTTTAGTCATGTGTTTGATGAGGGAGCTGACCGAACTATAATACTCTGGGGACAAACCAAGTTTTCCAGTACAATTTTGAGTTGAAGAACAAAATGACGTTTTAAAAATCTAAAACATTCATTCATAAAATTCATTTCTTTAAAAAAGAGATGAATTTATCCATTTCAGGATGGACAGGCCTAATTACCTAGGAGAAATTTCTCCTTCAAGTGGTGGACTGATGAGACTGTTTCCTGGAGCTTCGGATTCCAGGACTAGTAACCTGTGAAGTAGATTTTTCTCTCATTAACTCAGTCAAAATTAAAATCAGATTCTTTTTTTCCCTTTTATCCAGGAAAATAACAAAACTCTAACTTACTATTTTATTAATTAAACACTGAACTAGACACTCAGGGTGACTCTCGGAGTATGAGAGACAGCCCAGCCATCAGATACTGTGGTGTGGTAGAGGAAGAAAAATAAATTGCAGTCATATGGTAGGGACCTTAAGTGTAGTACAGTCAAATACGTTAAAAGAATTCAGAAGGGGGTGCAAAGAGAAGAAATACGGAGATCCTTCTTAACTGGGGTCATTAAAGGAGAGACTTGAAGCAAGAAGGTGGCACTTAAGAGGAATGTTGAGTAAAGGGTAATTCGTTAGGTGGAAGAATAGTGAAAGCCAGCATTTTCATTGGAGCAAGGATAGAAAAGTACAAGTTGTGGTCAGACAATACTGGAGCAAACCTCATAGGCTAGACCAGAGCACAAGGTAGTAATAATGGTAGGCACAGACAAAAAATTACTAACAGATTGTAGAGATTCTGAAGTAATACCAGACTGTTTGGGTCTAAGTTAGGGGTCAGTCCATTTCTTACCGTTTCCAGTTTTAATCTGTCTTTGTCATTTTTATATATACATATATGCATAGAGTGGTTGTCTTGGACCTGGGCTCACCACCACTTACTAGCTATGTGACATTGAGAAACCCACTTAACTTGATCTTCATTTTCCTTATTGGTAAAATGGACCTCATATGGTTGTTGTGATAAGTAACGTGAAAGCACGTAGTACAATTCCTAGCATATAGTAGGCAAATAGTTTTGTGAAAATTGTGTACATAAAGTTATATACAATATTGCTAATTTAAAACATTTTATGCTTTTGTGGCAACACTTTGAAGACTATAATCATAATTCCTCAAACTGCATTTTAGTTTTGTAAAAGTCTCAAAGAATCTGTCACCCCGATGGCACTCTGCGTATTCAGGTTCATGTACTCATGCATTCAGCGTGTAACAGCCCCCACTGCCTCCTCCTCTCTGCTCTTCTGGATCCAGGACGGAAGCTACAGTGTATGCTGTGGTTTTGTGTATGTGTTTTTGATCTTTCAACCTGATTCCTCTCTGGTAGAGACTCTAGGGAATTGTTGGCTTAATGTGACTTCAGAAGCCAGCCTGTCACCTGGCTGCCCTGCTGTAAGTTAGTTTCTCAGTCTGCTTTGAGGGGAGAATTCCTAGTTGTAAGAGAGCAAGTACTCCAGGATCATCATCATCTGCTGCCACGTAGGTTTTTCTTCTATCATTTCAACCTAAGGCTCTAATCTAGCCTAAAATGTTTACTCCATATTTCTGATGACAACATGCCTGCCACCTTACTAGTTGCATTTGGTTTCAGGGATACAACCCATCTCTGATAAAATTAGGAAGAGATCACATGCCCAACTGAGAGTCCAGACTGGGATCTTCATTTCATTATGTGTTAGCTGTGCATGCAACCTTGAGCAAATCATTGTCTGTCTTTGTTGTAGTGAGGTTCAAAAATCAGCTATAAAGGATTATTTTCTTAACATTGGATTTTAGTAGGAATATGATTAATTATCTATTACAAAGAGAAGTAAAATTTTTATTTTTAAAAATTTTATTTATTTTTAGAGAAATGGGAAGGAGAGAAGGAGAGAAACATCAATGTGTGGTTACCTCCCACACACCCCCCTACTGGGGACCTGGTCTGCAAGCCAGGCATGTGCCCCGACTGGGAATTGAACTGGCTACCCTTTGGTTTTCAGGCCTGCACTCAACCCACTGAGCTACACCAGCCAGGGCTATTTTTTTTTTTAAAGATTTTATTTATTTATTTTTAGAGAGGGAAGGGAGGGAGGGAGGGAGAGAGAGAGAGAGAAACATCAATGTGCGGTTGCTGGGGGTTATGGCCTGCAACCCAGGAATGTACCCTGGCTGGGAATATTTTTTTAATATTTTAATTAAAGCTTAATAAGTTTATTGATAAGTTTTGAAACTGAGCTAAAACAATTTTATATCATTAGTAATTTTTACACTAACTTTTATGACTTAGGTAATATCTGAATAATATTTGAAAAATATATGAAACATTAAAAATGAGTTATGAATATCATGACAAAATATTAAGTCTCCTGGAATAGAATAATTCTTATCTGTTGAAGCACTGTCAGCTATATTAAAAGGCTGGGAAATTTTCATTTACTTTGAAATTTTCTTTTTCTTATACTTTATAGAAGCTATTCACTAGCCTTAAAGGGAGAAGTCATATTGTTCTCTCAGTTGATCACAGGTGGACTGACACATTCCCCTGTAGACACCATGGATCATTCCAAAGCTTGAGGATGGTACTCACCATATCTGATCACAGCTTGTGCTTTTCTAATGAAAAATGCATTTGACCTGAGTCCTTGCCTCTTACTCTTGACAGCTATGTGACCTTGGACAAACTTTTCAACCTTTCTTATTTAGCTTTCTCATCTCACCCAGCAGAAATTTCTCATGTTTTACAAATGGTTATGATTCTCTTGAGCAACTGGATAATTTTAATTTTAAAGCCATTGTAAATCAGCACACCAAGCAGATTGTCTTGATTCATGTTGACTGCCAGAGAATTTAGATAAAATTTGACTCATCTCTAGCAAGCACATACAATTTTATAGCATGCACTTTGTATCTTAACCTCATTCCTGGTTCTGTCTAACCTATTTATACATATTTCTCTTTAGCTTGGCTTTTCGAACCTGTATTTAATTTAATTTTGGATCATTTTAATCTATGGAATCTGCCTTCAGTTCTTCCTGGAATGACATTCAATAAAATAAATAATGCCTACTTCTGAGAGCTATTGTAATGTGAATAATGAATGATACAGTAGGTATCCTTAATTTTTTTTTTACTGAATGACAGAATATTGGTTATAGCTGCTTTGAACTGAGAAAAGATTAAATAAAATTTGGTTTTAAAGAGAAGATGAAGTTTCAGAAGAGCAGATTGGCCCATTGCCAGGTGTACAGAAGTTTTCTGTAGTTTATATAAAGATGAATGAGGGTATCTGGAAGATTGTTTTCTTTTCAGCCTTAAACATGGTAAAATACTCACGTTACTCATCTCTGTGAAGGCGTCCATCCATCTTATGTGCATCTCACAACTGCTTTATGTTCACAAGGTCTGAGAAATATAATAATGGAGTTTTCTGATCAATGTAATGTGTCTTTGCAGAAGAGATTTTATAGGATAGTTTCTCTGGTTTAAATCATGTATTTAAATGAACTAGATTGAGACAATGGAATTAGATGTTTAGAATTTTTATAATTGTGTTAATGATTTTCATCTAACAAGCCTTGGATTTATAAAAGAAAAACCACATTTAACTGGTGTAAACTGCTCCATGATCTCAGAATTCAAATATAGTCACAGCTAGTATTTTTTAATTTAATTATTCAAAGTCCTGACTGGTATGGCTCAGTTGTTTGGGTGTCGTCCTGCAAACCAAAAAGTCACAGGTTTGGTCCCCAGTCAGGGGACGTATGAGAGGCAACCAATCGATGTTTCTCTCTCTTTCTTCCTCCTTTCCCTCCTCTCTGAAAATAAATCTTTAAAAAAATTAATCACTCTAACATCATCCTGCTTATTTGTGGAAAGGACAGCATCTTCCTCTTGGAATTTCTACTTTCCTGTAAACTGTCCCAAGAACTCCACCAGCTTACATGGTCCAGAAGGGTTCATCAGTGGCTTCCATATTCAAGAATGTGGTGTACACCTCTGTCTGGGCACGTGAAGGAGTCCCACTAACGTCTGTTAGTCCTGCACTGCCATTGCCCCTCCCTGCCACCTGGTGGCAGTGTTGGAAACTAGTCTTATCCCATCCAACAGAAGATAAAGGTTCACTGCAGACCCAGATGCCTGGGCAGGCCACCATGGTGCATCAGGGAAGGATGACCTCTCTGTCCCTGATCCTGTGCTAGGCTCAGTTAGGGTGTTCCACGATGCTCTATGATTGAGTTCCCAAGGTTACAGCTATCAGCACTCAGCTGTTTGAGTTCATATCACAGATGCCGTTCAACTGTTGTTCAAAAAGCAACATGAGCATTGCTTCAGGACTGGTCCCAATATCTACTACCTCATAGCCTGGGAACCACATTTTCCCTTCCCACCATGGGCTCCTATGCCATTTTTTAAAGTTATTCTTTCTGAAAACCTCTAAGTTACTCAGCCATATTCTAAGCAGAGCTAAATATCTAAGCATGGACTCCAGGGGATCTTACTCCCAGCCATGTGAGAAAGGCTACTATCTGGGACTCAGAGTAGATTTACCCTTCTAAGGAATAATTCCCCAGTGATCTCCAGGGTCTTCATGCTTTTACCCCTCTTGGAAGCAGTAATTCCAAAGCAGTTGCCTGCCTTCTCCCTCTTCAGTGAACTGGGGAAAAATTGAATTCAGTTTCTGGCAGGGCATTCTGCTACACGTGTAACCAATCTCAAATGGAAGAGCATGGCTTAGATGATTTGTATTGCAAGAGCTTTCATGCCTCAAATGAATGAAAGTAGACATGAGCAAGAGAACAAATGATGAGTTTAATGAAGTAAGTGTGGTTGGGTGTGTTGGAAGTAACAAAATGAGCCATTTCAACTACTGTGAAAGATTGGGAGGGGTTTCAAATGATCAGTCATATTAGCAACTCAAGGGTCACTGGAATAGAGATTTTCTCTTAATGATCAGGATTTTTATTTACATAAGCACTTTCTGCCACACACAACTCCCCCACCCCACACACCCCCAAAAAGAAAAAGAAAAAAAGAAAAAAAAGATACAGCAGAGCTTCAGAACAGGAACATACAGTATCTGAAGCTGGGGGGAAATGTTCTTTCTTCAGCACAGTGTTGCAGAAGGGGAGTAATCGGTTCTCAGGTCTCCTTATCAGTTTGCTCTCAGAGCTCCTGGAACTCAGGCACTGCCACGGGAATCACAGATGGAAGCCGTGCTTCAGTGTGACTTCGCGAAGGTGCGCTGTGGGGCACTCCGCAGTCGAGCTGCTCCCCATTCAAACAGGGAGTCTGTTTAACCTAGACAGACAGCGAGGCTGCGGGGCGAGGATCGGGTCTCTCTTAGTTATCAGTCCACACGTGGTGCAGATTATTCACAGAGCTGCTTTTACTGTACCTGTACTTGTCTGTCGTCAGTGTTATAAATACTAGCTAACTTTCTTTGAGGTTAAGAATGCTTAATGGGTTTTTTTTTTCTCCCCTGAAAACAAGCTTCTTGCTTCTTCCAGTTTTTGAATGTTATTATTTTGTGTTTTATACTTGCTTTAAAACAGTGTAGATGAAGCCTAGTGAAAAGAGGGATGGAGAGAAGATTGATTCTATCAGAGCAGGCTACACCGGGTTGTTCTGCTCCAAGTGAGACGTATGTGCTCAGTGGTTATTTTTGTGTGTTGCAGGCCTTTCGGGAAGATCTGGAATGCCTTATTCAAGAACAGATGAAGAAAGGCCACAACCCAACTGGATTGCTAGCGTTACAGCAGATTGCAGATTACATCATGGCCAGTTCTTTTTCGGGCTTTACTTCACCTCCCCTCAGTATGTCAGTTTTGGAAAGTTTAAAAAATTATAATTTTATCTCTGTTTTGAACACGGTACCTCTCTAGCAGCATATTCTGCTCTGGTTCAGTCCTTCAGTTTAAACATCTAATATTTAGAGTAACATACTGTTGGTATCTTATGTTTTCATGTCAGCCAGGCATTTACTGGACTTGGTGAGGATTACAAAATAGTTATTAAGATGCGGTCATTGCCTACATAAACATATATTTTAGTTGAAGACACATACCATGAATGTACAAAAGATTAAAACTGCAAGATAACTATAGAGGAAGAATTGCAAAGCAGTTCATAAGCAATTGTCTAATGATCCTTAACAAGTCATCATGCTACAAAGTCGGAGATTGAATTAATTATTGGCTGAAGCGGACTGAGAAAACTTTAGGGAAGAAGACAGGCCTAAACTAACCAGGTTTAAAGGATGGAGTCATTAGAATGTGGTATTAAAGTGGAGTTAGGACATTATTTTATTAACAGTTCTTAGCAGGAGCACCAAGTTGGTGAACTGAACACTATATGGATATCAAGAATCACCAAACGTTGAGTTCCGGTGAGTTCTATCGCAGTGAGGTGTGTGCAGAATTAACCGAAGTACCAGGACAGGTGCACAGAGTGTCAGCGGGGACTGCAGTGATGACACCACATCAAAGTCAGTGGAGGGTTTTCTCTCTTTTTTTCAGAGCCTAGGGATTTTCTCTTTTTTTCCTTTTCTTTTTTATTTTTCTTCTCTTTTTTTCCCTTCCCTCTTATCATTTTGGTTCAAGATTTATAAGTAGAAGTTCAATGATTTGGGGTACTTTTCAAACAGAGGAATGGCATAAAGAGAGACAGGATGGTGGAAACATGCAAATTGTAGGAGTGTTTGTAGAACTCTCAGTGGACAAGTGTGTTGGCGCATACATACAGGTTAACGAGTCTTTGGAAGAGTCTCAATGTGAGGTGCAAGTGCTTGAACTACAGGAGTGGCTGTGGTTACAAGAAGGAAGAGATCAATGAGAAAAGCATCACCAAGGAAAGGTAGAGAAGATTGAACAACAGGTTTGATATGGTGGGGCAGGGGATCCTGGGAAGAATGATGAGTTCCCAAATCACCTACTCTTATAGTTTGAGAAACATTCTGTCACAAAAAAACTGAAGACTTCTAAGGTTGGGCTAGTTTGGTTTGTTCTTTATGTAATATTGAATGTCTGTTATATGTCAAACACCCTGTTGGGAATAGGGGGTACAGCGATAAGACAGACAAGATTCCTGTGCTGTGGAGACAGAAAATAGACTAAATAAATAAAGCAAATGGTCAGATAACAGGAAGTGCTATGCAGAGAATTAACATACAGCGATTGGATAGGAGTAAGTAGGTGACTACTTTAGATTGGGTGATCAGAGAGAGCCTCTCTGCCATGAATTGCAAGAAGGAGCAATATATGCTAAGATCAAGAGAAAGCATTCCAGGTAGAAGGAACAAGAAGTACAAGTGTCAGGTGAGAATAAGGTAAGAATGAGTGTGGCCGCCTCTTCAGGAACAAAAATAAAGATTTTGGTGTAGAGCTTGTTTTTTAAAGGAACAAATAGAACAAAGTGAGGCCAGAAACATAGGCAGAGGCTAAGTTACATAGGGCTTCACAGCCAGGGTTAGAAGAAGTGGGAAATTTATTCTAGCTTTGGAAAGCCGTCTGAAGCAGGAGGATGATGTGGAAGGACAAATACAGATTCTCTGTAAAGAATTAACTGGGAGATTCCACAGTATTATTAGACAAAAGTAGGAATGTCCAAAGTTAAGAATCTAGTTTGGCTTGGGAAAAGGAGGAAGTTCAACTTGAGGCATGCCAAAGTTGCCGAGAGGGTTGCCAGGACATTGCAGCAGTTGGAAATGTAGTCCTAGAGTGGCTTGGAGAAGTAGTACTCAGAGCCTGCATGTAGATTAAATAGTCGTACAAGAGGGTATAGGCGGAGAAGAAAATAGTGTAAGAAGGGAATTCCAGAGTGGGAAGAGGAAGACCAGTCAGGGAAGACCAAAAAGAGAAGATCTCTCCTGTGAGTCTCCTAGACGCCGCCACGGCAGGAGGGGGTGCGGGCAGGGGTGTACAAGGTGTGGCAGCAGGAAGGCCATGTCCCAGTGTTCGGAGGTCAGGGAGCAGAAGTCAGCCGGAATATGTATGTTGTGCCATGAAAAGTGTACATTAAACTGGGAAGGGCAGGGATAGTGGGAGGGTAATGGTTGACTTTGAAATTTTGCCAAAAAAGTATATTCTTTTGTATGGCTAACATGCTAAAACTATTTCTTTGAATTAGTTTGCAGCGTTTAAGAATTAGAAGATACCACATTAGTGTGCTAACCTGGGGCTTCTCTTTAAGTGTTCTGATGGTCCTGGGTCAGGTTCTCACATGATGACACCTGACCCAGGAGTTGTAGCTGCCCCTTCAAACCAGGCGTGTGCTCTCCTCCGTAGCCTGCAGGCTGCACCAGTCCCAGTTTATGCACTTGCACTAATTTCCTGGGCCCTGGAGGCCCTCAGTCTTGGGGCGCCTGCAAAACTTTGAGCAGGATAACAGTAAGGTTAAAGGTAGTGCAGTAGGAAATTAATCTGATGGCTTTATGCAGGAATGGTTTACAAAGAGAGGGCTTATAGGCAAGGACATGAAAGAGAACGCCATTGCAAGGGTTACTTATAAGGTAAGCCTTGAACTCAAGTATGGAAATTACAGCCTTTGAATAAAAGTGATGGCACGTGGTGGTCAATTACATATGGCAGCCCAGGAAAGGGTAAGAGGTACGAGTTACTGAGTGTTTGAGCCTGCAGGAACTGTAATGCCATCAATATCAGAAGAAGAAGAGTAAGGAGAAGAGAGAAGATAAAAGAGGAAGTAAAATCACTTTTTAGACTCTTTCAATTTCTATGTTGTTATGTTGTGAGCACTTAGAAACAGTAGGTTGAAGAAGGGACAGGAGGGTCAAAGAAGGTCAGAGGTGAAAATCATGGTGTCAAACAGAAATAACAATTTGGAACTTGAAAGTATATGTTTTCAGGGGGGGGGAGTAAAATGAGAAAAGAACATAATGGAGGGTGGAGCTTTGGGAAAAGAGCCACAGTTGGGGATGAGGGACAAGAAAGGGAAGAGAACTTGCTGAAGGAGAATGAAGAAGCAGGTGAAAAGGGAACAAGAGGTCCGAGACAGGGTCATACAGGCGTGGGGCAGAATTCTAGGGAGTAGGTGGCAAATGGTGTCAAAGGGAATGAAGACTGAACAAAAGTTGAACTTGGTCAAAGTTGAATTCGGCAGCTGAGTCATTAGGGACTAAGACTAGTTTAAGCCAGAGTACTGTTTAGATGTATTATTTTCCATTCTAAATATTTTTTTAATCCACACCCAAGAATATGTTTATTGATTTTTGAGAGAGAGAGAAAGGTGGGTGGGAGGGGAATGGAGAGAGGAAGAGACAGAGAGAAGCCTTGATTGGTTGCTTCCCATATGCCTCCCAACTGGGGATCGAACCTTCAATCTTTTGGTGAGGAGAACGATGCTCCAACCAGCTGAACCACTCAGCCAGGGTCCATCTTAAATATTTTTGGGTTGAATAAAAGTGAAAGGAAATGTTTAAAATGTAGCTTTCTGTGTGATCTTTTAATCATAAAATTAGCAGTAACTTCACTATTACCAACACTTTCAACAATGGGGTCATGAGACCATTTTTCCCCAATAGTGTGAGCCTAACTCCCTAAGGAGTCACTCCCTAACATATACTAGATAAAATAGCAAAAAAGATAGCTGATGTGTGTTTCTCCTCAGTGTGTTTCTCCCAAGGAAGATAAGCTGCTGAAACATTGTGCGGGCTGATAAGTTTCAGATCATTCTTTACAAAGCCGGACACTCAGACTCGGGCTGATCCCTGGCTGCTCATTTCTAGGTAAGGGATTACTTGACTATGTCTCTTTCCACACTTTTTCCTCTTTTAGGTCTCGGCATGGTCACACCTATCAATGACCTTCCTGGGGCAGATACATCTTCCTACATGAAGGGCGAAAAACTTACTCGCTGTAAGCTTGCCAGCATGTACAGACTGGTGGACTTGTTTGGATGGGCACACTTGGCAAACACATACATCTCAGTGAGTTCTTTGGCTTTCTATTCCCCCCCACCCTTCTTTAATCCTAACGAGAAGGCAGCTGTATTCTTCTCACCTTTACTCGGAAATCCAGTTTTCAGACTTCGTTTTCTAAACCTAGCATGCTAGATCACAGCCGAATCCTAATGTAAGCCTTATTTCTGAGGGAGAGACAGCAATTAACGCAACTTCTCCATTTACTAGCTGTAGAGGTCTTTTAATCAAGACCAGTAGTAGTACCTAATACAGAAAGGACTCTTTCTAGCAGAATTTTGTCTCTCCGTGCTAACTATACCTGAGCATCGGTGACATTAACAAGGTATTTGGGGCAAGGAAAAGAGAGAGAGTCAGTGAAGAGAAGTGTCCTCCCTGGCCTTTGTTTTTTTAATATGTTTTTCCCAGTTGTGATCATCTTGTTTTCATGTTGCCACACTTTATAGCAAGATGATATTTGGAAGCAAAAAAGTATGACAATGTTTTGTGATGACAATAGCACAGGTGGGACATGTAGTCTTCCCACAACCTCCCTTTCTCCTGGCCACTTCCGTTTCCCTTCCACTTCCATTCCCACTTTAATTCCTTCCCAGAAAGAGAAGGAATTATGCATTCTCTTTCCTTTGCCCATTTTACCTTAATGTCTACATTGTAAGTCAAGAGTGCAGTCATGACCCCATTCAGGTGAATAATATTGGCGTTTGTTTTGCGTGACTGTAGCTGAGCCTAAGCAACCTCAGGTCCCCCAAATAACACTCTAGTTAAGTCTAGGAAATGAGAAACTAATGTCAGAATTTTTTAGCAGGTACATGAGGTTTGAGGGGAGAAAACCTTTCAGGGAAAGTTTGATGTTGCATATCTGTAATTTCTGTTTATTTTTCTCTCCCAGATCTCTTATATTTATTCTTAGTCATGTTTATCCTGCAAAATATGAACACCTCACAGTAATTCCCTATTTTTTTCCTTTCTCCCAGGTAAGAATAAGTAAGGAGCAAGACCACATTATAATAATTCCCAGAGGCCTGTCTTTTTCTGAAGCCACAGCCTCCAATTTGGTATAATTTTCATTCCTCTGTTACTTTTTCTATGCTTCCTTGTTCTTTTATGACAGTTTTTTAGCTTTTAGTGCAGGATGGAACAACAATAAAAGGTATAGGTGGGAAAACATTTACTAGTGAACAGAAAAGTTTGGGAAGTTGATTTATAAGAAAAAAATTAGGGTTCAAAAACAGGGTAGTTGAAAAAACTAATCATGAGTTGGTCTTATCAGTTAACCTTCCATGTTTTGAAGGGAATCTTTTCAGTTTTTTTCCATTCTGTGCACTCTGGAATTTTTTTTAAATACCCACACAGTCTATGTGTATTACATAGATTTAAACAAAGTTCATTTGGTATGAGCGTAGGGTCTGACCTGCTGGCGTTTCATTTTTCCGTGATTGTGTTCCTAGCCACTGCCATCAGCCCCGAGCACGGCAGGAACTACACTGGTGTGGGCACCTCGGGGTTAGCGAGTGGGAATTTTCCAGCCGGTTCAGTACGCACCAGGCTTGTCCAGACCTTGGGGGAAGAGCTTCAGTTACTCAGTGTCTTTGGAACTGTGCTTCTTGCTAAATACTAAGTTTTGTTGCAGACTACCTGTTTCTGTAGCGTTTGATGGGAAGGGAGCCACACCCATTCTCCTAACCGTCTAGTGGCTGCTTTCGTACTACAGCGGCAGAGTTGGGTGGTCGCAACAGAGGCCCACACAGTCTGAAATATTTTCTCCCTGACCTTTGACAAAGTCTGCCACCCCCCCTGATTTAACTTGGGGAACACGGACAAACTTTGATACATGCGTACCAATTCAATGTCTTTCTGATTTGTTTCCAGGTGAAAGTCAATATAATAGGAGAAGTGGTTGATCAGGGAAGCACCAACTTGAAAATAGACCACACAGGGTTTAGCCCGCACGCTGCAATCTATTCAACTCGTCCTGATGTGAAGTGTGTGGTACACCTCCACACCCTCGCAACAGCAGCCGTAAGTCCCTGAGGGGCCGAACCGACAGGGACTCTGGGAAGTGTGTTATTTTCATGACTTCCCTTACCTGATATCCTGTTATCTGCACTCTTTCAGACCCAGCCATTTAAAATTGGATATGAAATATTAATCCTTTGCATACCCAGAAAGCAAAAGGCCCTTTGGTCCATCATAGGAAACAACTGGAGAGATAGCGCTTACATTTTTTAACTAATCAGTTTAATAATTGGGTCACTGAGTTCTTTGAAGCAAAGCTTCTTGCATAATACTTGACACAGAAGTTAAATTGTGTTGTATCCCTTAAGTCCTTTTTTTTTTCCCTGGAAGAAGTGAACTAACGTGGGAGGTAATGGTGAACACAATGACTAGGCCGATGTTTCCTGAGCTGACTGAAGAATCAGGTTCCCATGAAAGTGTAATCAGTAACTGAATGTTACCTTGGCATGGACCCAACCATACAGGTATCCTCCATGAAATGTGGAATCCTTCCAATTTCTCAAGAGTCCCTGATCCTGGGCGATGTCGCCTATTATGACTACCAAGGGTCACTTGATGAGCAGGAGGAGAGAGTTCAGCTACAGAAAGTCCTGGGGCCAAGTTGTAAGGTATGCAGTAGAGTTTCTATCTAAGGAGCTATTTTTGTTGCTGCTGCTGTTGATGAAAACAGCGTGAGCTATGCCAGTTATTTAAAGCGATTGCTTTGGAATTCTATTTTAGGTGCTGGTACTCAGAAATCATGGTGTGGTGGCACTTGGAGAAACGGTTGAGGAGGCTTTTTTAAATATTTTTCACGTGCAGATAGCCTGTGAGACTCAGGTAGGAATAATTATCCAACCCGCCTCCCTTTGTTTTGTTGCTTTGTTCATTGGCTCGGTGAGCTGGATTTCATGTGTTTGTGTTTCCAAAGTCTTACTGGATGGTGACTTTTGTTTTGTCTTTTAAGAGCAGTTCTGCTTTACTTCAGTAAAAAGGGTCAACTCAGTTATCTCCTGAGTTAAAAATAGGAAAGAAAATTAAAATTCACATATAGACAGACCCCCACACACGTACGAATCTAAGTGCCCCATAAAGGTTATTTTTCCCATGATGCTACTGTCCTAAGAGGACGATTGCACAGTGCTCTGTTTTCACCCTCCAGTGGTGTGGTGCTGACTGAGAAGCACAGGCAGCCCCCAGCAGTCGTCCGAGGTCAGATGTGCTGTGGCCACCTCTATACATTTGTTGGGACAGAAGTTTTAAGAACTCAGGCAGTATTCAACCTTTATTCCACAGCCTCAGCCTCATTATTATAATAATAGGTTGAATATTCATTCACCAGTTTTTTCCTCAGAAAACCTAAATGTATTTAATGGCTCTAATTTCCCTCTGCAAGAAAATCAAGCAGGTTCTCTTGAAGCAAGCGATGATGATCTTAATTTATTGGAAGGCCACGAAAAGGGGGACTTTTTCTACCACTTTAACTTGTCTTAACTAGTTCTTTTTTTTCTTTAATGGTCCCCCCTCTTCTCAAAGGACACTATGAAGAGCTTAGATAAGTCAAGAGCTGACTTCTTCTGCCTCAATATCCTTATAGTGTCTGTATTCCTTTAAAATGATAACTTTCAGCAAAAGTATTAACTGGATAGTCATGGGAAGACTGCAAGAAAATAACTATAAAATTTGGCAAGAGAATTCCGTTTCTTGAAATGTATTAAAAGGCATGTTTTCTGTCAGGGAGGATCAGAGGCCTGGCAAGTATGTTTCTCAGATAGATGGGAAAAGATACTTCAGCTGCCTCCTTTCATAAATGTGTTGCCTTGTTTTTGATGTTAGTAGCCTGAATAGGTACTAGATATACGCTGGGTCAAAAGTGAGCCTTTTCGAAAGTACAATTCTCCTTGTAGTCTCCACAGCCTCGTGTCTGTGTGTGTGTGTTCTGTGTTGGCCGCAGGTGCGGGCGATAGCCGCGGCAGGCGGAGTAGACAACCTGCTTGTCCTGGACCTTCAGAAGTTTAAGGCTTTCACTAGCCAAGTCGCGGCATCCGGGGGAGGAGGCGTGAACATGGGTTCCCAGCAAAAGTGGAAGGTTGGCGAGCTGGAGTATGAGGGGCTGATGAGGACTCTGGACAATTTGGTAGGTGGAAAGTGGAACGTAAGCTTGGATTTCGTACCTTCAGGTTCAAGAGCAGATGCTTCCGTCTCCCTTTGCTTTCGGAACGTGCTCCTTACTCCTCTGGGACCTGAGCTTCACCCTAGGATGGCATTCAAGTGGAGTCTTAGCACATTTTTAAGAATCAAATAGTGAAACCTGCAAATGTCATCCTATCTTAGATTTTACCCTCTTCTACCAAGGGGCAGGGGCAGATTGCCTTCAGAGGGAACAAACAAATGAGCGCTGTGATTTGGCCTCCAGAAGACTGGTTTATAGCTAGAAAAATGTTTCCGGTCAGCAGTTTTGAAATTACCTTTGTCAAGAACAGCTGTGTGAGTGGAAATCCCGTTGTCACCAGCTGGAATCAGTTTTGACCAGATCTTGAAATTTGCTTAATTTCAGCTCTGGTGTAATGTGGGGTTTTGGAAGGATGTTTTCCCCTTTATTTGTTTTTCAACAAAGGAGTCTTTTGAATCATTTGCTTAAAGAATTGGAATCCAGATGCAGTGTTTGGTACAGGTTTGATTGCTTCAAGTGTGGTTCTTCCCTCCCTCAGGGGTACAGAACAGGCTATCCTTATAGGCAGCCTCTGGTCCGAGAGAAGCCTAGGCACAAGAGCGACGTGGAAATCCCAGCAACTGTGACGGCTTTTTCATTTGAGGACGACACAGTGCCACTCTCGCCTCTCAAATACATGGCACAGAAGCAGCAGCGTGAGAAGACCAGATGGCTGAACTCACCTAACACTTACATGAAAGTCAATGTGCCTGAGGAGTCTCGGAATGGGGAGACCAGTCCCAGGACCAAAATCACAGTATGCGACTATTTTACTTGGTTTGCCTTTACTAAATGTTTTGCCTAGTTACTCGTGAATTAAATGTTCTATGTTGAAAAATATTGGGAAAGTGGAGTATAATTAACAATAATTTTATCGCTGTCATTTATCAGGTATTAATTTTGTACAAGACACTTTGTTCTGAGTACCTTACACGAAGTATCTCATGTAATTCTCATGTGGAGAAGATGCTGTTTTTCTCCCCATTCTATAGATGAGAAACTGTGGGGCAGAGGGGTGAAGAAATCATTTGTCAGTGGTCAAGTCATGATGTGGATACAGGCATTCTGACTGCGGAGCCCAGTTCTCACCCACTGCATGAGACCGCTCTGTAGTTCGTATCGCAACCGCCACTCAGTACTAAACAAGTTCCCGGTGTGCCAGAGTTTCAGGAATCACGGCATAGAGCTGCCCTTCTACAGCGTCTCATAGACAGAGAAATGGGTTCTCGTATCTTTTTCAGCATTTTGCTTCAGATTTGGTTTAGTTTTAGAGCACAGATATTCCCTAGATACTCAAAATTAGTTCATCCTATCACATACCTCAGCAGCATTTCATATGGAAATGCCTAGGCATCAGTCTTTTTTTCCCTAGTCTGTAAGATTTGTTATTTCCTAGTTAAAGAACATAATTAAACTCATACATTTCTCGGAATTAATTTTATTGACAGAGACCGCTGGCCATCCATCATTAATCTTGATGAATATTAGCCTTTTCATCTAAGGGTTGTTAATGTGAGGTAAATGAGAAGAATTCCATAAGGTTCTTCAATCCGTATGGTTTTGTTATACTGTAGATTACTACCAAATTATCCCCTTTGTGAAATGCTGGTCAGGGCCTTAGCATTTTCTGTCAGCCAAAAATAAGCACTGAAGTCTGGAAAACTAAATCTTAAGAGATTCCTTGAATCCTTTTTTGGCGACTCCTTAGCCATCTTCAGCTGAAAATATAATGCAAGTAACAACTCTGAATGTGAGTTGATGTTAGATCAAGCTCTATGTCTATGCTTGAAATATTTCCAGCATCATATTTAAAATGCCAAAAGGAGAAAATTTACATAGTAGCATAATTGAGTATTCATGTGAATGTTAACAATTTTTAAGAGTGAATGCTGATTGTGAGCCCTTTCCTGACTAATATGAGATAAATACTAACTGACTGCTAATACTGGTGGGTGAAATTCTTTACAATATCGTCAGTATATGCTCCCCTCCTTGAGTCAGTAAACAGAATCTACCATATTTCCTTAACACAAAGCTTCATGCTAAAAAATCTTTTATTCTTTAGTGGATGAAAGCGGAGGACTCTTCTAAAGTTAGCAGTGGAACACCCATCAAAATTGAAGATCCAAATCAGTTTGTTCCTTTGAACACAAACCCACATGAGGTACTAGAAAAGAGAAATAAGGTAAGACATGGTCTTCTGTGCCTGGGGGAGGCCTTTTGATGCTGTTTTATGTTTAAATCATTCGTGATTGGATCTGATTAATACCAAGCTCAGGGGTTTGAATCCAGGAAATTTACAATTTAATTCAGTATCATTTTAGCTTGTAGCAAATACTTCCGGCGCAGTGCCAGTCACTGGTGAGCAGGCTACACAGGAAAGAAGTAGCAGGCATATGCCTGCTGTTAAGAGCTGTTGTATTAGTGAAAAATGTCATTTTCTAACGATATAAAACAACAAAAAATCACATGTCAAGAAGGGTGGGGGAGGTTACTGTGAGTTGTTAGGATGGTGAAGGGGGCCTTAAGGAGGTGAGAGTTAAAGAGTTAAAGAGGCCACAGTCAGGTAGTAAAGGTCACCTGCATAGTTGCCCCAAGAATTTGTTGTTACTGTTTTTCAATTCAGATTCGAGAACAAAACCGATACGACTTGAAAACAGCAGGACCACAGTCTCAGCTGCTCGCAGGAATTGTTGTGGACAAGCCTCCTTCTGTAAGTTCATGAAGCACTGTGAGCTTGGTTCTCCTTCTACCACATTCATGTCTTTGCTTTTTCAATTCGAATATTTTTACTAAAGTGAATAATCCATGAGACTTAAAATGCCACCTTCAGTTTCATTTCCAAGAGCAAGGACTTTCTTCTGGCAGTTACCTACCTTCATGTTTCTAGAGAGCCACTTTATTCTGCTTTTTCTCAATTTGCCGACTTTAGACCTCATCTGCATTTCCTCAGATCTTTGTCATCAACTGTACCATTATTTTATGCGTCAGCAAAAGAGAAGCAACTCTGACAATTATAACAGGAGGAAGCCATGACTTATAAGATGAATCCCAACGTCAGGGATGAGGAAATGTGCATCTTAGACTCAATGGAAGACAATAGTGACTTCTTATATGGCAGATGAGGGTTTAGCCTGTTAACACAGTGCTCCCCCTTTTCATTCTCCCAGTGAGGTGTACAGTGTTTGCCTGTTTGTTTTTGAAGTTAAATCAGCTTTTATTGTTTATATTTATTAACATTTACTGACAATTGAGATAGTATCCTGTGATTATAAAACTTTCTTATACAACTTTCCTCCTCCCGGAGTTAATGATTATCTTCTTTATTCATCGGCTTAGCATTTTGAGTATATTGGCTTAGTTCTTCCCAAACTTTTCAAGACAATTATAGAGTCCTTCTTTATATTCTTTCCCATGGGGTCAAAGGTAACAGGTAATCTCTCATTCCCAGCCCCCCGTCATTCCGGTCCAGACCCGGACTGGCGGCTCTTCAGGCCAGCACCCGGGTTCCTCTCCAGCATTAGCGTGCTTCCTCCCCGCCCCGTGCAGTGTCCAGTGTGCTGCCCCGAGTGTCTTCCGCTTTGTCAGTTCACTCTTTTGTCACTGAGCACATCCTGTCACAGCTTTCTGAAAGAGTATACGTAGGAGGCAACCATCTGAAGTCCTATATTCTACCTTTGAATGTGCAAATCATGGATATAGAACTTTAAATCAGAAGTAATTCCCCCCCCCCAAGATATGAAAAACGCCACTCTGCTGTCCCCTAGCTCCATGTTACTGTTGAGAAGCAGGAGAGTGTAGTGGTCTGTGTGCCTTTGTCTAGGTCGCTCTCTTTCCCTTTGGGCCTTTTCTACGTCCCTGCCTCCCTGAGGTTTTGCGGAGGTGTGCTTTGTAGTGGATTCTGTTTTAGTCTTTGTTCTTGGCATTTAGTAACTAACCCTTTCTAATCTGCAGGGTCGTACCCTTCAGTTCTGAGACTTTAAGTGTTTTTTTATATAGTTTTTCCCTTTCTGTTTCTTTTTATGTCAGGATATACTGTTAGTTGGACCTCTTTGACTGAACCTCTGGTTTTTTCTTTCCTACTTGCCATCTCTTTATCTTTTTATCCTTTCTAGGAGATTTGCTTGACTTTATTTTCTAACCTTTCTATTTAATTTTCTATTTTTGTGTCTTTCTATTCATTTTCAAGACTTATTCCCTGAGTGTGTCTTTTAAAGAAACAACATCCTGGCCTTTCATGGTTACAGTATTTTCTCTTATTGCTCCAGTAAGTCACATTTAAATTTTCCTCAGCTCCCTTCACTTATTTTGTTCCTTCTGCGTTCCCTTTCCCTTATTTATTCCGGCCTCTCTCCTCCGTGCTGGGTGCTTTCCTCAAGTGTCTGGCAATCCGTGCTAGTCCATTCATACTGAAGAGTGAGGTACCGAGGGCCTGTCAGAAGCTCTGGGTGTGTGCCGACTTTGGGGATGGGTGAGCCTCGCTGTCGGGGGACTGGATGTTGGTCAGGTTGTTTTCCGGGGAGTTCTCAAATGTTACTATCTGTAGTTCTTTTATCTGGGACCATTTGTTTATCTGGAGAATTCTGTGGTCTCCTCCAGTGTTCTCGGAGCCCTCGGCTGTGCTTTATATGCCCTGAGCAGTCGTTCTGCAGAAGGAGCCTCTGATCTCCTGCGGAGGCCGGGGGAGAGGTCGAGGCCTGGCTGTGGGGCATGGGAAACGGACCTGAGAATCTGTTTCTTATTCAGACTTTCAACTTGTGGCCCTTTTCAGCTTTTCTTCACCACCACCCGCTGTGGTGCCTGGTGCCTCTAGTTTCCGAGCTGTTCTGCGGGCAAGTGAGGATGCTCCTTACACTCGCATCCTCCTTTGCAGGGCTGATGCTCTGCTTTCTCAGCTCTGCTACCCACTCTTCCACCTGCTTTCTTTCCAGCTTCCAAAAGTGTGGAAGTGTTTCTCATGCTCTGTTGTTTCCTCTCCCATTCTTTTTCCCTTGTAAGCTTACATCAGGTCTGTTGTTGTTCCTTTACTATCGTTCTAGTAGGGTTTTGGAAAGGATTTTTTTTAAAAACGCGTGGGTTCAATCTGCCAGGTAAAGTCTCATTAATTCCTTTCCTACAGCAAATACAAGTTTATTTTCATAGCAAACTCAAAGAAGTTCTTTTGGTACCATTGTGTTTTTTTAATCCTTTTTCACAAAGGCTTTTTGAAATGCAGCATTTCTTGGTTTTTAAGATATTTCAGAGTCATGTGAAGCTTATTAGAACTTGGCTTAGTTTTATTTTTTTAAGAAAGAGGTATTGCAGTTGACATCTGCAGGCTTATTGAGGAAACATCACTGGCAGTTTTAGTCCATTGGATCAATAGTGTGAAAGCACTAATCTGATATAAATATTTTAAACAAAGCATGTTGCTCTGTCACTTTTATGATTGTTAAAAGGTGTCACAAACATCGTATATACATTCGTGTGTGTGTGTCAGCTTGTGTATACGTGTAAATATACATAAATACACAGATACAAGTGAAGCGCTTGGTAATGAGTCAGTGTTTTTCTCTGCAAGACCATGCAATTTGAAGATGACGATCTCGGCCCACCGGCTCCCCCCAACCCCTTCAGCCACCTCACAGAAGGAGAACTGGAAGAGTATAAGAAGGCAATCGAACGTAAACAGCAAGGCCTGGAAGGTCAGTTCGTGTTCAGACTAAGCCTAGGCTACCCACACCGTTCACAGAGAGCACCTGGAGTTAGATGATGGAAGGCGGTCAGTGCTTTTTGAAATGTTTCTCTGACAGCTGATTGCTCCATGTCATCTCTCCCAGTCCTGAGTGTAGACGAGGCTGAACTTCAAAGGGCTACCACAGACCCTGTATGTTAACATGTAGGGAAAACTGTTTTCCTCAGAAAACGGTCTGATTTATAGCAAAAGGTCTTCTAAAGTAAAGTGAAATCCCCAGGTGAATAAAGAATTCCTAGCTCAGTAGATGTGGATCTATTAATAGATTTAAACATTTCAGAGTTTGTGACTTTTTAAAAACTTTTTGCTTCGACATAAAAATTATAGATTCACACATATGTGGCTTTAATGCTTTGTAAAATGTCCATTGTTCCTGGATGTCTCAAGGTGCCAATACTGTAATCTCAAAATCAAAATGTAAGGCAAACTGCCAGAACTTTGATGCAACTTTCCTGAAGCACATGGCACTCTAGACTGAGTTCTCCTGACTTCAGGACCCTTAGTAAGGGTTATATTTTAGAATTAATTGTTCATGAAAACACCCAGCTAGAACACCAGGTCCCATTTTCTCAAGAATAAGAGATTCTTTAAAGCAAGGGCTCTCAAATCTTGGTTCTTTGGATAAACTTCAGTCAGTCTACGGACCATCGTAAAAATACGTGCTTAATGGCGTGTGACATACCTTTGGGGGAAGAGGGTTCGGGGTGGGGGACAAGGGGTCTGTGGCCCCAGAGGAGGGTACAGGCCTCTGCTTCAGAGCACCCACAACATACAGTTGAATTTTTTTTACCCAAAACAAAACGGAACCAGTAGTTAAAGAATTTTTGTCCATGTTAGATATCAGGGAGGAAGAACTGATGACATTTGGATCATCCAAAGAATAGTTTAGTGTCCCTGTCACCAAAGGGAGTCATCCTGCCTCAGCGTAATTATACTAAGTGTTCTAAGTGGTATTATCGAATGTGTTATTCTAACATAAGGATGGAAGCTTTCTGTGTTTCTGTATTTTATAAAATGTCCCTCTTTAATCTCTTGTTTTTTGAAAGCCTAAAGATGCCAGGTAACAAATACTGTGCTCTAGCACTTCACCTTTTACATATAACCTTGTAGTCTCTTCCGCATTCATTATGACCTTCAGAATTAGCTCACTAATACTGCTCTGGCAGGAATCACTAATTGGATAATGGTTCAAAAATTCAGTGAAGCATTTTGCCTCACTAACGTAGCATCATTGGTGAGGCCTCATAATTCTTTTCACCTGGCTGTTCAATGGATTCTGTTCTCTAACACCCCAGCAAAAGCTGAATGCGTACATATTATTTGCCTGGGCTACCCGTAGCCATGCTTCCTTAGTAAGCATGTATATAAAATTCCTACTAGCAGCCAGAAATTCTAACACATTACCTTTCTCCTAATGCGCAATTATCGATGCATGCTCAGCCATTGCTGAGTTTCTCATCTCTGTGTACACGGGCATTTGATGTATGCACTAACCTCCCTGAAATCCTATGCTGCTTTGTTTTGCATGGCTTTTAACTAAACTCTTATCCGACAGATGCTGAGCAGGAATTACTCTCAGATGACGCTTCATCTGTTTCACAAATTCAGTCTCAAACTCAGTCACCGCAAAATATCCCCGAAAAACTAGAAGGTATTCCATGTGATTTCCCATCGCATTCACTGAGTTCAACTTAAGAATCTGTTCCTCTTTTGTCTGTGTTTATGTAAGGAAATTGAAAACCTGATTGCAGTAAGTTTGCCATGGATTTTACTTAAAGCCCCCGATTATTTTATATTTTTTATGAAGTGGGGTGCTACTTGTGTTCAGTGTTTATATTGACCTGCCTTAGTCTGGGTGTTGGTAACTCATAGTTCTCAAGAATTTGTGAAATTAAAATTGGTTTGTCATAGGTCTTCCACCAGAAGCATGAAATCTTTTCAATTTTGATTCCCAAATGACCCCCAAATTAAAGGAAAATGTATGTTGTCTTCCTCACTTGTATTGACTTGAATTAGAGTGAAATTGTCAAGTCATCAAACTGGACTTAATCTCGCCTTCGTTTTCTGGTCTGACAACTTTGTTCCCTTCCCCTTTATACCACTTAAGAAAATTTGCCTCATTAATAGATCTTTGTCCACTAAAAAATAATGATCTGTCTTTATTGGAATTAAATAATGACTTAGTATCTTGCTAAAACATTTGAGTTTTGTAAAGCAAAAAGACACTAACTGTGCAAAATAACCAAAACACTCTCCCCTTTTGCAGAAAACCATGAGCTCTTTTCCCAGAGCTTCATCTCCATGGAAGTGCCTGTGATGGTCGTGAACGGCAAGGATGATATCCATGACGCTGAAGACGAGCTCGCTCGGCGAGTGAGCAGGTTGACCACAAGCACGACCATAGAAAACATCGAGATCACCATTAAGTCTCCAGAAAAAATCGAAGAAGTCTTGTCGCCTGAAGGCTCACCTTCAAAATCTCCATCCAAGAAAAAGAAGAAATTCCGCACTCCTTCTTTTCTGAAAAAGAACAAAAAAAAGGAGAAAGTCGAAGCCTAAATAAAGTCTTTTTATAGTTGTGATTACGATGTGACGTTGCACATTTAAATACCACATTTAAGTTGATCATTAATATGCAGTGGTAGATCAAATTGGGGGTACGCAGCAAACTGGACTCTGAGAACTGGAAAGGGGTTTTACTAAAAGAAACACACATTATGAAAAAAAAGCTTTCAAATTCATCTCTGATTTTATATGTCAAAAAAAAGCCTTTGAATTTTTCAACAAATGCTAGTTTTGAGTAGCTCTGCCCTCATGAAGTGTTACAATTTACCACAGACAGATATGTCTGAAATACTTCAGGCCTTTTCTACAATATCTGTTGGAAAGAAATTACCAGTGAGAAGGGGAGAGAACTTTTTATTTCTCCACACCTGCTTCACTTGGTAATCAGATTATACTTTTTTATTCCTATCACCTGTACCTTTTCGGTTCCCATTGTTTCAATGGGCATTAACAGAATGCTTTAAAAAGCTTCTAAGAATCTATAGCGTTAGTATACACTGGCACATAATTTTTTAAAAAAATATATAAGAAAAGATTCATTTGAAAATTTATTCATAGTATAAAATTTCCTCACCTGAAGTAACTTTGTTTGCCAAAAAAAGGGTCATTTTAGTAAAATATAATTTTTGAAAAACTTCCTTTTTTATTAGTTTAGAAAGCCCCTTATTTTTCAGCAAAGGGGATTTTATACACATAACATGGGTTATTTAGTTTAACTCTGGCAAAAAAAAAAGATTTTTGTATGTTGAGATGTTTGTATACCATTCAGTATAAAAAATGTCATAAGCCTATTAGCCAATCGTTTAACAACAGAGCAGATTTGAGGCTGCTTGGCACTAAGTGTACTCAGATACAATTCAGGAATCCAGGGACTTGGTGTGAAACGGGGTTAGAGGGTTTAAAGGTACACCTTAACTAAATCCATTTTTGAACCATATAATGTATTTTTCTCTTAGTATTGCTCATGAATGAAAAAGCTCTCATGATAACCAAAGGAAAAGAATGAGAAAGTGAAAAATGAAGGGAAAACAAGAGGTGTCACAAATAGGAGAATTCTAGTTTGATCACGACTCACAGTCACAACAGATTGGAAGTGTAATTGATTCAAAACGTCCCAAATCTCTAAAATTCTGCTTCTCTTCCCAAACCACTCTATTTCTTGGTTGATAGTTCAGTTTTAAAGGATCAAATCCTTTTAACTGATAGGTGTTTAGAAGGCAGCACTAGAAGAAACCAGTAGGTCTAACCCCCTTCCTCCAGTGAGGAAACTACCACTTGTTGATTTTTACAAATGTTTATCTTTTTAGTTAACTTCCTTTCTAATGTAAATACAAATTTAAACCTAGGCTTAATATAGTTTTTCCCCCCTTCACCCAGGTGATGTCACAAATCAATGTAAAATCAATGATCCAAAATGGTCGGTGGGTAAAAATAATCCGCAGTGTTTCTGGAGGGTGAGTTGGCATGCAAAACGTTCCATTGATCACAGCGTGTCCGGCTGGTTCTGTTTGACCGTACGTGTATGTGGATGCAAAGTTGCAACAGAGCCGGAAATTCATTCTAGATTTCACTAACTACTGGAACCAGTGTTTTAATCTCTTAGTGGAATACTTTCAGTTTAATTCTGTATTTGAGGATTTTCTTTATGTTCTATGTCATTTATGTTGTATTACAACGTATGTAGAAACAGTAACCTGTGAACTATGCTTTTCCATAACTTTTTAAAAATATATATATCTTAAATGAATGCAGTGTGCATTAATATTTTTTAAACTACAACAGTGAACTATTTGCACCTTTTGCTAATGCCTCTATTTACTTGCTTTGGCATAAAGAATGAGCCAATGAACTTCTGTGTCCTGTGGAAAATGTATAAATGTTATCCGATATTGCTCTTAGATGTAATGCTAATTAATGTTAAATCACAAATAAACAGTATTTTAAATAGATGGATTTGGTATCATGACCTTTCAATTCAGAGTGGTAACTTTGCCTGAACTACCTGGTGGACTGAGTTTTATACTGTAATGAGATTTTGAATGGGATTGATGCTTCTGAATGAGGAATGCCCTGATAAATTTATTTTCAAATTAGTTTAAAATTAACTATATAAAATCCTTCTTGTTTCAGCTTATATTGAAAGAGATATATTCCAAGTGACCTATTTTCTGTCGTGATATAGAGTATGGTACCTTGAACTATGTCTTTGAGATCTAAAGATCTTTGAAGGATTTAGGATTCTCAGTCTCAATTCTCTTCAGAGCTGTGAATATAGAATAGAAGATGCTACAGAATATGTGCTGAGTTTATATACATTACCCTTCTCTTTGATTTTTGTATCCCTGCAACAATAAAGAAAATAGCAGAAAGAATAGAAAATAGGTTACGATTCCACCACATTAAAATAAAATTTCGCCCTGGCTGGTGCGGCTCAATGCGTTGGGCAGCAGCCTGTAAACCTTCTTGGGTTGGGTCCCTGTCGGGGCACGGGCCTGGGTTTCCAGGGGGTCCCCAGCTGGGGGCCTGTGAGAGGCAACCAGTTGATGTTTCTCTTGTTTCCCTCTGTTTCTCCCTCCCTCTTCCTCCCTCTGAAAATAAATAAAAATTTTTTTTCAAAAATTTTCCTTTCCAGCTCTTGTTCAGTTATATTTGTATCGCCTGTATACTGGTTATCATGATATTAATGTAATTTTATTCTGGATTTTTTCCCTTCTAGCACAGCATAGTCCTTCCTAGAAGATGTTCAAACTAAATCCCTCACATAAGTGACTTCTTGTGATTTTTTTTCCCACTTTGTCTTAAAAATAGAGTGCAAGAGGGGAAATCATGTTGATTGAGGGTTCTGGTTATTTGAAGTTTCTACTATAATTACCCATTATAAAAATGAAGGGTTGGGGCCGAGAAGAATAGATTCATAGTCTTAGGCATATTTAATTATTACCTTGGCTTATAAATAAGCCTGTGGCAAAAAATTGCTGTTTTAGAAAGATGCTTATTTCAAAAGTCCCCTCCATAAAGCAACAAAGATAATTATCTTCAGTGTTCACTTGAGAGTCAGTAGCATGAAAGGTGATGTTTGTTGCCTGTACCTTTTTCTCTATTATTACTCTCATTCAGCGGGGAATAAAGAGAACCAAATGGATCGATTGTGACTGCATTGGTTTCTCTTAACGTTAACTCCTTTTTTTTGACGTAGGAGACACAAAGGCAAGCTGATTTTTTTTTTTTTTTAAACTGGAGGGTGATATACTTGTAACTCACAATCTTAGCTAAACCAGGTTTTAAAAAGAAGCCTTTGTGGCCACTAGAGGGTGCAATAGACCCAACAATCCAGTATGTTTCTGGTCTTTGCACTTCACTTCCGTTTATTAGTCTGTAGACACCACCATGTTTGTTGTGAAACGCCCAGAACTTGGAACAGAAGACATTTCCTTCATTGCTTATCATTCTCCTCACTGGACTGTTTTCAACTTTGTTGTCCCACCTCACCAGTACAAATAACCACTAGCAGGGCCTCTGATGACTGTGGAAAACAGGTTGAAAATTTTTGAGGTGTAGTCTCAGAAAGAACCCAGGATAGAAAAGGATCCCTAGGGAGTTTTCATGCCTCTGAGTGCAATGTGATACCTCTTTCAAAGTAGTCGGCATTCTTTTCCTGAGGAGATGATCGATAACATATATCACTTCATGCCTTGCGTGTACCAAAGATGGTGCTGTTTTTTCTGTGTTGCTTCATTAGCCTTCCCAAAACCCCAGCAAAGCAACATCCCCCATGTTGAAGAGAATGAGGCCAGGGCTTGTCGAAAACAAAAAGGAGATGCAAGAATTGCACCCGTGGAAATTCAGATTTCTAAAATTACTAGTGTCATTTGTGAGCCAGACCGTATGTGGCTCTAGTGTGCCTTGTTGAGGATTTTTAGGAAAAGGCAGTCTCCTTAGTTGGGACTCTAAGTCCAGCCACGATGACTTCATGTTTTGATATAAGATGGGATGTAGACTGGGGATAAAACATTAACTTTTGATTTAGAAGACTTACTTTTTTTCAACAAGTTACTCCAAGAATGAAAAAGCGTGAATACCTCGAGAGGGGGATGACCTGTGGTGCTGATACCTACCACCCTTGAGGACGCAGGCCAGCTCTTGAATCTTCGGCGTGACACCTTAGAAGATGAGGTGTCTGTACCTTTGCTTAAGATGTAAAGAAATTTGGATAGAAGCCCTTTATCTCTTACTTTTTTTTCTTTTTGTTCCCAATGTCGGGGGCAGAGAGAGACATTCTAAGGAAAGTATTATTTTAAAAACCTGAAAAGACTTTAGCTAATGAAGTAGTTTTAAAGATGAGAAATATATTGTATCTACTTACAGCTTTATTTAAATGAATACACTTGGAGATGATCTTTCTTGGAGAAAAACCTAGTGTATGTGCCAGAGATGAAAACAAGGATAAGCCTCTGAGAACTTTTCATAAAAAAAAAAAAACGAACTTGCGAATTCAGTTATTTTTTTCAGAGATTTTATTTCTGAAGTGACCGCTAGGGGGCAATCCTAGGTCAAACTAAATTTAGTTTTAGTTAATTGAGGGAACTTCCTTGAAAATACCTTTGAGCTTGGATTGAGAGCTTCATTCTGATGCTGAATGCAGTTGAAGGTTGAGGAGAGTTTATAGATCCCGAGTGACGTCATTCGTGCCCTGCAGCCCGGTTGCCTCGTCTGACCCAGGAAGAGTCAGTCCTCCGAGAGGAGCTGCGTTTGCCTGTGCAGCACAGCTCGGGGGTGGCTGCCCCGGGATTTGTGCGAAAGGTCTAAGGTCTGGACCCCAAGCTTTTCTACTCCACAGTCTCCCTTGGACACCTATCAATCATAACCTAGGAATAGATCAATATAGGAGACACGTAGATAAATATACTCTTCTAAATTTCTCTGCAGATTCATGCTTAGAACTCTATCATGGGAGTAATTAAGAGAAACATTGCAGGACTAAGCCTGATTCTTATTTATTAATAATCGTTTTTCATAAAATTTGAAGTCTGTGAGATGGTCTTTGAAAGTCTTGTGTATTTTCTTGAGTTAATCATGATGCTGAGTTCTTTACTGCTGCAACCTATAATGTTTTAAATGCTGGTTATACCTTAAATGACATACTGGTACCTTTGGAATTCCTCCCATAGCAACAACAACAAAAAGTAATATCTCTTATTTAGCAGGAAAATAGATGGATATAATCCAGTCCACAATTATTTTTAAGGCCTGCATAATTTCTGGTTTGGTGAGTCTTGACCGAAGCAATGGTGAAGGTTATCAATTATGCTAGTTTTTGTTTTACTGCTACACAAGCTACTTCAGGTTTTGTCCTTCTCCAGGGCCAGTCTTGACATCCATTATAAAGTTTTATTTTTTATAATCTCATATTTTCAGTCCAGGTAACTCCTGTTACTAGACAAAGTAATAATTCCTCACTAAACTCCATACCCTAAAGTCAGTAGCATCGATTTTATTAATCTAATTTGGATATGGACAGAATATTAAATTCCTAAGAAATTCTAAAAATTTTAGACATGCTTTTGAAATGACAAATAACACGTATGTAGTACAAAATCTCGTAGATAAGATTTTCCCTCGTTGTGTATCTGCTTATATCAGACCACCCCTCAAAAACCCAGGAAATATGTGAGCCCTATGGAGAGACCAATTTGGGGCGTTAATTAATTGGACTTCTTAGACCAAACAATGTCCTAGCTGGTTGCTATTTAGACTTGAGATTTTTTTTTTTTTTTTTCAAGAAAAATGTTGGATTTCCCAAAGCTGTAATATCCTAACAGATGGCGATGGAAATGAGGAAGTAGTACGGTTCTAAAACCCAGGAGTTCAGAGGTAGACTGTTCTGCGGATTTCCCACTGGTTCTCTCCACTTAAATAATCTATTTAATTTTAAAGGGTTTAAAAATGAAGTTAGTGGTGACAATGCCAGCCTGGCCTGGAGCTGTGGTGTCACTAAACTCTTTTCAATGATTTTCCAGACTAGTCTTGTGTCTGCCCTTACTTAACACGGGGCGTTCTCTTTCGTAAGCAGGATTTAAATGAGTTGTTTTTTCTCAAAGCAATCGCTTCTGATAATTCTGATTGAGCAGCAGCCATGGAGGAAGTCGTTGTTGCGCTCTATAACTCACCCCTTTCCTGTTGAGTAATGCTCCAGGAGCTGGATTTCGGTGGCGACTGGTTTGACAAGACTTGGACTTCAGAACAGATGAGCTCCTGACAGTTTTGTGAGGGCACGAAAGATACAGCCCACCTGTTGGCAGGCATAGGCATACGCTTCCAAAAGTGTTTACTGAACTAACAAGTTAAGGTTAAACATTACTTCCTACCTGACTTCTCTTTTGGATATTTGCTTCAATTGTTTCAACGGAAAGAAAGGTCATTTGAGGCTGCTAAGACAACCAAAAATGTGTTCTAAATATTATCTACTGGTCCACAGTGGGGAGAGGCTCCCCCTGCACCCGGATGTTTGGGTGTGTTAAGCCTTTTAAAATACGATGTGTGGTAATCACGAGGTGTTTTGTTTCTGAAATATCTTTTACATAGTTTTATGTCTTAGAACCGTGTATATGAAATGATTTTGCAAACGTGTAGTCTTACGTCTCCATTTCGACCTTTAGGCTAATATGGAGCAAGACAACATGCACGTACACTTGCTACAGCCAAGCTGAGCGTGGCTCAATTCGCTGCAGAGGAACAGGGCAGGCTGGGTGGGGCAAGCTCTGGAATCCTACCCACGGAGCAAAGTCAGGCGCTGGGGGAACAGCTTGAGCTGAAGCAGCTCGTAGGAAGTCCAGCCCAGCAGGTATAACACAGGATCTGGAAGACGTGGCAGTCAACCAAAAACACAATCTGGTGAAGTGGTCTGTATTGGGGAAGTGGAAGTCCCGATCAGGAATCCGGTACCGAAAAGCAGGACTGCAGAAGTCTCGTAGTGCGTGTAGGCGCCCCAGCCGCGGGCGAAGCTTCGAGAGCAGCGCTTCCTCCACTTCCTGTGGGGCAATGGCAAGATCAGGCAGGACCTCAGGCTTCAGGGGCCCGAGAACAGTTCATCAGGACAGGAACTCAGACGTAAGGAGAATGACAGATGGGGATCCTGTTATCGGAGCTGAGGTACGTGAGACTGCTCGGAACCCCAGGCGCAGTGCAATGCTTGGGGCCAAGACACAAGGTCATGACTGGCCTGGAGACGAGTACAGCCTGACGCTGAGTAAGTTTTAGAGCCTAGAGCTACAGCTGCCTTCGTTCTTCCTGCCTCATCAGGACCACAACCGGGTATGAGGCTCAAGTAGCCCCAGCCGTTGGGGGAGAAGGAACCTGACCTCCACAATAAAAGCAGCCCCACGTGACAAGAGCCTCAGTCTCATGAGAGTGCTACAGGGCAGCAGGAATGGGCTACTAACATTTCACAGTGGACCCTACCTGGAAGGACCATAACGACGAATGAACAAGGGCCCAGTGCCACTCAGATACTGGCTGTACGGATGGCCTTACGTTTCCTGCAAACTGATTGTCCCTATCAGAAGGCACAGTTTCACCACAGAAGAATGAGCTCTAGTGATGCCTCTGGCTCCCCGCCTGGGAGTCACTATAAGATGTTCCTCAAAGTATTGATTGGACAGAAAAGAACCAAAGACAGTGGTCTGTGTTTCCTCCTCCTCCTGGAGTAAATGAGCCTATGATTTTAGACTTAGAAAAGCAGCTTTGAGGCTACGTGGTATTTCCTCCATGACCCTCTGGCCGTGGGAATAGTCTTTGGCCCCTGAGTCGGAAGACCCCTCTGACCTGTCTTGCCACACTTGTGCAGATAATGACCTCTCAGTTCACTCCTCGGCCTGCTACTGAAGAGAATGGCTTCCTGGGGCCCTCACCTGTAGGAGGCGGATCTGTTGTCATCGTCCGTGTGAATCATCCAGCTTCTATTCCCGCAGCTGCCATAGAACACCCGTCCCCACTCCCTGGCAGACAGCCTCTTAACACCCACCTCCCTTCACCTACGTACCCAGCAGAGGGCTCGCTGCCTTCCCAGCTCTCCAAGCACTCTCCGCTGATGGAGGACATTTCTTTCACCAAAATGACTTTCTTCCACCCTTGCTGGTGTGGCTCAGGGGACTCAGTGCTGGCCTGCGAACCAAAGGGTTGCCAGTTCGATTCCCAGTCAGAGCACATGCCTGGGTTGTGGGTGTCCCCAAGTAGGAGCCACACAAGAGGCAACCACACAAAGATGTTTCTCTTTCTCCCTCCTTTCCCCTCTCTCTAAAAGATAAATAAGTAAAATCTGTTTTTAAAAATGACTTTTTTCCGCCCTGGCTGGGGTAGCTCAGTGGATTGAGTGCGGGCTGCGAACCAAAGCATTGCAGGTTCAATTCCCAGTCAGGGCACATGCCTGGGTTGCAGGCCACGGCCCCCAGCAACCAAACATTGATGTTTTTCTCTCTCTCTCTTTCTCCTTCCCTTCCCTCTCTAAAAATAAATAAATAAATATATATATATTTTTAAGACTTTTTCCTTCTACCAAACTCCAGTAGCACCATAGGATCATACTTATCTCAGCCTGTCTTAAGTTAACACTATTGATTCTGTATCTGTCTCACCTATAAGACTGTGAGCTCTGGGAACACAGGGACCATGTGATTAAGAGCTTAGGCCCTGGAGTCATAGAGACCTGAGTTTGACTCCTAGCTCTCTACTTTTCTGTAAAAGGAGTATGGAAATTTGGGTGGTTGTAAGAATTAAGCAGGATTACAATGTACACAAAACTTAGCACAGAGCCCAGTGTTAATAAACCCTCAGTGCTGGTATTGTTGGTATCATCCCTTTTCTGGATCTCCTTTATCTGCCAGAAGAGAATGCATGTTAGAATGGAGATTAAACTCTAGCTGGCTTACCCCTTTCACTGTTGTCCATTTGCAATGTTGTCATTCCTGTTCTTCCCAGAATCCTTTGCACCACAGCGACCAGATTTCCAGTCTTTGAAAAAGAAGGGCCAAAGAGGAGGGAAGAACAGATAACCCTACATAACTTGCTCTTTTCCAGTAAGAAGCCTTGTTGTTGGGATGTGGGGTTTGTGCCCTGGGAAGGTGATAGATGAAGGAATTATGTTGATTGCTCCCACACAAGATGCCCAAGAGATCCAATGGGGACGCCTGGGCCTAAGGCAGCCTGGAAAGGCCTGAAGGCCTATGAGCGATCTCTGTGATTCCAAGAGCGTTCAGTGAAAGCAGCCATCTTTGGGCTCTTGCTGAAAAGGGCTCCATCTCCTTGCTCTCTTTGCTCCTTGGAAGTTGCATCCATCACCCAGGGGGTTGGTCATCCGTAGGCTCTGTGGCCCCAACAGTCTCATCTGGACAATCTAAGAAAGTCTTTCATGAACAAGTTTAAGTATGCCTCACGACTTCAGTTTTCCCTCTCGGGGAGCTCTGGTGACGGGTTATTCTGAGCTGCTCTCCCAGCAGTCTGGAGAAGACCCAGCAGAGGCAAGTTCACAATCATGTCTAGGCTGGGAAGAGCATTAAGAAAATAAATATGCTTCTAGCCCTGGCTGGCGTAGCTCAGTGGATTGAGCACGGGCTGGGAACCAAAGTGTCCCAGGTTCGATTCCCAGCCAGGGTACATGCCTGGGTTGCAGGCCATAACCGCCAGCAACCGCACATTGCATTGAAGTTTCTCTCTCTCTCTCTCTCTCTACCTCCCTCCGCTCTCTAAAAAATAAATAAATAAAATCTTAAAAAAAAAAAGAAAAAGAAAATAAATATGCTTCTTAAGAAAAGCCTGCAGATACTTACAACAGAATGGCCAGTAGAGGAAGAGAGGGAAAGGGTGTATGCAAAAGTAAACGGGGGGCGGGGGGGAAGAATGTAAAATTCTCTCTGTGATCTGAAGAAGTAAACATATTACACACTTGTGTATTCACAGGGGAAAGACAGAAAAGAGGGTACCCAACAGCATGTATTTAACTGTGGTGATCTCCTGGTGGGGGGTTACAAGTACTTTTTATATTCTTGACTCTCTTTTATATTTCCAATTTTGTTAAAGATTGTATTCATTTATTTTTCAGAGGAAGGGGAAGGGAGGGAGAACAAGAGGGAGAGAAACATTGGTCGGTTCCCTGTCTCATGCGCCCAACCAGGGGGCCTGGCCCTCATCCCAGCCACGCTCCCTGACCGGAAATCGAACCGGCAACCTTTTGGTTCGCAGGCCAACACGTATTCCACTGAGTCACACCAGCCAGGGCTATATTTCCGAACTTTGAATAATGTTAAAAACTCAGAAAGGTAAAAAAATTACAATAAGTAGAGGAAATGTTATTTTTAAGTCATATGTCAATATTGAGTAATAAAAAGCGTAGTGCAGAACAATGCCTGTACTATGCTACTATTCATGTAATAAAGGGAGCAAACAATAACATATCAGTTTGTACACGTATAAAATATTTCTGGAAAACTGAACCAGGGATCAGCCACAGAGAAGTGGCCATGGGAAAAGGAACTAGCCCGTGAGGGACAGAGTGAAAGGGAGACTTTTCACTATAACTCCTCTCTCTTTTTTAAAGATTTTACTTATTTTTAGAGAGAAGGGAGGGAGAAAGAGAGGAAGAGAAACATCAGTGTGAGGGATAAACATTGATCGGTCGCCCCTCGAATGCACACCGACCTGGCACTGAACCCACCACACAGGCGTGTGCCCTGGCTGGGAATTGAACCAGCGACCTTTCACATTGCCCGACGAGCCCAGCCCACTGAGCCACACCAGTCGGGGCACTGTAAGTCCTCGTATGCCTTGCTTTCTTTTGTCTAGTAACTGTGTAAAATGTTTTTAAAATACACTTTATGTTTCTGCCGTAATTCTGTAATGCCAACAGTTCCTGAAAACCGTCAGAAAGTGCATCCCTGCAAGTGATCTGTGTCCCCCATCTGAAAGCATGTCCACGCAGCACGGCCGGGTGCAGCGTCTGCGAGACCCCACGCTGCCCTTCATCACACCGTGAGACGCCGTTTGTTTATCTAAAGGCCCACACGTCAAATGCATGTCCTCATCCAGAGCCAAAAGAAAAAAATAGTTTTAATATGACCCATCAAGTTTCTATTTTTGCCTTGACTTCCCAGAAGCCTAAAGCTATGTTTTGTCTTCAACCAGATTTCTGGTCAAAGGGAGTGGCCACACTCTTCCCTGTACCCGCCCCGCTCACTGCTTCACTCTCGTCTTTCAGATCTTGTTCTAACGGCTTCCCGTGGAGCCAGGGCCATGCCTTTACCTAGACGCAGTCTCAGAACCTTTTTAGGAGTAGCTTATATATATATATATATCAGTTACTGTTGCTGTGAAACAAGTCACTCTAAAGTAAAGGGGCTTGGAGCAACAATATATATACACTTACTACCTCTCGCAGTTCCTTTGGGTCAGAAATTCAGGAACATTCGGGCTCACGGTCTTTCAAGAGGCTGCAGCTAAGACGTCAGCCAGAGCTGCAGTTAAATGACAGTTTGAATGAGGCCAGAGACGCTGCTTCCAAAGGCTGGCACGGCGGTGCTGGCTGTTGGTGGGAAACCTTCGACCCGCCCCACATGGGCCCCTCCACAAGCTGCTCGAGTGCCCTCGTTACAGGGTGGCCCACGGGACAGACTGTCCCAGAGAGAACAAGGTGGGAACCACGGTGCCTTTTATGGCCTTTGCCTCAGAAGTCACACACCTTCACTTCTGCCACATCATCTTCACTAGAAATGAGTCACCGAGTCCAGCCACTCTTCAAGGGGAGGGCTGTTTGTTTCCCAAAACCACCACAGGGCATGATAAGCAATCAGCACTAGTCAGTATCAAAGTAGTCAAATGAGAAGCCAAAGGAAGGTCATTTTTCAGAAGGGACACCACCTGCTGGCGATATCCTGGGCCCTGTACTTCATATTCGGTATTACGTTTAGTTTCAGAAAAACATTCTCAATCTCACAGTTGAGGAAAGGAGGCCCCAAGAGGAGGTATAACTTGGCCAAGGTCACAGAGTGAGAAAGTGTCCGGGATCACGGCGAATACATGTGGGCCCGAAGTCCCGGGCGTGCCGTCACCCTGCCCCGGTGAGAAACGGAGGGCGTTCCCCACCGTTGGCTCCTCTGCCCTGTCCCAGCTGTGGCCGTGCTGTGCCGAGGAGAAGTGGGTCTAATCCTCCACGTCGAGTGAATTCTAACAGAGCTGTTTAAACTCCTCTCTAAATCCTCTGGAATCAAACAGGTGATCATTCTCCTTCAAAGCACGTCCCCTGCCTTCTGCCGTAGCCGGTATTTGCCCAGCCTGGGCGGTGCCATGCCGGTCCTCACCCCTGGCTTTGAAAGCCAGCCAACTTCTCCTCCCATTGCAGCTGGCTGTGACAGAGTGGCCAGTGGGGTCAGTGGGGCAGGGTGACACAGCACAGGGATGTGTGAGGACAAGGCCCTCCCCCTTATGGGGACTGAGCCAAGCCCAATAGGGTGGAGATGAGACAGCCCATCTGCCGTGGTGCCATGCTGGACTGCAGGGGCCTGATAAGGCCGGGGAACCACCCACCCAACTTGGCGTCCTCTTCCCAATATAGATTTCTCCCAACACTGCCCTCCTAAGGCATTGGCTGTCACGTGGCTGCTTATCCCCAAAGGTAGCGGGTGGCCTCTTGGCTGCTGCAAGATGGGACCTGATCCAGGGCAGGACCAGCTCCTTGGGGTGCCAGGCTTACTGGCCGCAGGCTGTGAATTCCTAGCTCTCCGGCCCCCATGTCTCAGCATTGGCCACTCCATTCCTCTTGGGGAACAGATTTCCCTGATGGATTCTCTGGTCAGCACTGGCCTTTCTGCGGAGAGCTCAGGCCTGAGGGGTCACTGGCGTCTCAGCTCATCAGACACAGGTCCCCGTGCAGTGTGGAGGCTGGCGGAACCAGTGCTCTTGCCAGAGACAGAGCTAGGACGAGAAGGAGGTCAGCTGGGCCAGTAGCCAGGGCTCCAGCCTATATGCCACGCAAGGCCATGCTGATGAAGGTGAAAGGGACGAGAACGTGAACTTAGCAGAACTCCTCTCGTGAATTATCTCCCAAATGCTCGTGGATGAAAGGACACCACGATGGACCGCTCTGAGGTGAGGGGAGGCATGGAGAGAGCTCTTGCCTCAGTCTATGGCCCACGATGAAGATCTGGTTACCAGCAGAGCCCTTTCCTGGGTGTGGCCTACGCATTCGAAACCCAGGGCTGCGCCCACCCCACCCCGCTCGGTCCTCCACCCTTCCCTCTGTGCTCAGCCTCCTCTCTAGGTGAAGGAGCGACAACTATTGAGAGGTTATCAGTTGGGGACCACTATCAGGTCATTAGCTCATGAGAGGGACCCAGGGCTTGTCCGCCCTGGTTGGAGCAGAGTGGTTATGGGGCCACCCTCTGAACGGGGCTTCTCTGCAGTGGGCCAGGGCCGGTGCTCACTGGGACACAAGCAGACGCTGGGAGGGACGGAACCTGGAGATGCTGCTGGCTATCCGCCTTCCCCTCAGATCTTCCTCCTGGCTTTATGGCCAGTAATTTGGGTTGAATTTTCCTCTTCCCTGGAGCTGGGGCTGACCTCCCTGGTGAGCCCCAGGACACATGACATCGACGAACAAAGTAGTGTGAGCCCACGATTCTGCCTGTCCGAGTCACGTGCAGGTGAGGAGAAGCCCCGCCCGGTGGCCTGCTGACCTGCCTGTCAGCCACGCTGCCTGATCCGTCAAGAGGGTGTAGTGTGGGCCCTGCGAGGAAGCAGCCTAAGGGGACAGGGGACAGGAATGATAAACACCACGTCTCAGGCAGTATGCCAGGTGCTTTACAGGGATGGTCACACTCCCGATGACGCCCCCAGGGTGGACCAATGTCATTTACAGTCTTCCGAGTGAGGGCCCGCAGGCCCTTAGCGGCTAACATACTTGCCGAAGACGGTGATCAGCAAGGAGGGGCCAGGATTCAAAGCCTGCTCTCTCTGGCTCCGGAGCCCTTTGAGCCGCCGCGTTGTTGCTCCTGAGCGGAGCTGCTGCTTCAGTGCTTGGAAACCCCCCCCACCCTCCCCCCGTTCTTGCCTCTCCTCTGTCTCTGCTCTGCTCCACCCCACTCCGAGGATGGAGGCTGGGCCCTCTGGCCTTGGGCGCTGTTAGGGATGCTCATGTGATCCCCGCTGTGATGTGATCCTGTCCAGAACACGTCTGGGCCGGAAGCGGGGCCACGTGTGTGTCCCTTGAGAAGGCAGAGCCCAGCCTGGTGAGGAGCTGGGTGGCGGGTGCCCGGGCCTGTGAGCACAGCTGACAGACGACTATCCCAGAGCAAGGGAATGTGGTGAGTCAGGGACAGTGGCGCAGAAGGAAGCCAGCCTGTGAACTTTGGAGCCAGAAGCTCTGCCACAGCCCAGCTGCATGGCCTCGGGGAAACCTCTTCCCTGAGCTCAGTTTTCTCAGCTGTTCAGCGGTGCTGAGCCTGTCTACCTCACGGGGCTGGTGCTGGGGGTGAAACACTTGTGAGTCAAGTGCCTGGCCCTGAGCTGGCCCTCTCCAGGCATCCAGATGTTGTCCCTGCAGGGCACGTGAGGCCCCTCCTGGGACCTCCCTTTGGTCCCACCCTGACCGCACCCCTTCTGCTCCGGTCTCTCCTTCCCTTCTTCCGCCTTCATGACCAAGGCCTCTGAGTGGCCAGAAAGATGGGCCTGAGTGTCCAGTGATACTCAGGGAGCGGTCACTGGACATACCTGTTTGGTGGCCTAGAACCCTTCCAACCAGGAAGGTCAACTGAGCCAGACCCCACGTCAGTCACAGTATGTGTCGCATGACAACCACACCCCATACCTCTGACCTACACACCCACCCCCTCACTCACAGGCACCTGCCACGTTGCTCCTCACCCCCGGCCCTCCACCCCAGGAGGTCTGCTTAGGGTCTGGGAGAAACAGTTGACTGAAGAGAGACCATGGCCATGGTCACTTAGAGCTGGAAGGGACTGCAGATTGCCCTTCTCCACTCCCCCACTCCCCCACCCAGGGGAAAAGGAGGCATGGGGAGGGGCCCAGCCATCACCAGGCTTCGCTGGCTGTCTTTTGCGTGCAGGGCGTTGAGACCACGTAAGTGACAGACAGTAAGCATGCATAGAGACTGGGGCAGAGGGAAGGGGGTCCTTGGGGTGAGGCAGGCTGAGGTACGGGGGGCGGGGGGCAGTGTTGGTGGGTCCGGGGAGAGGACCAGCTGGCTCCCTGCCATGTTCCCATCAGGGCTTCCACAGTCTTTGAGGTGATGGAACAGAGCCTTGTGGACGAAGGGTGATATGCACATGAAGGGGGCCATGGGGCGTATGGCCCGGGGGAGAGAGCAAGCAAGGGGCTCCCCCTTCTGGGTGAGGCCTGGCAGCTTGGGACTCCCCTCGTGGTGTCCCCTCCTCCATGCCTGTCAGCTCACCTGCTCCCATGGGGCAGGCCGGGGACAGCTCCACACGGTGCCTTCACGTTTCCTGCAAGGGGGCTGGGGTCTCTGCAGCCCGGCCTCAGCCACCAGCCCTGTGATGCCACCCCCAGCATGGCCCCAAACCCAGGGGGTCTAGGCTCCCAGCACTGGATGGGGCTTGGAATGAGAGCTATCAGGTCTCCACTGGGGCCCACGCACCACACTCACTGCAAACGTGGGCTGGCCGGGGCGTGGTCTCATTCACCCACTCCGGTCCACCTGAGCTCCGACTGCCAGCCCGGCCACCTCTCTCTGAGAACTCACGTCCTCCCCTGCGTTCCCTCCCTTTCCATTTGTCTCAGGCTTTACCGTGTAGCTAAGTCCTTCCCAAAGAGACACCAGGACAAAGCAAGCAAGCAGAGTGGGTTCGAATGGTGTCCCTGCTGCTTTGAATCTGGGCAAGTCACTTACTGAATTTGAGCACCAGTTTCCTAACCTGTAAGTAGGAAACCAGGTACCTCCTCGCAGAGTTTCTGTGAGGTTTTATCAAGGCGAGAACTGTGAGTGCCGGGCCACAGCAGAGGCCACGTGGCCGCCATGTTCCAGTGATGCTGTTTCATGAATCTCTCTCCATCTCGCCCCTCTTTCTATCCTGTCGTCACAGTCATCCAGGCTTCTACCTGAGCTCATTTAAACAGCCCCTTCCTGGCCTCCCGGCTCCCAGTCCCAGCGGCTCTAGACCAGCCTCCCACTGCTGGAGAGCGAGCCCTTGAAGATGTAAAACCTACCTCCCACCTGGAGTCTCTGACTTATAATAAAAATGAAGTCCAGCTTCCTTCACACACAAGAAGCTCAGTGGAGAACTGGCCCCGGCTGCTTCCTGGCTTTATTTTCACACTCTCTCCACTCGCCTCACTCCAGCCACTTGCTTTCACACCACCACATGCTCTCTGTCCGAGGGGTGGCTGTCCTTCCCAGCTCCCCTGACAGCCAGCTCTTCTTCCTCCCAGGGCTAAAGGGAAGGGGCCCCGCTCTGTCCAGGGCAGGCACGGGGCTGAGCATTTTGTCTGCATTATCTCATGACGTAGGCACTGTTATCAGCCTCCGCTAACCAGATGACAGAATCAAAGTCTCAGGGGCTCGACTGTGCTCGCAAATCTGGGCTCTTTGATCACAGCTGTTTCCCAGCTCAAATGCTCCCTCGTCCACAAAGATTTTCCCCACTACGAGCGAGTGTGGAGTCTGGATCCTGCTCGGTGTTTGAGGCGGAGTGTGGAGATGGGTTTCAGGGAAGCCAACCGCTTCTGTCCAGGGACAGTGCGTGCTGAGCCCAGGAAACGTGGGCTCAGGCATTCCCGCACTCAAGGGGCAGGTCTGGGGGTTGTGTAGGGTTACACACCAGGTGGTGGGCAAAGGCCAGTGCTGGCAAAGATGTGCAGACATTTGAGTCTCATGGCGAATGAGAATGGGAAACGGTGAGACCACGTTGGAAAACAGTTTGGCAGTTTTTCAAAAAGTTAAACGTAGAGTTACCCAGTGATCCAGCAATTCCACTCCTAGGTTTCGACCCCCAAAACTGAAAACATAAAAACCTGTGCACAAATGTTGATAGGATCAGCATTCATAGTAGTCAAAAACAGGAAACAACTAAATATCCATCAAATGCTGCGTGCATAAATCTAATGTGGTTTTACCCATACAATGGGGCGTTATTCAGCAACAGGAAGAAAATCAAGTACCGACATACGCTGCAACATTATGCTAACTGAAGAAGCCACCCATTTATCTGTATGATTCCATTTATACGAGATGTCAAGAATAGTCAAATCCATAAAGACATAATGTAGATTAGAGGTTTCCAGAGACTAGGGGTACGGTGACTGCTAACGGCCGTGGGGTTTCTTCCAGGAGTGTTGAAAATGTTCTAAAATTAGATAGTGGGGATGGTTGCGAAACTCTATCAATACACCAGAACCATGAAATTGCACACCTCAAAAGGAGTAATGTTATGGTATGTGAATTACATCTCAATAAAGCTGTTATTTTAAAGAACGGGATACAACCTAAATGCCCAACAATAGGAGACTGGGCAAGAAAATTGGGATATGACTGCTTGCTAGAATATTCTGCAGCGATTTTCAGGGCTATAAATGTTGCTATGAAAACATGGTGAGACTATGGAGCAGGTACAAGGAGGAGCTACAGAACACAAAACAGAGAGCTCGATTCCGTTCTCTCAGACGACGTGGGTGGGTGTCTGTGTGTGTGTGTGTGCACCCCCCAAAATGGAAACATCCCCCAAATGTTTCAGTCCTAGCTGAGGCATCATGGGTTAATTTCACCCTCTTTGGGGGATGGGGGATGCTCTTTGATTTTCCCGGTATTTCCACGCACTGAATATATATGACTTGTGTAATTTCTCGAAAGGGTGAGTAAGAGGGTGTCTATTGCCTCCCGCCCCCCAAGGGCTCACGATCCAGGAAGACAGATCCACATGTTATGAAGGGAGACGCGACAGGCTGGGAGAAGGTCAAGTTAAGTCTTCCTGGGGCTCCGGGAAGATCTCCTGAAGGAGATGGAATTTGAAATTATGGCTGGAAGAAGGCATTTGGGGAGCAGAACCAGAACACTGGGTCCATAGCCCTTGGTTTTCCAGAGGACAAATGTGCATTTCTCATCAACAGTCTCCAAAGGTCCTGTGTCCTGTGACCCCGTCCCCTACCGCCACCCCCAATGCTGGGTGGAAAATTCCTGACAGCAGTGTTGCCTTCCACAGCCATCGGTGGGAGAGTGGGCACATTCATTGAGGCCTGTAGCCAAGCATTCGTCCAGGTTGGCCCTGACAATGTTTGAACAAGTTCTGGGCCAGGGTTCCCTGGGGCAGCCACCTTGGTGGGTGGGAGGGGGTCCCCACCTTCCCAGCCAAGTGGATGAACAGAGGCAAGACACTGACCTTCAGTACCTCGCTGTTTCCCACCTTTCTTTCTCTTGGTCTTTTTTTTTTTTTTATGTTGTTTCCTCCCAAGCTGGAGAAGTACCCATTGCACTGTGAACAGAAGCCAGAGGCTGTGAAATAAAACAACCTTCAAGATCAACAGGAAGCAGGGAGATAAATCACAAGGAGAATGACTTGCGGAGGGTGTGTGCTGGGTTTGGTCTCATTTTTAGTGGTCATGGTGGTGATGGTGGTGGGGAATTGAGGCCAGAGCAGGAAGCCGGGTTTCCCAGCCTGAGCTTTTGATGGTTTCCGGGCCCCCGCTTGGGCCGGCGAAGCAGGGACCCATCTCTGTGATAAACCAACCCTTTTAATGTGCCTTTCTCATTGAGAGGTGTTAAAATGTTCTCATGAAACTGCCACGGCTCCCTCAAACCACAGGCAAAGCAGAGTGTGTTAAATCAGCCAGGGTCTGAGCGGTGCCCTAAAACCAGTGAGCATTGCCAGTGAGCCCCCAACACATACACTCCCATGGGATGTTCACTGGAGACCTGGAGACGACGGCTTTCATCAGAGCCTTCAAGGGACCACAACCTGCCCCACAGTAAAAGTCACTATGGTGGGGGCAAAGCGCTGGACTGGGAGCCAAACACAGTCTCAATCTCAGTCTCGCAGCTGATTTGCCGTGTGATTTGAGACAAGTTATTTGGTGTCTCTGAGCCTCGGTTTCCTCATCTGGAAAGGACATCTACTCCCACTGCTGAGGTGCTAAGGAATATCTGCTGTATCCGAGTATCTCTGGAGAGAGTTCTGGGGGGCAAGCCAGGCCAGGGGGCCACGCAGCAGGAGGGAGCTGGGTCAGTTGCAGCGCTGATAAACTGTGCAAAGGTACTGTCGCAAAGAATCACTTCCTTTCTCTGTTTGTCCTCCTCCTGCCCTCTCCCCAGCAATATCTCACCCAGAACTACTCCATACACTGTCCACCAAGCACCTTGCTCCTTTCTGCCGGCCCTTCCAGCTACCACATGTTTGATCTTGTGTCTGAACTCCTCCTGCAGGACGCTGCAAGTGCATCCAGGGTAAAGACAGGGCCTGGGAGGACAGGGCAGAGTGAAGGGGAACAGACCTGCTTGAAGCCTGGCTCTCCTGAGCTCTGAGACTGCAGGGCACTCCATCCCTGGGAGCTTTGGTTTTTTTAATCTATAAAATAGAAATAATTAGGAGGACCTTCTTCCCTGACCAGGGTAAGTTCAACTGGCTGAGCATCGTCCTGCAAAGGGAAAGGTCGCTGTTTCCATCCCCAGTCAGGGCGCAAGCCGGGGTTGTGGGTTCAGGTCGCCCAGTTGGGATGTGTACAGGGAGCAACCGGTCGATGTTTCTCTCCTTCTCTTTCCCCTTCCCATCCCTTCTCTCTAAAAATAAGTACACAAATTTTTTTTAAAAATAAACTTTAAAAAAGAGGACCTTCCTCAGAGGATCTGTCTCTGAAGGCAAAATGAGGTGTCGTACGTAGAGACTGAGACACGTAAGCTTTCGGTGAGTCTTGGTTATCGTTCCCCTCCTTCCCTGGCGCATGGAGTGCAGCACCAGGCCGGGCTCAGCCCCCAGAACTCAGCCAGGCCTCCTCTCTGCCCTCCCCACAAACTCGGCTTTCTCAGAGGCCCTCCGGGGGCTGGCCTGTTCTCAATGCGAGCACCGTATTCCCACCAGCAAAGAATGAGAGTTCCTGTTGCCCTGCATCCTCACCAGCATTTGGGGTTGTCAGCGTTCCAGATTGTCACCATTCTAATAGGGTGTGTAGTGGTATGTCATTATATTTTCATTAAACAGGGCTGCTCCAGACACGGGGGGCACAGCAGTGCGGCCCACAGCCTCCCGGCCCTGCAGAGATCCTGTCCGCGTGGAGGGAGGTGACAGAGGCAAGTCGACAGCTCAGTTGGCGTCTCCCAGAGAACTAGACCGAACACCTGTTCCTAGCCAGCGGTTTCATAGACAAGGAGTGTCTCCAGAATGGAGACAAGACAGGGGAGTAAGAACAGCTCAGTGCTGCCCTTACCCACCACTGGGAAACTCAGTGAGAACGCACGTCAGAATCACGAAGAGTAAGGAGCTGGTGGGTCCCCACATCCTGCTTTTACAGAGGCGAGGAGAAACTCGGGTAGGCATGTGCCTTACCTGAGGTCACTCAGCTGGCGTAAGACAGGGCAGAACCACACCCCGTGATTCCCGGGTCCACTCCAAGGACCTGATCCCGCACACGCTCTCACAGGTGTGCACAGCAACTTAGACACACGATTATCCGCTGCTGCATTGCTTCCAATGGAAAGCATTGGAAATAATACATGTCTAAGGGGAGGTCAGTTAAATACACCGTGATGCAGCCATAAATGGCCGGAGTAGATACAGCAGTTAAAAAAAAAGAAAAAAGAGTAAGAAAACTTTTAGTATGCTAACAGGGACCAATATCCAAAATCCTTCATTAAGTTAAAAAGTAAGGTGCAGACAGTGTGCAGAGTATGTTAATTTGTATTAAACATTGGATGTGGGATTGGGTATGTGATACATGTTTTTTGTAGATACACAGATACTAGAAACTGGTGCTATTGGTTGACTCCGGGGAGGAACTAGGCAATTTGACAACTGAGATAGGGAAGAAATTTCTTTATATTTGTTTTTTTTAAGATTTTATTTCTTTATTTTTAGAGAGGGAAGGGAGGGAGAGAGAGAGAAACATCAATGTGCGGTTGCTGGGGGCTGTGGCCTGCAACCCAGGCATGTGCCCTGACTGGGAATTGAACCTGCAATGCTTTGGTTCGCAGCCCACGCTTAATCCACTGAGCTACGCCAGCCAGGTGAAATATCTTTATATTTGGAAGAGAAAAAAATGTATTATATATCCCTGTGTTTCTTTGGTATCCAGAAAAATAAATGACATATTCAAAAAAATCACCCACAGAAAGCAGCAGAGCTCTTTGCAAATCTGAACTCGGGCTCCTCAGCCAAGGTCGACGTGAACCCGGGCAGAGGCTGGAAGTCAGAGGACTGCATGGCTGCTTCACAGGCGGAATTGCTGCATGAGTTACTTAACCCCTGTTTGGGAGGGGAGAGGAAGACAAGGTCCCCATCCCCTTCTTGCTTCCAGGGAGGCTGAGAAGCTAAAGGTTCTTCAGGCTGAGTTCTGGACTCCTGGGACAGCCCAGGGCTCCCCCATCTGACTGCGAGTCAGGAGGTCAGGAGGTCAGGAGGTGGAGCTCTGGCCCTGACTCAACGTGGGAGATCATGTGAGATCATGGGAGATCGGACAAGCAGGGGAGCCGTCTGTTTCGGCAGAACACCTGCCTCCCCTCCTGCCGGGGACGGGGCGAGCATCACCAAGAAAGCGTAGCAGCCTGGCCCTAGTTTCTGGGGAACACCAGTGCTCCCATGGGGGAGTCAGTGGCTCTGTGGTTAAAAAAAAAAGAAAGTCTGGAAAAGGCTGGGTAAACAGAGTTCATCAGGCCCTTCCCTGCAGACCTTCTCAGAGCCTTGCACGTGCTCAGGGCCTTGGGGCATGTCAGGTGCGGCTACAGTTAAGAACTACTCCCCAGACTTGACTGACCCCAGAACCACTTGGGAGGAAAACAGCTACTCAGATCTCCCCAAATACAGCTAGCCCCTGGAACAGGTTTGAGAAATGCTGATTAGATGGAAGTAGGGTAAGCGCCGAGCTGCTGAAAGGCACAGGGGTAGAGATAATGACTACCATATAAATTCTTGTCATTAACACCTCCTATTCGGTTTCCCGGCTCCAGGTGTTTTTAAACTGTGGGTCATAAACCATTAGTGGGGAGCGAAATCAATTTAGCAACTCACAACCAGCTCTAAAACAAATGAATCTGGATAGAATGGAAATACAGCAGAGTGTGCTGCATTGAGGAGGGGGGAGTGTTTTTCCCTGAGACCCCCATAGAGGCATGTGACACCAAACGTGCCCCTGACTGTGGCTTGTCGCCAGAACGTTTGGAAAACGCTGTCCTCTTCCCGGTGGAGGGGAAACTGCCGCCAGAGAGTCCCCCCCACCTTCCGCCCGAACCTGAATGACTGTCTGGTGAGGTCTGCGGGGACAGGGGCCTCTCTCTGGCCCTGTGATCGCGGGATAGATTTTAGGATTAGCAGTGTCACCTTGCTGGACCCAGAGAATGACAGAGGCCCCCTTTGTTATACACCGTGCTCCAGAAATGCAACCGATCCTTCATTCCTTTTTTTTGCAAATGCTGCCTAGCGCCCCAACCAGAAAGCACCTTCCCCTGGGAAAACGGGCTTTAGCTTCTTGGTTCGACTCCGACGTTCAGAATGCAGCATCAACTCCAATGACTGGTTTTAACTTTGTCTCCAGCTGTTAAAGTTTTTTTTTTTTTAATGTGGTGCCTTAAACTAAGTCATTTCCTCATGCTGGTGCTAATTCTCTGTGACAGGTGAGTATTGTTTAAACCTCTGGAGCGTTTCACCCTGGCCAATTACAGCGACTATCCTGGGTCCTCGGTCCTCAATTACGGTGTGCTTCGTCCAAGTCCCCGCTCAGCCCCTGACTCAGCCGCGTGACTGCACGCAGGGGCCCTGCTTCTCGCCTGTCCACCAGGGGTAATAAAACCTGCCTCCCGGGGAAAGAAAGGGGATTAAATGAGACGGTCTCCATTAGACATTTATCCCAGTCCTGACACATAGTAACAGCTCAGTTAAGAGCTGAGTTAGTCACCGCCCCTCCTGCTCCTTGTAAGAGGGTCAGTCGTCTGTTTACTTGGAACTTGAGGTGATCCGGGCCTGGTCTCTTTCAAGAGACCTTTCAAGGTTTGTACAAGAGCCCGGGGTATTCGGAAGTAGCCCCCAAACCTCCAGACTTTCCAGCTTTCTTTCACCTCCTCCCTGGGTGGAGGGAGAGTCTGATGTCATGAAGATGGCAGGTGGCCCTCCCGTGCCTCCGGGGAGCACTCAGAGCCTCTGAAGGTGACCGCAACCTGCCTCCTGTGTAGGGTGTGCCCAGGACTTTCTCTGGAAGTCTGGCAACCGGGGGGACCCCCTCTATCCCGGGCAAACCTGGTAGGTTAGCGCCCTCGCTTCCCAGGTTGCCCTGTAGTCGCCTCTCTGCCCCCAACCAGCCTTCGCCACGGGCCTCCCAACACGCCTGTCCTGCCCGCTGGCCTGAGCTCCAGCCCCCACAGTGCCTGGTTCAGATGCCCCAGGTCCGCTGACATTTCTCGCTTGACTTGTTCGCCTTTTCAACTGGACTCTGGGTCCCTTGAGGCCAGGAACTATGTCTTGTCCTATCAAATTCAGTTCTGTGGCCCTGGGCAGCTCTCACAGCTCAGAGCAGAGACGCAGCAGGAGGCTCGGTAAAGGCCGGCAAGAGGTTGCAGGTGAGGGAGGAAAGAGGGCGGCTGACTGAGCATCAGGCAGGCTGCTGGGAGTCAGGGGGGCAGCAGCCGGGAAGGGGTTCCAGGGCCAACCTCCTCCTTCTGTCTCTGCTCAACGAACAAACCCAGGAGCCGTGGCCCCGTCCTCTGGTGCTCTCCCCCGACGCCGCTGCCCAGGTAGAAACAGCCGAGGGTCCTCCTCTTGACTACAACTGCCGGCAGGGAGGACACTGTGGACTCCAACCTTGGCCGCACTCTTGGCCAGCAGGCCACCCCATGAACTACACTTGAAGTTTTTATTTAAAACCTCTCAGGGGGACTCCATTAGAATCCTTGGGGTGAGGCTGAGGAATCTGCTTTTGAACAGGTGATGCTGAGGTGAACGGAAATCAAAGGCCCCTTCAGCTGGCCCACTCCCAGAGACCCTCCTGGACTTGACCCAAGTTCATACCCCACCAGAAAGGCAAACGGAGTCCCAGTCGTTTCAGGGCGAGGGGGCAGGTGTGAGATGGAGCAGCCCAACAACATGGGCTTTTCCCAAACGACCGGAAAGGTATGGCCGGAACTGACCTTTTCCCGAGCCTTGGGGGAGAGCCCAGAGCCTGGGCCTGGTGAAGGAGAAGACAGCTTCCGAGAAGCCCAGCGGAAGGCCCCCGGCCTCTGCTTCCCGCTTCCACAGCCTCGCTGGAAGGGTGAAGCCAGATCTTTGCTTTCAGTTTTTTTTTTAATTAATCCTTAGCTATTATTAACCTAGAACTGGACCCCAAAACAGGATCTCAGGAGCGCCCCAAATCCAGTGAAGTGGAGTACACAGTTGTGTGTGTGTGCGGGGGGCAGCTCCCTGGAGTGAGGCAGCACCGAAGCTGCATCAGAGATACTGCGGGTGCGGCTCCGCACCAACCCATCTATTTCGTGTGCCACAGTAGAATGAGTCACAGTCTTTTAGTGGTGGAGGGTCTTCCCCTCAATGTGTAAAGGAACTTGACACCTGTGATGCACGATGAAGGAAAATGCAACAAAACAGGCCCGGCCTGTGCAGAATGACATTGGAGGTAATGAATGGCATGGACTTTGGAGTCAAACTCGCCAAGTCTGAAGCATGGCTGTATCAGTTTACCACTGTTGACACAAGTGACTCAATGTCTCTGAGGCTCTGTGTCCTCACCTGCTCGGTGGGGGTAATGATAACGCCCTTTGGGGCTGTTGCTAGGATTAAATGAGTTGGTACATGTAAGGCACCTGCAACCATGCGGGTCCCGTGGTCCATGTTACTGATCACTAGCTGTTAGGACAAAATAATAGCTGTTGGCTCATCTTCAAAAGTCAATGATCCAAAAGGAGGTTGAGATACACTGAATCCTCTGGCGGCCTGCAGGGCCACGCAGGGGGGTGCATGGTTAGGAGTGTGTTGTCACTGTCAGTGAGACCCGGAGGCTCTGCCAGTTAGTGTGGGGCTGGGGACAAGTCCCCGTACCTCTCGGAGCCTAATTAACTCATCTGTAACACGGGAGCCATTGCGGTGTTTACGAGACTTTCATGAGGACTGACCGGGAGGCTGCGTGCAGGGTGCTCAGCAGTGTCCCGCGCAAAGCAAGTGCTCCCATCACTTTGCTGCGAGGAGGCAGGACTTCCCTGCAATATCTCCTCTGCTTGTTTGCCACAAAGCCGTCCTCCAACCCTCCCACCCACCAAAGCAGCTGAGAAAATGGTCCTGGGGACTCCCTTCCCCCCAGCCCTGCTCTCTAATAAGGGGTAACTTCTCTGCAAGAGCGGGCTGCAGCAAGGACAGGTGTGGGAGAATGCAGGACGCCCCTCAGAGCTGGAAAGGAAAGGTCTTCCCCCTCTCGCCCCTCCCCTCCGCTCTCTGCTCTCCCCGGGCTCCCAGGCCTCCTCCTAGCCCTGCTCCACATATCTCTGGGGCATCAGGGCGGCTCTGAAGACAGCTCAGGTGCCCTGGAGTCATCAGAAGGTGCCAGAAAGTCTGACACGTTGGTTCAGGGAGGCCCTGCCTAAAAATACAACAACAAAATCTTAGGCCCCGAGAAGTCAACTGGTCCAGCTTCCACTAGGTACAGGACTCCCTAAAGCCAGGCTTCCAAGCCTGGCCAAAAAACAGAGTCCGGGGCCCTCCCCAGAGATTCAGCTGTGGTTCCGGGGTGAAGCCTGTGAAGCCGGATGTGAAAGAGCATCTCCTGGATTCCTATGATCAGGCAAGTGGCAGCATCTCTTGAATACCTCTGGGAATGGGGAACTCACTGTCTTCTCTAGAGGGCTAGGGAGAGGATAAACCAACTAGGCTAAGCGTGTGGACTTTGGAGCCCCACGTGGGTAGGGACCTCAGCTATCCCAGGTGCTAATTCAGCCACAGTTAACTTCACGGAGCTTAGCTTCTCATCTGTAATGTCAGGGACACTAATTAACTGCAGGCATCTACTCCCCAGGTGGTCAGGATGTTTACTTAAACCAGCGTAGGTAGAAGTACTCGGCACAATGCTGGTCCTCAATAAGCCACAGCTGTGAGAATAGTCACACCAAAAAAAAGTTTTACTGTCTTTCTCAGTCTGGCTGACATCTGCTTCCCCAGGTTGGGTGTCCACTGGTCTCGGCCCCTCCCTCGCAAGCCCCTAACGCTGATCTCTTTTTTTGTGATAGCCCTTCAGGCAGACGCCACACTGCACACTTCCCCCGCCTTTATGGAGGTTTGATTGACAAATAGAAATTGTATACATTTAAGGCGTAAACCCTGGTTTTGATATACATGTACATGGTGAAATGACCGCAATGAAGCTAATTAGCACATCTGTCAACTCATAAAGTTAGCTCTGCGTGTGGGTGAGGAGGACAGTTAGGATCTACTCTCTTAGCGAACTTCAAGTACACAGCACAGTTTTTTTTTAATGAAAACCACCATGCTGTATCTCGGGTCTCCAGAACTCACCACGTAACTGAAAGTTTGTATGCATTGACCAGCATCTCCTGGTTCCCCCCACACACACCCCTTGGACCCTGAAAAACCACCTTTGCTCTGTCACTATGAGTTTGACCTTTTATTAGATTCCACACAGAAGTGAGATCACACAGTGTTTGTCTTTCTGTGGCTGGCGTATTTCAATAGTACAATGTCCTCCAGGTTTATCCACATTGTCTGAAATGGTAGGACATCCTTTTTTAAGGCTGAATAATATTCCATTGTGTATATGGATATATGTATATATAAATAGATATATAACATACATAAAGTATATTATGTAATAGTATTATACATATTATATGAACACAAAATATACACACACACATGATATACATGTAACACACACAATACACCACACTTTCTTTATCCATTCATCTGTCTATGACATTTAGGTTGTTTCCAACTCTTGACCACACCCCAATTAATCCCCCCCCCCGAAAGTTTTTTGTTTCCCCCGGAAAGTGAGACTTCTCAAGGCTGGTGGCAACGTCCCAAGCTCAATTTGAGGAGGAGGCAGAGACATCCCCCAGCCCTGCCGTGATGCCCACACTGCCCCCCGCACTTCCCATCCTTGCTCCTGCAAGGGCCCTGTAAAAATGGCTGTAACCCAAGAAAGGAAACAGGTGACTCAGTGGCAGCCAGTAGCCCCTGCGAACAACGTAGCTTTAGAATGTGCTGGAGGAGGAGCTCGAGGTGCTGAGAGAAAGGGCCCAGGGCCTAGGCTCTGCCTGGGGTCGGCGTCCAAGGGCCTGCAGCAGCTGGCAACCAAGGTGATCCCAAGTGACCTCCTGTTGCTAAACACGCTCCCTTCCCACCCCCACCTTCCATGCCCTCCCATTTCCCCTCCCATTGGAGATAACTGTGCCCCATGATCTCCGGAGTAACTGCTTCCTCTTTTCCCAGGAGGGAGAGGGGCCCCTGAAAACTTCCATTGGCTTACCACCATGGGATGGAGGCCACTGTGCATTTTTGCCGCTCCGAGAGAACCCAGGATGCCCCCTGGGTGCAGTGGTGGAGAGCCCAGGCTCTGGAGCCAGACTGCCCTGGTGCTAATCTCACCTCCACCACTTAACCTCTCTAAGCCTTTGCCACTGTTACTAACAGCAGAAGATAAAGCTACTTTTGAGCTGGGTGGGGAATGGCACAAACATGAGGTGGTCTTTTGCTTTACTGCCCCCTGGTTTGACCAGCCACAGCTGGTCTGTCTGTTTCCACAGCTGGGAAATATTTGGTCTAACACCTAGGTGTCAAGGCAACACACAGGGTCCCCTGGAGCCTACAGGCCGACTGCGGAGACTGGAGCTGCTGTGTCCGTGGATGGAGACAGATACCTCTGGACCAAGGGTTGGGGCTTGCAGGTGTGAGGCAGTTGAACTGATGTCACCTGGGACTGTTCCTGGAGCTGCCCATGGGCACTGTTGTGACCCTGGGTTCTCTTCCCGGCTGCTCCCCCAGGAAAGCGAAGATTGGCCTTCATGTCCTTTGCTCCCAGCATGTGGTAGACAACTCTGGGGGCCCATGCTCAGGCTTGTCCCTGGGATAGGCAGGAAGGGGTGTGACCTGAGAGGCTGGGGGAAGGGGAGAGAAGGACTCTTCTCTCCCTAATGGCCTTCATCCGGGGATTTGCACAGCCAGCACTGACTTTCCTCCTGTTTCCTTTGAGCTATGGGAGGAAGAGCCTGATGTTTGGTCCCCCCGGGGGCTTCCCAGAGGGAATCCCGCCTTGCCCCGTCCTCCCGGCCCCCTGACTGTGCGGCCACTGTAAGGCTGCTGGGCCAACAGTGGCCACAGATATTTTTTCAACTTCTAACAAAGAAGACTTCCTGTATCCCACACTGCACTGGGGATCAGTAAACTTTCTAGCAGAGATGGGAGATCAGGAGCCAAAATACAACACCGGGAAAAAACTCCTCTCATCCTGTTTCCCTGGTGGGTTTGCTGCAACCTGTTGAAATATCCTTGGCTTCAGAATGTCCACGCTCGCTTCCTGCCCAGGTCTGGGAGACTCTCAAGCCTGGCAGGATGGTGGGAGTGGGCAGTGGGGGTGGGGGGAGCTGATGGTGCCGTCCTGTCTCCTGGTGACTCCTCTTCAGAAGACCAGGGTCCCTCCCTCTCGGAGAGCGGAATCTCTGTTCTTTCATGTCCAGCGATTTCCCACCAGAGGTTTTGGTAGGTTCCTCAAGGCTCCAGGCTGGGAGAACCCGGGCGGCACACAGAGAGCCCAACCTTTTTTCGTAGATGAGAAACCTGCAGGGAAATGACTCACCCAAGATCACAGCCCAACCAGTCCTGGGGGGAAATCGCACCTCCTGTTTCAGAGTTGGACAGAGTGGCGCCCGAATCGCCGCTGTACAATGCTGGAATACAACCCATCTTTCCGAGATACACATTTACCCGTGTAAAATAATACCCCCTTTTGCAGGGTTGTTGTGAGGGTGAAATTACTGTTTACCACACCTGGCCCTTAATAGGTCATCAGCAAATTGTCTGAGCGGACCCGCCCTCCTCCTACCCCCACATGGGGTTATCAGTCACTCCCTTCCCTGCCCTGGTTCCCACAATACTTGTATCTCTCTCTTTCTCTCAGGGCATTTCTCATTATTTTATTGTAATTATTTATTTATTTCTATGGTTATGTTTATTGTAAACTTTATTTATTTATTTTTAGAGAGGGGAACAGAGAGAGAAAGAGAAGGAGAGAAACATCAATGTGTGGTTGCCTCTCACGTGCCCCTCTACTGGGGACCTGGCCTGCAACCCAGGCCTATGCCCTGACCAGGAATCACACTGATGACCTTTTGGTTCACAGGCCGGCACTCAATCCACGGAGCCACACCAGCCAGGTCAGTGATAATTTATTTAAGTCTGTTTCTTCCTCTCTAATTAGTAACTTGAGAGAGTTAGGGGATCAGAGAGGCACCTACAGTCCCATTCCACTGTGGTGCCTGTTCCAGCCTGGGCCCCCAAACTCACACACGGCTGCCTGTGCACACACGCCCCAGCCCACCTGTAACGAGATGGAAGGTGTCATACACATTGGCCAATGGTGGCAGAGAGAGCATCAGTAAAGTTGGGTGTGAAGCCCTTGGCTCTTGGTCTTGGCCTCTCTGCTGGAGGAGAGGTACCTATCCCGTCTCCCTCGGCATCCTGTGCCCTTCTGCTCTCCCTCCTACTTCCTGTCTCCCTCATTACAAAGTCAAAGTGGCCCATACACCTTGGTTGCCTCACATATGTGCCCCACCCAGAGACTGAATCTGCAACCTAGGTATGTTCCCTGACCGGGAATTGAACCCCCAATGTTTTGGTACATGGGATCAAGTTCCATCCAACTGAGCCACACCCAAAGGCAGGATTTGCGCTTTTAAAATGAAGTCTTTCAGTTCAATGCTTCTCAACCTAGGAGTACAGACATTGGGATCCCCAGCAGGCTTGTTGACAAACAGTTCACTGTCTGAATCAGAACCAGGTACCGGGGCCCTGGAATCTGCATATTTAGGCATCTGAAGTACATTTCACATTGCAGTTTGAGACAGGCAGGTAGTCTCAGGCTGTGCATTCTGGGACACAAACTTCTGGCTAGAGGAGAAATTCAGAGGGGATACAAGCACAGGCCTCCCTTCACCCCCCAGAAACATCCTACATTAAACATCCTGGTAATAAAACTCGGCTTCTTCGAAGCAAATTGATGCACAGCTCACCTGCTCATTGATCACCTTTGTTCTTTCTCATCATTATATAGTGCTAATTATATTAAAACACAAGACAAAAAAATTTAAAAACTTGAATGCAGGTCAAGGACCAGCCCTCCACTTGCTGAATGAGCAGCACCAAAAAGACCTCCCTACTCCCAAACCCTCCCCCAGCAGGCTGGCCCTGTGTCTGGAATTACATCACAGCTACTGCTGCATGTTCTCTGTGTGTGACTAAATGTCCCCGGGACTGCCACCTCAGCGCTGATACATCATTACTCCACTCAAAGTCCAACTCTTGAATAGTTACAACTTTCCCTCATCCCCCCACTACTGTGCACTTATTTTCTTCTCATTTGCACTCCTGGCGTTTTGCTCAGTGTTCTCAACGCCAGATGGCATGTCTCTCTTGCTACTTTCTAGATTTTTTTTAACTGCATATCACGCTCACGTGCCTCAAAATGGCAGTCATGCCCAGTTCCCTGACAACAACTGCTCCATTTATTTTGTGATGTTTTCCTACAGACACTATCATTGTGCAAAAAATGATTTTACGCAGGTGTAACCAAGGCTTGGAAACCGTTACGCATTCTGCATTATACGCCAGTATCATTTCATATACGCTTCCCAGGGATCCACTTAAACTTCATTAGTATCCTCCTTAATGGCAAAGTAATAGTTCCTCAATTTGATAAAACAAAATTGGCCTAACCCATTCTCTTTTGTTGAGTGTTTGGGCAATTTCCCAATGGTCATCACTCTGAGTTATGCTGCGATAAATATCTTTAGACAAATAGCTCTTTAACTTTTGATCCATTCCCTGGACCCATTTGGATTTCGGGCTCCTGGCAGGCGGGAACAGAACTTGACTGTTCCGCTGACATTTTGCACCCTCCTTGCCCACCTCCCAGCTGGGGTCTCACCCAGGCCAGACATCTGCCCACTGGGAGGGCTCTGAGCACGTGCGGACTGACACGGCAGGGGGAGGAAGCCCTGACGTTCCTACGGGAAAGGAGTTAAAAAGGAGGCGGTGACCTTTTTTAAAGGAAATACCTTCATCCTAGACGGGTTCAGCCGCTGAGACAGTGTACCATGGGGACTGAGGGGACCCTTGGTACAGTAGCCTGGCTGTCCACAGGTCAACCGCAGAGTTTGACTGTGATCCTTCTCCTTGGGAACTATTCTGGGTCCTTTTATTTCCTGGCGTGACTGATGAGGACAAGGAAATGGTCTCTACCTCAACCAAAAGGCTCCTGAACTGAATGAGCCCAAGCAAGACCTGGGTGCCGAGTCACCGGCAAGGTCGGAGCCGGGTTTCCAGGCGACTGAGAACCCTTCGCTTGGAGCTCCATGCATTCAAGAAACTGAAAGGTAGAGGCCAATGTCCCCTTAGCAGGACTCCTCAGAGGCACTGACCTCAACACTTTCTTTGGAGGCTGGACCGTGGGGGCAATGCTGATCCTCAAGGGCTTCAAAAAGTTGTTGTGAAACTCAGCGATGTGTAAGAGCATGAGCCTCCACCTTGGCAAACACTGAGCAAATGCCACAAACTTCTCTCGTTACTGGCTTGGGGATTACCGTCATTGGCTAATTGGAGAACACTTCTGTTGTGCTTTTGCCTGGAGCTATGACCTGCGTCTTCTCTTTAGAGCAACAGGGAACCCGGCTGAAACAGCTCGACCCTGTCAAGAAAAATATGATTTCAATCACGATGTATTGAATGTTACTTTCTGTGCAAGATGCTGAGCTTCCTGTGGAAAGAGAAGGAGAATCTGGGTGTCAGACTCTTCCCCATCCGCTATTTTATTCAGTTCCTACTACAACCTTGTATGATGCTATTTTACATGCAATGGAACAGAAGTTACTTGTTAAAGGTTCTATCTCTGTGCATGTCCGATTTGATCTCTGGGATTTAAACCCCGTCTGCCTGCCTTCAGGGTCTAAGTTCTTGCCCTGATACCTTCCTGTCTCTCTGTCCCTGGGGACTGTAGCGTAGATGGGCGGTGGGCCAACACCTGCAGATAGTGAGTACTAGAGGAAGGAGAAAGTACAGTAGCTCACTATATGCACCAGTTACGTATTGCTGCATAACCAACCACCCCCAAAACCGAGTGGCTTAAAATAACAAGCATGTATTTAGATCTGGAGTCTGTGGGTTGGGTAGGTAGCTCTTCTGGTCTAGGATGGCCTCACTTATGCTCCTGTGGTCAGCGGTGGTTTGCCTATGGGTGGGTTCATTGATCACTGCCGGACTTCCTCACGAGGCTGAAGCCTCTGCTGGGACCATGAGGCTGACTCACCTCTCCCTCACGAAGTCTGTTATCATCCAGCAGACTAGCCTGGGCTTGTTCTCATGGCAGAGCCAGGGTTCCAACAGAACAGAAGTGAGTAAGACCTCTTGGGGCCCAGGCACAGGACTGGCCCACTGTCACTTCTGGCCAGAGAAACAAGCTGACTCAGATGCAAGGAGTGGAGAAATAGACTCTCATTGCTGACAGGGGTTCCTGCACAGCCACACTGCAAAGGGCTCTATACAGAGAGGGTATTTATTGAGGCCACCAGTATAGTAAATCTATAGCACAACAGTTCTGCTCCACATGCTTTACCTACATTTAGGCATTTAATTCTCATAGCATTCCTTTGAGATGGAAACTACTGGTAGCCCCATTTTACAGATGGGGACATTGCATTACAGATTGATTAAGCAAAGTTGCCTGAAGTAATACAACTGCTAAGTGACAGAGGCATGATGGGAACCCAGAGCCGACTCTCTTAGCCACCAGTGCCTCACAGGACGGTGTGTTTACATCACGAGCTCCCTTGGGAAGAGGCAGACACGAAGGTCTCGAAAGAGATCGGACAGGTCACACAGCACGGAATGCCTGACTGTGCGGCTCTGGCTGACGGTCTGGTCAAACAACTTGTGTGACCTCCTTCTCCTGAGGAGGTGCTGGGGGAAGACAAGTATCAGGCCCCAAGGATGGCACCGTCCAGCCTGAGCCATCGCTAAAAATACTTGTTTTGTTGCATTTAATTTTTTAGAAAGGTCCCCTGGCTGGGACTTCCCGTGTCTGGCTCGGCCTGCAAGCTATTTGTGTTGGGGAAAGCTGGGAAGCCCTTGGACTTCAGAGGCCGGGACAGCTCAGTATTGTCACAAAAATAGCCCTTCTTAGGGAAGGCAGGTACTTCCTCTGGCCATGTTTCCCTCGCAGTCTCGCCTGGCCCTCAGAAGAAAGGAGACAAGAACTGCCTGCAGGGTTGGGACGGACAGGGCTGCTGCTGAGAGAGCTTCACAGGACTCACCGGTAACAAAGGGAGGAAGTGAATATGCAGTATTAGTAATTACACTGTACACGTCCCAATTTGTGTTTCAATATGTCATTTCCATAATAAAACCACCAAAGCAAGACACTAATGACAGGAACTCAAGTCAGGGAGTCGAGGGAGAAAGGGGGTGGGCACAGAAGCTTTTTTTTTTTTCTAATAACAAAATTGCCTTCAGCGAGAAAGACTTTCATGGCAGACTGGTTGTTTACAAGGCGGATATATTTCAAGAGATAAAGCCGCAGCCCAAACCTTCTATGGGAAAGGACTCCAGGTGGATGCAGGTTGGGTGGGCCCGCTGTTGGGGGCAGCCCAAGTTCCATAATCATGCTGAGCTGGGGTCCAGGACAGGGGTGCAGCCTGCAGGACCCCCAGGCCAGCTCAGAACAAACCGAGAAGGGCTTGGCTTTGGGAAGCCTGTGGGATACAAGTGAGCTGACACCAGTCTTGTGGATCTGGCTGTCCCATCCAAGGCTCGTGAACCTGTTAGACCGCTGATAACTTCCAGGCCTTGACTCATGCTGTTCTTCCAAGCGAAGGACCCTCTCCTTCCCCTTTCTGGGCTTAACTGCTTGTTTGTTTTTACTCAGCACTTGGTTACCTCCCTCGAAGCCTGTCCTGACCACCAGAAGTCTCCTGTGACAGATTCTCTGTTCTGGAGAGACTTGCTCTCCACGGATTCTGGTGACCTCTGCAACACTCAGCACAACCGTGGTAATTGTCTTGCCACTTTTCCCATCCCCCACTGGACTGTGAGCCCTTGAGGGCAGAGTCCTGCAGGGGATTCCAGAGCTGGGGCGGGGGCTGGGGCTTCTGAGGAAGGGGAAGGGGAGCAGCTGCCACAGACTCTTCCTCCTCCCCAGTGGCCAGCTGAGGCTTACCTGGCTTTGCCCAAAGTTCATCTCCCCACCTACACATGGAATAGAGTGTGATCTTTAAGAAAAAATAACCAAATAAGTGTCTGGGCATGAAAAAAATAATAATGGTGCCTGTAATTGTATGGTGCTTTACCCATTATGGAGCTGTTTGTGGACCGTTTCAACGGTTCTCTCACGACAACGCTGTGAAGTAAGCAGGTGGGGATTATAATTACTCTCCTTTCACAGAAAGGAAGCCAAGGCTGTAAGAATAAGTGACCTATCCAAGGTCGAATATGTGTGTGTGGAGCTGAGACTTGAACACAGGTGTTCAATTCTGATTCCAGAGCTCTTGATCTGGAGTGTGTCTGAGGCTGTTTTACAAACTGGTCTTTAGGCTCCAATGTCACAATGGCACTGGAACCAGAGGACTGGGGTTGCCTTTAGCTCAAGGTTTTTTTGAAGACATCAATACAAAAAGACACCAGGTATATGAGGGGTGACCCCCCAAAACGTGGAATTTATTTTTTTAAAGATTTTATTCTATTATTTTTAGAGAGAGAGGAAAGGAGGGAGAAAGAGGAGAGAAACATCAACATGCGAGAGAAACATCAATAGATTGCCTCTTGCACGTCCCCAACCAGGGACCCAGCCCACAACCCAGCGTGGGTCCCCACTGGGAATCAGTCCTGTGACCCTTGGTACACAGGCCGGCACTCAATCCGCTGAGCCACAGCAGCCAGGGCCCAGAATTTATTTATTTGTTTATTTGTTTGTTTATTTATGTCATTCAGTCACATTTATTTATTTATATATTTTAAAATATATTTTATTGGTTATACTATTACAGTTGTCCCATTTCCCCCTTCACTCCCCTCCACCCTGTACACTCTCTCCCACCCATATCCCCCCTTTAGTCATGTCCATGTGTCATACTTATAAGTTCTTTAGCTTCTACATTTCCCATACTATTCTTACCCTCCCCCTATCTATTTTCAACCTACATTCTATGCTACTTTTTCTCTGTACCTTTTCCCCTTCTCTCCTCCTCCCACTCCCCTGTTGCTAACCCTCCATGTGATCTCCATTTCTGTGGTTCCGTTCCTGTTCTAGTTGTTTGCTTAGTTTCTTTTGGTTTTGCTTTAGGTGTGGTTGTTAATAATTGTGAGTTTGCTGTCCTTTTACTATACATGTTTTTTCTTTATCTTCTTTTCTTAGATAAGTCCCTTTAGCATTTCATAAAATCAGGGCTTGGTGATGATGAACTCCTTGAACTTGACCTTATCTGAGAAGCATTTTATCTGCCCTTCCATTGTAAATGAGATCTTTGCTGGATAGAGCAATCTTGGATGTAGGTCCTTGTCTTTCATGACTTGGAATATTTCTTTCCAGTCTCTTCTTGCCTGTAAGGTCTCTTTTGAGAAATCAGCTGACAGTTTGATGGGAACTCCTTTGTAGGTTACTGTTCCCTTATCTCTTGCTGCTTCTAGGATTCTCTCCTTCATTTTTACCTTGGCTAATGTAATTAGGATGTGCCTTGGTGTGTTTCTTCTTGGGTCCAACTTCTTTGGGGCTCTCTGAGCTTCCTGGATTTCTTGGAAGTCTATTTCCTTTGCTAGAGTGGGGAAATTCTCCTTTATTATTTGTTCAAATACATGCTCAATCTGTTGCTTTTCCTCTTCCCCTTCTGGTACCCCTATAATTCAGATGCTAGAACGTTTAAAGATGTCCTTGAGGTTCCTAAGCTTCTCCTCGTTTTTTTGAATTCTTATTTCTTCATTCTTCCCTGCTTGGTTGTTTTTTTCTTCCTTCTGGTCCACTCTATTGTTTTGATCTCAGTTTCCTTCCCTTCACTATTGGTTCTCCGTGCATCTTCCTCCATCTCTTTTATGGTAACCTGCATTTTTTCATCTAATTTACGCCCAAAATCAATCAATTCCGTGAGCTTCCTGATCACCAGTGTTTTGAACTGTGCATCTGATAGATTGGCTATTTCTTGGTCGCTCAAAAGGGTGAGTCCTGGGGCATTGATCTGTTCTTCTGTTTGAGACATGTCTCCCTCTCTCTCTCTCTCTCTCTCTCTTTTTTTTTTTTTTTTGGTCTGGTCACTCCTGTTATGGTGAGGGGCGGAGCCTTAGGTGTTCACCGGGGCTAGGCACCCCAGTCGCTAGATTGTGACCTTGTATGTGGGGGTGGGAGCGGGAGGGAACAATGGCGGTAGTTCCGGTCTTCTGGGATCTCAGTCCCTTCTCTGGGATCCTGGGCCACGCGCTCTGCCCTGCTCCACAATCGCCGCCTCACTGGGTCCGCCAGCTGCCGCTTGCGTACTCAGGGTCCACCGCTGCGGTCCGGATGGCTTATGCGTTCGGTTGCCTTATACGCCCAATTGTCCCCGATCTCCACTCGCCACAACCCGCACCCACTCCTCCTCTCCGCCCCTCCTACCGGGCTGGATGAACCAGTCTATTTCAACTTCTTGGCTGTCCGACTTCCATTCAGGTAAATTCTCTGTCAGTTCTGGGTGTTATTCTGCGTCTGAATTGTTGTTGTTCTAATCTTGGTTGTGTGTGGAGGTACGGTGCGTCCACCTATGCCTCCATCTTGCCGGAAGTGATTATTTTTTAAAAATTGTGTACTTATTCTTACATGTTTAAACTTTAGTCACCTTCAAAGTACTCTCCATTTGATGTAATATCACATATTAAGATGTTTTTCCACAGCTCAAAATAGTTTTTGAACTTGTCAATTTTGATGCCTTTTAGTGCTTCTACCATTTTTCGTTTCACCGCTTCCACAAATGTTTCCCTTTTCACATAGCAAAAATGTTTCCCTTTGAGGACTATTTTTTTTTAATAAGCAGCTGGGATTTTTTTTTCTTTCTTTCTTTTTTAATATTTTATTTATTTATTTTTAGAGAGGGAAGGGAGGGAGATAGAGAGAGAGAGAGAAACATCAATGTGCAGTTGCTGGGGGTTATGGCCTGCAACCCAGGCATGTACCCTGGCTGGGAATCGAACCTGGGACACTTTGGTTCCCAGCCCATGCTCAATCCACTGAGCTACGCCAGCCAGGGCTCCTTTGAGGACTTTTTTCATTGTGGAAACAAAAATAAAAGTCACTTGGGGTGAGAACTGGTAAATAGGGAGGGTGGGACATGGGGGTCATGCCATTTTGGGTCAAAAACTGCTGAACACTCAGTGTGTTGTGAACAGGTGCACTCGTAAATTATTGATCATTAAATGGGCAAATACGTCTTCAAAAAAATTCACTGAAGCAAAACACAGCCTCTCACAACAATGCCAGCTGGTATACTGGTACAAGCGGGTTCCTAGAACACTCTCCTAGTGGGGGAAGCCTGTACTGCAATGGGCCCGCCCTCCAGAAGATAATTCCAGTTTTTCCTGGGTTCCCCCTAGTAGGAAGAATTTGCCTTTTTTGAAGCTGACATTTGATGAACGTTCCTTAGAAATAACCTCTAATGGATATTTATTTTAGAGCTAGAAGTTTTGGGCAGAATAAAAGAAAAATAAAAGAGGTTCTCTGGCTCTCTCAAACATGAGGTTTTTAACTTAAAATATTCTGTATTTAGTTTGATCTTTAATTCCTTTCCATTTCCCTTTTCATCCATTGTCTTATCTCTTCAGTCAAAAATCACTCTTAAGCACTTTGTTTTATAGAAAAAGATAGAACAAAATCAACCAAAAAACACATAAGAAGCATCTTCCCTAAGCTTCATCTTCCTTTTCGGTACTGCACTACACTTCTAGAAAGATCTCGACATGTCCTCCTGTTCAATGTCCGTTCCGTCTCCAAAACCATCTTCTTCACTGGGATCACGCATTTCCCTCTCTTGGACGGTCACCTCAGCCTCCTGAGGACTTTCCCACCTTCAGCCTCCCCCAACTCAGGCTCATCCCCTTTGCTGACCAACAAGGTGAGCTTTCCAACACGCTACACCCCCGGCCCCACCACAAAGCTCAGAGTCACATCTACAGGATCAAGAGCCAGTCGGCCTCAGAGGCTGGAATACAGACCACGTCTGCTGGTGCCCCAGCCACAATTCTCTCCACCCCATCTTACTGCCCGTGGGCTGACCAGCACTCACGTGGACTGTTCTCTCTGTCCCTCAAAGCTCTGCCTCCTGCCAGTGTGCACGGCGGGGACAGGAGGAGGGAAGCGAGGAGGTGGAGAGGGGCTGTAGTTACGTCACAGACTCCACTGACAGCTCCGCTGGCGTGCGCAGGGCGTTTCCTGAGAGACGTGCAGGAGACCAGGATGCTGCGTGGCGGTTCTTCGGGAGTGGGATGGACGTGTCCTTCATTTGTGGGTCAGTATGCGCCAGGCACTGTTTGAGGGGCTGAGATTACATCAGTGGACAAGACAGACACCATGTATTCCCCTTTGTACTGTTTGACTTCATCCATATGTATACTTCCCTATCAAAAGAAAAGTAACCATTTCGATAGCTAAAGTGGCAGGGGGGGGAATCACATCCATACTATTGAATATTATATACCTGTTCAAAAGAATAAAAGAATGCCAGGATATATTTTTTGTTAAAAATCACAATTTATATTCTATTGTTTTTGGTGCATAAAAAGTGTACATCTACAAAATTCTTTATGTTTATTTTTGCATAGATGAATGCAAATCTAGAGAAAAATCTGGAAGAATTGTGGTGAGCGACCTGGGCAAGGGTAGGATGAATGAGAATTGTACTTTTTATACTACTTCTGCAGCATTTCAAATGCATTTATGTGTAAAAATATATAACTTTTTTATTTAAAAAAAAAAAGACTCCAAGCCCCTGAGGCCATAGCTGGTCTCACTCAGAACATGGATCCCAGTGGAGGTGAGGTTTCCGTCGGTCCCTGGAGGCCACTTCAGCTCCAGGTTCGGACTAGCGCCCCAAATCCAGTGGGAAAGCTCCCCTCTCCTCTCTGGAAATAAGAAAGCCTGCTGGCTTTGAAAACTGACAATGCTGTACCTGCAGATAAGACCAGAGCCCTCAGGAAGGCCAGAGGGGGAGGAAGGCCATGGGAGCTTTTACAGTCATATTGTTGAAGGCTTCACCTAGCCCACCCCCCACTCCAGGAAACGACAATGAAAAGATATTGGCAACTTTGACCTGGAGGAGTTCTGTTTTGAGGACAAAGAGGCATTTGCCCTGACAACAGTGCTTAATTAGGAGATGAGCCAGAGAGCGGGATTCTCAGGCTGCTGGTTCCCAGGCGCTGCCCTGGGGTCCCAAGGCCACTGCTGTTAGGGCTGCGGGAGAAGGGCTCACGTGTGAATGACTCTGGTCCAGGTTCCGGGGGCCCTGGGCCAAGCTGTGGAATCTGTCAGGACCTCAGTTTACTCTTCCACAAAGCAGCGACTGGAATCCCTGTCTCCCCAGGGGTGGACAAGATTAAGCGAGACTCTGCATTTCAAGTGCCCAGCACAGTGCCAGGGTCCTAGTTTATATGCTCAGTGGCTGGTGGCTGATGTCACTGTGACTGTCACATAGGCCGTTCTTGACGGCAGCAAAGGACATGGGCTGTGGAGTCAGGCCACCTAGGTCAGATTTTGCTTTCCATATCTACCAGCTCTGGTACTCGGACACTCCCTTGACCTCCATGGTCTTCGTTTACTTACAGTCAAATGGGGATAACACTCGTGCTCACCTGATGGAGCTGCGGCCTAGATTAAAGGAGCCGACTCCTGTTAAACCGTGTGTGCCCGACCCATGGTGCTCAGCCCTTGGCACATAGTAGGGGCTGCTAATGATGACAATGATCATAAACCCAAGGCAAGCATGTCCTGAGGGCTCAGAGTGTTTGTCCCCACCAACTTGTTCTCATTGCCCAGTCCTGTGAAGCTGGGAGAGATATGGAACAGGACGTCCCTTCTTCTCGTCACCCGGACGGATGAAACAGTGAGACAAGGTTTTGCTCCGCAGCCTCAGCTGCCCTGCCAGAGAGCTGAGATCCCAGACCTCCATTCCCCTGGTTGCAGGATCCGCGTGACTCCAGGGCATCCCGGCCCGTCGGTGACGTGGACCGCACGGCGCCTTGCCAGGCAGCCTTGAGCAGGCCCCAGGAGAGCGAGGATGGCAAGTGCGGGCCTCTGTGTGGAATCAGAAACTAGACTTGGCTGAGAAGTGGGCTCTGCCAGCACTGAAGCTGGCCCACCTAGAAGTCTGGGCAGAGGTGGCGTGGGTCGGCATCTTGAGAGACTTGGGCTCAGCTGTTTTTAATGGAATCACTCTTTCCCCAAATGGGTGGGGAGAGGAGAGCTGCTGGCAAACCACCCTCCAACGTGGCGGGGCAGTAAGCTGGGGACATCCTAGTGACACCTCCTTTGATCTCTGAGTGCTAGCAGCAGATGTCACAGAAGCATGGTTCGTTAAAGGGCACACCACCCACACCACTCTCCTCAGACACCCGCACTGCAAGTGCAAATTGCCATGGGAAGGGTCCAAATGGGTCCAGACGTGTGTCACCAGCTTAGACCTTGAGCTTCAGTTAAGAGCTAATCAGGAATTCGTTGGCAGCTCCTTGAGAATTAGAAAGGCACCCAAGTGATGGGGACGCTGCGTATGTTTTGGGGAGAGGAGGTGACACATTTTCATGCACAGCGAATGAGAGCAAATTAACTGCAGGATGATTTGACAAAACCTTTGTGTACCCTTAAAGATTGCAAACATATACCCAGCTGTTCCCTTCCAGGAATGTATCCTAAGGAAATAAGTGAGAATGAGCCTGAAGATTCTGCTCCAGGATGTTTATTGTAACATTGTTTACAGCAGCAAAAATATATATATATATTTGGAAACAATTTAAATGTCTACCATTGGGAGACTGGTTAACTAAATTATGGTCCAGTCATACAATGGGGTATTGTGCAGCCATTATAATATTGTAAGAGCATATTTATTGACCTGGAAAGATGTTCATGATTCATTATTGGAGGGGGGGGTAAGAGGTTACAAAACAGCCTGTAACAGTATGACTTCATTTTTATTAAAGTGTGTGTGTGTGTGTGTGTGTGCAGTAGCCAGGGAAGGCATTGCTTTGGGGAAGACTTTGCTACAGGCACGTGTAATACAAGGCCTTGTGCAGTCCCTTTTGCATTGTGGTTGTACAGCTTTTTCACTTAACACGTTTTCCCTTTACCCAGGAGGGGAAGGGGGTAAAAATTAAGGGCCTGAAGTGGGAAAATGGGGATGTTTCTATTATATACCAACAAAAATGTTATCAGTGGCAGCAGGGATTTGGATAATTTTTATCTTATTTTTTTCTTCTCTGTATTTCTACAATGATTATTTACTTACTAAAAAATTTTAACTTGTTTAAAAAAAAAGACTAAAAAAATCCACACTAAGTGAAGTATCACGAGAACTGGGAGGAAAGAAAGGGGAGTTGAGAGACCAGCAAAGCAAACTCCAGTGGCTTCAGGCTCCCATCTATGGTCTCTCAGGGACAATGCCCATGGCCTCCCCCCCACCCCCACCCGGCCCCCGGGACGTGTGCCACGGATCGCCAGACGCTGCTCTCTGCAGGCACGTCTCCTCAGGTCGATCGTTTGGACGTGCTAGATTCCATTTCCGGGCAGATGCTGGATCTCCTCGGCCTGGCTCTGCCACGTGGTCACCTCATTTTTGGTGAGGCCTGGAAAGGAGGAAAAAAAAAAAATGAAACCAAAACTGCTGCTGTGCAGGGCAGCCGAGGGTGAAACCCGAGGCAGGACTCCGGAAAAACAGAACTCCAACCCGGAGACCATGGAGACACTCCTAAGACAGAGTGTCTGCCGGTTTTTATTTGAGTAGCTGCAGCCATTATTTAATAAAAATATCATTTAAATAGAACATAAAGCAACAGTAAGCACATCATACCAAACATTTATGTTAGAGATGCTCTATGCAACACTAACGCATTTTTTTTTCTTTTCTTGCATTTTTACATCACAGTGAGATAATCCTGGTTCTTTCTGGACCAGGGGTTACGCATATTGAAGTAGGATGAGGTATGTTATGACGTACTTGACCTCTACACTTGCGAATGGGGGACATGTTATGACTTCCGCAGGTAATTCTGATTTTCCCCCTGACCTGTTTTTTACAGTCAAATGTTTTATACTGATGTCATCGTAGATCCTGTCTACCCTTTACCTGGTTGCCCCCGATGTTACCATCTTGCAAGTACATTCATGTCGTGCACGTGCATATAAAAATACAGCTCTACTGAGATACAATTGACATACAACATTGTGTAAATTTAACCTGTATGATGTGATCATTTGATATACATGTATATTGGGAAATGATTACCACAATGAGGTTAGCAAATACACTATCAGTTCACATAGTTACGTGTGTGTGTGTGTGTGTGTGTGTGTGTGGCAAGTACTTTAAGGTCTACTTCCAAGAACACACACAGCACAGCACTATTAGCTACAGCCACCATGCTGTGCACTACATGCCCAGAACTTATTCCCCTTATAACCGACTGTACCCTTTGACCACTTTCACTTCATTTGCCCCACCTCGCCCTACCCCCAGCTCTGCAACCACCAATCTAGTCTCTGTCTTTATGGATTCAGGTTGCTTTAGATGTTGCAGGTAAGTGGGATCATACAGCGTTTGTCTTTCTCTGTGTGGCTTAGTTCACTTCAGTATGATGCCCTCAAGCCTCATCTGTGTTGTTGCAGATGGAAGGATTTCCTTCTTTTTTATTTAGGGCTAAATAATACTCCACTACGTATGTGAATATATACCACATTGTCTTTATCCATTCGTCTGTGGACTCACATTTAGGTTGTTTCCTTGTCTTGGCTATTGTACATAATTCTGCAATAAACATGGGTGTGCAGATATCTCTTTGAGATTGTGACTTCATTTCCTTCAGATATACACCCGGAACTGAAATTGCTGGATCACGTGGTAGTTCTACTTTTAGTTTCTTGAGGAATCTCCACACTTCTTTCCACAGTGGCTGTATCATTTTACAACCCCACCAACAACACACAAGGGTTCCCTTTTCTCCACATTCTCCCCAGCATTTATTACTTTTTGGATAATAGCCCTTCTAACAGGTGTGAGGTGATATCTCATTGTGGTTTTGATTTGCATTTCCCTGATGTTTAGTGATGTTGAGCACCGCTCATGTACCTGTTGACCATTTGCATGTCTTTCTAGGAAAGACATCTATTCAGGTCTTTGGCTCATCTTTAAATTGGATTATTTGTTTTTTTGCTATTGAGTTTTATGAGCTCCTTATATATTTTGGATATTAGCTTCTCATGAGGTATATGATTTGCAATATTTCCTCCTGCTTGGTAGGTTGCCTTTTCACTTTGTTGATAGAATTTTTATTTTTATTTTTTGCTGTGCAGAAGCTTTTTAGTTTGATGTAGTTCCACTTGTTTATTTTTGCTTTTGCTGCTTGTGCAAAAAACCATCACCACGACCATATTCAAAGAGCCTTTCTCTTATGTTCTCTTCTAGGAGTTTTATATTTACAGGCCTTATATGGAAGTCTTTAATTCATTTCAAGTTAATTTTTCTAAGTGGTGTAAGGGGTGGGTTATACTACATAAGGCTTAAAATCAAGCAGATTGAGTCCTCCCACTTTATTCTTTTTAAAATTGTTTTAGCTACTCTAATTCATTTTCCTTTCCATATAAATTTTAGAATAATCTTGCTTATATATACCTTTTTCTCTGGCTGCTTTCAAGATATTTTTCTTTGTTTTTAGTTTTTAGAAATTTAATCATGCTACATCTTGGCATGGATTTCTTTAGATTTATCCTGTTTAGGATGTACTCAGTTTTCTTTTTAAAGAAATTTTATTGGATTTATTGGGATGACATTGGTTAATAAAATTAGGTTTCAGGTATACAATTATACATCATCTGTATATCTTATTGTGTGTTCATGACCCTAAGTCATATCTTCCATCACCATTTATCCCCCTTTACCCTCCTCTACTTCCCCTGGCCCCCTTTCCTCTGGTAATCCCCATACTCTCGTCTGTGTCTATGAGGTTTTTTCTCTTTGCTTAATCCCCTTAACTTTTTCACGCAACCCCCAACCCCCACCCCTCTGACAGCTGTCAGTCTGTTCTCTATGAGTCTGTTTCTATTTTATTAGTTTATTTTGTTCATTAGATTCCACATACAAGTGAAACATGATATTGTCTTTCTCTGACTGGCTTATTTCACTTAGCATAACACTCTCCAGGTCCATCCATGCTGTTACCAAAGATAAGATTTCTTTCTTTTTTACAGGCAAGTCATATTCCATGGTATAAATGTATCACAGCTTTTTTATCCAATCATCTGCTGATTGTCACATGGGCAGCCTCCAGATCTTGGCTACTGTGCTCATAAATAACGCTGCAATGAACACAGGGTGCGTGTATTCTTTCAAGTCAGTGTTCCAGGTTTCTTCAGATATAGTCCCAGAAGGGGGATCACTGGGTCATAAGGCAGCTCCATTTTTAGTTTTTTCAGGTAAGTCCATACTTTTTTCCACAGTGGCTGCACCAGTCTGCATTCCCACCAATAGTGCAAGAGGGTTCCCTTTTCTCCACACCCTGAAACGCTTGTTGTTTGGGGTTTATTGATGACAGCCATTCTGACAGGTGTGAGGTGACGTCTCATTGTGGCTTTAATTTGCATCTCTCTGAGGAATAGTGACATTGAGCATCTTTTCAAGTCTATTGGCCATTTGTATGTCTTCTTCGGAGAAGTGTCTATTCAGGCTCCTTGCCCATTTTTTAAATTTCAGTTTGTTTTTTGGCATTGAGTTTTAGAAGTTCTTTATAAATTGGACAGATATTTGGCAAAAAAATTGAAACTAGACCACCTTCTTACACCATACATGAGAATGAACTCAAAATGAATTAAAGGCTTAAAAATTAGACTCAAAAACCATCAAGATCTTAGAAAAAAACACAGACATAAAATCTCAGACATTTCTCAAAGCAATATTTTTTCTGATATATTTCCTCTGCCAAGGGAAAAACAAGAAAAACTAAACAAAAGGGACTACATCAGATTAAAAAGTTTTTGCACAGCAATGGAAACCATCAACTAATGAAAAGACAGCCCACTGAATGGGAGAACACATTTGCTAATGATACGTCTGATAAGGGGTTCATAGCCAAAATTTATAAAGGATTCATGCAGTTTCTTGACTCTGTAGTTTAAATCTCTTGAAAATTTTGGGTGGTTCTTTTTTTTTTTAAAGATTCTATTTATTTATTTTTAGAGAGGGAAGGGAGGGAGATAGAGAGAGAGAAAGAGAAACATCAATGTGTGGTTGCTGGGGGTCATGGCCTGCAACCCAGGCATGTACCCTGGCTGGGAATCCAACCTGAGACACTTTGGTTCCCAGCCCGCGCTCAATCCACTGAGCTACGCCAGCCAGGGCTGGGTGGTTCTTTTGTTTAATTGTTGTTCTATTATAGTTGTCCCAGTTTTTCCCCCATTTCTCTCCCATGCCCCAGCCACCCTACCCTACCCCACCCCACCCTACCCCCACTCTCACAGATTTTGGGTGATTCTTAATCATTATTCCCTCTAGTGTTGCTTTCGGCCTTGTCCTCTTCTCTCCTTCTGGCACTTCAATGCCACGAATGTGAGATAGTTTGCTCCAGTCCCACGTGTCCCCGAGGCTCTGTTCATTTTCCTTTCCAGTCTGTTTCCTCTCAGTTATTCAGGCTGGGTAGTTTCTATTGTTCTATCTTCCCATCCACCGACTAGTTCTCCTCTCCATTCTGCTGTTGAGCCTATCCACCGAGCTCCTTATTTTGGTTGTTGTCCTGTTCAGTTCTAAAGTTCCCATCTGGTCCTTCTTCTTTTTTTTCTTACAAAGGTTCATATATATTCCCTTATCTTTTTTTTAAGATTTTATTTATTTATTTTCAGAGAGGGAAGGGAGGGGGGAGAGAGAGAAAGAGAGAGAGACAGAGAGACAGAGAGACAGAGAGAGACAGAGAGAGAAACATCAATGTGCTGGGGGTGATGGCCTGCAACCCAGGCATGTACCCTGACTGGGAATTGAACCTGCGACACTTTGGTTCACAGCCCGCGCTCAATCCACTGAGCTATGCCAGCCAGGGCTTTGGTCCTTCTTTATATTTTAGATTTCTTTGCTGAGACTTTCTATTTTTGCTGTTTACTTTTTTCCAAGCATGGTCCACTGAAACAGTTTTATGTGACTAGTTCCCTGTTCTAGGGGTTGGCACCTGTCGATTGTCTTTTGTCAGTTGGTTTGAGAGTGTCCCGGTTCTTGAAATGGTGAATGAATTTCTGTTGAAAGGTGGACATTTTCATGTTCTAAGACTCTGCATCCTACTTAACCTTCTGTTTCACATGGCTTCTTCTGACACCACTGTGGCAGGAAGAAGGGAGCCCTGCCTTTTTACTGCTGGGTGGAGATAAAAGTCCAGGTTCCCCTCTCAGCCTCCATTGACACCTGAGGACCAGAGCACGTTGCTAAGCTGTGCAGGCATGGGAGTTCCCAGTGTGCTCTGCATTCACACCGCAAAGGCGTGTGCCTCATTCCGGGCTAGTGGAGTTCAAGGTCCTGGCTGCCTTTTCTGCCTTCTTTGACACCACTCTGTGGGAGGATGTTGGGGAGCATTTTACAGCCTGGCTAGGGTGAAAGTCAAGGCTCTCCACTTGGCCTTTAGTGGTGTGGGTGGGGTCACTTGCACTATTTTTCTGTGGTGTTTGGCTAAAGCAGAGTGGTTATTATCTAAGAGATTTTTGTCATGCTAGGCTGCCCCTCTCCTGGTCCTTTAGAAAGAGAGAACAGGTTTTTCTTGCCCTTTTTTTGTCTTCACTTAATGTTTCCAGGTTGCTGGCTTCTTTAACTCCAAGCCTGGGATAAATAAGGTCAAAGTAAAACCCAGAGAATTCACCACTGTGTTGTTCTTTGGGTCTTGAGATCTGAAACTGCTCTGCCTTTCTCCACCTTTAACAGTCTTCTTATGTTTGTTTTCTGTGTGATGTCGCAGGTTCTTTGCTGTGCTTAGTAGGAGGAATAGAGAAAACTGTGTACCTCACCTTCCTGGAGGCTAAAGTCTTTCCTTCTGATTGTTATTTATACCTCTTAGCCAAAGCAAAGACCCACTGGAATTTCAGTATCATGTCCACTTCTAGCATAACTCACCAACATTTTTAATTGATCAAATTCCCTTGCTGATAGAATATCTCCCTGAGATACTTTGGGCCTATCTTCCTAGAGAGATGATCGGGCCTGAATTATGCGAGGATCTTCTCTGGGTAAATCTGTTACCACAGTAAAATTAATGCCATCAGAGGATGTTAATTCTTGCTCATTCAAAGGGCAGAGGCAAAGATAGTTTTATACCCAGCATAGCTATCCCAAAAACACCAACATGCCCAGCTGTTGGGTCTTGCTTTACCATGCTTTGTGGGCTACCAATGTCCCCCCAAATTAATGATCTGTAACCCCCACCCCAACCTTTTGATGTGATCTCCCAGAAAAACTGTCCAAATTCCTATTATGTTTCTTTTAGCACAGCAAGTTACGAAACCCCAATCAGGAACAAATCTCTGAATATTATTAATAAAGGAGGAGTTTCCTTTGAACGAGAGTCTTTCAAACCGCGTTTCCTAGAGGTTTCCTGTGCAGCTTCAAAAGGAGTCTCTGCCATTCTGACGAGGACTTTATCTCAAGCCCTAGTGAAGATGGGTGTGTTCTCTGAATATCCATCAGCGTGAACACGAGCCAGTTATGTTCCCTTGTGGAAAAAAAGCAACACAGCCCCTTCTGATCCCCACTAAGGAAATGATTTTCTTTTTTCTTTTTTTTTAAAGATTTTATTTATTTATTTTTAGAGAGGGAAGGGAGGGAGAGAGAGAGAGAGAGAGAGAGGAACATCAATGTGCGGTTGCTGGGGGCCATGGCCTGCAACCCAGGCATGTGCCCCGACTGGGAATCGAACCTGAGACACTTGAAATGATTTTCTTTATCAGAGGTGAGAGTTGGTTGTTTCTCCAACTCTGAGCCCTGTGGCAAGAGAACTTCTGGAAACCCGAAGAGGAATTTTCCTTTTGTTACCTGGTTTGCTCCTGGGTCCATCCTCATAGTGAACACACACGGACGAAAGGCCATCTGCGGAAACCAGAGTCTTTTGTTGCACTCTTCGTTCAGTCATTTCGGGGTTTGGAGAGGGATGGGGGGATGGAGGACGGCTGATGGTGACAGATGGGCCATGCAATTACCACTTGAAAAACAGGTCTGTCCTTCAAAAATGGCAACAGCAGTGGACTCTAATGACAGGTGAAATTCGGAAAAGGATTAGGAAAGGATTACTTAAGAGAAAAAGAACAGGTGTATCCAGGGGGCTCCAGCTTGGGGGGTGAACTTCAGCTTTTGAATGACACCCTCAAAATAGCCCCTTCACATTTCAGTTATATCTGTACCCATGAACTGCGGCAACGGCCAGTGTTGGTGAGTTTGGGGCCATCTTAAAAAAGGCCAGAAGGTAGGACGAGCACCAAAGTTTCCTTTGGTTCTTTAAAGGGAAAGCACAACTCAAAGGGAGAAGCCATGTTGCATTTTTTAGCAAAACAGAAGTATATAGGTACCTGAAGAGGAGATAAGAAATCCACACCTCTCAAAGCTCTCTGCCCGACAGGACCCCGACGTTCAATTTCAGGACCCCGGGAATTGAATAGGCAGAAAAAGAATCTCAGTTCTCTGGGGAGAGAGAGAGGAGCCGTGCCGTTGAGTCAGAATTTCCACGAGGCAGCCGATCACAGAGCTTTATGGATGGACGTGGTCGTCTGGCCTGTTCTCGTCTTACAGATGAAGAAGCCTCCCTGAGAGGGGCAATGACCTGCCTAAGACCAGGTCCCGTTAGTGACCCAGTCACAACTGGAACTCAGGGAGTCAAGTCCCCCTTGTGCAGTCGGGGCCCTTTTCGTTATGCTCTGAGTAACCCGATCTTACGAGGCTCGGTCAAGGGCTCCAGGCCAGAAAGGTGAGACCCAGAGAGGCTGAGCCCGAGCTCTGTCCAGCAGAGGGACTCCGTGGGGAGCTCCAGGTGGCTCTGTTGCTGCCAAGCCTCGGGGCAGGAGGATCTGCAGGGGGCATCTGGGGAAGGTAGCTGAGTGAAATAATAATACAAGCTACTTATTGAATGACATAATAATAACAGCACTGATTAAAATTTTAGCATCAGTATATCACAGACACCAGATGGGCTATACTTATACTAAAACATTGTTTGTGGTTTACCTGAAATTCAGATTAAACTGAGTATCCTGTATTGTCATGTTAGGCCCTGTGCTAAGCACTTTATAGGCATTTCCTCATTCGATTCTCACACTAACCTTGTGAGATAAGTCTCATTATTATTCCCATTCTGCAGGTAAAAACCTGAGATTCAGAGAGGCAATGTGACTTGCCTGAGCTGATATACTCAAGTAAATGCCAGAAACAGAATTTGAATCCATCTCTGTCTGGCCCCAAACTCCAGGCTTTGAACCCCCCGTGTTGTATCACTTCTCAAAGGCAGAGACTGCGCTCTGAGCTCCCCAAGTCACAGAACTTGGGTGCCTGCTTAACTCAGATGCACAAAGGAAATGAAATCTGATGCATGCTAGCCTCGCTGCTTTAGGGCGGAGATGGTAGAGGGAGGATTTGGAGTCTCTGGAGGGCATCAAGCCCCACGGAGATGGTGCTGAGCCCCCAGGTGTGGCCCTGAGGAGGCGAAGCTGGCTGCACAGCCCAGCCGTACTCTGACTCCACCTTGCTTGGTCACTGGGATATGGCCCAGCAGAGCTCTGCAGAGGCAGAACCCTGGGTAGGCGAAGTCTGCCACGTTTCCACTACTTCCTGCTTGGTGGTTTCCTACCTTGGGCCAAGCCTCATTGTTCCCCCAGACCTTAGATGCCCTCTGCCAATGGTTCTCAAGCACAGGTACACAGGAGAAGCGCCTAGGAAACCTATTAAAGTTACCAGTATCTGAAGCCCATTTCCAGGAATTCTCATTCAATTGCACTAGGCTAAGCTCCCCAATTAAAGTTGCCACTTCAAATGCAAAACACTCCGTTACATTTGAATTTCAGATGAACAATGAATAATATCTGGGACTTACTTATAACATGGGTTATACTTATACTAACACGTTGTTATTTACCTGAAATTCAAATTAAACTGGGCATCCTGTATTTTCGTTGGATGAATCTGGTGCTCCTGTCCCCAGTCACCCTAAGGCACAGGCACAAGCTGACAGTCCCTCCACGTGCGCTCAGGTGTTGCTCTCAGCTTCGCCCCCTCTGGTCCAGGCAGCAAAGCTGTGTGTTTTCTTAGAGCCTTCTGTGCCACTGCACCTGGCCTTTCACTCGGCAGCAGGGCTGATCGCATGAAGGGGAGGACACGTTGTGAGAGGGTAGCCGGGGCGCCGGTGGGAGACAGACGATGTCTGACACGTCCCGCTGAAGGCGCTGCCTGCTCCCTGCGTTGGTCCAGTGCTGAGTTCCTAGTGATTGAACAACGTCTCTTGCATGCAAGTTAGTTATACAGGGTGCTTGTTAGGTACTCAGGGGATGGCGTGAAAGCTCTGGAACAACCACAGCCTGGGAAGGGGGAATCCACATTTCCTTTACTGGAGTTTCAGACTACAGTCTAGTGAGGATTTGGAACAAGCATGCTTGTCATGCACAGAAACCCAGTTAGCCAGACAGTATAAGCTCACACCCAGAGCATGTGTGGCTGAACAGAACCAAACGAAGCTAAGTGAGCTGTAAACAAGGAGGAGGAACGTTCTGCTCTGCCAGCCTGGGACCAGGGAGCACCCCAGCTCTGTCACTTGCTAGCTGTGCCATCTGGGGTAAGGCACTTATTTTTCCTCAACCTTCATTTCTTCATCTGTAAAATGGGGGGTAATGATAATGCCTCATGGAATGATTATGGGGATGAAATAAAATTGCACTTGGAAAACAAAGCCAGGAATATTATAAGCATTTTATGAATAGTAGATCTCATAGTAAACAGTATCTCTAGGGCAATCAGGGACCACACTACACATGTGTGTAAGGCACTCAGAAGTGTCCCTGTCCAAAGGAAATAAAATTAAGAAGATGAGAAGACATTTCTTTGAACATTTGTTCAGCCAGAGATTTGATAGAATCCAGTTCTTCCACAACTTTGAAACATGGACAGGAAATAAAAAAAGAGCATCCCAGCCCTGGCTGGCATAGCTCAGTGGATTGAGCGTGGGCTGCGAACCAAATTGTCGCAGGTTCGATTCCCAGTCAGGGTACATGCATGGGTTGCAGGCCATGACCCCCAGCAACCGCACATTGATGTTTCTCTCTCTCTCTCTATCTCCCTCCCTTCCCTCTCTAAAAATAAATAAATAAAATCTTAAAAAAAAAAAGAGCATCCCAACTCCAGCCTCTGTGTCTGGGATGTTTTTACTCAATTCTATTTTAACAATGACACAATTAAGTATCAAAAGTCTAAGGCAGATTCTTGCAACTGTATGCCAACATGTTATTCTCATGTGCCTGCCTGTCTGGGATGGGTGTTCTCAGGGTGTAGTTATATGAAAATAGCCTTTGATTACGTTTCTGACTTTTTCAGGTAGGTTATAATTTCAGACAGTTGTTTTGACGTGACTCCTTGGCAGGCCACACAGGTCTGTGAGATCATTAGAACTCTGTCAATTAGAGTGACGTGAAATTATTAAAAATTTAACTCTTCTGATACATACTGCGGCATGCCTTCCTACTGTGGAAACATGCAAAAGGTCAGTTGAATGCAAACAAAAGTAATTCCTTATGTAACAAGAAGAGGGAAAGGGGAACATGGGGGCAAACCCTCACTCTCTTTATGACTATTTCTGTGGTGCATAAAAGGATGTTACAGTCCCTCTGGAGGAATCCTTGCTACTCTGTCTCCAACTTGGAGTTTAATTTCATTTCCTGAAAGAAGCAGGAGTAAAGAAAACTGTCTTTGAGTGCACGTATGTGCCCACATGCATATCTGCAGGCATAGACCTGGTCCGATGTCTATATGCACACCTGGGTAAGAGACAGGTCCCGTGAGAACGGGGGTTTTTTTGGCTGTTTGCTTACTGCTGTGTCCCTATACGTAGAACAAGCCTGTCATCTATAAAGTTCTGTCTTCTGACGGAATGAATAAATCTGTATGTCGAGTGTGTGTTCGTGAACATTATCCCTGATAAATGGACCCACTTCAGTGCTCAGGAGCCTTCTTACCCATGAGAACTGAGGTCTGGTCAGGAAAGGGAGGGGCCCCTCACGGGAAACAGAGAGAGAAAAGAGGCTTTGGGGAGGAGAGAGGATGGGGGTGGTGCGCAGGTGTCCCGGCTTACAGAAAGTCAGAAGCTAACCTGTAGATTTTGCATACCACCCGCTGTGGGGACTGCCTGCAGGAACATTGATTCAGCGGTTCGCAGACTGGGGCCCTGGGCCCCCAGCCCTCCTTGAAGGCAGGGAAGGGGCTCCTCTGACGTTTTGTTTTGTTTTCCAAAAAAGAACAAAGGGGAAGCAGGCTTTTCCCAGAGGAAAGGCAAGTTGGGTGACTTAAAATGCCATTTTCTTTGCTTTGGGCTAGAACTTTACCAGTTCAATGGGGTCGTGTTGGTTCTCCCAAGCTCATCCAAAGCCTCAATGGGCAGTCACACCCCAGTCTGTGGTTAATGAACATGGGGGAAATGAGTCACTGATGCTTTTTGGAATGGGGGAGAGGTAGGCCGTGCCGATGGAACTCTCCTTGCATTCACGAGGACCCTGATGCTGAAGATGGCCAGGTTATTTATCAAGACGACACAGCAGCACGGTGGAAGAGCTGACCCAAAACTCTGGGCTTCCGACTCTCACTCGCATCATTTTGTCATTGTTTTTGTTTTCCCTGAAAATCTTCCAGGACTCTCCCAGCCTACTACTATCCTGACGTGTGCACAACACTTGACGGTTTCCAAAGGCCTTTTACATGGACTCCTTTGGCAAGGGAAACCTTGTTCTCCCCACCTTGCAGATGAGAATGCTGAGGCTCTGAGAGGTTAAGCCACTTACACAAGTTCATCCAACTAACAATCAGGAGGAAGATCTTTTGCCACCTGCAGATACCTTTCCCTTCCATCACCTGACACCTAATATTTCATCACTAAAACTTTATTCTTTTAGCCCTCACCAAGTGGCTCTGTCGGTTGGAGCATGGGTTTGTACATTGAAAGGTTGCCAGTTTGATTCCTGGTCAGGGCACATGCCTGGGTTGCAGGTTTGATCCTGGTTGCTGCTCAGACGGCCGCCGATTGACGTTGTCTTTCACATCTCACACGCTCGTGCGTGCACTCTCTCCCTCTCTCCCTCCCTGTTCCTCTAAAAGTCAATAGAAACATGTCCTTGGGTGAGAATTGAAAATAATTCGTTTAGCTTGAGGCATTGGCCACCTTTTCATGCCAGATGCCTCTGGGAATGATCGCATTTAAGCTCATGTCACTCACTGGTACCTTAATGTACATAAAGTTAGAATGTTTGGTGAATTCCCTTTAAAAATATGGGGATATTATAGAAAGTAGAGGCCCGAAAGATCCATCTAGAACACACCCCCGAATGTAAAAAAATGAGCTGTGTGTGACTCCCGCCTTGATCTCCAGCCACGGCCTTTGTTGCCTGGTGACTTTTGAAAATTCTCCATTAGAGGCATCTTATTACAGAGGAGACCCATCATGTCACCAGATCTGCAGAGCAGCGAGGACAGGGGAGAGTGTGGCTGAGCCTCTGTACTTTTTGGGAAGGGAACTTCAGTCATCTGGCTCAATGGGTTTCTGGCTTCTCCGCGGAGACAAACAACATCTTGATATTTAAACTTTAATGTGAGTGACTCAGAAATAGTTTTGCAGACAGTGTCAAATGCCTCCTCTTGCCATGCTGCAGCCAGGAAGCCACGGAGGTCCAGCACGAAGATTCCAGCCAAGCAGGAAAGGGCACTCTTGCCTACGACCCTCCTGGCCTCAGCCCCCCTTTGGTGTCATGCATGAGCTGTGCCAAGTGCCAGGGGCTGGGAATGCCAGGGAAGCGAGGCGTGTTTCCTGTCCTTGATGAGCTCATAGTCTAATGAACCCTGTAAGTACTGGGTGTTGTATAGGAGAAGCCCAGGAGTTGGTTGAGACAGGAAGGGCCTGCCAACCTCAAGAGGTCCAGGAGGAGGGAGGGCAGAGTCCAGAAGGGCAGAGATAATGCCTCAGGACCAGGTGACACCCGGGCTAGCTCCAGTGTAGGGTGGAGGCTATTTATCCTCTGCCCAGGTCTACACCCGCTGATGAGTGTGTGGGTGGGGGTGGGGGCCTGGGGAGTGGTTGAAGGAGGCCTGGTCAGCACTTTTAAGGCTGTTCCAGAAGCCGCCGGGATAGGCAGAGTCCCATAGTTCCTCTTGCTCCTGCCATGCTACCTGTGTCTTACAGCCCCTGACTCTCGAGTCCTAGGCTTACCTTAAAGCCACTTCTCCCTTCTAAGAGATGAGGACAAGATGAAGACTTCTAAAGAGAGCAATTGCCCTGAGCTAGCTCTGCAGCTTGCTGCTGGATGATCTCTTTCCAGAGAGAAAGGTGCTAGGAAAAACTTGGCTGGCAAAGCTCTGAGGATTAGGACTCAAGTGACAATGCAGAAGACAGATCTCTCTTTCTCTTTCCCTCTCTCCCTCTCTCCCTCTCTCTCTCTCTCTCTCTCTGTCTCTTTATTCCTCACCTGAGGACATACTTGTTGGTTCTGGAGTGAGAGGAAGGGAGAGAGAAGAACACCGATGTGAGAAACATCAATCAATTGCCTCTCGTGTGCACCCTGAGGATCAGACCCACAAACTTTTGGTGCACAGTGGATGCTCCAACCAGCCTAGCCTCCCCTGCAGGGCTGGAAGATTTCTTGATGGTATTTCCTAAGCCTTAGTACAAAGACCACAGGTCACAGAGCAGGGAAGAACCTGCATTGGCCATGCTGGCAAGGTCCAAAGAAAAGCTAGATGTTGGAGGGAGAGATTTAGGCAAAAAACACTAATGAGGGGAGAACAAGTAAGGAAGGAAAGCAAAAATAAGGAGCCCAAGAGAGCCAGAATGGTCCAGGATGGGAAGGGCATCGCATCCAATTGCAGGATGGGGATGTCTGGGGGCAACTCTCCTAGCGCCATCTCGGTAATTAACCAGCTTCTGTGCACCTGAAGACAATTACAGACAGAACAACTCCTTTGAAGTAAGAGTATACAGAATGTCTGGGGGGAAAGAGGGGCAAATAAAAGAAAGAGTGACGTTGCTTTAATATGCAAACAAGGCTGATGGAAAAATATCACCAAACAGGCAAGTAGACCAAACAAAGAAAAAGGAGGTTGGAAAGATAAGATTCATGCTGAGCAGACGCCAGAGATGCCTTGGGGCATTAGGAGCATCGTGGCTGGCCTTCCTGGGCACTGCAAAAAGTCAGGGCTTTCCTTTCAAAGAGTTGACACGTTCTTATCAGGCTGGCTGGCTGCCTTCTCTTCCCCTACCTGTTCTCTGCAGAAATTCTCAACCAGTTTCCAAAGATGCCTGGTTATTTATGGAGCCAAAGCCCTGGAGAAAGTGAGGTGCAAAGGGTTTGAATGGCTTCTCCTGGGAAGCAAAGCAAATCAGGAATGGAGCTGAGCTTGTAACCCAGCATCCTGGATGCCTGTCCCATGATATAACCTCTGAAACACCACTCTTTCTGTTGAGGCCAACTTTATTGGAGAAATCTGTTAATTGGGGGTAGTGGGGAAGAAGGGGGAGAGCAATATGAGGCTAACATGATTTAACACTTGATGGGCTCTGAAAAAAATAAGAAAGGGGCTTTGAGCTTTAGCTTGGCACATTCATCGTTCCACATACGTGTGACCAAAATGAATGTATGCCACGAAACTATATGTGAGGCTGTGGGGCACAGTAGCACAGACTTTGTGAAACAAAAAGGCATTTCTCCTGCCTCCACTGTGTGTCTTGTGGTGCCATTGTCTGGTGCTAAGAACTCACATAATAACAAAAAACAATGCCCCTATGATGGGGGGAAAACTTGCTTTGGCACCAGCAGTGGTGTTTTCCATGGGAATGATGGTGGGGGCTGTGGCCGACTGTGGGAATAGTGCAAATCAGCACTTTTTTGTCGATTTTCTTCAAGCCATTGTTTACTTTGGCTTTAGTCAGATCCACGGCCCAGCTTGAAGATTCCCACTGGGCTTTCTGAAGCTCAGAGACCTATCAGAGATGAAATAAAGATAAATAAATAATTACGCAACACCCTACTACCACCCCTGCACACATGTGTGGGGTGTGCTGATCTCAGATGTGTGTGTGTGTGTGTAAACATACATATTGGTCACAGGACTGCATAGGTATGTACCTTGGCCCAGGCTTCTACCTGGGAATTAGAGAGACCAAGGTGTTTGGGGTCTGGGTCCCCTGGTTCATCATCTCACTCTCATTTTTCATTTAGGGCCAGGGAGATCAGGGCTGTTTCACACAAGTGCCAGTTTTTGCAAAATGGTGTTGAATAAAACCTGTTTGAAACTGTACCTTCCTAAAGGCCTTAGACATTTGTAGACTTTTAAACATGAATATGAAAAAGGTAACTGTTGTGATATTGGAAAATAAACTTGTATTTCACAGCTCTTAGGAGTACGTTGGCTTCAAAATTTCAGTTACTGATTGTTCCTGTCATACCAGCAACTTGCTATTAGTACAGAGTAAGTCTTCACCTAAGTTGTTAATAGGTTCTGTGACTTTAAGCAAAATGACGTATAACAAAACCAAAATTTTCATTGGCTAACTGATAAAAACAAAATTATATGTTTTTTATCTTGTTTATATCCATTATATATAAACGGGCAGCATGCGTGTATCGTCTATGAAAATGGTTCCTCTGGAGGAAAACTCCAGGTGGCCTTGCAAGTTGATGTTGTTTAGATGGGCTTGTTGCAGAGACACAACGAAGTGCAGAAGAGTCTTATTTCCTCAACATATTTTCTCTTGGATGCACGTTGGGGACCTAGGCTCTTGTCTGAATCTGGATTGGAAGAAAAATATCTTACTATGGGCCAGGCAATGTGCTCAGAACAGATATAATTTAATTAGGACAAGACTGTTACTGGAGGTTTCACAGGTGGGGAAATGTAGGCCACAGAGATTAGGGGACTTGCCCAAGCTCACACAGTCTGTATGCAGTGGAGGTGGGTGGGAACTGATTCCTTCTCTATGGCACTTCGCAGAGGCCTTCAAATATCCTCCACTCCCACAGTGCTTCCCAGGCCTGGAAAGCATCCAGTGTTCCTGCAGAACCTGACTAGGTGACAGCAGCAGCAGTGAAAACAGAGCCAACTGGGGTAGGGGTCTTCAGAGACAAAAGGTGGAATGCAGTTGGGGTGGGGTGGTCCTGGGCTGCCACTTCTGCCTCTGTCAAATTAAAGGGGGCCAGGTGTGATGGCACCCTAGTGTGAGCTTTGCACAGCTGGACCTGGGCTGGGAAGTGTGTGGAGGGAGATGCTTACATCTCCTCCCCTTCCTGGAAAAATAACTTTGCATTTGAAGGGAGAAAGAAAGAATGAGTAAATCTGTAACCAGGATTTGTTGGCCTGGGGATTTCATTTGGCCCTTTAAAGGCACAAGGCCTTGCCTGTGTGTGTGTGTGTGTGTGTGTGTGTGTGTGTATTGGGGCGGGGGGAGGGAAGATTACATGTGATTTTTTTAAATTGGACTTTTATTTGAAATAAATGAACGTCATGGCTGCTACCACTTATGGGGGGCTCATTATGTGCCAAGCATTGTGCTGGACGCTTTAGAGGTAATATTTTTATGTGAAGAAAAAATAGCTTAGTGTATTGTTTTCATGCAGGTACAATCAGAGACATCGAGTATTTTTTCCCTTTCAGTTAAAATACAGTCCTCTACACTGTGATGAGATTTGGGGAGACGCGGGGAAGGGTGTGGGCACGGGCAATGGGCGGTCCCTGCCTCGCTTGTCTCCACCTTTTATTTTGACCCGTCCGAGGCGACAGGCTCGCACTAGGACCCAGGCGCCAGAGCGCCTCCGTCTGTCCTGTAGGTTCATTCAATCTCCCATACACACAGACCCACTGCGAGACCGACACACACTCACTCACAGTCAGGCACGCAACTGCACTCAGTGAGGCTTGGGAAGTCAGATCGCCTCCTCGCCTCGGCGCCTCCTCCGCTTCGGCCAGCCGGGTCTCCTCTGGGGCCCGGAGCTCCGCCGGGCCGCGCAGCCCTAGAAGAGGACGAGCTCGTCAGACCCCGGTCCCACCATGGGCAAACGCGGGCGGCCGCGCAAGGAGGCGCGCTGCGAGGGCGCAGGGCTGGCCCCCACCGCGCCCCCGGCTGTGGCCGCGCCTCAGCCCCCTGCCCAGCCCGAGGAGCCCGCGGAGCCCGCGGGGGCCAAGCTCAGGTGCCCCTTCTCGGACATTTTCAACACCAGCGAGAACTCGATGGAGAAGCACATCAACACTTTTCTGCAGAACGTGCAGATTCTGCTTGAGGCCGCCAGCTACCTGGAGCAGATCGAGAAAGAAAACAAAAGTAAGTTTGGGTCCCCCGCTCCTCCTCGGCGCCCGGCTCTTTCTTCCTCGCCCACTTGGGCGACTCCTGTCGCCTGCTCGGCCCGCGTCCCCCTCCCCCCAACACACATCCAGCACTAGGCAGTAAAGCCGATGACACGGGAGAAAGGACACGCACGCACAAAGCTGCTAAAGATGTAACAAAGACGAGCGGGGGGGGGGGCGGGTGGAAGGGGGGTCTGTCCGTGCGTCTGTCTGTTCGTTTCCTGGAGGCTGGGAGGATCGCCCAGCCGAGAAGCAGGGGAGTGTTGTTGTTTTCTGACAACTGAGCCGAGAGCAGCTCATCTCTTCGAGGTCGCCTTTCTTCCTTTTTTTTTTTTTTTTTTTTCCGGAGCCTTCTCGGGCAGACAAGTGTTGTTTTTCTGTGCTCGTTCCTGGGTGGGGTGGGGAGAATTAGAAGCCGAAAGTTGGAAACCGTAGGCAGTGCTCAGCGGTTTCAGAAAGAAAACACAAGACACACAGGACAACAATAACAACAGCCACCGAAAGCCCCTCACGGCGTGGGCTCGGCTGGCTCGGCTGGCTCGGCTGGCTCGGCTATGCTTATCCCTTCTGTCTACTTCGCTTTTTCCTCCCCTCCAAGCCGGGCTGGGCTCAGGCCATCGCGTCCTCCGGTACAGTGCCCCTGCGCCTCTGTTGCCCTGGGGTGCCACCGCTCCGCCTCCCTCCCCCCCAAACTGGCTGGCTGGGCCATGCAGCGCCAGCAGGTCGCCCGGGACCCGCCGTCCTGTGGGGAAACTTGGCGAGGGGGACGTAGCTAGAAGGAAACTTTGGGATCTTGCAGGAAACAATAGTTGGGGAAGAAGGTGTGGGCTGTTGTGTGCAGTTTCTTTATTTTCCTAGTGAGCGCTCAGTGCTAGGAAGGCAAACGCCTTTCTGATCGATTTCTCCGTCCACCCTCACCCCCCACAACCCCCCCCCCCTCAGGTGGAGAGTTATGCGGTGGGGGGGAGGGGCTGGGAGCCCCACCCCGGCCTGGTCTCTTTTTTCGTATTTGTTTGTTTCATTTTTGCCCCTGCCAGCCGGGTCTCCCAGCCCTCCCCAGGCAGTTGACTCTGCGTCCTAACGGGGGCACGCGTGTGCGGTGTCTTCAGCATGGTCCTCACAAATAATAGCTGCGAGAAGGGGGAAGGGGCCTGGGCAGATAGAACGACAGGCTAGAGAAAAGCAGGCTGTTTAATCTGTCCGAACAAGTAGGAAGATCAATGAGAAGAGGGGAGAAAAAAAAAATGGTCCGATTGCAACGTGTCAGATCTTGTGATATCCCCCAACCCCCCAACCCAACAACAACAACAACAACCCTCAAACACAAAAACACCTTAGCAGATCGACACTCCAGTTCTCCCGGGATAAAGTAAGCGTGTTTTGGCAGCGCAATTGTGCAGAAGCCGTACGGGAAAAAGCAAGGATTTGTGTTGGGAGGTCGGTGGTGCGTTCTTTTCTTTCTCTTCTCTCTTGTTTTCTCGGAGTGCTTGCCTCGGTTTCGAGAAAGGCGCATCGCCGGCCGTGTAGCAGAATCAGATTGTGATTATTGGCGGGCCGGTGGTCGTGTCGGTTGTGCATTCGTCAGGAGAATAGTTTATGAAAAGCCAGAGCCTGTGCGGATCTGGGTGAAGACACGGTTTTGTTTGGTGTTTGCTTTTGTTGGAGGGGGAGGGGTGAGATTTTTAGTGGGGCGGTGGGGGGGGGGGGGGGCTCCCCGGGTCCCCTGTTCTCTGGAGTCTGTCCCGTAGCAACGGCTCCTGCTGGGGGTGCACCCTAACAGGGCACCTTGGAAGTGTGTGGCAAACCTGGTTTGACCCCCTCCCCCAGTGTGGTGTACTAAGGAGGTTGCTGGAGCTTCCACCGCGTCCCACCACCCTTTCTCAACAGCAGACAATCGGAGACGTTCGCCACCTCGCCCCATCCCCCCCCCGGTCCCCCCCCCCGCCCCCCCCCGCCTCCCTGGCCGTCGCCACCTTCTTGTTTACCCCGTGCCGGGGCTCCGGCGTGGCCACCAGTCACGTAAGCAGAGGGCCGGGCGCGCCGGGCCGGCTGCCCCGCACGGGGCGGGACAGCAGCAGCAGAGCTGGGCTCCCGAGGCTGAGAAAGCCTAGGGGCTTCCTCGTGGTCCCTCTCCCGAGGCGTTCGCTAGCCCCCGAGAGGGGCTCGGAACCTCAACGCTCCAAAGTCAACTTCGAGTACGTAATCAGTCCCTCGGCCTCGCTGCCCCCACCTCCAACCGGCTCCCCGTGGGAGTATTTTTAGCTCTCTTGCCTCTTTTCGCCGTCGCTGTTTGGCTCTGCATGACGTGATGTCAACGGCCCCCAGATATCCCCGAGAGCGTGGGACGCTGCGCCGTGCCCGACTCGGCTACGGGGATCCTACTCCAGGCCTTCGCTCCCCTCCCCACCAGCTCACGCAGTCGAGGGCGACCTCCAGCAAACTACCGGCGACCCTTTGCCGGGCCTCTATGATCCCCCTTGCAAACTGGAGAGACCCACGGTGGGCACTTTATCCACTCCACCCCCCCGGCCCCCCTCCCAGTGTGGGTATGGAAAACCGCGGACCCTACATCTGCCTTATTTTATTGGGGGCGCTTCTTCGCGCTGGCGGCGCTCCCCGTTGTTTTCTGCTCGCTGCACACAATGCCCGCGCGTCACGGCGCTCCGCGTGTGCACAGCAATAACGCGAGTCTGGGGGCGGGTCGTGCGTGCTCCCGGCTCGGGCACTGCGGGTCGCTCCGCGCGCGCGGGGCTTGTTTTGCTTCTGAGCCCGGCTTTCCGAAAAGCTTACATCATTCAGTTGTTGGGAGGAGGGATGAGGATCTGGGCGTTCCGATAGGATTCCAGCATTTCCCAGGTCCCTGTTTTTGGGGAGGAAGTAGGGATCCTGGCTTTTTAATTAATTTTATTAGGGGAAAGCTCAAGTTTTGTTTGTTCGGCAAGTTTTGGGTTTTTTATTTTAGGTCACTACTGCAAAGGGCATTGCTGGCCGGCTCAGGTGCACAACCTCCCCGCCTTCATTTCAGCCAGTTCCCCTGTAATCACTTGATCTTAGTTTCTCCGCCTCCTCCTCCCCCTCCCCGCTAGAGACACATGGTTTCCACATGGAGACAAACTTCTTTCCTCTGACTGGACTTGACCTAGCTGCGTCGTTCAGCCAATCGGCAGCTGCAGCTTCCTATGACGTCACGTGTTGCTGAGCCCAGAGACAGGGGGTGGGGCCAGGAGGCAAGCCAGGAAATCTCTGGGAGCTGTAGTGCGGCCAGCTGGTACAATCCCTTCTTAAAGGGACGCTCTTCTCCCTGGAGATGGCTGTTGAGTCTCTATTCCATTCTTCATGTCGGGTTCTGTAAGGCCTTCCCGAAATGCACCGATAGACCCTGGTCATAAGTCCACACGTTCCGTTTTTACTGTTGTTTGCAAAGTACTTAACTTGGCAGGAGCTTGCCTTATTTTCCATTGTCGCCAGAACTGCTTTTCATTGACTAGTTGAGCTTTCTGAACTAGGAGTGTTCACCAAGTTGTGGCTACAGTGCTGAATTATTTCCAGTAGATACGGTGCGTTTTCTTGGGGGGAAGGGATCCAAGTTAAATCACCTAGTATTCACTGCTCTTTGCAAGGCAAAGATTCCCTATGCAGGTACATTCTTCTCAAATTCCAATTGATGTGAATCCTTAAGAATCTCAAAGTCCTCCAAAAACATTAATCACGGAGACTGTGACCCTGTTTTCACAAACTCAGAATTTATATATAAATAATCTCGAGCATCAACGCCTATTTCAGTTTGGGGTCCAGTGGAGGGGTGGCAATTTAGGATTGACTGATAAACAAACATTTGCTTCCTGTTTTGGAAAAGGTTAAAACCGAGAGAAAAAGAAAGCTTCACAAAGGGGTGGTGTTCATAAAAGCTGTTCAGTAGGTAAGTGGAAACCACTGTAACAAGTAGAGGGTCTAGAGGGCAGAAATGGGCTTCTCAGTGTCTGGGGAAGGTGACTTTTGGGACAATACTTAAGACAGAGAAAAATGACTAAATGGGAGTAGAGGGCATGGGTGGCTCTCTGTAATGGACTGCCTGGGTTTGAGGGTGAGGTGCTTTCCTCGGGGCATCAACTGGCCAAGGAGCAGCCTTCTCCTCCTCCTGGAGGGAGCTGCTGCTGTGTGGTACCATTCGGCCCCACCCAGCCCTCCTGACTTAATTAATCTTTCTGCTCCTGTCCAGCAGGCCCACCAGCAAGCAGGTTCACAGTCATGCCTCTGTGCTCAACTCAGACTCTTCCCTCTGTCTAGAGTGCCCTCATTCTCTTATTTCCTTGGGTTTAGGTGCATCTTACCCACTTTTCAAGACCTAGGCCAGTTCCCTCCTCCTCCAGGAAGCCTCCCCGGGCTATTTCTTAAGTTGGGGTAGTTGAGAAAATGAAACTTCACAGTCACAAGAGTGGGAAACAAATCCCTCCTTCCCTGCTTACTGGCTGTGTGATCTTAGGCACAAGCTACCTAACTTCTTTGAAGTCCCATTTCTTTTCTTTGTAAAATGGGGGTAACAATAGTGCCAGCCTCACATCATTGCTGAACGACTAAATGAGGCACTCCCTTTAAACATTTAAAGTACCTGGAATATAATAGGTGCTCAATAAACAGTGACCTTTCTGTGCTTTGATAATCAGTACTGTGCAATTCTCTACTGGCTTCCTGTGTTAGCATCTTAAGGGAAAAAGATCACCTACAGCTCTTCAGTATATGTCACTGTTGCATATAGCATATCACTGGGCATACAGTAGATACTTAATATACATTCTTTGATTGGTTGGATGTGTCATTTATTGGCTATGGCACAGCATTCAGGTTTGCAGGCCAGGAGACATATGACAGACTTTCTGAAGACTTGGAGAAGAGTTGGAAATGCTTATCTCTCTTTCGAGGAGGAGGAGGTCTCTCATAATCTACACAGAATTCCCTTGGGCTGCAAAGACCAGGGCCAGCAAGGAGATAGTAGGTAAGACCTGGAGAGCTGAAAGCACATACTGAAGTCAGCTGTGACTGAAAGTGAATCAGTAACTGGCTTGGAGAGCAGGTATAGGGCAACTTATGCTGAATTTGAGGGCTTCGATGGCAACTAAGGTTCAAGCAGGTCATACTTCTATGTGGCGGGTGTGTTATGATTCATTCATTCCACAAATATGCATTGAACACCTACTATATGCAATTGCTTTTTTTTTCTGAAAACTCTCTGGATTGATTTATGCTGAGGGTGGAGTGGGATATTTGTTTTTGGTGGAGTTGTATAAAGAACATTCTTAAATGAGGCTATTTTCTCTGCATCCTAAATTATATTCCCTGGATTCAGCTTTTTTTTTCTTCTAGTTTTAAATATGATCTCTGCCCACTGGTTAAATGGCAGAAGTAGATTTTCAAGGATATTGTTGTGGCTTTTAGAGTTCCAGGATTCCCAGGGACTAGGTACTCTGTGGAGGGAGCCCAGGGGAAAGGGAGTAGGGCCTGAGGAAGTTGAAGTTGAATTGAGACATTCCTGATTTGGGGGGAAGGGTGCTCCATCAGCTACAGGGCAAACCGACTGTTGCTCACCTACTTTCCCCTCTCTGACCAAAACACGCTCCCTCGGACATACCCAGAAATGGGCATTTTCACCTGAAGATGGCTGAACGAAAGTGTGGGGGTAAGAATGAAGGAAATGAAGAGGGTGCCAGCGTGCAGCAGCAGCAGCTCACTGCATTGCATAGTATCAATACTGCCTACCATTTATTAAGCACTGACTGTATACCAAGTATGGGGCTAAACATATGCATCATCTCCTCCAATCTTTACAACAACCCCTTGATACAAGCACTTTTATTACACCCATTTACAGAGGAGCCAGGATGCTGGGTGACTTATGCAAAGGTTGCATGGTTAGTAAGTGGTAGAGCCGAGGTTGGAACCTAGGCCTCGGGTTCCAGAATGAGCCTGAGGTCTTAACCATTTGTGCGGGTATGGATTTTACAGCCAAGGAATGAAGCCTAGAGAGGTGAAATGACTTGCTCAAGGTCACCCAGCAACCTGGAACAGAGCTGGTATTTGAAACACCCTGTTGATTATCAAGGTCTTCCTACACACGCCCTGCTCAAAGAAGGTTGAGAAATGAGGATGGAGTCAGAATAGCTAACCAGAGAGGTTTTCTTGTTTTTCAGAGTTGTTCAAGGCTCCTGGCCCAAACTCGAGTTTATGCTCCTAGTAAACAACACCCCTGCCATGCTGTCTCTCCCAAGTCTGTCCTCTGGACATATTAGAGGACTTGGGGCTGTTGCTATGGTGCTGGAGCCAACAGCAGGTTCATCAAAAGCTGGGTCTTTTGCCTTTAAAAAAGCCTGGCCCTGCAGAAACGAATTGGCCACAAAGATTTGCATCAGCCTTTGTGGCTTGCTCTGTTTTAGATCCCCCTGCCTCTCCATCCCACCCCCTCTGCCCTACCACCACCACTTTCTATAAATACAGTTAGATAAATATTGATTTAAACTGGGTTTCTGGAGGAGAAGCACATGGTTGCCCTGGCCTGGTCCTAGATACCACCAGTATGCCAGGCCTGACACACCTAACCCCTGACAGCTCTGGCTTCCAAATGACCCCTTTGGGGGAGGTGAGTCGTGGTTTTGTGGCTTTTGAGTTTAGAGAGAGGGAGGGAGGGAGGGAGGAGGGGTGGGAGTAAGAGAGAAAGAAAAAGAAAAAGAAAAGAAAGAAAGAAAGAGAAAGAAAGAAAAGAAAGGAGAGAGAGAGAGAGAGAGAGAGGGAGAAAAGAAAGAAAAGCACAGCAACAACCCAGGAAGAAAGGAGGCAGAAATAGAGGGAGGTTTATTGCCGTCTGGCCTTCTGAACTATTCTCTTCCCTTCCCCATTCTTCCTTCCACTCCATTTTGGATTTTGTTTAGAATGGAGGCAGGTGGTAAGACAGAGCTTCAGGGCCAGAAAGAGCCCCAGAGGTCACAGAGCATCCATCATCCTCACTATACAGATGGGGTGGCTGAGGCCCAGAGAGGGACAGTGATCACTCAAGAGGACACAGCAGAGGCCGGACCAGGTCCTTCTAGGCTGTGTTCTCTCCTTCCTGACATGAGAATGGGTCCCAGGAAGGGCACCAAACTGGGCTTCTGTTTTACAGGTCAGGTGCTCATAGTGTCAGCAATTCTCAAACCTGGTTTACAGATTCTAGGGTGTGTCCGGTTATTGCAAAGGTCATTGCAACATTCTCAATAGTCTTTCAAAATGAAGCTCATTTGCATTTGCCATTTAGAAAAAAAAATATTTTCTTTTATATTGGGGTTGGGGACGGGGACCGGGAAGGCGGTGGCAGTGACAGGATGGCTACCCAAGTCTTAACTGAGGAAAAGGAATTCAGGTCTTCCCAGAGGGGCCTCTTTCTGGGGGTGGAGGGTAGAGCTCCGGGCTCACACCGGAGAGAGGCTTCGGCTCTGCAGGGACAGACACCTGCTCTCCCTGGCTCTACTGCTAAACTAAAGGGAAGTAATTATCTCTGATATGATATCATTGTCCCTGAGTGGCCTGGCTGGAGGTGTTAAAGCTGTCAACAGCTGACTGGATCTCTCTGGCCAAAAATAATGGGGCATTTGCCACCGTCCCCCTGAGCTAGAGGTTCCTTCTTTACTTCCTCATCTTGGCAGAATGCTGTGCTGGGCCCCTCACTTATGAAATATTTTGAAAGTACAGGTGCCTCTTGTTTTGAGCAATAAATCTCCATGAAACATATGTAAATAGGATCCCTTTAAAAAAATTTTAGAGAACCTCTCCTTAAAAGGCCCTTGTGGCAAATACTTTTATAAAGTGTGGAATTATGTCACGTGCCAGGAACTCTCCCTAATTTCTTCTGTGAGTTTATTCATTCATTCATCCAACTGGTATTTAAGGACACATACGGCTTACGTCAGGCACTGTGTACAGGCCCCTTCCTCATGGCGTGTGCACTGTATTCCAGCACCAATTGTCCGAAGGCGAACCTGAGCAAGGTAGGATTTTGCCATGTGACTTGGGTTTTGTGTCTCTGATTCTAACCGTCATTATAGAAAAAACAAAAATGTATCTTGGGCTTCCAAAAGGAATCGTTTCTGCCCTCATACATGCTCCCCCAGTGTTTAAAATCCTTTGTGTTTATCCTTGTCATTTTTATGGATCTGACTTTAAAAAAGAAAACTGCCTGAGCTTAGGAAACTAAGTATCGTGTAAGCAGCCTTGTAAATAAACACATTCCACTCTCAGTTCTTCACAGATTGGTGCAGTCTGTACTTGGAGGACTGTCCCTGCCAGTGTTCCCACCAAAGCCTGCTCTTTCATACAGCATGCCCTTGGCCACGTACCTCTAATGTCCAGCTCCAGTGTCTGCTAAGGGAATTTTAAACACTGCAAAATTAGAAAGATAAACAGTGTACTACGGGTGAGGGAGATGGGGAAACTGAAACTAAACCTAGTAAAAGGGGACTTGGATTACCTACTAGTTGAGATATTTTGCTCTGTATTTTATTGCCATTAGCAAGGATACTCGAATAAAGATGCTACAACAGTATTAAAATAGAGCGCATGCCCGGGGCTGCTGCATTTCTGGCCGTGGTGGCAAGTAGGAGCTTGTGTGACCTTTATTTGTATTTCTACAGGGACCCAGAACTACCCTGTCATGTCCCTGTGTTATCTCCTTCTTATCTTCACCACACCTGACCATCTTCACCACCTTTCTTTCTTTAAAATTTGATTTTGGAGAAAGAGAGGGGGAGAGAGAGAGAGAAGGGGGAACTCATCAATTTGTTGTTCCAGTTCATTTATTAATTCACTGGTTGATCCTCATATGTGCCTACCCAGGGATAGAACCTGCAACGTTGGTGTTTCGTGACAGTGCTCTAACCAACTGAGCTACCTGACCAGGGCTTTACCGTATTCCACGATTCCCAGGACTCGGAGTGTCTTGCGTACAACTTTCTTTCATTCTTCCCACCAGCTGTAAAACTTAGCTCAAATTCTCAAATAATGTCCAGAACCTGCCAGGAGCTAAGCACTGTGCTTGGTGACCCCAAAAGCAGTATGTGTTGTGTCCGGTTCTATATTCCAATGCATGTGGTAGACAAATAGAGACCAATAAATAATTCTTGCCTGTCTCCTGGGAGTCCGATAATCTGTGTCCAAGGAGCTGCTGAAAAGTCTCTGTTTTCTAAAGGAATCCTGATAATGATACCCCCTTTTACTGAGCAGTTACTTTGTGCCCACGCAATGCTAAGTGCTTGATATTAAATCCTCACAACCATCCAATAGGAGGGTGCTTTAATTATCCTCATTTTACAGATGAGGAAAGCCTGAGCCTTAGCAGGGCTGACTGACTTTCCCAAGGGCACATGCTGACAAAGAGTGGAGCTGAGACTCAAACTCAGGTTTCTTTCTTCCTAGGAGAACCTAGGGCTCTAGGAGAAGCCTCAGGAAGCCAAAGGCAAGACATGGAATCTAAAATGCTTGAAGTTTAAGCTGAGAATGCCCCCTGGGAATGCCTTCCAAGAGTGACTTCTTTTATTTCCCACTCATCCTAGGGCAGAGAGAAGGCAGTCAAGATCTTCCAGAGCTCTTTGGGTGCAGCCAGACAGGGCCCTTTTTCAGGAGGGCAGTGGTCTAGGGTATTGCTACTTGTATATGCATACTACCTTGTCTAGCACCCCTAGGGAGCTCACCCAACCAGTAGGGCTCCTGTGGCTCTGCATATTAGGGTGTCAGGGGTGTGAATCCATACCCTGTCAGGTGTCCTTAGGGCTTCCAAGATCACAGACAACTGGTCTGGCCCTTGCTTGGAGCCAAGGGCTTCTGCCAGAGAAGCCAGAGGGGAGAGGCAAGTATGAGCCGCAGGGATGAGCTTGAGGCCCTGGCTGCCACCGCGACAGCATGGGCCAGCTGGTTCCGGTCAAACGGCGTAGGTCCAACCTCTTCCTCTCCTCAATCAAGATCTAGGAAACCACAGTAATGTTAAATGTAACTGGGTTCATGTCACTTACTTGTTTAAAGCCCTTCAATAGTTTCCTTCCTGGCTCCCTTAGAACAAAATACAAATTCTTTGTGTGGCCTTTACTGTACTGTTCAGAGTGAGTGCTGTGTACAGATCGGGAGACTTGGGGGATCCCCCCGGGAGCTGGTCAGAAATGAGGCTCCGAGGTCCCAGCCCAGACCTGCTGAATCCAAATCTGCATTTTACCACAATTTCCAGGTGATTTGTGTGTTCATTAAAGTTTGAGAAACTGGCTTAGACAGCCCTTGTCATTTCCCTAATCCTTCCACCCACCTAAAGCTACCCCCCACCCTCATTTATCCCTTATCCAACTTACAACAACTTCACAATGCTTTTACTTGCATATAATCAGTCTGTCAGACTAGAACACAAGAACCTTGACAACAGGGACCATATGTAATTTTGTTCATTATTCTATCTTCAGTATCTAGGTTAGTGCCCAGCACATATTAGATGCTTAAGCAATATTTGTTGAATGAAGGATGAGTTCTCTGCCTTTACCATTCTGACCTAGTGTCTTTCAACAAGGGGGCTATTGGTGAGAGAGTTTTTGCGCAGATTTATCCAGAACACTGCAGGATTTAACATCTTTGCGTCCCACTCACTAAATCCCAGTGGAACTCCCAAGTCATTGTGTGACACTCAAGGAAGACACTGCTGCACATTTCCAAAGCCTTCTAGGGGAATGATATTACCCCTGGTGGAGACCACTATCCTAATTACTATTGTTTGACCCTGTGCAATTGAACATGCCCTGATGTATGCTGTGGGGTCCAACAGTTAGAAACTCCGGGTTTGAATCCATGCACCATCCATGTGACCTTGGGCAAATCACTCAACCTTTCTGGGCCTCATCTGTGGAACAGGAATCTCAAAGGCATGCTAAGGAAAACGGGAACCGACTCTAGGAGCAGCACCACACACATGGTTGGCTCTCATGACCTGGCAACTAGTAGGCAAATGGAGGCATATTATTCCAGGATCTCTGGGGAATCCCAGAGTCCTGGAGTCAGAATGCTGGAGTTGGAAGAGATGACAAGATCACTGATGTCCTTGAGCAGCCAAGGACCTGGTGTTTTTATTCTAAATGGTACACCTGAGGCTGAGAACTCAGCCATAAGGCAGCAGGGCTGGGTGTGTGATTTAATGTCCTGGCTGGGCTTGAGAGTGACCTCTGCAAGTTTCTGCTGCCTGGAAGGGAGTGTTGATGCCAGGAGGTGGGGGCAGGGCAACTCTAGGCAGGCTCCTGGCAGGGGATGGAGGGTTACCCAGGGCTGTGGCAAGAATGTGGGACATCCTCTTAGCAGCAGTGGAAGGCCTCTGGCAGTGTTTTTATTTTTCTTTAAGGTTTTAAAATAAGTTGCCTCTAACTTGGAATAGGTCATTGCATCCAAAATCCAATACATGCCACAAAAAAATGTGTAGTATAATCTTACTTTTGAATATACATGCAAACATTCTAAACAAAATATTAACTCATGGAACGAGCAACGTTTCAGAAGAGTAACATACCATGGCTGACCAGGCTATATGCCAGAGATGGCTGAAAGTCACAAAATCTACTACTAAGCATGATTATAACCAAAAATTAAAGGAGAATAACATGTGACTGCAGCAACAAATAATGAAATGCCACTTGAAAAAATTTTGGGGAGGCATTTGTAATGAAGGAAACTATGTACTTCCATACAATAAAGATTACTTACCTGTGGTGGTCTTTTAAATAAAGTGGTGGATAGTGTGAGGTTGAGCCCATGGCTTGTGAGCATTGCCAGCAGAGAAGTTGATTCTGACGTCATCCTTTCCTTGGGGAAGAATGAACCCTGAACAGAAAACAAAAGCACAGGCCTTGGATCCCTTTGGAATGTAGCTTGATCTTGATATTTCAAGAAGTGGGGCTGCACACATTTAAAAGACCAGAAAATTCACTCCATTTTTATTTACGTATTTTTAAAATCATGAAGTCAACTAGAAAAAGAAGAATGGAAATAGATAGAGAGCACAAGGCAAAAGTCTGTAGGCCTGAGGCCTAATCCTTGTTTGATAGCTCTGTGGCCTTGGGTAAGTTACTATACCTCTCTGAGCCTCAGTTTTCCCACCTGAAAAATGAAGACTGGATTGAGCAATAAGCTTAATAATATAAACTTCTACGAAATAAACCATGAAATACTATTTGGGGGACCATTAATTTGGCACGGACCTAGCAAAATCTTCCCAAATTACCTTATTAGTTGAACTCTCCCAAATAGGGTGTTCCAGAGTAAGCAAGCTTCTTAGATGTGAATAATAATCCAGCCCTGCGATGCAGATTTCTTCTTGGATGAAAGTTAATGCAAAAAAAGAAGGAAAGTGCCTTGGCTGGTGTGGCTCAGTCGATTGAGTGTGGCCTGCAAACCAAAGGGTCTTCGGTTTCATTCCCATCCAGTCAAGGCACAGGCCTGGGTGGCACACCAGGTCCCCAGTGGGGGGTGCGTGAGAGGCAACCACACACTGATGTTTCTCTGCTTCCCTTTCTCCTTCCCTTCCTCTCTCTCTAAAAATTAATAAATAAAATCTTAAAAAAAAAATAAAAGAGGCTCCAGAAAGCCCCCTCCCCTGTTTGGAAAAGAAAAAAAAGGACTATTTGATTTGAGAGATTAACAAATAACAAATCATCGAAATAGGTTGCTTATTACATAGGGGCCATTTAATAAAATGTAAGAAGCCCCTTTTGCCCTGGCCGGGTAGCTCAGGTCGTTGGAGCATCCTGATATGTCAGGGTTGTAGGTTCTGTCATCCCCAGTTGGGGCATATATAGGAGTCAACCAGTGAATGTGTGGGTGGGTAGAGCAATGGACCAATGTTTCTCTCTCTGTCTCTCTCTCTCTCTCATCAATATATTTAAAAAGAAAAAAAGGAAAGAAGCCCTTTTCTTTACTGGGAAAGAGATAGGTCAGGATGCACATCAAGTGCAGCTGTTTGAGCCTCTGCCAGTGGCCTGATCTCACCAGAAAACTGAAGTTAAAAAACAACAAACTTCCAGATTCAGAGAGCTCGGATTGAGACTGCCTTCCCCTGCTGTTTCCTCCCACCCCCTCGTCCTTTCTTTCCCTTTCTCCCCACCTCAGGCACCTGGGTCGATTGGTGCTTTTCCCTGTGGTTGGGATGTCATCCGACAGCCCTGGCGACTGGAGCTCTGGGAGGCAGCAGCTACCTCTCGGGTTTAGCATTACGTCATCCCTTCTAGACCCAAATTTATCTCGGCTGCACACAGACCCACAGCTCTGAGCTGCTGCTGACTTGAGGAGAGCTTACGCACGAAGTTAGGCAAGGCTGACTCACTGGGCGGAGGGAAAGGTTTTCTGCTGCTCTTCACGTTTCTGGGCTTTAAGGGGAGGGGAGAAAAGGAGGCTGCATTTGTCATATTCGGGGTGGGGAGATGAAACGATGTATAACTGTTACTGTTCTTATTTAGGGGCTCGGGACTCACCCACTTCCCTGTCCCCAATCTTGATTATTTGAAACCCCCTTCCTTAAAGGTAATTGCACAAAACGGTGCCCTGTACTTAGTAAGCACCTTGCAGTTTCAGGGAAGTTCTCCTAAACCCCAGATGTCACCAACACAGTGACTTTCACCTCATGGTTCCTTCCCTTTTTTTGATCTCTTTCCATCTGTGTACAAGATATAACACAGACCAGCCTCCTCCATTGTTCATGAATATGCAATAAATCATCTGAAAATTTGCATTGGGTAAACTGTGCAGGGAAGGACCCCTAAGAACAGAGAGTCTTGCCTGATTCCTCCAGAAGGCAGGTTGTTCACATCAGGCTATGTTTGTTATAGGCTTGGGGGACTCTGGGGGACTTTTTCCATCTTTAGTGAGACTTCCTGAGAGAGCTACTTTAAGGATAGGACAAAACCAGAGACTGTAGGTAAGATTCCAGGTTCTTTTGTGAGTAGACTTTGGAAGCCATGCTTTTTCCTCAGTTTCCTCATCTGCATTTGCAGTGCAAGCGGATTCACGTGAACAAAAGAAAGGCCACGGCTGCCTCTGGGTTCTCCTAGGCTGGGACTGATGCTGAGGGGTGGTTTGTGGCTGGCATCACACTCAAGGCCACAGCCTCAAGCTTTGTGCTTTGTCGGAGGCCCTTATGGCCAACGTCCAAGCAAGAATTCCAGAGTCACCCAGAGCAGGGAGAAGGCAGTGGCACCTTCAATTGCTATTAGAAAGGGCTAGATATTTCTGTATATAAACCAGTCTGTAACACTGTCCACTTCCACCATCGCCATCATCTCATTTCTTTTTCAATATATGCAGGTGGGCTGTTGGTATGGCTCTCATCCTAGCTTTCCATCTCCTAATCTCCCTCTTGGCTATGGCTCTAAAACAAAGGACTGGTTGAAAGCAACAGTTTACCCTGGCTGGTGTGGCTCAGTGGATTGAACACCAGCCTGTGAACTAAAGGGTGGCTGGTTTGATTCCCAGTCAGGGCATGTGCCTGGTTTGCAGGCCAAGTCCCCAGTTGAAGGTGCATGACAGGCAACAATACATTGTTTCTCTCCCTTTCTTCCTCCCTTCCCCTTTGTCTAAAAATAAATAAAAATAAAATCTTTAAGAAAAGAAAAAGCAACAGTTTACCTAGTTTATACATACTCACCCGTTTTGAAATATATACTAAAAGACAAGAACATAGAGTTATGACTTTTATTTATCTGCATGTTTCTCTTATTTCATACTTTTTATTTTATTTTATTTTAATCATTGTTCAAGCAGTTTTCTGCCTTTTACTCCCATTCCAGTCCACCCATCCCTCCCTACTTCCCTCCCATTACCACCCTTATTTCATACTTTTTATATAAATGATATTGTTAAAAATCATTACAGAAATGTTGAATCCAGCTTAATCCTTATGTATCTACTTTATAAGATTTCCAGTAATAATTATTCTTCCTAGGCTAAATAAAATTTCCAGTATGTTTCAACTAAAAAAAACTGATTATTTTTTTCCCCAATACGAACAATAAAAATTTCAGGAAGAGCCTTGCCTGGTGTGGCTCAATGGATTGAGCACTGGCCTGCAAACCCAGAAGGTCACAGGTTTGATTCCCAGTCTGGGCGCATGCTTGGGTGGCAGGTCATGCCCATAGTTGGGGTCATGCAAGAGGCAACCAAATAATGTTTCTCTTGCACATTGGTGTTTATCTCCCTTTCTTTCTCCCTCCTTTCCCCTCTGTCTAAAAGATAAACAAAACCTTAAAATTTTCAGAAAGACAAAAAAGAAGGATTGGTTAATTCATCTGGAAGTCAACTGAGAAAGGCCAGGCATGTGCACCAACCATCCCCTCTTTCTCTTAATAACCTGGTAGGGCTTATGATCTATAGATTCAAACTCATCTTGAACCTCTGTGTGTTTTCAGCTTTTACTTTTTTCTTGATTCTATTTCACATGGTTTACCTCTCACTGGCTAGACTTTTATTTGTCATAAAACTACAGTACATCTTTTAGGTAATTCAGGTAGCCCTTAGCAATTTGGGATCTAAAACTTAAAGGGGTTCTACGAGCGGCAGAAACTAACTCTCAACCTAATAATTTCTATCCTCAACTAACAGATGTTCTGAACGAATAGGTATTTTCTTTTAAATTGTTCTATTCTTCCCCTACCCAACATGTCCCTTTTGAGTGTGGAGGTTGGTTGTTACCAACACCCAGTGGGAAAGCCCAAATCTGAAGCAACTTAGCCAACAGCTGAAAAAGCATAGTCCCTGTTTTAAAGTCTTTACAAAAAAAATTAATTCTCCTGTGGCTTGTGAACACTTCTCATTTTGGGTCTCCCTGCACTTGATGGAACATCTCTTTGGTTCTTAAATGTGGTGCCAAGTGTAATATTTAAAAGGGCTGGCAGAATATTACAGTTTTTGACCTCATTAGAAATCTTACTCATTTTGAAAAAAAAAAGAAAGAAGGTATTAAAATGCACTATGAGGCCCATGACATTTTTGAGAGTAAGATTTTCATCCTGAGATGGTATTTTCTGCAGTAGCCACTGGAATTTCTCCCCTCACCAAGAGCTTCCTGTTATTTTGGATATCTACCAGCAGGTTAAAATAATCAGGGTGGGGGAAAGTTATGGATGTTTACAAAATTCCCAGCTTGGCCCTAGAGCATTCAACATTTATGACCTCCTTGCCTTTTCCTCTCCTTAGATCAGTAGTTCTCAAACAGGAGTGAGTCAGTGCCTCAGAAGACATCTGGGCAACATTTAGAGACATTTTTGGATGTCACACGTGAGGGTTGGTGGTGTGCTACCAGCATCTAGTTGATAGAGGCCAGGGATGCGGCTGAACCTACCACAATGCACAGATAGCCCTCTTCCACCTCCCAAAGGAATTATTCACCCAAAAATGCCAGTAATGCTGAAGCTGAGAAACTGTGGTCTAGACTTTTGAAGGCTTGTTAGATTGAGGACTTGGAAAGAGGGTGATGGTGAGGACAGTCTTTTAATGTGGTCCCAGGAGTCATTAACCACTGCTTTCAGTTCTGTGTCTATGGAAAACATGAGAGGAAACAACCATCATATCTTCCATTTATCGAGTGTCATGTACTAAGTGTTGGAATTATTTTCATTTAATCTTCAACATAAATCCTACCAACTGTATACTCCTTGAAAGCAGGGTCCATGTCTGTTTCTGTCATTACAGCACACTTTATGTCTAGTACAGTGCCTGGCACATGGTAGGCCTTCAGCGTTTGGATATCTATTTTACACAGGAGAATGATGAGGCCTGAAAGTCCACACAGCTAATGTAAGTAGCAGAGTCAGGATTTGAACTGACCCTGTGTGACTTCACCACATCGCTCACCCACTGAATTATATCCTTCACTTGAAGCACCGGAGAGTTTTTTTTTAGCCTTTAAAACCCCTAGTGAGGGAGAGAAGAAAGGTTAATAAAATATGGTTTAAAAGAAAACATCCACCTCTGTGTGGAAACTGAAGTGGAAGAAGGGCCTTATGACGCCATCTCTGGTTCTGATGGCACCTTCCTTCGTTTCTGAACAGTGACTTGTTTCTGTTTGTGCTGTCCCAGCAGCACATTTTGCAGAGGGAGAAACTGAGGCACAGAGGTTATGTGAGAAAGTAGTTGATGACATGACTTGAAACTTCGGAAAAAGAATGTTCCAGCTCTTGGGCACCCGCTGGGAGTCGTTGACAAAAGGGCTTTTTGGGAGTAGACACTCAGCTAGGTCAAATCCTTCCTGACAGACGCAAAGTCCAGAGAACTTAGTGTTTCTACCCTGGGTGGAGAAGCCAAGCAGGACTACACGTCCCCCTGGCCCTTACGGAATTCGGCTGGGCGCTGGAGTACTAAAACAGTGTGCATACTACAATTCCCGGCGTGCAGTAGGCGGGGGGGGGGGGGGGGGCGGGACTACATTTCCCAGGAGGCAGGGGAGGGGGCGGGAGGGGGCGGGTCGCAGCGCTGCTCCCGCCCCTCCCCCGTGCTCGCGCGGAGAGGTAAACAAACCACGCGCGGGCTGCCGGCTGCGCGACCAGTGCAGAGGGGCGACAGGCGCAGCTGGACCCGGGGGGCGGTGGACAGCGCGCCTAGCTGCGGCGGGGCTGGCCAGCCCGCCCGCCGCGCATGTCCCGGGGCGCTGCTGGACTGGACTGGCCGCGGCGCCTCCTGTCGGCCGGGGAAGGGAGCGCGGAGAGGCCCTGGTAGCCGCCGTGGTGCCGATGGAGCGGGTGCGGATGATCAACGTGCAGCGCCTGCTGGAGGCGGCGGAGTTTTTGGAGCGCCGGGACCGAGGTAACGGCCGGGCACCACCGCCGGACCCCGAATCTGCTCCGCGTGGGGATCGCGGTGCGGCGTGTGAAGGGTGCGCGTGTGACAGGAGGTGCGCGTGTGAGAAAGGGGTGTGCGCATGTAAGGGAGGTGCGCTTGTGAGGGGAGGGGTGTGCTCGGGTGAGGGGGGCTGCTTGTGTGAGGACGCCCGTGAGCGTGAGGTGTTTGCGCCTGTGAGGGGAGGTGCGCGCTCGAGGAGGGTGCACCTGTGAGGAGTGTGCGCGCTCGAGGGGAGGTGCGCGCCCGAGGAGAGTGCGCGCCTGAGGGGAGGTGCGCGTGTGAGGAGTGTTGCACGCGGGAAGGGGGTGTGTGCGTGTGAGGGGAGATGTTTGTGTGAGGTGTGTGCACGTGTGAGGGGTGTGCGTGTGTGACAGGGAGGGGTGCGTGCATGAGAAGGGTGCACGCGTGAGGGGAGATGCTCGTGTAAGGAAAGGCGCGCACGTGAGGAGGGGTGTGCGCGTGTGAGGGAGGTGTGTGTGAGGGAGGTGTGCATGGGAGGAGGTGTCTGTGAGGTGTTTGCGAGTGTGAGGAGGGTTGCTCTCGTGAGTGGGGGTGCGCCTGCGAGGAGGAGGGTGCGTGTGTGGGGGAAGTGCGTGCGAGGGAGGTGCACATGCGAATAGGGGTGCACGTGTCAGGGTGGCCGCGCGTGTGTTTGTGAGGGGAGGGCTGTGTGAGAGGCCCCCTGTGGGAGGGGCGGCGCGTGTAGGTCCCTGTCTGTGCGGGAGGGGCGCGGCGGGGCGGGGCGGGGCGGGCGGGTGTGAGGAGCTGCCGGGGGGACCCGAGCTGCGGAAGGTGAGGGCGGGGCTGGGGGCTGTGGGCGCGGGCAGGTGGACCCGAGGAGGGAGAGACCGGAGACAGAGGCACTGGAGGGGTGCGGGCGGGGGAGGCCGGGCTGAGAGCAGAGGGAAGGAATAGGGAATGCCTGCTGAACGGTGGGGAGGGCGCGCACCCCGTGGGGAAGGGGACCTTTGGGGACCTAGGGCCGGTGACTCGGGATCCCTTTGGGGACGGATACTGGAGGAGGCACAGAGATAGGCTGTGAAGAGGAGGACCCCTGGGAGTGGTGGTGTGAGGAGGGAAGGTGTCCTCCTAAGACTGGGTGATTGAACTAAGTACAGGGAAGTTGTGGGGGGCTTGGTGTGACGCTTTCTGGAATAGAAAGAGTTAAAGGAAAAGGGGAATTTTGAAGTAAGCGAAATAATTGAGATGAATGGTAATCAGGCTCAGAAATTACGGTGTTTAAGTCAAGAATTCTTGGAGCAAAGGATTTTGTAGAGGGATAAATTACTTGATTTAGAGGAAGTACCCGTACACCTTTCAGGCACTTGGTTGGGTCTGCATGTAATGTCACAGGATTGATGTCCAGGTAAGGACTGGAGATTATTTTACCTTTTAACCGAAAAGAGTGGAAAAGTATGACCTCTTTTTCTTCTGTTTTAGCAACCTGTTACTCTAAGGACTTCAGATTTGTGGTTCCATGGATGTGGGTATATCCTCTTATTGTATCTTTTTTTTTTTCTTGTTGTCTCTTTAGAGTGTGAACATGGCTACGCATCAACGTTTCCCTCCATGCCGAGCCCCCGGCTGCAGCATTCAAAGCCCCCACGGAGGTTGAGCCGGGCACAGAAACACAGCAGTGGGAGCAGCAACACCAGCACTGCCAACAGGTAGCAAGCTGGGGAGGTTTAGGAAGGACAGTGGAGGGAGGGGGAACACACTGGGGCAGACGTGTCTGTAATACCAAGCCTGGAGCAACACTGAGAGCCAAATGGGTTCCTTGACCACCACCTCTGGGGAATGGCCCTTTTAAAGTAATAAAGCCTAGGAGTAACCTGAATTTGTGTGGAATGAAAGGAATAGAATCTGGAAAGACAACCAAAGAAGTTCTTGCCAGGATTATTAAGTGGGGAGATCCATGATTTAGAGGGGCAGTAAGTTGAGAGGCTTTGCAGTGTGTGTCTATGCATGCAACTACATGCTAAAAGTAATTTGGGCCATGTTTAAACTTGGATGATCCAAGAATTTTTAAAATTCAGAAATCTCTCAGGAAGTATACAAAGCAGAATGAAGGGTTTTGTTAAAGGAAGAGAAATACTATTAGGTAGAGCAGGAAGTTAGTGGGCCTGGTCTGTTTGTTGTTTAAGGATGAAGGGGAAGACTGCTATGAAAGTTTTGCCTTTTATTGAATGATAAGAATGAATTGCTCAGGGAGCCTTTTTTTCCCCCCCAAATTTTATTTATTTTTAGAGTGAGAGGAAAGAAAGGAGGAAGAAAGAAACATTGATGTCTGGGGGAAACATCAATCAGCTTCCTCTGGCATGCCCCAACTGGGGACCTGTCCCCCAACCTAGGGATGTGTCTGTTGGGGCATTGAACCAACAACCCTTCAGCTCACAGGCCAGTACTCAGTCCACTGAGCCACATGACCCAGGGTAGTAAGGGAGCTTTTAAAACAAATAAAGAGCCCTGGCTGGTATAGCTCAGTGGATTGAGCACTGGCCTGTGAACCAAAGGGTCACTGTTTCAATCCCTAGTCAGGGCACATGCCTGGGTCGTGGGCCAGGTCTCCAGTAGGGTGTGTGTGAGAGGCAGCCACACGCTGTTTCTCTCCCTCTGTTTCTCTTCCGCTTCCTCTCTCTCTAAAAATAAATAAATAAAATCTTTAAAGAAATAATAAAGAGAAAAAGGAAAGGTGCTTATATTTTAGTCAGAACAGATACCTAGAAAATGCTTATCTGGATATCCTCAAAATACAGTTGATTTCTATTTAAAAAGTTTTTTTTGGTAGTGTCTGGCTGTCTCTTCAATTAAATCTAAGGAGTCATCTCATGAGGTTTTCAAAAGTTTGTTTTAAAAGAAAATCAACAGATGCTGCCTTTTCCATTGATGAAAGGAATTGAGACCTTTTTTCCTGATTCCCAAAGTTTTGTGTGGTGAATATAAACATTTTGGAGGGGCATAGAACAGCCTCTGGGTAACTAAATTTGCTTGAAAGCTTTGGAGAACTCCAGACAGGTAGTTGGGTAGTCGAAGGCAGCAGGACTAGGAGCTCTTACTAATTGATGCAGAAAACCTGAAGCTCCTATAGGTCACATTTAGAGCTCAAAAGGTTAGATCTTTTTTTTTAAAGATTTTATTTTTATTTTTAAGCAGAGGGGAAGGGAGGGAGAAAGAAAGAGGAAAACATCAATGTGTGGTTGCCTCTCACGCACCCCCTCAGGGGACCTGGCCTGAAACCCAGGCATGTGCCCTGACCTGGGAATCAAACCTGTGACCCTTTGGTTCTCAGGACGGCACTCAATCCACTGAGCCACGCCAGTCAGGGCTAGATCTTTCTATTTTGCATTTATTCTGCACTGAAGCGTTTTAAACTAGGATTCACCCTTTCTCTTTGACTCATCTTTAAAGCTGTATGTTTTCTCTATGGGCTTTTATTCTTCAAGACTAGGTATTTTTTTAAACTTATTCTTAAAAATAATTAGCTGTAAGCTTAGTATGCCATATTTATGTGTATGTGTGGGCCTAGAGGGTTTGTTGTGGTATGGCAGGTTTGGGATGAAAATTATATAGTATGTTATATAGCATTTAAAAAATAGAAGTATAAATTTTCTTGTTCTTTATAGTTTTTTCTAGTTAAGGTATGAACAATTAAGACCTACAGTATGTTTAGGAATTTATGGGTTTTCAAGCCATGTGTAGATTTAAAAAAAGGTTTTTGTTTTTTTTTTTAATTTGGAGACTTGGGAAGAGTACCAGATAGGACACTAGACCTAGGTTCTGTCATGCTATATGTATTTATTGTCTTTTTATCTTCTAGAAATCAGGTATATGATTGCATTTTCTTTCTGTTCCTTACCATTCTTATTTGTAAAATGAGGGAATAGAGACTATATACTTCCCCAGGTCCTTTCTTCCCTGAAGTTCTATGACTAGTGATTTATTGACAGCTTTAGAGATCAGTTATTATATTGGTGATTCACTATACCATCCCATCATTGCAGAGGTGACATTTTTATTAACAACTCAAAGATTACAGAGACATAAATAAGTGTGAATTTCTAAATTTTACCAATTATGTTACAGGTCATTAATGAGTCTTTGAGATCTTTGACCCATACTTTGCTCAGCTTGGGGGTTTTGACTAAGTGCTGTTTCTCTTTCATTCTAGTGTTCCCGTTAGGATTCTACTATTGTATGTGGGACCACAGTGCTAGTTATTGTATGTTTTAACATAGCATGTCAGAAAATTTGTAGAACTACAAGCATGCCATTTTCTTAACAGTACCCAAGAGAAAATAACTACATGTACATTGGACCACTTAAGACTAAGGAAGATAACTTTTCATGTGGATATAAGTAGAAAGGGAGATTTTAGAATTTATTGGCTCAAGGTTTACTAATGTGTGGGATTTAGGCTGGGGCCTATAGATAAAAACTAGTGTGTTAAGGTGAAACACTAGAAATTATTCCTCCTTACTATTTAAAAAATCTGCTTCATAAAGTAGGGGAGCCAAGTATCAAATTCTAATACTGGGGTACTTGGAAAATAGTGTTGTTAGTCCATTTGTAAGGGGAAACTGTAGACTTTCTGTTAGCTTTAAGCCTATTACTGGATTTAATAGAGATTTTTGTTATACTGGTTACATAAAGCAGAAAGAAAGACAACTTGTAAAAATTTTTCATTTATTAGTCATCTGAAACAAGGAAAGGAATAGACTTGATGAGCACATATATCTTATTTTCCTGATTAAAAAGCTACCTATGTGGAAGTTGCTGTTCCTGTTATGCATTTTGAATATTGGTCTTATATGTCATAAAGTAACATTTGTTTCTTTGGCATGGTAGAATCTTTAAGACATAATGATGGTTGACTTTTTTCCTAATATCCTCAGGTGTAATAATATATTCCTGATATAAAATGTTATTTTATAAATTTATGTTGCTATTTGACTGATAATACTATAAATTCCTATTCTTCGTTTTCCCCAAGTCTTGAAATATTTTCACACAAGTACAAAGGAGAGAAAGTAAGTGATATAGCATGATGTTACAAGCTTGTACCTTGAAAATCCCAGTAATTTTATCATTTGGGATCCTTCTAACTGACATTTGGAATATATAACAATATACGAGGACTGTCTAGAAAAAGTCCAACCATTATTGATATAACAAGAATGGTTTGCTTCATATTGATGTAACCTGGCAGCCAAGGAGAGTGGGCTGGAATGTGCATGTGTGAACAATGATGACTTCACTGTACTAGTCAGTGGGGGCAGTAGATGCCATTGAGTGAGCATGTGTGCTGTGTGGTCATCACATTCAAGATGCCTGAGGGAGTAGAGCAACGAATCTGCATCAGATTTTGCGTTAAGCTTGAACATTCTTCCACGGGAGCTATTCTGATGATTCAGAAGGCCGCAGGTAGGGCAGCTGGTGATTGGCACCTTCATCACAACCATGTGCCTGCCCGCCCATGCATCACGTCTGGCGTAGAGTGTTTTGGCAAAATATTGAATCACCCAGGTGACTCAAACCCTCTGCAGCCCAGATTTGGTGCCCTGCAACTTCTGGCTTGTCCCAAAACTAAAATTACCTTTGAAAGGTAAGAGATTCAGGAAAATACAGTGGGGTAGCTAGTGGTGATTGAGAGAACTGTGTGAGGTCCCAGGGTGTCTACTTTGAAGGAGACTGAGGCGTTGTTGTCCTGTATACAATGTTTTTTTTTTTTAATAAGAAATCTTTTTTAAAAATATTTTATTTATTTTTTTCTAGAGAGGGAAGGGAGGGAGAAAGAGAGAGAAATATCAATGTGCGGTTGCTGGGGGTCATGGCCTGCAACCCAGGCATGTGCCCTGACTGGGAATCGAACCTGTGACACTTTGGTTTGCAGCCCACGCTCAATCCACTGAGCTATGCCAACCAGGGCTACAATGTTTCTTATATCTTCTTCAATAAATGTCTCTGTTTTTCATCTTACATGGCTGGATACCTTCTGGACAGACCTCATATAATTACTTTTAAATACATGGTCTGCTTCACTGAATTTTTGGTTATGGCCTTTTGGCACACTTCCTAAAATCACCCTTGCAAAGATATTACTGCCATTAGAGAACCTGGCTACAAATGCTCTCTGGCTTGTTTCAGAGCATCAGGTAAGCTGAAATTCCTAGCTGCTTGACTGTTTTGTCTCACAACTGAAAAAAATCTCAAGATCTGTCATCTCTAAAACTCTACTGGCTCTACTGTATGTGTCTTCAGTGTATAACACTGATTTTCTCCTAAGGATCTCTTCAGTTTGCCTTCTATCTTCATGGCTGCTCTTCTAATCTATGATACCATGATCTCTCACCTGGACAACTGCCATAACCGTAACTAGCATCCCTGCAACCACTCTTATCCAAAATATAACTCTAATGAATTATATTGGCCAATCTTTTTTTCAATTTCAATATACCATGTTTCCTCCTATATCTTTGCATATACTCTGTTCTCTGCTGTGAATTGTTTTTCTTCCCTTTTTGCCAAGCCATCTTTGCCTAATAACTCTCTTCAGCTCAACCATAACTTCATCAGGACAGCTTTTCTCTATCTGCCAAAGTAAATCAGATCTTTACATACCTTATGTCACCCTTATTTTTCCTTCTTATAGCTTACAGAAATACGGTTATCTGATTGTTTAATTCTTGTCTCATTTATTGGACTAAAAACTCCATGAAAGCAGGAACTTGAACCTCTTCTTTAAGCATTATTTCCAGAACTTATCACTGTGCACTGTATACAGTAGACGTTTCTTAAAAATGGAAGGTTTTAAAATTCCAGGTAGACTGTTCTAAGTTGGAACTGACTTTCTCTTTTGTGGAGAGTACCATATTAGACTTGAAGGAGAAATGATGGAAGAATATGCAATACTGGCTTTGGCAAACTCATTGATTACTTTGTATTCTAAAAGATGTTAATGATAATAGATTTGGAAAGGAAAACAATATGTGATATTTGAAGAATAAAAATCTTCAAACCACCAGTTCTATTCAATGCTACAGTTAATTTTAAAGAACTCTTACTGTCATCCTATGTCATGAAAATAAAATATCAAAATTTGTGTATGCAAAGAACATATGTCTGTCAAATATTGGCAATAAATACTGGTATGTGCCTGTGAAATATACATAATAATTGCATTATTTTAAAGTGATCCAGAAGATAGTACCACTTTATGCTTGAATTTCAAGCTGATGAAAATTACTTCTCGTTAGTATCTTTTAGATACTACATAACAGCAGCAGTATTTTAGTTCTACCTGCTAAGCTTGAGGACACTAAAAAACAAAGCAAAACAACTTTCCTTTTGCTTATGTGGCATTAGTTTAATTTTTCAGCTACAGAATAATGAAATGTTTTAGTCTTACAGGAAATGAATGTATTGTTATATTTAAAGCTTTATATCTTTTTTGGCTGTCTTATTTATGGATTATTAATTTTTGGGGGGGATGGCAGTGAATTCTTTTTCTAGGATAGTTGCAGAGGATTTTTTCCCCACTGAAAGTAATTTGAGATTTGTTATATCTTCTGCTTTTCTCTCTCTCTTTTTTTGCATTTTTATAAATACTTTTAATGTCTGACTTACTAGAAGATAGTTGGATTTTGTATCTGCTTCTGCATTTAATTTGTTGCAGTATCTTCTGTTTTTATTTTTAAACATGTTGTACCTAGTCACAGAATAATTAGATAAAGACTTATTTTTGTGAAGCTTTTTTTTTTACTATTGTATGTTTTTCAAATTTTCTATATATTAAGAAAATAGTTTCTGGGTCTTTGTCCAACAGAAAAGTCCCACAGTTTTAGGATAAATGTGAAGATTAGTAGCAGTTAAGCTCTTAATGATGTTACTATTGTTCTTCAGTATTTTCCAAATGTTGAGTGATTAAAACATCCTGTGTGGTACGTTCTGTGATACTCTATCTTCCACTAAAATTGAGCTTAAATGAAAAGTTCTCATGAATTGTATATATACACCTCACTCTAAACATACTCCTACTTTCCATTAAATGCTTCTTTGAAGCGTAAGTTTGCTGTTGCTGGGGTTCTTAAGGATATATTCCTCTGTGGGAATATCTTTTGAAGGAGACTTAAATGATCGTGCCTTATAAGTCAGTAGGATAACTGCTTCTGTTCCTATTTGATGAGAGGCCTTTTGCAAGAATATTAAATATATGATGTGGAAGATCACAAATATAGAAAGGGAACTCAGGATTTCATCTGGTATAGTTCTTTGCTTTATGCATGTAAGATATTATACTCATTTTATGGTTAAAACATATGTGGCCTAGAGATGGTGAGTGATTTGCCCAAGCGTGATAGCTGTAGGTGGTGGTTGAGGTGATATAAACCATCCAGCTTGTAAAATCCATTTACAAGCGGGATTTTAAGCAGTATATGCTCCATTTTAACTAGGCAAGACTGTTGACTTGAAGAAAGCATTCTCTCCTAAATTTCTCTTTACAAATGAAATAGCATTGCCTCCTTTTGGATATAGCATGATTCTTTGTCATTTGTTAAGTGAAGACAGTTTTCCAGATATTAATACAATAAAAGATGTTTGATGGTATTATTTGACAAAATAATATGTCCAGACCCCATTTTAGGTCAATAGTGCTGATGTAATTTGAGCTTGTGTTTTTGCGTGTTTTTCTGCTAGATCATTTTTATTTTTCATTTTGGCTTCCTACATTTAAAATATTAGCATACTGTTTTTCTTTCGCTGCGTGTATGTGTATATGTGCATCACTTTTATTACCATCTAATAAAGGAGACTCATGTTATCAAGTAAACATAAAGATATTATTTCAACTTGTGATGAGCTTAATACAGGGAAAATAGAGGATCCTATGAGGGATCTTTGGGTTGAACATTTTGCAGTCTTGCTTTTACTTATCATGAACAGTTTTTCCTGTTCATACATATCTGTTAATTTTAAATTATAGCATGATATTTTATGTGTGTGCCATAATTTGTTAAGTCATTCATCCACCGATGCCATTTAAATTTTTAGATTTTTTTTTCACTCCAAACAGGGCTACTGCGAACATCTTTGTACAGATTTTTTGTGTATTTGTCCACCTAGATCCTTGGGATAAACATGAAGAATTAAAATGCCCACAAAAAGACTTGAGTGTGAATGGTCATAGCATTATTCATAATCACCAAAAGCTGGAAACAGCTTTTGAAATTGAAATATCCATCAGCTCGTGAATGGATAAATAAAATATAGTACTGTATGTTTTATACAATGGAATACTACCTAGCAATAAAAAGAAACAAACTACTCATACATATAACAAAATGGAGGAACCACAAAAACATTATGTAAACAAAATCAGATACATAAGAGTACATATTGTGTGACTTCATTATATGAGATTTACAAAAAAGACAAAACTGTAGAGATAGAAAGCAGACCAGTGGTGGGCTAGGGAGTGAGAGTGGAAATTGACTGCAGATGCACACGAGGGAATTTTTGGGATGACAAAAGTGTTCTAAAACTGGAATATTGTAAAGGCTACACAACTGTATGAATTTACTGAAGCTCATTGAACCGTACACTTAAAATGGCTGAATTTTACAGTATTTAAATTATACCTGAATAAAACTGTTTAAAAGAAAATCTTCACTGTTTTTATTTATTGCAGTAAGATAATGAAGAGTCTTAAACATAAGACGAATGCTAAAAAGAACTGAAGGTGTAATGAATGAATATTAAGCAATGATTCCTTTAACACTTGAAATAAATTAATAGGTAGGGAATGTAGCCAGTTGAAAGAAGGCATCTCCACTTTCCTGCAGGTCCCCGAGCAGGAAATTCAGCTATCCTGCCAACCTCGCCTCCCTTTGAGAAGTGCTTTTCTGTGTGATGTACTTCCCTTGACAAGGCTCCTGTTTGCTCTCTCTCTTTTTTAAATTATTGATTGTTTTTATAGCAAGAGAGGAAAGGAGAGAGAGAGAAACATTGGTTTGTTGTTCCACTTATTTATGCATTTGTTGGTTTCTTGTATGTGTCCTGACTGGGGATTGAACCCACAGCCTTGGAGTATGGAGACAATGCTATAACCCACTAGGCTACCTAGCCAGGGCTTTGTTAAGAATTTTTATGTCTATGTTCATGAAAGATAGCATTCTCTGTGTGTACTATGTGTGTGTGTTTCCAATGTAATTTCTTTCTCAAGTTTTCGGTATCAGGTTAATAATGCTGGCCTCAAAATGACCTGGGAAATGTTCTTTCTTTATTTTTTGAAAGATTTTCTGTAAGATTGGTATTATTTATTCCTAAATGCTTGGTAAAATTTACCAATGAAGAATTCTGGGTCTGGAGTTTCCTTTATGGGAAGGTTTTTGATTTTGAATTTAATTTCTTTAATAGATGCAAGTCTATTAAAGGTTTTTATTTCTTCTTGAGTCAGTTTTAACAACTTGTATTTTTAAAGAGTTTGTCCATTTTATAAAAGTTGTTGAGTTTATTGGAATAAAGTTGTTCGTAATACTCTCTAATCATCTTTTTAATGTGTGTAGGGTCTGTAGTGATGTGCCTTTTGCTCTTAATATTATTTTTTGAACATACTAATTTTGGGGTTTTTTTCTTCATCAGTCTTAGAAGAAGTTTATCCATTTTTACTGATGTTTTTAAAATCAGCTTGTAGGTTTATTGATATTCTCTGTTGTTTCCTGTTATTTGTTTTGTTCACTCTTGTTCTTGGTCTTACTATTTCTTTCCTCGGCTTCAGAGTTTTTCATCCTCAGCTGTATTGACATTTTGGGCCATATAATTTTGTTTTGATCATAAGATGTTTTACAAGCATTGCTGGCTTCTCCTTAAAAAATGCCAGCAGTATCTACCCAGTTGTGCTAACCTAAAATGTCTCTAGATATAACCAAAGTATTCTGGTGTGCAAAATAGCCCATAGTTGAGCGTTGTTGCTCCTCTTCTTTTGGTTAAGTTTGTTTGTTTTTCTAGCTTCTAAAGGTGGAATCTCTGATAATTGGTTTTGGGCTCCCCCTCCATTAACATAAGGATTTAAAGCTAAATATTTTTCTGTAAGCACTGATTTAGCTACATCCAATACATTTTGATATGTTGTATTTTTATTATTTTTCGGTTCAGGATATTTTCTAGTTTCTCTGCGAGTCATCTTTTGATTTGTGACACATTTTCCAAATAGTGATTTTTTTCTAGTTATGTTATTGTTATTGATTTCTAATTTAATTCCATTGTGCTTAGAAAACTTACTGTGTATGACTTTTGTACTTATAAATTTATTGAAAATTGTACTTTACAAAGTGCATAACTTAGGGATATTTATGTAGTTTACCAAAGGACTTGTCAGAGACTTAAATTAGGGTGTTTGCTATAATTGAAAATGAATTGATTTTTACAGAATTCAGTTTATATGTAATTTCATTTTTTCTGTTTATTGAAAATGTACATATGGAAAAGTGCACAAATCTTAAGTGTATAGCTTGATGAGTTTTCACAAAGGTGAAGAAATAAAATATTACAGATTCTTAGAAATTCTTCTCTTGACTCTTTTTGGTCACTGCCTTCCCCTCCCTGAGGTAACCACTATTCTGACTTTTGATACCATAAATTAACTTTGTTAGTTTTGAACTTTATATGAATATAGTTACACAGTATGTATTTTTGCGTCTGCCTTTCATTCAACATTATTTTGAAATTATGAAGATTCATCCATGTTATTGCATTATAATTCATTCTCAGTGCTCTACAGTATTACATTATATGAATATTTCACAGTTCATTCTACTGTTGTTGGATATTGAGTTATTTCAGTTTGGGCTAGTGAAAAAAGTGAGCATTCTTTGCATGTCTTTTGGTGAACATATATGCATATATTAGTTTGGTATATGCCTGTAAGTGGAAATGCTTGATTGTAAGGTATGCATATATTCAGCTTTGATATGTAAGTTTTAAGGAAAAATTTATTGATTGTAGTTTTTGTTATGCATCCTATTAGGCACTTGTTTTTTTTGGGGGGGGGTCTTAGTTATTGTAGTGGTGATGTGTTTTTGTCATTGTTAAAGAAGAAGCAATAAATTTCACCCTGGCCTATCAGACTTGGTTGGAGAGGCGTTCCATATGCAAAAGGTGAGGTTTGGATTCTGAGTCAGGACACATACCTAGGTTATGGGTTTGATACCCTTGTCAGGATGTGTGTAGGAGGCAACTAATCGATATTCCTTTCTCACATTGATGTTTCTTTTTCTCTCTTATTCTTTTTCTAAAATCAGTAAACTTTTTTTAAAAAAATCAATGAATTTTTATGACACATTTTTTCTAAAAGTCTGCAATATTCAAGTTTTACTGTCTTTGATGATTTTTAAAAAACGTATACCTTTTGGTGATAGCCAGAGGGAAAGGGGTGTTGGGGCTAGGTGGAGGTGGATAAAGAGGGGGATGGGGGCAGAAAGAGACTTTGTTTGAGGCAATGGGCTCACAATGCAGTGTGCATATATTTTATTGAGTTGTATACTTGAAACCTGTATGGTTTTGTGTACCAATGTCACTCCAATAAATTCAGTTTAGAAATATGTACCTTTGATAGAAACATGTACAAAACAACCTTTTTGAAAGAATTACTTTACTGGCAATAAATGTGATTTTCTTCTGTTACAGTGTTCTTCAAACTCTATTGACTACTTTATTGTACCACTAGCAGTTAAAATAGTTTGTATTTCTAATATATGTATATATATTTATAATTATATACATGTATTACTGTACTAATATTTTATAAATACATGATAAAGTTTGGAAGAATAATAAATTTAAATAGAAGTTTTACTATTCTCCTAATTATTTTTAACCTTCAGGTATTTACTTCACAGACCCTTTCTCTAATGTAGGTGAAGTTTTCTGCTTTTCTTGCTTTTTGAGTATGTAAATATGAAGTAAAAGCTTTAGAACACAGTTAGGAGATACTCGTTTAGCTTCACTGAATGTGTGATTTTCATTGTGTGGAGGACTACATTCATTAGGCACTTTAGGATTAGGAAGTAAGTGAAACAAAAATGTTAATGAATTGGGAGTTGGCTCATTAATTCATGGAAAATAGAGGTCTTTTCTTTTTCTAGAAGTGAATGTTAATTCCAGGAATGGGAGCTTTTGTTTTCCTTCCATGGTGGCACTACTCTTAACTATTTTGTGCAGTTTCAACTCCATGCTTCTTTACATTGGCTGCCACCAAACTGCATCTGAAAGAATTAAAAAGTTTATGTATTATAGCTGTGTTGTAGTCAATGGAAAGTCATGGATCTAATTGGGATTAATGACTCCCAGTCACATAGGGAATGCGCTAGCATGTCTCTCTTAGAGGGATGTTGTTGGTGAAGAAGATCACCTGTGATTCCATGATAAAATGGTAGAAATGTCCTCTCTGTCCTTTGAAGCTGTCGAGCATTCAGAGTAAGGAAAGAAAGACTGAGTGTCTGAAAGAAAGTTCACTAGTGGTTGCTCTCAGAGGTGTATTTGCAGAAGAAGAGTGGGTTAACTAGATGAATTGTTCAGAACATCTCAATCTTACAGGGAAATGATCATAATTGTATATTTCAGTGGCACATTATTGGAAGGGCTTGGTTGGACACACAGGCTCAGAAGAGCAAGGTTGCTTCTGAGTGTGCTAGTACGTGATCAGTTCAGTTACTCATGTGGTGCCAGCACTATGTGGATTATTATTTTCTCTGTGTACATACAGTTAGGCATCTTTCTGTCATACTCTAAATCTTGTACTGCCCTCATAGCTAGCTAAATAATGAAAATACCAATCTTCTCTTTCAGTTTCATTTTTCATCATTATGGTTGTTTGTTTATTTCCAGGCTAATTCTAGGTATTATTCAGAACATCTCAATTTGTCCCACATAGGATACTTACTAATACTTATTTAAAATAATAAGAATATTTGCAGTGGCTAACATTTACCAAGCACTTATTACATGCTGGATGCTTTTATATATTTTTCTCTTAATTCTCACAGAAACCCAGCCAAGGCATGTGATTTTATTCCAGTTTTACAAATGAAGAAACTGTTAATCAGAGAAGTTAGAATTTGTCCAAAGTTACACAGTGTGAGTTAATATTTAAATTCAGAATTTTTCCCTCTAATACCATGGACCTTGCTTATGCTATTCTTTCTAGTTGGAATATCCAAAGTCTACCAGGTCCAGCCTCCACTAGTCACATACGTACTCATCACTTAAGCCCCATATTAAATGCCACCTTTTTCTAAAGTTTACCTGGATAACCCCATTTGGAAGTAAATGCTGCTTTCTTTAAATCCCCACCACACTTTGTACCTTTCTTCATATATTTATTTTGCCTTGAGTTATTATTTCTCTACATACCTTAATTTGCCAACTAGAGATTCTCTTTGTTCCCCACAGCCTAAGACAGGCTTGAACATTTAAGATACTCAGTATTTGTTGATTTGAGATTACAGGCAAAAACAGCCATCAAAATATAAGTAAATACTATTGGTGCTTTTTCTGAAAGTCTGAAGAGCATGGCAGTATGATAAAGATTCGTATGTATAATCATTTTTGCTTCTCGGTATATGGAAATGTTGTTAAACTTAACTAGTGGTGTAACTAGAAAGGGCGTGTATTTCCTGGTTTGGTGAAAAAGTTCATATTCTTAGTTATTTTATATTTTTTTAGAAAGAAGATAAAGTCTGAGAGGTTGGAAGAACTTGCTGTTTTAATTTTGTTAATAGCAGGGAGTCAGATTATGTTCTTTTGGTGCTCCTTTGATAATAGGCTCAATATAATATTGTAATTCAACAGTTAGTTTTCTTTGGGTATATTATCTTTTATATTTATGGCCATATATTGGACTGCCAGACTGTTCAGAGTAGGTTTATAGCACATAGTCTACTTCTCTCTAAATAGATTGTTTCCATTTATTACTTACTCTTGTATTTCATTGCTTTTGTTTTACTTGTTCTAAGTTTTCTTCTCAGATAATGGCAGTTAAACCAAAACTAAGAGTGAGTGGGGAATTTTATTGTTGATTACCCATTCAAATTTTGAATGATATTTTTTGTTTTCCTCTTTTAACTTATTAATTTACTTTGATATTTCAGTAAAATAAAAAAGAACTGAAAACTTAACACATATGGTAATAGAGATTAAGTTGTAATAAGATTTATTTATTGGGTTTTGACCTCTTCAGTCTCTGTAAGACTAAACGTTCTGTTTTTATAGTTTTCTTTCATCTGACTTATACATATACTTGCCTTTAATTTGGCTGATTTCTAGAAGCATCATAAGATTCTTTTTTTGTTACCTTCTTTGAGGAAGAAGTCCTTCTATTAAGATAATCTCTTAAAAATGAACATCGGTCTTTTTCATCCTGTGTCACTTGGACCTTACGAAATTGCCAAAAAAGCAAATGGTGGATAGGGGACAGTAACTCAGAGGAGCTTTTTGGCTCTTGAACTAACACAATGGGTAAAATTTCCACAAAAATTATGATATTGATAAAAACACTATTGAAATTTAGAAATTTGATTCTTAAACATCCACTGGAATTATAAATCAGATTGAAGTCGTCAGTAATGTGATATTCTAAAGGCCTTTGACATTAACCAGGATATGCTATATTAAATGGTTAAAGTTTTAGTTCTGCTGACAAGAACTTAAATTTTTCTTCATAAAATTCCTATATTATTAATGTTAAATTATTGTAAAAGTAATATGTGTTTATTCAAGAGAACTAGTATAACACAATTCTAATAGTACCTAACTTTAGAGTTTGTTATATTTTACTGTTCAGTGTAGGCTTTGTTTATTCCTATAACAGTTAATATGAAGTAATGTTATTTTTCCTAGTTCATAGATGAGGAAACTGAGCACAGAGAAATGAAGGGACTTTAACGAGGCCACACAGTGTTTGAACCCAGGAAGTCTGGCCTTAGAATCTGTGCCCTTAACCTCTCTTCAGTATTGCTTGTCAGCAGGTGGTTTAAGAGCTTGGGCTTTGGCTACTCCGTATACTCTTGGGCCAAGAGCATCTCTCTTGACCTCTCTGAGCCTCAGTAATCTTGTTTATAAAACAAGGGCTGTTTGGGGGATGAAATGAAATAATGTATGTTAACTTCTTGGTACATTCATTAGCAGACACTTTGCTTCCTCAATAGGTGGTATTATTATAACAAATATTGACAAAGCAAAAGGAAAAAAATCATGAAAAGAAAATAATCATTGTTAGTATTTTGAGGCATGTCCTCCCAGTCTTTTAAAAAAATGTGTTCCTTGATTTTATTACCTTATATTTATGTTGTTTTCATTTCTTTTATAACTTTCTCTTGTTTATATTTTACACAAAAGGCAGAAAGACTTGAATTTTTCTGTATTACTTAGCAGTAAGGCAAGGCTGTTTCAGCTTCTACGCTAGCTAAAACTTTTTCCTTCCTGTGTTTAGTAGTAAGTGGAGATGGAAGAGGACATAGAAGTACATACATTTTTTTTTATGTTTTTAAACAAGAATGAGACTATATTTGAATTAAAATTTTTGATATAATGTCTACAAATCACCAAAATGTGAAATACTAGAAACAGGCAAAAGAACATGTACTAATATTAATTTTAGTAAAAGAACAATGAAACTCCAGTTTCAGAATATTTAGAGTTGTTGCCATATTTTTAGGACTATAAGATATACTGGACCATAAGACACACCTAGGTTTTAGAGGAGGAAAATAGGAAAAAAAACTTTGAAGCAAAAAATGTGGTAAATTATTTAATAACCTGTGACCCTGCTCCACCGCCATTCTCTCCCCACCCCCACCACAGCGAGCCAGGTAAGCTACATTTGGACTGTAAGATGCATCCCCATTTTCCTCCCAAATTTGGGGGGAAAGTGCATCTTTTATAGCCTGAAAAATACAGTAACTAAACACACTATATCTGGATGAACAGTCCTAATGAATGTAGACTATTCTTGATGAATAATATTATAGAAGTCTGGTCATATATTGCATTGTTAAGTAAATTCACTGAATGTGGTATAGCAGTAACTAAACTAATCCCCCTTTCTATAGCCCTAGCAACAAAACATGGCTAATGCTCTTTTTTTCCCTTTTAGGTCTACACACAATGAGCTGGAAAAGAATCGGTGAGTCAGTAATGAAGTGCAGCTTTCATTTATGTTTAAAAAGAAAACTCAAACGTTTTACCTGTGAAAATAATGTAATAATGCATATGTAGTTATAATTTTCAAGAAATGCATAGCATATCATGATTCTGATATATATATATATATATATATGTATGTATTCTCTCAGAAAAATGAATTAAATAGTAAGCTTACACTATCCAAAGTGGAAATACATTTTTAACTTCATTTGAATTATGAGTTTATGGTTTATCCTTCTTCTGTCTCTGAAAACAGGTTTATTGTGATAGGCTTATGACTTAAATATGGCCTTGCCTAAAGGATTAGGTGTCTGTAGTATAGCTAATACATATTATGACAAATTGTAGAACATTGAATTTCTCCTTCTTTACAGTTTTCATTTATTCACACATTCAACAAATCTTGTATCAAGCATGAACTGTATGTCAGTGCCAAGCAGGCATAATACTTTGCATAGGAAATGCAAGAATGTGTAAGATAGTTTCTGTCCTTAAGGAACTTACAACTTCCTGGGGGAGAAAGACAATACTATGTAGTGTGGTGAGTATGGAAATGGAGAGGCAGAGGATGCTGCAAGATTATTTTGCAGGGTCACCTGATTCTTTTCTGAGGGAGTCTTGGAAGGCTCTAGAGAGGATGGTGAGGAGACGCTGTATATTGAAGAAACTCTGAGAGGTTCAATATGAGCATAACAGATTGTAGCACGAGGCAAACCAGGCCAGACATTGACAGCTATGCTGAAGAGTTTGGACTTAAAAAAAAAAAAGATTTTATTTATTTTGAGAGAAAGGGAAAGAGAGGGAGGAAGAGAGGGAGAGAAACATTGATGTGAAAGAGAAACGTCAATCAGTTGCCTCTCATGCTTGTATGCTCTCAACTAGGGACATACCCACAACCTAGCCATGTGCCCCAACCAGGGACTGAACCCGCAACCCAGGCATGTGCCCCTCACTGGGAATCATACCGGTGACCTTTCGCTTTCCTGGATGACACCTAACCAACTGAGCCACACCAGTCAGGGCAAGTTTGGATTTTTTTCTGAGAGTAGTAGGGGGCAGTTGAGTGATTTTAATATGGGCTGTCACATGATCAGATTTGTGTTTTGGAAAGCAGTTTGGCTGCAGTGTGAAGAGTTGGTTGATTGAGAGAAGGGATCTCGGAGACAAGAACGCTCTTGGAGGCTATTGGAAGCCTCTGTGGTAAGAGATGATGGGGGCCATCGGAGATAGAAAAGTACACAGAACAAAGAGATAGTATGGAGTAAAATCAATATAAATTGGTGATTAGTTTGCTATGGAAGGTTAAGTATTAGGTGGTATTACTGTTTACTGAGAAAAAGGAATATTAGGAAGAAGTAAGTTTGGGAGAGAAGATGAGGATTGTATAAATATTCTCTTTCTGATAGAGATTAAATTAATAACCAACAAACTGGAATTGCCTGCACCAGTCATTTTCGACAAAACAAAAGGTCTCTATGACTGTCAACTTTCTGCCCTCCCTTTTTTAAATAAAAGGGACCTTACAGATTGACTAGCCTAACTGCCTCACTGCAGATGAATTTGAATGTCAAATTCTCTTGAACAAACTTAGTATAGTCCTCTAGGCTGACTTAGTGGCTTTTACCACTTCATTTGTGCAATGTTCCGCTCATATCTCTTACTCTAAAACTTAATCAGGTAATGGTATCTGTTCATATGCCTCTTTCTGTCAAATGACTACAAACGATTTCCTCAAAGGCAGGGATTCTGTTTTGTTCAATTTTTTGTTTGTTTTGTTCAGTTTTTCATCCTCGGTTCCTAGCATTTGATGTATAGTAAATGATGGTTTCAATACTGAGTGGAGGATAAAAGTGGAGCAAAGTTCTGTGTTTTAGTCGAAGTTGTTTCCTACTTCATGGCAAAGCATTTTGGCAGAAAACCTTTCATTTTAAAGAATCTCTTTTCTGCCTTATATTATAGCTAGTTAAAACATGGCAAAAAGACCAAGAAATAATGACTCTGAGGATTCGACAGATAAATAAAACCTTACATTGAACTTTAAATTAGAGTGTATTTTGGGCCACACATTTTAAACACTGATAAACGTGGATTTTATAATTATTTCAGCCCCCTGAATGTGATCCTTGGGAGACCCTTTAGGAAACTTTACAAAAGGTTTTTCTTTTAAACTCTGGAGTTAAAGAGACTTCAGTAAACTGTTTAGAATGGAGCTCTTTAAATCTTGAGTAAAGTTTGTTTAATGCATTCTGCATATCAATTCTGATATACCCTCTATAAGTTGTTGAATCTAGTGTCTGTCTGTGGCACTGGCATGGCTTTTATCTCCTGAACTGTACACAGTCTCCAGTGTCTCCAGTGCAGGCTTTTGTTCTAATTTTATTTACTTATGTCTGAGACTTCGCAGTTTGCCTCCTACCTCACTTAAAGCATGGTTTCCTCATCTTCTTCTGTCCTCTTCTGATAGTCCTAGATAGCCTTTATTTCTCAAATTATTTCTTCTCCCTTCTTTCTTTTATCATTCCCTCCTCCCTCTTTTCCTTGAGGCTTAATCGAATTAACCTTTGCAAGATGAATTTGTTTTTAAAAGGGCTATTTGTCAACATAAATAAGTCTTATTTAGAATGTGTCAGAGACTGAGTGCCAAAGAAGAATCCAATTTAATAACCCGTACTTCACTTGCGGAAGGTTACTGGCTTATGATCCACAAGAAAAAATACATATATGTATATGTATGTAGATATAGGATAATTTAAGGGTGGGTGGGTTTCAGCCAAACTTGCAAGAAGCTAAACATAAAAAATACTTTAAAAATTTAAGCCTGTACTGTTATTACATTTTTAAGCTCCCTCATAGTTCTATTTAATAGTTCTTTGTTCCCAAGGTACCATTTTTATTTGACATTTTAAAGAAAATATGTTAACCTTGCTTTAGCATCCTTTAAAGTAAGTAGAATTTTGGTTTTACTCTTCCTTTACTTTTGAGTGTGAGCCTATGTGATGAAAGTAATTTACTCTCAAAAGAACAATTTGGTCTTGTCTTCATTCTGAAAAATGTTTTCCTGAAGCAATTCATATTTGAAGTTTTGTCACTCTACATATACGTTGATGTTAGAAGTTTTTTTTGTTGTTGCTTTCTTTTTTGCCCAGTTCTAAAATCTTTCATATAAAGCTGCTTTGAGTTAGTGTTTTCTACTGGGGCAATGAAGTGAGAATTAGAGTGGATGATTTTAAACTGTTAGTTAATGACAAGAGTAATTCCAGATGGCTATCTTAAACAAAACTCCAAGACTGTTGAAACCCGCCCTGGGTTTGTCCTTGAGGAGACAATAGACGGCAAATATTGAGGTCCATATTCCCAGATCTTAGACAGAAACCTGATGGTGGAGATTTGGGGTCTGGCAGGCCCAGGGCAGTTTGTTTTGGCCCACAATTACCCTAAAATGCCTACAGCCCATTAGAGAGTTTTAGGTAGATTCAGGACTGATAAAGAAATTCAGATTCTTTTTTGGATAGGTCCTGGGGGCCTTATTTCTGCCTAAAGTCCTGATAGTTACACTGAGCCTAGTTTAGATGGTTTAAAGCATTTGTTATTTGGGTACTTACCCTATCTCCCTAGACCTATAACAGACTCAGGAGGTAGAGTAAAATGAACAAATCTTTGAGATTTAAGAATTAAGAATTTACATTAGCTTACCTTATGTGTTGGATCCTTTGCTAGAGTAGAAATCAGTACAGATTTTAGATTGCTTCATTGTTTTTTATTTTATTAATTAAAATTACTGATGATGTTTTTAAAAGAAAACAACTTTAAGAGGACTTTAATGGTCAAGAACCTTAATGCTGATGACAGAAGAGGCTATCCAACTTTAATAGCTACCATTCCATTGAAACAAAAGGCTCACCCTTATTGTAGTTTTGGCAAAGCTAGAAGGCCCAGTAGATGATAGTGGATTAACAGTGCCTTCCTAGGCAGAGAAGAAGTGCCTGAGTATTTTTCATAAAAGAAAAGCATGTCCAATGAATGGTAGTAATTGCTATATTCATGCTGAGACTTTCTCATACTTCTGAGGCATAGATGAAATAAGCATTTATGGAGTATTTACTCTGTTTCTCCACTATGCAATAATATTTTAATCATATAAAATAGGAACCCAGAAAGTGTAGGGCAAAGTATTATTTAAAACCAGCCATTTTGTGGAAGGGCAGATAAAGTGCTTCCCAGATAAGGTCAAGTTAAAGGAGTTCGTCATCACCAAACCCTTATTATATGAAATGTTAAAGGGATTTATCTAAGAAAAAGAAGATAAAAAATATGAACAGTAAAATGACAACAAACTTGCAGCTAACCTGTTAACAGCTGAACCTAAAACAGAAACAAACTAAGCAAACAACTAGAACAGAAAGAGAATCACAGAAATGGAGATCACATGGAGGGTTATCAGCGGGGGAGTAAGAGGGGAGAGAGGGGGAAAAGGTACAGAGAATAAGTAGTATAAATGGTAGGTAGAAAATAGACAGGGGGAGGTTAAGAATAGTATAGGAAATGTAGAAACCAAAGAACTTATATGTATGACCCATGGTCTTGAACTAAAGGGGGAGATGCAGTTGAGAGGGGGATATGCAGGGCCGAGGGGAGCAAGCAGGGGAAATGGGACAACTGTAATAGCATAATCAATAAAATATATTAAAAAAAAACAAACTAGTCATTTTGACCAGCATAGCTACAGTTTGAAACAAGACAATGGGAACACAAAAGAGACCTATTCATAATCCTGTGGGGTCATCAATGTGATAGCTGTGTCTATTATCAGTCTTTTACTTCCATAATGATTAATAAATTTAGTGATTGGCATGATGGTAGATAAAATGAAGTGTAAGAAACTGACCACATCCTTTTCTTAAGGTTAATAAGGTCATTATAGTTTGGTAATTATAGGTTTCATCTTTCAATACCAGGATCTAGCTAAGTTACCAGTGAATTCTAGAAAGGTGGCTAAAATTGGTTTCAAGCTGAAGGTTGAAACCCAGTTGTGGTCTGTGTAGTCATTTTGAAAAAGGAATAGAATAGAAAATATCAAAGTGTATTGCTTGAAGTAAAGTTAAATGTAGAACACATGATGTAAAACACTGGTCATAGCCAAAAAGCCACTGCTCTGGAGAATCAAGGAAAATGTATGCTGAGCCATGAAGAAGAAATAGATTTTGAATCTAAGCAAAGAATAAGGAAAGGGGGCAGTCATGGAAAGCAGGAAGGTGGCGTCAGAAGCCATGTTTAGGAAGGAGTGAGAAGATCATTCTGAGATGCAGAACAGAGTCTATCAAATTAATAGTGGGAAATGAGGCTAGAAAGGTGGTTGAGAAATAAAGTGTGGAGTGTTATTGAATGTCAAGGAATTTTTATTTTACTTTGTAGACAGTAGTGAGTTTTTGAGGCTTTAGAAGCAAAAAGATAGGCATGGACAAAGCATTTTCAAAAAAAGTACAAGGTCTCTCTAGAAAGTACCCAGCCATATACTATGAAAAATAGAGACATTTATTGAAGAAAATATAAGATATAAGAAACACTATACACAGGACAATGATACCTCAGTCTCCTTCAAAGTAGGCACCTTGGGACCTCTTCACACAGTTCTCCCAGCATCTCTTCTCTGTTCAAATGACTCTGCAAAATCCTTTGTTGGACTCTACATCAGCTGCCCTGTCATACATGTATTTTCCTGAATCTCATCATCTGAAATCTTTTCCATTTCAAAGGTGATTTTAGTTTTGGGAAAAACCAGAAGTTGCAGGGCACCAAATCTGGGCTGTAGGGGGACTGAATCAGCTGAGCGATTTGATGTTTCACCAGAAAAAACTGCACCAGACCTGATGCATGAGTGGGCGCATTGTCACGATGAAACTGCCAATCACCAGTTGCCCATTGCTGTGGCCATTTCATTGTATGCGTCTCTCAATTGGTGAAGAACATTGAGGTAGAACTCCTTATTAATTGTTTGGCCTGGAGGGGTGTACTCATGATGTATGACACCTTCCCAATCAAAAAACACAATTAAGATGATCTTGATCTTGCTGCAACTTTGCCACACCTTCTTTGGGCCTGGAGAACCAGGTGACATCCATTGGGACAACTGGGCCTTCATTTCCAGATCATAGCTGTAGACCCATGATTCGTCTTTGGTTAGGTCTACTTGAGGAAACCTGGTTCATTGGTAGAGGTTTGAATCAAGTCATTATCAACTGCAGCACAATGTTCCTTCTGTTCTGGTAGCAGAAGCTGTGGAACGAGTTTTGCCATGACATGTTTCATGCCTAGACCCTGTGTCAAAATCTTGGACACAGTAGTTTTTGGAATCTCCAGATTCTCCTAGAATCAGCTTCTAGTTCTCACACTGTTGCCAAACTTTGTTGACCACTGCCCATACACTCTCAGCATTCTTATGTTGTCTGCTTGTTGCAGGCCTAACAGAACATGGGTCACTTTCAGCAGAATCTCAACCATCTTTGAAGTTTTTGTGCTATACTTGTATTTGTGTTACACGCATTGCATCATCCCCAAAAGCCTTCTGAACCATTCAAATAGTTTCCTCGGAGGAATGTTCAAACTTAATGCAACCTTTGATGCAGATTTGTGGCTCTCCTCAGTCACTTTGAATGTGAAGGGCCATACAATACACATGCTCACTCAATGACGTCTACCACCCCCACTGACCAGTATAGTGAAGTCATCATTGTTCACACATGTGCATTCCAGCCCACTCTTCTTGGCTGCCAGATTACATTGTTATGCAAACTGTTATATTAACAGTGGCTTTACTTTTTCTGGACAGAATTTGTACAGTCTAGCTATAGAATCAGAGATTCTAGTTTGGATATTATTGCAGTAGCCCATGTGGTAGAAGGATATAAGAATCAGCAGTCAGGTGATGGGAATGGGAACAGAAAGGAAGAGAGAGGACTAAGAAACCATATAAAGAAGGAACATGGTTCTCCATCAACGGCTACTATTTATTCATCCTCATGTTTCATCTTTACATAGCAGCAACAGTGACCTTCTCAAAGGATATATTATATCCTGTCATTTTTGTTTATAATCTTCCACTGGCTTCCCATTGCAATTAGCTAAAACCTGTGGTCTACAAAGTTCTGTCATTCTATCCCTCATCTCCTTTGGCCCAGCCGGCACTGCTTTCTTTCCCCACACTCCCTCAGACACACCATGTTCATTTTCATCTTGGGCTTCTGCACTTGTTCTTTCTTTTGCTTAGAAAGTCCCTGCTATAACTCACCTTCACTATTTAGTTCTCAGTTCTCAGGTCATCAGTTTAGAGTATAGTGGTTGCCCTCCAGTCCATCTTCTATCCTGTTGTCTTTTCTATCACCTTCACATTTATTTCCAAATTGTTTGTTTGAATTATCTGACTTCTTTCACTAGACTGTAAGTTTCAGGAGGGCAGGGATTTTGTCTTATTTACCCTTAGCATATAGCAGTCATTTAGTAAATATTCATTGAATGACAAACTGATTCTATATACTATTGAGTATACTTATAACCAATAATGTATGTTATTGAATTATAATGACAAGTGAAAAATGGCAAATATATAAAATACTCTTGAGTGTAACAGACATTATAATAAAATAATTTCATATGAAGTAAATGGAAAATTTAATGGATTCTTAAAATGTAAATTATATGAAAAAACTTGGTAAGTGGGAACATCTTAAAGGATTTTTACTATGCAGAACTTATTCCTGCTTATGAAAAAAGTCAGTAACCTTTTTAAAGAGGCTAATTGATTCTTTCAGTTGATTAGGATATTATGTAGTTAGTATAAAGACAGGTGGTTTTGTAAAGGGGAATGGTTTACCTGATGGAGTTTATGCTCCACTTGTGAAGTCTTTATTCTTTTCTCATTGCATAAGTTGAAAATGGTAAGCATTTTATGAGGTGAAGATTTGGAGACTAGAATATCAAAATAATTTCAATTTTGGGGGTGTTAGAATTTTTAATGTATTAGTTATACTTATCCCAATAGTTTGGACATGATAATGAATATAATATTTTTTCTAGATTATCTACATGTCCCCAGTTCACATGGAAATTTTGACAAATTGATTGTTTTAGTCTGCCTTATCTTATAACAATATATAAGAGTAAATCTTTGTGACCATAGGTAAGGCAGTGGTTTCTTAGTACATCATCACCTGACTATTTATGATTCCTTGGCAGGAGGAACATATCTTAACTGGTGTTAGCTATATATTTTGGGTGCTTATATGACGTTTATTTAAAAAGGACATACACTTTTATATACAGTATGCACATTCTAGAAAAAAATGTACATTTGTTTTATTAGGAGGGAGAAACAGAGTGTAAGAGTGGTTTGGCAGAACTTGTATTAAAAACAAGTTACGAGGTTAAACCTTTAATGTAGGTTTGATAATGTCTAACTGTAGCTGGATCAACAGTCCATAGTGTTGGATTGAATCTGATAATTATGGAAAGTTTAATCAAATGCTTTTATTAGCCTTAGTTTATTACTAAGATACAAATCTCGATATGAAAATGCCTTATAGTAACTTCCTTAGCCTGGTAAATGGCATTTATGAAAAACCCACAGCTTACATCATATTCAGTGGTAAAATACTAAATGCTTTTCCCTAAGATCAGGCACAAAACAAGGATGCCTCCTCTCATGATTTCTCCTCAATGTTGTACTGGAGGTTGTAGCCAGGGCAGTTAGGCAAGAGGAAGAAATGAAAGGCATCCAGATTTGAAGGGAATAAGTAAAACTGTTTCTGTTTGCAGATACCAGTCTTGTGTATAGAAAATCCTAGGAATGCACAACAAACTATTAGAATTTATATACGAACTTAGCAAAGTTGCAGGGTTCAGGACTGACACAAAAACAGTTGTGTTTCTATATACCAGTAATGAACAATCTGAAAATGAATTTAAGAATATAGTTCCATTTACAACAATAGCATCCAAAAGAATAAAAATACATAGGAATAAATTTAACCAAGGAGGTGAAAGATTTGTGTATTGAAAATTGTAAAACACTTTAAAGAAATTAAAGAAAACATCTTTGTTTATGGATTGGAAGCGTTAATATTGTTAAGATGGCAGTATTCCCCATATCGATGTACAGATTCAATGCAAGCCAAATCAAAACCCCAGCTTCCCATTTTAGCAGCAATTGATACTTGATCCTAATGTTTATATGAAAATGCAAAGTCCCTAAAATAGCCCAAACAATCTTGAAAAGAACAAAGTTGGAATACTCATACTTCCCAATTTCAAAGCTTACTACAAAGCTTTGTAATCAAGACAGAGTGATATTGGCCTAAGAATAGACTTATATAAATCAATGGAATAGAATCCAGGGATACTCCCTCATATTTAGGGTCAACTAATTTTTGGCAAAGTGCTATGACGTGCAATGTATTTTCAACAAACGGTGCTGATACAACTAGATGTCTACATGCAGAATAATGAAGTTGGATCCCTAAGACAACCCAATATAAAAACAAAGGATTTGAATAGATGTTTTTCCAAAGAAAATATACAAACGTCCAGTAAGCACATGAAAAGATGCTCAACATCAGTAGTCATTAGGAAAATGCAAATCAGAACTACAAGATATCACTTCATACTGACTAAAATGGCTAACTAGTGTTGCTCACGAACTTTGTGGTCATCCGTTTATCATAGCAGCCACCATTGATTGGAGGAAAGGCCCTGAAAAGTCCACTAACCTTATAATTTGGCCCTTAAAAAGTTCTGATGTCATCATCATCTGATGGCACTGCGCAAATGACTCAACTTTTTACAATTACTTAATACATGTAATTAATCAAAGATAAGTTTGTGGTATACTATATGGTACTGCTATCTAATGTAGTTTACTTGATAATGAGGAAAGATTGAGCTCTGTGTATAAAAAGGGTATATAGTTAAAGGTTTTTAAGAGCCTCTAAGGTATAATGAAATCTAACAAAATTAAGACCATGTATTGAACAAATGTGGTAATTGTACCAGTTTTTCTTAAGATACAATAAAATACAGCTTGATTGTATTTGTTAGATCTTGAACAACAAAATTTAGAAGTGTAGTTGTGTAGGGATGGGGAAACAGCATTGTCCAGAGACCGGGAAATAACTGCTGATCTGGTTTGGCAAATAACTACTGATTTGGCAAATAAAATTAATGGTTACTTTCCTTTTTTAAGTCTAAAGATGGAAAACTGACACTTATTTTTAATTTATATAAACATCTTAAAGAAAAAAAATGTTCTTTGTACTTTTTGAACAGTGTGAGTCCAGTTATAGTATTGAGTTTTCAAGTGTAACTATAAAACACTAAAAAAGTAACTAAACATTAGGAAGTACAGGACACTTCTTTAGAAGAATTTGACTATTTATGAAGCTATAGAACTAGATAAATATAGAAATTAACATTACTAAACAGTATGCAGAGTACTATCATTTGTTAGAGAGACATGTAATTGGTGCATTAATTTTTGTATGCAAGTCAGTGAATATTTTAACTGTATTTTTATATGGGTAGGAATTCTGAAAATTGTAGACAAACTAAAAATAGCTGTTAGAGTACAGAAATAGGCACCTGTTAGCATTAGAATTGAATGTTATATGAGATAGAGATGAAATAATGGGTGGGTTTTGCAGATAAAATTGATGGTTAATAAAAGAAGCATAGCCAGGATGAAATTACACATCTAAAACGCAGCCTATGCAATGAAGTCATTGCAGTAGTGTCTAGATAGATTCACAATCTCTATATTGACCTTTGTCAGAAATAGCTCATTAAGGCTAAGCTTTCCACTTCCTGACCCAGGCTGCAAGGTGACAGAGGCTGACTCAGACAAGGACTGCATTCTAGAAACCAAGTGTTCTCAGAAGTTTAGCTAGCTATCCAGTTCCTAAAGTTTAAATCAATTCTACAGCTGATATACAGGAAGAGATGAGATCATTAGTCTTAAAAATAACCCAGAAATATTATAACTTGACACTCAGATTCTAAATTATGTCTGGATTAAACAAATAAGTCAGACTTCAAAATATTGTAGTGAAGATATAGTAGCTTTTTATCCAAGTAATTGCAAAGTATATGTCTCAGTGCAGCTATAACTTGCTTAAGAAAATACTTCTTCTCAAACTATGAATTTGTAATTTAAAAAAAGGAATAATTTAATAGATTTTCTTGATCATTTTGTGTGATGCTGTATATAAAATTTATTTTGAGGACTGTGTTTGATACATAAAACTGACTATACCTTTTATACTGGTGCTCACAGGAGCAGAATTCTACTAAACTTTAAGACAATATGATATTTTATTAAATTCCTTTGCTGCATATAGTAGTTACTGTGGTATAAATGTTCTGATAAACATTGGTTTAATAGTAAATTCAATTCAAACACTTTTTCTTAAACTAACATCTTCATTTGAAGAAATTTCTGTTTTGGTATAAATTTTGGCAATTCAGGAATGCCAAGAGATATATCAGTCAGAAATCTTTTTATTAACTGAGTGACTTCTTCAGTGTCTTACATTTATTTATCTTTTAAAAATGAAGAGATGCAGATCCTTTTGATATATTTTACCTTTGCAGAGAAGAAGATAATATCTTGAACTTTTTATATTTTCCTGTATTCTAGTAGATACTGCCATTCGAAAGTCCCATGGGTGTTACTAGTGAAAAACCACAGGTCTAAAAAGGAGGATTCAGTAATAAGAATAGAATTTCCTAATACGGTTACCTGCTAACCAGTTCCTAAAGACATATTTACTTAGAAAATAATTAATTTAGCTCTGGGACAAATGTGTAACATATTGCTTATATTCATATCTTCTAAATTAAGAAAAGTTGAAACTTAATGAACTCATAATTAAATTGACTTTTGTTGTTATTTTGGGAAAAGCAAATGGAGAAAGGTAGTTTTAATACTATGCATGGCTTAGGAGCTAAATTGTCAAAAAGATACCTGAAATCCAACACAGATGACTTCTTTGAGGATATGTAATATATTGATGTGAAAAGTGTACCAGAAATCAGAAGATAATTTTTCTTTTCATCTCTGCTACTGGTAGACTGTGGGTGTCAAATAAGTTATTTCAGTTCTGGGGGCCTTGCTTTCCTAGGCTGTAAAAGAGGGAGACCTAGATGACCTCTGAATTCCTTCCCTACATGAAAAGTTTTATAGTTCTGTGAATGTTTTTTTTTTAAATAGTACAAAATTAGGGCTTTTTATTCAGACAGGAGAATAAAGCTCAGCGAAATGGGAGGGTTACACTGTCTCCATGACAACAGAAAGTCTCATAAATGTAAAGTCCTGGCTTCTGTCAGGCAACTCTTCTGGTTCAAGAAAAACACTTTTAACTTGAGAGCAAAACCAGGCAGCCTGGCGACAGAGTGGAAGGGTGGCTGGGTGTACAGTGTCTGGTCAGTGTTGGAAGTGCCTGGTGAGCATGTCCAGCAGCTCCTGCTTCCCTCATCCTGCCCTTCAGCCCATACACCTTGCAGGCTTCCTTCAGCATGGGCACAGTGAGCTTATCCAGCACGTCCTTGCTGGCATGGGCCTTCAGTTCCTCTTCAGATATTTCCACCTTGGGCCTTCAGAACCTTCACCATCTTATTTTTGCTTGAGAACTTTCTCCTCGGGATTGTAATGTGGTAGGTACACAAGTTCCTTAAGCTCATCCATGAGGTGACCCAGTCTTTTATCCAGTGCTTCAACCTTGGACAATGTCAGATCTACTGCTTGTTCGGGCTCTGTCAAATTCAAAGCCAAGGCCTCTAGGTTCCTGAAGTGCTGCCGCAGCACTGGGTTCTCAAAGCTGTCACTTCTATATTTAAAGCAGAGCTTCTGAACAATAGCCTTCATCCTGTCTCCCTGCTCTGGGTTTGCCATGACTTTTTTAGTAAAGGGCACCTTCCATTTATCATCAGCATAAGGTAGGAAGACGAGCTGAAAGCCTGGGGAAAGCCACCTGAATTTTCTGATCATCCAGTTCCTTTTCCTCTGGCATCAAAGCCACACAATAAGAGGGGGCGTTCTGGCAAAGGGTGTGTCTGCACATTACCATGACCTCCTTCTCCAGACACATCATGAGTAGAACTCGGAACAAGGTTGAGCTCACATTAACCAGGGACTCCTCAGGGTACACCGAACAGGGAGGGTCTCAGGGAATGGTGCTTCTTCAGCATTTTCAAGGACTTGAAACTGATGAGAACCAAACCTGGTTCATCAGACTGTTTTAGCTGTTGCATTCCTCTTTCTCTAGTACAATCTGATGGCTCATAGATCTGAGATCTCTTGGTGGCTTCTAGGCAGAAGCAAACCACCTATATGTACATTAAATGTCCATGGCCTGGTTTTCACTGCTTCATTTGTTTCCCCATAAAGCCTGATTGGAGAAGGTTTGAGAGCTTTGTGGACCATATTTTAATGCTGACAGTGACCATTATCTTTGTTGAGCTTAAACTTGAACCTGCCGAGTGCTCGCTTTCTGATGTCCTTGGCACAACCCTTCCTCAACCATCTAGCTTGCTTGATTCCTAAAAGTGAACCCCTTGGTCCTCATCTTCTGCTCTGCTGAAGATATCTTTAAAATAAGGATATGTCAAAGCCCCTATGTTTTTTCAGTGCATAAAGTCAAGGAAGATACCTGAGTCGTGGAAATCCCTGGCCCTGCTGGCTTTGGCATTGTCATTGCCATCTGTGTTGGTGAGCAGCATGGTACTGTATGGCTCATCTTGAACCCACAGCACTTTATGTAGTCATATCCGTGGCCAGTCAGGTCTTGGGAATGTTTTTTTCCCCTGCTGCCCCTTAAACTGGGCAAGCTTTAGCATTTGTTTAACTCCTGGATGATTCAGCTCCTGTATGATGTAAATATTTTTGAAACTCACTGAGATTTTGTCCTTCTTGGTACCATAGAACACCATGGCCAAGAGCTCTTGATCATTGCTTGTGATCTTACTGGTGTACACACTCTGGATACACTGGATGCTCATGTCAGATTGAGTCAATTCACCTTCACCCTGAGATTTAAATACTGCCCTAGAATCATCAACCAAAAAAAATTAAACTATCTCTTGCTGAATATTTATATTCTCCCTCTGCTTCAAGGACCTTCTCTTGTTCTTCCTCATTGTCCTTGTTTTTATTGTAGTAAGAGTCCCACCCTGACATGTTGGCTATTGCTTGCTCAAGCACAGGGAAGAGATCCTGACTGTTTTAAGTTCCAAAATTATAGGCATATTAGAAACTTTATTATTCTGTTGTCTTCAAAGCATTTTCCTTGATATAAATACACACATACACATGTGTATATGTAACACCCCCCCAACTCCCAGAAATACAAAATGAGAGAGCAGCTGGAAAAATGAGCTTAGAACCTTATCTCATTGAAACTTTGGAACTTTGTAAAATTCATAAGTAATATTATAACACATGGCACTATAGCTACAATGATAAAAGATTATTTTACAATGAGTAATTATTTTATAATGATAAATAGTAAATACTTGTATAAAGCTAGAATTCTCCCTAAGAAGCATAGACCTAAGGAAATGTAACAAGTAAACATCATTGTGCTAAATCCTGGTCACATTTTTTTTTTCTATTCTCTGACAAGCTTGTATTTGCTCAGACTCCAGAAATCCAGTCTTGTGGTGGCTGTTTTGTGATACTGCTGTATTGAATTAGTCATTTTGATAGGTGCCAGCGATCGCTAGATGAAGGTGTGTTATACCAGGAGGGAGAAGCACACTGATGTTACACAAAATTCCAAGGAAGGACGACTTAGCTTATTTAAAATGTTGGTCTATAAACAATCTGAAGAGAAAGCTGCAGGTCAGCATATTGAAGTTTTTCTTCCTTACTACTTGGACAAAGTAGCTTTCCACCTGGGCTGGTGTGGCTGAGTGGGTTGGGTATCATCCTGCAAACTGAAAGGTTGTGGGTTTGATTCCAGATAGGGCTCCGTTTAGGGGCATGCGAGAGGCAACTGATTCATATTTCTCTCCCCTTTTTTTCCCCCTCCATTCGTCACTCTCTAAAAATAAATAAATAAAATCTTTTTTTAAAAAGTAGCTTTTCAATAATATCCTCACTGCTTTGATAGTTTGCAATTCCATCTCTAATTTTAGGACATCTCCACTGTTTATTTTTTTCTCCTCCAAGTTGCTAAGGGTTGCTGGAAATCAGCTATGCTGACTGGGTCAACTTGAAATTTATGCTGTCTTTAATTGCAACCTCCTTACGGATCAGCCATTTTACTTACTGTTTTCCTATAGTGTTTATCACGGTAACTATTCAAACTTTTTAAAAAATCCCTTCAGCAGAGTGGGAGGGAAAGCACAAAGCTAGGCATTATCCATATCACACTGTAGTTTTAGGGTAGGACTTTAGTTTTCTAAAATTTGGTGGTAGAATTGAATGATCTTTAAGATCTCTTCTAGTCTGGAAAACATTCTGAGATTTTAAGTACTGAATCCTACTTTTTATTTTCAGAACTAGTTTTGAACCAAGGGCTAGAACCCATATCTTTCGACTTCTGGTCTAACAGTATTTCTCTATATGTTGTTGTGACTCCTGTTTCCTCTTTTGCTGAAAATATGGACTTGGTTCGAACTTCTTTATCTTCCCCTATATTTTCTGCCTTTATGCTTTTGGCTCAAATTCCTTGACTCTTTTTCTCCCCACTCTCCTCTTGAACTTCCAGTGCACATAGAAGCATGAGCAAGAATAACAAAAGTGTTTATAATAACCAAAAATTAGAAATAATATGAATTCCTGTCAATAGGGGAATGGCTAAATAAATGATACTACATCCATAAATTTGAAGTAGATAAAAAGAATGATATAGGCCTCTATGTGTATATGTGAAGAGATTTCTAAGACATAACTAAGTGAAGAAAGCCAATTGCAAAATTATATTTCCAGTATGATTTTATTTATGTTAAAAAATACCACAATCTTATATGTAAATACATTGGAAGTTCTGGAAAGATACATGTCAAGCTGATGTGAAAGCCTCTGGGAAAGGGAGAGAGAATTGAGGAGAAACTACTATGTTGATTTTATTGCTAGAGTTTTTGTAGTAAAATTATGTTACTTGTGAACTTAAAGGTTTTAGAAAGGCAATAATGTATGGGTAATCTTACCCATACATATCCATAGGTAGTAAAGCTGGAAGGGATCTTAGAAAACCATTGTTATTTTATGGATAAGGAAACCTAAGTCCCTCCACGTTATGTGTTCCACCAAGCTGATCAATGACAAAGACAGGATGAGAACCTAGATTTTCGGATTCCCCAACCAGAACTTTTTCACACTGCCTTCTTATACAGCTGATATGTAGTTTTTTCATGAAGCCTTTCCTGATTATCTAGAGTGGTATCTTTTCTAAATTCCTACCTGTTCACTGTTTGTGTCATTTGTATGAATTTTAACCCACACTACCTTATACTGTAATGTCCTCCCTTTCTAGATCATATGTAGTCTATGAGGCGACAGTAGACTGTAACTTGCTCCTGACATGGTGTCTTACATGTAACAGGTGCTTAGTGCATTAGTGATGAACATTTTTGTTTGTTTGATTTTTGTAGTAGTCTATGTCCCTTGTGTTGGATTAAGAGAAAAAAGTTAAATGAGAAGTCAAATAAATAGCTGTGTTTGTATGTGTGTGTGTGTGTGCGCTTTGTTTTAGTTTGTTGTGTGTGTGTATGAGACCACTTGGAGATAGAAAATATTTTAGGAAGGCACATAGTGAGATATTTGCTACCCTGCAAATATCTTCCCTTTCCAAGAAAAATAGTTTAGTCCTCCACTCCTGCTTCAGAGAGAACAGTTTGTCCTCATAGGATATTCTAGGTAATATGACCCACTTAGGAAATATGTGATGATTGTGCTTCATAATGGGATCTCTACTAAAGTTGTGTACCATAGGAAAATGCCTCTTGAGTGTGCTGGTTATACAGATGAAAGTACATTTCTTTCTGTATTTGAATTTGTACAGCCGACCAAGAAACACAATTGTGACTTAAAATTTTACTGTAAGTGACACAGAATCTGTGACAGATCTTTTTTTATTGTGTAAACATTTCCTCAAGATGTTTGGAATTTATATTTGTCCAGTCCTCTATATATTATCCTGATTTGTCTACAGAGCTCTATACTTGATATTAGATCTCATTAAATTTCAGCTTGCTTTTTGAGATACAGACTCTTCTCTATGATTTTTATCTGCAGTCGTGTTAATACTGTTTTGCTTCTAATTTTTTTGTAACTTGGTTTATTTTGATAGCTGTTTAATCTGACATCATTAAAAGCCTGTATAATTATTTAAACAGATTGTTTCATGGAAGTTTCCATAATCAGCTGAGATTGTTTTAGGGTGGAGCCTTAGGAAGATTTATTCTTTTTTTGAAAATTAATGTCTTTCTTAGTTTAGAATTAATAGCTTTAGGAAAACATCATAGAATGCTGGGAATTTCCATAAATGCTTCTAGCCAAAGAGATTGTATTGAAATGGCCAATTGGATCTCATAGGTATTCATCTAGAACCATTTATTATGCCAGAATTAAAAAAAATACATGTATGTATGAATATATATGTATATATTTGTTTAAAAAGCAGTTATGAGTTTGGCTGTTTTGAAATCTGAGGTAATTAAAATAGAGATAACAAGTGTTATAGGAAATGATCTCTGACTACTTCAGTATATTTTAAACATGGTATATTAAAACTTGTTCTTTCCCTGTTGAACATTTTATTGGGAATTTTAAAAATATTTTATTTATTTATTTTTAGAGAGAGGGGAAGGGAAGAGGAAAGATAGGGAGAGAAAGATCAATATGTAATTGCCTCTTGTGTGCCCCCTCCTGGCAACCTGGCCCACAACCCAAGGCATGCACCCTGCCTGGGAATCAAACCAGTGGCCCTTTACTTGCAGGCAGGTGCTCAATCCACTATGCCACACCAGTCAGGGCAGAAATTTTTAAAAACTATGTTTAACATATTTTGAATCTGCTGTGCTTGGAAGAAGTATATTTGTGATTAGTTTTTCACTATTTTTGAGATCATAGATTTTTTTATTTTCATGTAGATAAAGATATGTAGATTAATTTACTTGTGATAAAGTTAATAGATAATTTGTCATTTTCTAAATGTTTATTTTGCCTTAGAATCTGCTACAGTAAAAATCTTTTTATTTTAAAATTGTAGTCATTAATACTTAGTTTTATAATATTTATTTGAATGAAATAGAAAAGAATAGAAAAGATTTTTCAGTTGTCCTCAATGGAGAAGCCTTTTAGGAAACTATGAAGAACTGGATCCTATGTCTATCTAGGATTTCTTAGTTTAGACATAGCAAAGCTGGAGCTCAAACACATGTTTGTACTTGGCAGCTTCATTTTGTTAAATGGCCCTATCTTTCTTGGCAAGTGAAGGTTAATTAGAGGTTTCTCAACATTTGTGATAGAGCTTTGAGTATGTTAGTACAGAGGGGTTAGATGCTAGTACAAGTACAACTGACAGTGATTAGGAGTAAACAATAACTAAGAATTATGTTTTAGCAGCAGTTTTACTACTTTCATTAAAATGCAATTTGACCCTTCTCTCAAACTCTGTCCCCTTTCCCACTTTTCTCCCTTTTATTTGTGATAACCAGGAATTATGTTGAAATTTTAGATTTATTTCAGAGTTCCTTGATCTTGAAAATTTAGAATTTGTTTTAAACTTCCTTTGAAAATCAATGTAGGATGACTTATAAGCAATGGGTAATGGTCAGTTGTCTATGCTAACGTCTCTTAACAGTTTTATATACCATTAACCCCAAGATGATGTTTTATGGTTTAAAATCTTCCGTGGTAGTGAGACTTCATTTGAAGTGGGTTATTAGTTCCTGGCACTGACAAAGGACTCCTAATGACAATTACAAATCAAATGACAAGCACTTATTAGGCACTAACTGTGTGCTGGATGCTGGGGATAGGACAAAAGAAGTAGTCCTGGGCCTTGCTCTTGGGGATTTATAGTCTAACTAGGTGGAATACAAAAGATATCATTATAAAGCCCCTATAAGCAATATATATAATTAAGTGTTAAGTTGTATGTGCTCCCAATGGGAGTTGATACAAACTCATGTTAGGGGATTATCATGGGCTGAATTAGTATGAATGACTTAGTTATGAGTGATTATTCCTGTGACTTGCATGGTTCTAAGAGTTTGCCAAAATTGGTTTTTATCACATTTTTAGTATGTTTGAAAGGGTTTTCAGGAGAAATACTGCCTCTGAAACTTTTTTGCTCTGTCTTAATCATAAGTTGTCACTTATTTTGAGGTGAAAGTGGACTTTCAGCTTTTCAGCCTGGATAAGATACACATGGGCGTGGGACTGTCTACATTTAGAGTATGATAAAACTTCTTATTCTCTTAACCTATGGTTGCTTTTCTGCTATGTCTTTAGTGACAGCTAAAATACCATATCATTTTTAATGACTGTGTTTTCCCTATGAAAGAGTGCCTACTATCGTTCTCCCCCATTTATAGCAGCAATGTTGGTGAATGCCCAGGTGTCTTGTGCAAACAGCCAGAAGCTTCAGCGGGGACAGATAAATCTGCTATAGCTTCAGGTGAAAAAGGATGACTAATAATATCCATAGCTCTCCAGAATCTCTTAGATGTTATTTTGTTTTGGAGTACTGTTGAAGATGTTCATTTTATTCTAATAACTCCTATGTGATGAAGAAACTTTTGGGGTCATTTATTTACCCTTGGTTTAACTTACATGTCATCTGAGTGTTTCTCGGTTTACCGTTTAATAGAGAACCCTGAATAAGATGTTTCTGTGGGAAATCATTTGCCTTTATAAACTTTCTGCCTGCTCTACTAAATCAACTTTATTTATTGACTTTTAAAAATTTCAATATAGTTTGCCTAAAAACTGATACGAGAAGTTGATAATAAGATTTTATGCCATTAAAAATCTACTTTTTCACAGAATGCTTTATTTTTTAATATATTTATTCAAAAGTAATTAGAGCAAAGCTGACCCTTTAAAATAATCTAAAATTAAATGAGAAAAATATGGGCCAATCTGGAAATACAATAAATTAGAATAAGGGAGAATTCTGGAAATTAAGAAAAGGTACACTAAGATTTTTTCATCAAAATTATAATAATTAGAATTAGGGAGCATACTGCATTGAAGCTTAAAGGAGTTGTTTTTTGAATTAAAAAAGAAGAAAAAGAAGATAGTCCTCCTTTACACAATGAATGCTAACTATATAGGGGCTAATTACCCTAATAAAAAATGAAAATAAAATCAGAGCAATTTAGATCTGTTCTTTAAAATATTGAGGTTGTGCTTTATTATAAAGATGTTAGGGGTATGTTTTTGTAGTATATATGGATTGTCATGGAGGACAGCCATCATAGTTTCCCCGAGCCATCTGTTGGTGTCACTGACAAACATACTCTGGCATTTGGGTCCTTGGTGTGACCAATTACGGCATTTTTCTCTAGGATTGTAACGTCTGTATGTTTTTTCTCTCTTGATTCACTTTATTCCAGCCTGATTCACAAATTATAGAACAGCTTGTCTTTGGCATAACTATAAAAAAAAAATCCAGTCTCTTCTAAATAAGGTTCTTTTTCCATTGGAAATTCCATCTTTGTAGTTAAAACATTTGTAAACATAACACGATTTAGATAGAGCCGAACAACTTTTCAAGAGTTGCTATTTTTGTGATGGGGGAGGCTTTCCTAAAGAGCAGTTTGGTGATACTGGTCTCTGAGAACTCCCTTGAAAGCAGCTGGACTTGACTGCTGCCTGTGTTGGGTCATACGAGGAGGAAGCATGAACTGTACTGACTGGCCTGAATGTTCAGGAAATACTGATGTGTTTAAAAGAAAATAATGACTAGATTTTGGGTTTTATTTTTCAATCGTTTTAAAAGATCATTTGTTCCCTGAGATTAGAGACGATGGTAATCCTGAAAGCTGTTTTAGGATTTTTGTCCTGTAATATCTCTAATATTTGAAAGGAAATGTAGCCAAGTTGGGCAAATTTATTCTCCAAAATCGACTAACTTCTTTGGCTGAAGCAATAGCTTTTATGTTCTTGTTGTTGTGATATACTTAGACAAGAGAGCCACATAGCCTGCCCTGACGAACAGCCAGGATTTTGATTGGCAGTGGTAACAAAATGAACATGTTCCCTCATCCTGGATTTTCCTTCTTCTGAAAGCCACAAAACAATATAGATTTTTTTTCAGGACCATTCTTCTGGAATCAAAGTATAATGGTACTTGTGTAGCAGTCCTTCTTGGACAGAATGCTATAATGGTATTGAGTTGAGAGTAGAATCACACAAAATAAATATTAGATCTCTGATTCTCTTATTTAATTTTTTCCTGGGCTGATCCAGAGGAGAACCAAAATAAAATTCAGAAATAAGTCAAAACCCGTAGTGTTGCAACCCAGTCATAATTTTGAACCCAGTTTTTTAACTGGTAAGAGTTTATCTTTCAGGAGACTATGTATTTGTTGTTAATCCATTGAATACCTTAATACCGTTTCCTATTCAGAAGGGTTTTAAAAAGTGAAATAGTTCTTAAGGTATGCTCACTTTCTACCTGCCTAAAAAATGTTAATCCGTCAGTGCCCAAATACAATACTGAAGAAAATTTTGCTGTATCAGAGAACAGCATGCTCAGGACTGATGCCAGGTGTTATGCGAGGCTGCCTCCAAAAGCAACTCAAAAAGTACTCTTCAGTTGGACCTTTTGTGGTCAGAAAAAAAATGTGATACAGTATAATGAAAGAGAAAGATCAGGAGAGTTAAGTAACTTTGAAATAAGATGATATACCAAAACATGAATTCTTTCTCGGTCATTGTCAGAACTATGATGCTTAAAATTCTCTGAATCTTATTTTTCTAGAGGTTCCAAATGCCCAGTGGATTTTAATTACAGATTGGCCAAACAGTTGCTCCTGGTTACTTTTTCCTGCCCCAAATTTTACCCCCCCCCAAAAAAAGCCACAAAACAAAATAAATAAACAAAACTCCCTGCATTTTGATTTGGGGGAAATTGTGCTAAAACGGGACATTAAAAATAATCCCTAGCTGACTTGACTGAATTGGCAGATATCCAGCTATGCTAAATCATTTGCCGTCTGCCAGTAGTGAGCATGGCCACCACTTGTAATCATTTAACTCCTTATTTCAGGTTACTCACATTCAGTACACATTGTGAATATTCATCTTCCAGGGACGCAGCAATTCTTAGGCCAGAGTGTTCCTGTTAATAAAACATGTCTTTCCTCCCAAGTGGATACACCCCCTTAAAATGAACTATTACACTAATCATCTTATTAGCAGGGCCATTTTTAAAAGGCATTGTGCTATTCTCATTTTATGCTTCTAAACAAACATTTACATTACAAAGCATTCTTTGAGTGTGCTTTTTGTGCTATGTAGGCTCACCATTTTATTAGAGATCAGTAACAATATTTTTTCATTTCCCTCTGCCATTCTGAACTATAATTTGATATAATAAAATAATTCCACTGGTCTGTGGATGGGAATGGACTTTGAGAGTTAGGCTTAAACTTAAAAAACAAACTTTTATAGCAGAGTAGACCAGTGCTTGTTATGTGCATTTTGCATATGAAACTAGGGCAGTGTCTTACAGAACCTTATCACTGTGTCTCAGATCTGACTTGCCAGCACGTAGGAAGTTTGTTTTGGTTTCAAAATGTACTTTACCCCATGGTGGCTGGCAGGGTACAATACTATTGACATCACTGTGTTTCAAACAGAAAATTAACAAGTAGCTACTGTTGTGATTGCAGATTGCCTTCCCAGTCCCTGTGAGAATGCTTTTTCTTTTGGGCAGCAACACTTCTCAGCCCCTTGGTACCATTAAATCAGCCAATGGGGGCTGCCAGAATAGGGTGAACACCAACAAAAGGCTGAAGAGTAGAAAAACTGCTAACAATGCCAAAAATCTTTAATCAGTTTCCAAATACATGTGAAAGGTAAATAATTTTTAAAAATTTCTCTTCTACTCACAGCTGAGTTTTGACAGTAGGCCAGGTTCAGAGCCTGATCTCTGCTGATCTCTCCAGAGAAGAGTATCCTTTCCCTCCACCAAAACCCCTGGAGAGTTGCCAAAGGAAAATAAGCTATTTTGTATTTAGAACAAATTGCCACTGTTTTCTCCAGTGATGTAGCCCTATTTCCCAGACTTTGAAACTTGGAATACAGAAAGTTCTTGTGTGACCAAAGAAGAAATATGGTGAATGAATAAGTTTTTTTTGTTGTTATTGTTGTTTTGTTTTTTAAACCAAATCCTCATAAACATAGAGGGGATGAATCTAAATTTAGCTCAGAGTGGACATCAAGTGAACAATTTCTGTTAAATCACTTTGGAGATTGGGTTCCTTGTGGGAGTTTCAGTGAAGAATATATGCCTGTGGAACCAGATTTTAATTATTTTTTTTCAAATGAGGCTGTCAAAAGTCAAGTCTTCCTTAGAGATGACTGCATGACACTGGAAAAAATAATTTGTTCCTGTGTTCTGCATTGTAAGCTTCGTCTGATCAGCAGCCCTGGGATCTTGTACAATTTTGCAAACACTAATTTCTCATATTATCAGTTGGGATAAAAATGGTTCACTTAATTTTTCCCTGTGCATTATAGAGTACTTCTTTTTAGACTTTTCCCTTTCATACCTGGGTTTTCTTAGTTGTTTTTTTTTCCATTTTCTCCTTAGTAACTCCCTTCATACCATTATACTTGTTATTATCACTATTTCTTGAACAACAGCTGGAACAGAGGCCCAACTTAAATACCAGTCAGATTTTCTATTTGCTAGGAAGCCTGTTAATAATATCTAAAAGTCAAAATTGGTGCCAAGAAAATTGGAGACTTGAAAAAATTGTTTTTGAATTTCATTAGACATTGTTGTCATCACTATAAATCCTTTGATAAGTCACTTCGCTGTAATACCTGCAATTCTTAACGCTATACTTCACTATTGAAAGAGATGCCAACTCTAATCAAGAGTTAGGTTGGAGATTGTTGGTTACTCTACATGCAGTCATCTTTTGTGGTGACCTCAGCTGCACACAAAAAAACCCAGTGTCGAATTCTGGCATCCATAGGCAGATCTCTGATGAATGTTGGCCTAGCATCTGATTATACTGGTTAGAGGCCCCAGTATTGTCACCTCAACTTTGGTGAGCTACAGAGTCCCAGATAAATCCACTGGAAATTATGTTACATTCTTCCTCCCCACTGTGGTTCATTGTTTTTGTTCGGTATTTGATGGACTGAAATGACTGAAAGTGTGAATTCAGTCTTGTCTAGAAGATAATTAAAATACAGTGTGATCAGTGTGAAAATCAAGTACTAATTATGTGAGGGAAGGGTATGGCACGGAAGGCCTCGTGGAAGAAAGAATACTTGGGCAGTGGGCTGGCAAATGAGTTAGATGCTCACTGGATGGACAGTGGAGAGGACATTCCAGATGGCGAAATCAGTAAATACGGAAGCATATTCGGTTTGTGGAAGCGGTTTTCAGGAGGTGATAGGAAGTGGGGCTGGAAAGGTGGTATGCAGAAGGCTAAAATGAATGAAGATTAATGACTGCAGGCCTCTTTCAAAAAAATCTTTACATCTAGTTCAGTGATAGGATAGGGTGGGGCCCATTGTTTACTGTTGATCGTTTTTGTTGCCTGAATGGCACTTCATCTTCTTCGTATCTCTAAGATGTTAAGACTAAATAAATTTTAGCCAACGTGGATTTCTGTATAGTTTGAGAAAGAGTGTGTCACTCTTTTCTCATCATTAATTTACTGAGTACTCACATTGCTTCTCTTTTCTCCCCACCTCCCCACTCTTCCTCCATTCTTCCTCTCTGTCTAAACCTTTGAAAGACATACTTTCAGTTAGGATTCAGATGGATGTTCTGAGATCCAAAGCTGTGATAGTGATCTGCAGTAATACGCTCTGGTAGTTTCAACATAGATTCCTGGAGATCATGGGATGCAGTTTGAGATTTATTTGAAGTCTTTTTCATCATACAAGTATATGGTTAAGACTTGTGCTTGTTTGTTTGTTTTTTTTATAAAATAGTGTTTTTCTTCCAAATCTTAGAGGAAAACTATGACTTTGGGAAGGCACACTGTATTTAACCTTCTGGCTTTAAATACTCTCTGGCTCCCTACTCTAAGAACTACTTAGATTTTATTAGGAGAAAGTGATTTTTAAAAGTCTTTCAAGAGTGAGTAACATGTATCTCAGCCTTACTGACTTTATTTCTTACTTGTATATAAATGAGCCCTTTAGTACTTAGGTGGACAATATGACCATAGAATAATTTATATAAATTGTATTTATAATTTGAAACTTCATTACAATACTTGGTAATATTCCTATTTTGTTATTTTACAAGATACCAGTTGAATTAAGAGGAATATTAATGAAAGCATCTTTCTTTGAAAACTGAGAAGAAGGTCCTAGCTATTCTCCTGAGTTTTTATGTTGTTGTCATTAAGCCCCATTACACTTCAATCAGTTCTGATGCTAGGGAAATGCCCTTTACCAAGTTACTACCTGGGAGTTTATAGTCCCATTTATTTTTTGTGAAGGAGATAATATATAAGTTGTAAGTGAAACATAATATCATATGCTGTTTTATGGGAACCACTTGTCTAAGCTTTCTTTTTAAAATTTTTTAAAATTTATTTTCTTTTTAGATAGAGGGGAAGGGAGGGAGAAAGAGAGGGAGAGAAACATCACTGTGTGTGGTTGCCTCTCATGTGCCCCCTACTGGGGACCTTGCGTGCAACTCAGGCATGTACCCTGACTGGGAATCGAACCAATGACCCTTTTGTTCTTAGGTTGGCACTCAGTCCACTGAGCCACACCAGCCAGGGTTAAAGCTTTCTTATTTCACAAACAGAATAAGCTGGATGGCAGAATGTGATGATATTTGTTTTTGTAAATAAAATTCACTAGCAGCATAAATGTGTTTGATATTTCGATCCATTTTTAATGTCATTTTTCATCAAAGCAGGAAGGCAGATTTGGGGGAGAAATTTTGGAGATTTTCAGAAGATTCTCAACACATTGTATTTTAGAGAAACGTTGGAATATAAAATGTGTAGGATAAGCAGCTAGTTGCTGTCATGTGCAAAAGTGTTGTGTAACAAGTTGGGAAACCTGGCCACAAGCCACTTGCAGCTTTGAAGAATGTGGCTCAAGGGAGGACTCAAAACCCATTGCGTAACATTCAGTAGAGAGGAAAATGCAAGATGCAAGTACTGTCCCTATCACTTGACTTGTTTTCCATTTTGATTCACTTACTTGGCAAAGTCTTGGTATCTTTCAGTGAAGGAATGAAAGACAAGTTCCAGTGAAGGACCATGCCTTCAAGGGCATCAGCCAGTGGATGGTTTGTGAGACTGGGCAGGCGCGTTAAATTTCTTATTGTTGGGCAGCGGGACTAGAGTTTCCAGAGACGATTTGAAAAACATCATCGTGTGCTACTTGCAGTTTTTCTCTGAAAGGGAATTCTTTCTTCCCCTTCAACACTGTGTGCTTCTTGTAGTTGATATACCTGTGCTTTAAAATGTCACAACTACTAGGAGGGGCCATTTAATAGCAAAATCATTTCCCCTCGTGTTCTGTGATATTTCAGTTTGGCAGTAGAGTTTACAGGGTTTGAAATCAAAAGCAGCTTTGGTTGCTTCAGAGGAAAATGATCCTAGTCTACCAAAATGAACGCCGAACAGACTCTAATTGTTCCTTTTCCCACAAGGGGCTTGCCCTTTTTGAAGGTATGGGTAATTTTGATAGGACCTTCTCTCTGACAGGCCTAGTCACTGGGAATTGCCTCTTCCCCTGGGTAAAACCCACTTTTAAATCTCATTTTAAAATAGACCTCAAAGCATCTTTGAAAATAAAAGTACTTTGGTATCTCTCCATTCTCTTGCTCCTTGTCTCTCAGCAAGGAAACTGAGTTTTCTCATACGGCACTTCCTGCTGCAGTGTGTAATCCTAACTTTACTCATGCTAAATTAGGACAGATTTTAGTTTTATCATTTTTATCGTGCCATTTCATGTGTTGTGAAAGGGTAAGTAAATGCTAACCAGGGAGCTAAATTGTTTTCTCATTTTTGATCAAGTCTAGTTCCATAGATTTTACGATGTCGGGTTTTTTCTTTTGGTTGCTAGTAGCCTAGTGTTCATCAGCACAGCAGCCTTACCTTTCCCCAGCCTTCTTACCCTGCTTTGTAAAGGTGTAGGTCATGCCTAAGAATCCATGTTGTCTATCAGCTCTTCCACTCTTTGGAAACTTGGAAAACATCATGTATATGATACTAGCAATTTTTTTTTTCCTCTCAGGACATAAGGATTTTCAAATCAAACCAAGCTTTTTTCTTCTCTGTCTCCTCTCTTCTTTTCTTCCACCAGTATCTTACAGCCTAAGATTTGTCAAACACGTACAGGAGTCTCCTGAGCCACCAGTCACGTGATAATGAAGGCAAGAAAAGAAAGGACCAGATGGCATCAAAAGATATGCCTTTCTAGGTCGTTGGTGGTTAAGCTTGCAATCTGGTTACCAGCAGGGAGACCATGGGAGAAGGGGTGGAGGATAGCAAAGTGCCACTGTAAGGGAAGAAGAATTTTGCCATACAGTTTACAGTCACAGGGTGTCCATTGCTCTCGAAAAGTGTGTACCTAAGTGCATTAAGCACATATGGAAAACTGGGTGCAGTATGTGGATGGCACCTTTGAAAAGTGTGGGTGGTGTCCCCTTGGTTAGCTGCTATCCTTCACCTGCCATTAACCCTTTGTCATTCTACTCTCAAAATGCCTGGTTCAGTTACAAGTACAAAAACTCTAAGAAAAGACATTTGGCTCCCACAGATATACCTCTTCCCACAGGAGGGCAGAGGACATCATTCACCACTTATCCTTTGTACCATTACCTATTTTGAGGACTGTATTTATAAAACGTAGAAAATGGCATCATTGGCCTTTGTGTGACGGGATAGCTCAGGATAGGTTTTATTGGTGTAAGCTGTTTCTTGGAGCACACTTACAATTATTTGACTGAAGAAATGTTTGGTAGTAGCTCATAAAAAATAGTTTGGAGGACAGTGTGCCTTCCTTGTTCATTCTTACGCCTCACACCCTTGGCCTGTGTATCTCCTGGTTTGACTGTGCTGCTGCAGATCACCAGACTGCCAAACTTGGCTTGTATATTTTTTATAGAATTTCGAGTCAGTTGCTTTCCCTTGAATGAAAAAAACTAAGGTATTTTTAATTTTAGGTTTACACTTGGTCCCAAATATGAACTTGAATTCTTTACTCTTCTTTTAATTACCTTGAAGAGCCTTGCTTTTTCATAGACAAATTCAATATCCCCAAAGTCCAAAGTCAAGTTTCAGCCTTTTAGGTCTACCTCCTCCAATTACAGTCTCTTCTTTTTTATTCAGATTCTGTTGCCCTTGCTATCTGTATGACTCATTTCATTATGAACCAAATGAAACAAAACAGTATATTCTGTTCTCCAGTCTAGATTATCCAGTCTTAAAGTTTACTTTTTCATTTTTCTTTTTTTTTTTACGTCTCCCACTCAAGCAAGCATCTGGTACATTGCTGAGTATACAAAAGTCATCTAATAAGTATACAACTGCATGATTAAAAGAGAGAAAGAGAGAGAATGTAGACATTTTAATATTGTTAGTCGATTTCTGCCCAGATTTTAATGACTTTAACTTATGTCTCACAAAATAGAAAATTGACCCACCCAGTTTTTTCCATGATGTAAAGATATCGTTGTGAAGTTTCTTAAACTAAAAAGTATTTCCTATATATACACTGAATTTTTTGTTTAGAGCAATTTAAACAAAATTGGCAAGTTGTTATTGTGCCAACATACTTGTTAACTTTGCCAGTTAGTTGCTTTGTTAACCTTTTTAGATGACTTAAGTCAGAGCCCCTTGGGGGCCTCTAATTATTAGCAAGGCTCCCAAGGCAGCAGTAACTCTCTCCAACCTCCAGTCATGTCATCAGTGCAGTTGTTAGGTATGTGCTATAATAATCCTAATGAAGAGTTTAAGGGCATTTTTTACTGTGGGTTTTCTTTTGTTTTCAGTCTGCTCAGCAAGAGCACGCACTCTGTGATCACGTGAGAGACCTCACCTAAAAGGTTTTCCAGTTAAAAATGAGTATTTTGTTAAAGGGTCTGTGATTTGAGGTAGCACAGCAGGGGAGGAAAGCAACTTTTTAATTATTAAGTCACAGTAAGGGGAATCTGTTGATTTAGGGAAAATAAAAAACTCTTTTACCCATATCAGGTATGTCAGGTTTCAGCCTGGAGCTAATTATTAGAGTTGAATTATTGAACTCAGTAGATTTGGAGTGGAAATACTAACAGACCTTTATAGCTAGGCTAGTGGGTACTAGAAGAATCTTAATGATTCATTAGCCAAATCTCTGATTTTACTACCTTTAATCATCCTTGCTTATGTACCCCTCTTTCAGAATGCTAGCATTTGAGAATTTCACTTCACATTATTTTATGTGTATTAAGCCAGAGAAAGCATAGTTTGGTGAGTAAGCTAATGAAACTATTTTGACCCCCTTTGAGGAAAAAGTGGAAGATGTGTTTGTTTCTGGTACATTTGAGACAGTTGTTAAATGTTCAGTTATAGCTCTTTAAGAAGTAGGGGTAAACTAGGAACACATTTGTGAACATTGTTTTCAGATATATTGTTCTCAATTATGTTATACCTTATGAAACACAGGTACAAAGATGTGGACTAATAATGTTTTACGGTGGAATTATGTGCCCAGAACTCTCATCATGGTGATCATAGTTCCTTTAGGGTACAGGGAAGGTAAATCCATAAGGCTGCCTGCTAGCATTTCCAGGAGAAATTTCCCCTAACTTGCCCACAGGATAGGTAGATTAAAGAATGCAATGACTTTCAGTAAAGAATTTTTCACCTGGCTTTTTCCCATATGTAAGAGAGTGGAGAGGGAGAGAGACAAATAAAAATTAAAAACCAATGAACTGGTACACTTAGATATTAGGAAGCAAGGGGCTGTTTTATAGATTGTGGTTTCAGTGGCTAGAATTGATCACAGACCCATGTATTTTGCCTAATCCTATTTTCCTAGCTGGTCCCAGATTTTTGCTGTTTTTATTATGTTGGTTCTCATGAAGTTGTCATTTTTATAAATGAGAAATGGTTGAATATCATAAATTTTATATGGTTCCACCTGATACATAATAACATGTAACACTGTAGGATGGCCGTGTGTGTGTGTGTGTGTGTGTGTGTGTAAAAGATGGAAGGGAGGAAATGGAAGTCTTGAGTTCAGTAACTCTACTTGGGGTACCCTAGCTGAAAACCTCTATTCTAGCCTGCAGTTTTAGGCACTCAGAATCAAATACAAGTGCCCTAGTATGCTTTCCTACTTCCATTTGAGATAGTTTATGGGGTGGGTTCAAATTAAATCATCTCTGACAGAGGTTACCACTGGGGATAATACTCTGAAGTGATCAGTAGCTGTAGGGCGCACAGAGATGGCAGGCTGAAAATCAGTGGGCATGCCTGCACTTGCAGATAAGGAAGAAGTAGGGATGTCACATGGTAATAGACTAAATAATGTACAAGTTGTTATTTGTCTTAAAATAGGTTTTAGGATGTTTCTAGTGGACTATCCAGACTGATTTGACTTTTTTTTTTTGTCTTAGACGAGCTCATCTGCGCCTGTGTTTAGAACGCTTAAAAGTGTTGATTCCACTAGGACCAGACTGCACCAGGCACACAACACTTGGTTTGCTCAACAAAGCCAAAGCACACATCAAGGTGAGAATTTTAACTTTCATGTTTGCCTATGATTCTTTCAGTCTTGGTTTCATTAGACGCAATGATTCCTATTCATATACCTCAACTAGCTCACCAGGGCCCTCCTTAAAAACTAACTCGAGAGAAACCCAAAAACTTGTCAGCTAATCTGATGGGAGGGAGCAACATAGCCTGATCAGACTGAGTTGTTTTGACAGCATGGTCATTTGAAAGAGCTGGGAAGACTAGAAAAATAACGATTACTCTGATGATACCCAGAGACAAGGCAGTTGTGCCCTCTGGTGGAGATGACTTCATCTGGCTGGGTCCCTTAGTGTTTTTCCATCACACTACACTGCAGAGCAAGTTCTCTTTCGTGGAGATAACTTTACAGACTTCGGGGATTCCTCACTGTTCTAGTAATGTGGCATTCATTATACACAAAGAAAGTGAAGAAAAGCTATTTTTGATGTTTAAAATATGTATTTATGTTTTTATATGCACATACACATATATATGTGGGGGGGTACCCCCCCAAAACAAGTTATCTTTTGGAGGGCAGACCCTTTGTACTGACAGGCTACCCCCACTCGGTGAGTGTTCTAGTAACCCATCTGTATCAGTGTACCAGCTGGCATTGTTGTGAGAGGCTGTGTTCTACATCAGTGAATTTTTGGGGGGAGACTCTTGCAATTAATTTGCCCGTTTCATGATGGGTGATGGGAGTGTACCTGCCCACACCATGCTGATTGTTTAGCAGTTTTTGACCCCAAAAGGCATGACCCTCATGCCCCACTCTCTCTATCTACCCGATCTGGCCCCCAGCAACTTTTTTTTTTGTTTCCCTGGATGAAAAAAGGCCTCATAGGGAAACATTTTGCTGATGTGGAAGAGGTGAAACAAAACACAGTAGAAACACTAAAAGGCATCAAAATCATTGAGTTCAAAAACTGTATTGCATCAAATGGAGAGTACTTTGAAAGTGACTAAAGTTTAAACATGTAAGAATAAATACACAATTTTTTATAAATAAATTCCAGGTTTTTTGGGGTCCCTCCTCATACTTGTATGTTCATTCATGTTTGCCAAAGAAATCTTTTGAGATGTTAGGTAAAAATCAGTTTTACTGTTTGTACTGGACTATACACAAGCCTAAATCTCATTTTAGAAACTTGAAGAAGCTGAAAGGAAGAGCCAGCACCAGCTAGAGAACTTGGAAAGAGAACAGAGATTTTTGAAGCGGCGACTGGAACAGCTCCAGGGTCCTCAGGAGATGGAACGAATACGAATGGACAGCATCGGATCAACTATTTCTTCAGATCGCTCTGATTCAGAGCGAGGTAGGCAGTGTGCTTCTGACCTAATGAAATACTAAGAATCCCTGTGTCTGGGTTTAGGGAGGGTAGGTTTGGAGGCACTATATTTGCTTTTTCTCTTTGGCCAACACTGTAACATTCTAGGTTTTATGCAATCACAACATTGTCTAATAATGCCCATATGAACTATAGAACTTTTTTATTGATTTTATATATATATATATATTTAATTTTCTACTTTGAAAGAGTTTTACACTTGGAGAAAAAAGTTGTAAGATTTCTGCAGGAAATTTGAGTTCTCATATAACCTTCACCTAGGTTTCCCTAATGTTAACATCTTATATAACCATAGTGCAATTATCAAAACCGGGAAATTAACATTCATGCAATACTATTAATCTATAGATCTTACTCAAATTTTATCAGTTTTTCTATTAATATCAGTGGTCTGATACAGGATCCAAGGCAGGATTTCATGTTGCATTAGACAGTTCTTTCATGACCATGATATTTTTGAAGAACATTGGCTCATTATTTTATATAGTGTTGCTCAGTTTGGGTTTCTCTGATGTTTTCTTTTTTCTTTTTTTTAATATTTTATTTCTTTACTTTTAGAGAGAGGGTAAGGGAGGGAGAAAGAGAGGGAGAGAAACATCAGTGTGCAAGAGATACATCAGTTGGTTGCCTTTCACGCACCCCTAACTGAATGCCTGGCCCACAACCCAGGCATGTGCTCTCACTGGCAACTGAATTAGTGACTTTTTGGTTTGCAGGCCTTGGTTCAGTCCACTGAGCCACACCAGCCAGCGCTGATGTTTTCTTATTTTTAGAATGAGGTTATATATTTGGGGGAAGAAATATCATGGAAGTGATATTGTGCCTGTCTCAATTTATTGTGTCAGGAAGATACATGATGTTGATATGTCTTAATACTGGTGATATTAATTTTTTTTACCTATATTTTAAAATGCCGTACCCTTCATTTCCCTTTCCATCTGTCCTAGAACACTTATCTTTGACAGAATTTGAGAATAAAAGCCAACCAAAAAGAAATTGCTTGAATTTTACTAATCTATTCATCTGTAGCTTCTGCATCAGGCCTCAAACCACAATAAAAGATCCCAGAGGTGCTCTGGTGATTTTAAATTTTACATTTGGGAAAATCAGGCTCATGAGATTCTTGAGAGTTCTAAAACAAAAAAAAAATTTGCACAATTTATTTTGACTTTATTATGGAAATTTTCATACATCCACAAAAGTGGAATAGAATAATGAACTCTCGTGTACCCATCATTCAGTTTAGACAGCTGTCAACAATTCTTTCATTTTTATTTCATCTGTTTTCCACCACCTTCACCCTCATGATTGTTTTCGGAATGTTTTAAATAAAATCCCAGATAACATTATCATATGTTTTCCCTAAATACTTCAGTATGCATCTTAAATAAATAGGACTTTAAAAAAATGTAATCAGATTATTATCATATCCCACAAAATTAATAAAATCAGATGATCTTATCTAATGTCATGACAGATTTTCTCAAAAATGACATTTTATCAATGGTATGTTTAAACCAAAGACCACATTGAATTTGTGCCTTTTAAGTACTTTTTAATCTATAAAATTTTCCCTCCCCACTTTTTTTTCGGTACCATTTATTTATTGTAGAAACTGAAGAACTTAGTCATTTTTCTTAAAGAATTTCTCACATTTTAGATTTGGATGATTCAATCTTCATGGTATCATTTAACAGTATCTCATATTTCCTGTAAATTGGTTGGTAGATCTAGGTGCTTGATTAAATTCAGGGCGTTTTTTGTTTTGTTTTTTGGGGGTTTTTTGAGGCAAGAATACTTCATAGGTGGTGCTATATGCACTTCCTGGTGTATCAATAGTATGTCTAATTGTCCTACTCCAGTGAAAACACTGGTTGTAGGTTCAGGTGTTGTCATCTGGGTACTTTTATGAAAATGTATCAACCTTTCACTTAATAGTTTTAGCAATCATTGGTGATTATCGCCCTGCTCATTATTTCATTAGGTATTACAAAATAGTGATTTTCTAATTCCATTATTCTTTTTTTTTTAAGATTTATTTATTTATTTTTAGAGAGGGAAGGGAGGGAGAAAGAGAGAAACATGAATGTGCGGTTGCTGGGGGCCATGACCTGCAACCCTGGCTGGGAATCGAACCTGCAATACTTTGGTTCGCAGCCTGCGCTCAATCCACTGAGCTACGCCAGCAAGGGCCTAATTCCATTATTCTTACATTTAACCTTTTCTTCTGTAAAGAAGAGCATTTCCTCAAGTTTTTGATTACTCTGAAATACAGTCACTACAGGGAAGATGGGATAAATGCTTGTTTTTGCTTTATCAGTTTTCTGAATAAGTTGGTACCTTGGCAACCTCCAGAGGTAATAGGGCTTTTTTGTTTTGCAGTTTCTTTGTGATTATCTTATGAACTCTTGTTTTCATGTACTGAACGTATTCAAATCCATTGTAGTCTTTCTTTTTAATACTCAAATGTCCTATATTCTGTAGGAGCCTTTCAAATTGGTTTTTGATCCCTTTTGACACACACTGGGAGTTCTTGGGTTTATTAGTTTTGTTGTTTTGCTTATATGAAAGTTTATTTTTATGTGGCACTCAGTTTTGAAGAATAGAACTTGACAGGAGGCAACAGCAAGAACCTCTAGGACATGCTACATTTATGACAGTGAGGTATAGCAGAAATACTCCTGAATTAGGGGGTTATCTTTGATCCTAGTCTTTTCTCTACTGCTTACTAGCTCTGTATCCTGTCAGGTCTTCAAGGATTAACTGCTCTTCCTGCTTTTATCTCCTCCTCGTACCTACCCACCTCCAAATTTTAGAGAGGGTGTATCTTCATCACTATGGTTGTTTTTTTTGGTTTTGTTTTTAGTATTCCCAGTATGGTAGTACCTTATCTAGTACTGTTCTTGTTCTTATCTGGCAGCCTTCTTTCCCAGTAACTCTCAGTAACATCTCTAATCCATTTGGCTAGAGCAGTCTCTCATTTTAGTTTGTTTTGATTGAGTTCAGCATGCTCTATTAGATAGGCTGTCTTCATTTTATTTCTCAATTATAGTTTGGATAAGTGTTCTCTGATACTGGGAAACACTAAATAGCCTGTGAAGCATTATGGGTATGAAACAAATAGTTATGAATTCATAGGATTATTTGTACAGCTTGTTTGGACAGCTGCCTGCATTTTAAAAACAGATTTCTAAAACTTTTTGAAACAACAAGCCCTTTTGAAAATTATGCTCTTTGAACTAACCTACTCTGCCTTCTTGGGCTCAGCAAGAATTCACTTTTCCTAAAGCAGTTGTGATCAGTGTGAACCCTTAAAGTCAGTGCCAACTGTCTGAAACATTAGGCATTGGGTTTGTTTTAAGAGAATTGAAGAACCTTGAATTCATTCTGGCTGTTATGGGAGAAAACAGTTTTCCAGCTACCTTTTATTTTTTAATTGTGTATTGATTTTTATTTATTATTGGTGATTGTGTGTGTACTATTTAACAAGATATCTATTGATAGCTGGGTCATATGTATTTAGGGCTTTTTTCATTATGTTTGATTGTTGAAGTAAAGTTAAATACCACCACTGAAATAAATGCCTTTACTATAATCTTTACTATAGAACTCAACTACAGTCCAGAGACTTAAGCATCAGGCCATCATTTCAAGCTATATTTGATTGTGAGAAAATTAAATCAAAGACAAACCCATTGAGTCCACTTTATAGGGACTGGCTTATTTTGGTTATTGAATAGTCAAAGATCATTTTAATGAATCCTAGAAGTCTGAGGGAGCTGTCTGTAGAATGATACCACTGAAGGCCTGGATGGATAAATTTTCTAGTTTGCCTATATTAAGTTTATGCTTTTTTCCCCTTAAAGGCAATTCTGATTAATAAACAGCACTAAGAATTAGTTTCTAGTGTAATGCAAAACAGATGTTGTTAAACCACTTGGGGTTGGGATCTTTTAATATTAAGTACTAATTCCCAAATAGGCCAAGTGCTTTTTGGTGGGAGGTCCAGACAGACTGGCGTCAAAGGCTTTAGTAAACTTGCTGCCTAAATTGAGACCACCACTGTACACCAGACATCCCCTTTTGCAAAATTATCCCTGTGTCTCTTCACCTTTGGTTTCTTCTGTTCTCTAGACATCACTGATAGTAAGTTTGTTCAACAATTATTTTATACTATAAAAAGTAATCACTTTTCCTCTGTTAGTTTTTTTAAGTGCCTATATGCTAGATTACTAACGTTCTTTCTTTTTCCCCTTTGGCAGAGGAGATTGAAGTGGATGTTGAAAGCACAGAGTTCTCCCATGGAGAAGTGGACAATATCAGTACCACCAGCATCAGTGACATTGATGACCACAGCAGCCTGCAGAGTATTGGGAGTGACGAGGGTTACTCCAGTGCCAGTGTCAAACTTTCGTTCACTTCCTAGAACCCAGCATGATGTAACAGTGCAGGGCAAAACATTCACTGGGCCAATTCAATCCAAACAATCTCTTAAATTGGGTTCATGATGCAGTCTCCTCTTTAAAACTAAACAAAATCATACTTGAACAAAAAGGTTAGACGACCTCTTTTTAAGCAAATACTTAGCAAAAAGCGGGGTAGAGCCTCCCCAGCAGAACAAATATTCATAATATTTATTTTTGAAAATCACAGTTTCTAATGGCAGCAGAAAACTTGTGTGAAATTTTCTTGATTTGATTTGGTTGATTTGAAATTGGAAATTCCATCCTTTTTTTCTTTTCTAGTTTGCTCCTAGTATATTGTGTAGACATATTTAAGGATGGGATTATGAACCCTTCCTGAGTTGTATGGTCCTAAAAACAAAATCAAATCTCTAGTGATGACAAGACAAGATAATCAGGCATTAATCTTGCATAGCTCAAGAGCTATTAATACTCAGCCTGGGCCAGCTTATCATGAAGCCTGTGGATGATCAATTCTTTAATTAAAAAAATAAATAAAAGCTCATTTCATGCTCTGCAAAAGGAGAGACTCCCATGAAGCCTTTTGAAAGGGATCATCATGCAGCTCAGCTTTCTGTTGGATTCCATGCTAAGCAAGCTAACCTTATCCTGCCTTGTTAGCACTAGGGCAGCAACCCAACCGCCAGCTCCACAGTTAGCCACCCTTTAGGCCCTTGGGCAGCATGGGGGCAGTCCATGCATGGCAGTCTCTACCACACAGGGCCTGTGCATTCGGATCGAGGGGCCAGAAGGGAAAGTTCCACGTGCCTCTTTGTCTGCGTGGGCCAGAAGAGTTGTGCACGCAGATTAGCAGGCCAAGGTCTGAGCCACAGCAGCATTTTTATTTCAGATTTTGATAACTGTTTGTATGTGTTGAAAACCAAAATGACATCTTTTTAAAGCTTGTCCATAAAAAACATAGATGTCTTTTGTAGTGGAAAAATGTGGGGGGAAAATCATCTATTTTGATGCAGCATTTGATAATGATAAAACACCTCACACCTCACTCTTTATAGTGCACAAAATGAATGAGGTTTGGGCTAGGTAGAAAAAAGGTCAATGCTGTTTTTGTTTTCTTTTATAATCATTATCTTTTACCAGCTTTTAACCATTTCATATCTATAGTAGACACACTATCATAGTTAACATAGTTAAGTTCCGCACTTGTCTCATTTTAATGTAAAGATTTGCTCCTGTTTTTCTACAGGCAGTCTCTCTCCTTCCTCACAGTCCCACTGTGCAGGTGCTATGGTTGCTCTTATTAATATTTTCATAAATGTTATTTTAAGCAAAATTTCTAGCCTGCACTTTGATGTCATGTATTCCCTTTGTCTTTCAAATTCCCAAGTTTTCCCCTTGCCCTCTCCTCTCTCCCTTACCCCAGGAAGCCTTCTTGGAGACCTTACCCCTGGCTCTTTGAACTTTGTATACTTTAAATAATTTAACTACCCTTAATTACTTAAAAAAAAAGCTTTATGATTTTCATAACTTATTGCTGATTTTAATGGGTTGTTAATTTCAGTCCTGTAGTTTTATTTTGTCTAGATAGGGCTGGGCAAGGAAAAAGAAAATAAAGACAACCTTATTTAGCAGTGCAGTTGAGTTGTGTGTGTAATGTCAGACTATCCTTTGTAAGTAGCACTTTAACAACGTTCACTGCTTCGATATATGAAGTGTACCATCTTGATCATACACAATGCCTCAGCATATACTTACTTGTTCTTGTGCTCTTCCTGTGCCTCCAGAAATTTTATCCTTGATTGTGCTATGTTTGAGTGGAAGAAATTCTTTGAAGTAGATGTGTGAAAAACTGCATGCCTTTAGAAGCCCATTATTAGAACTTGCTACTTCAGGTGCTGGAGACTTAAGGGAAAACATAAATTCATTTCTGTGGCCCAGCTAAATTATTTCTGGTTTCATTTAAAATTGCTCTTGGCTGGGTCAAAATATTGCTCTCTATATTGTAGTTGCTTACTTTGACTTTCCCAAGTATAAGACAGTTTGAAGACTCTGCTAACTACCATGGAAAGTAAACAGAAGCCAGTGGCTAAGCTTCCATTTTGTTATTCCCACGCCATTCACTTGCAACACTTGCCTCGGGCTGGAACTGGGACTTCTTTCAGGTGAACTTGAGGTGCTGCCATTTTGTTGTATATGTATTGGATGGTGGGCTGAGAAGCCTTTGTCACACACCTAGAGTACCTATTTCAACTGCCCCCTAAATTACTCCTTCCCTGGGTTGGTTTTACTTGGGGGAGGGGCGGTGGATTGTATGAGTAAGAAGTATTAATTTTTTAAAAGACAAATCGACTTTGAAGATACAAGTTAATTGCAAGAAATAAAAATTGTGAACGAAGAATACCTGAGTGCTTTTTGTACCACCCTTCTCTGTGAAGGAAAAAAATATAAACAAGCATCCACACTTCGAGAGGCAACTGTCACCTACATGTCTGTGTTGATACTACTTCAGTACAGAATTAGTGGCAATTTGAATCTTTGTCAGTTCTACAACTGAAACAGGTGCTTTCTTGATAACTCTTCCTAACATAACTGCACATGGTTTACTCTATGTGGGAATCTTGAACTGCTTCAGGTAGGACACAAACCATTTGTCATTCTTGTCTGTTCTCCAAATACTTTTAAGGGATCCCTTTGGTGTAGCACATATTCACATTTAAAACAAGTTTGGAGTTCCTTTTAGTCCCAACTGGCCTGACCTAAGGTACCCTGTATGTAAAACACCTGAGGTACAGGTGGTACCTCAGGTACAGGTACAGGTACAGGTACCTGTACCTCAGGTACAGGTTTACCTGAGGTACAGGTAAATCCTATCCCAGTGCGTATTACCAAAGAGTCAGATAATGTCATTGTTAGTTTCTGATTAGAAAAGCTGTAACTCTCCCAGTGACAGTGATAGCTTTTAGGATTATGAAGGCATTTTTAGTGATGATTATTGAGGCAAAGCTCCACACAGCTTCCTGGGTCATTTCTAATGAGAAAATTGTTTAGCCCCTTAGGAGATGTTTTCTGCTGAGTTTTTCTTCTACTTGGAGCAACTAGCTGCCTTTTTCTTTTACCTTCCACCTAAAAATTTCCGTACTCTCTACCAAAAACAGCATAAGATGGTAAGAACAAGGGTTTTGGTCACTTTTAATTCCCAGTTCTAGTATTTGCTTAAGGACCCTGGGCAAGTTAATTTCTTCATGGAGACTGTTTCTTCCTGAAAAGTTGTGATAAATACTACCTCTATCTCAAAAGGTTGTAAGGATTAAAATTGATACATGTGAATTACTGCCCCCTCTTCAATCTAGGAGTTTGTAGCACCAAAATGATATTAAGAGGTATGTACTGCTCTTTCTCTGATGAATGCAGTCTTCTGATCTCCCCATCCTTGATCATGAATTTTAGTTATTCTGACTGTAGGTCTTGCAGAAGACGACTTTCTATTAAATAAAATGGTTCGTTTTCATAAAACTCCATGGCAGATTATACTTTGTAAGAAGTCAAGTTTGATGTCGTATAGAATTTTTTAAATAAAGCCTTTATAAGATTGATGTATCATCGGTGTTAGTGATTACCTGGTCTTCCTGAAAGAGGGGAGGGGGGACTAACCTGAGCTTGAGCATGTCATTCACTAATAGTAACCATTGCATAATAATTGAACGCCCCAGTTTAATATTTAGTGTTCATCACCTTGCCAAGGGGAGAAATCTTCCTGGCTCATGTACCAGATCTAACAGGAAACCAGTTTTCTTGTGGAATACATCTGATTATTTTAATCAACCAGTATAATTCAAAATACATGTACTGGCTGACAACTTTCTTGGTTCTGTTTTACCTTGATATAGAATCATACATTATCAAGGGAAATGGCTTTAAATGAAGCTCTTTTAAAATAACCAGCTAATTTCCTAGAATTTTGCAGTTTTCTTCATTTCCTCAGTCTCTGAGCTATGGAAGAATGCTTAAAGTCTGTATTGATAGGGCAATATTGGGTTGGCCAAAAAGTCCTTTTACTTTCTGTAAAATAAAAGACATTTTTTTTCATTTTCACCAGTAACTTTATTGATTTGGGTATTGTGTGTTAGTTATCTCCCGCTATTGGCTTCTAGTTGTGTAGAGGCCATTGGTGCTCTGAACATCTTCTAATGCCTGAGACAGCCCCACAGCAAAGAATTATTTGGCCAAAAAGTCAATAGTACCAAAAAACTTTGCAAACCACTTTTGACATGTTCCATCGGTCACAGCACGTTCCCCATACATCGCACAAATCTTTTTTTCCATTTCAGTTGCGTTTTTACCTTTCTTGAAATAAGCATAGGATGCCAAAAAGTTGTGTATTTTCTTCCATCTTAAATATTAAAATGGCTGCACAGACATTCACCAATTTTGATGTTTTTTTTAAACACTGATATGACAGCTTATCACAATACATTCTAACAAAATTGTTTCCAAGTTAAAGACAACTAAGCACTTACATAGCCATTGTAATGAAAAACTAAAACTTTTTGGCCAACCCAATAGCTGGGACATTTATTTTAGATTTCAAACCAAGGCACAGAATAGCACTGTGAAAATAAAATGTCTATGAAGTGTATATAAACACTACAAATTTAAGTCATTGGTTTCTTCTAAGTTACCAGCTTCATCACACTTTGAAAGCTAGGCCAACTAAACCTGACAGTACTTTAGCAGGGCAAAACTGGGCAAAAGGAACCAAAGGGATACTTACTCCTGCTTCCTGCATACTTTTGAGTAATGAACAATTGGACAATTACCATCTATTAAAGACTAGCCTAGCTGCAGCTCTCAGGCTTCAACACTTAGTTTTCCAAGGACTTTTTTGAGTCCAGCGTTTCCTCCAAGCCTAAATTCTATTTCTCTGGTCAGAAATATACTGCATCTTGCTAAAATAAGTACAGGGCTTGAAATGGGGGGAAGAAACAAAAAGCACATCAGTTTCACTGAGAGAGGGAAATCATGAGCCAGCAATTGACTTTTGGCCTCAAGCTGAAAAAGAGCCCTTCAAACAAAAGGCAAACCTTTTCTCATAAGTATAACCATGGCTTCAGCCATGCTCTTAAAAAAGATTGAGGTTACAAATTATAATTTTAATATATCCAGTAACTTAAGTCTGCTCTGGTTTCATAAAAATGAACTGGTAAGGTGTTTGGTGGAAGTAAATGATCAGTGTTTATATCCTGGGAACTGAAAGATAAGTATCTGTAATTAGGTATTTTTAGCTAGTTGAGCTGTCAACTACCACAAGCCCAGTGTTACTCTCAGAGCTGCTTTACTCCACTGAAAGGCCACTAAAGAACCACCTCTGTATATATAAGCTGAAAGGCAGAAAAGGCATATTGAAGAACTTCACAGAAACCTAACACTTTCCATCTTACGTTTTCTTTTACTATTTATTTTCAGCCAGGCCAAAACAAATTCTTAGCATGTCAATATTGGTTTCTGAACCTAAGAACATATGTATACACAGATATGCTTTTTAAATATAGTATAAGGAGATTCAATTACTTGGGTTTCCATTCAATTCATTTCAACTATTGTATTACCTGTTATTTTGCCTGCTATGCTCTTCTCCACTGTAAAAATTCAGTTTAGCTTGCAACTCAAAAATCCTAAAGAATGTTCACATTTACTTTGTAAATTACCATTTATAGTAATTGGTTGCTTCACAGTATATTTAACACAAATTGATCAGGTATTTATCGAACTCAAGGTTTAACTGTAAAACTTTAGTTTTAATTAACTTTCATTTAATATCCAAATTAAAGCAGAGTCAAAGCTTTAAAAATATTTTTTTGCTGAATTTGCAAATGATTATTTGTCACTTTTTGTAATTACAATCTATAGACACAATTTACAAAAAACTATGGTTTCCCTTTGTTACCTGATCGTTTTCCTTTGCTTTATTAAAGGCGAACACACTCAAGTTAAAACTGCATTGTGATGGAAACATGGACACCCTTGTGTGAAAAACAAGGTTTTTTTTTAAATGAGTTACAATAAACGGATGCATTTCATTTTAATTTAATGCCTAGTCTTCATAATTGGGGCTAAGAAAACTGCCACTTAAGGAAATTTTTCCTTCATTTCAAAAATTAAACTGCTTTTATATGGGGTGGGCAAAAGTAAGTTTAGTGTGTATGGAAAAAGACATACAAATTATGATTATTACAATAGCTTTATTAACTCAGAATGCCATAATGGCACAGTAAACCTACTTTTGCCCACACTTGTCTACCCCAAAACGTGGATCTCAGCCAGGAATGCACATCAGAATCACCTGTGGAGTGAGAGCTATACCTTAGCTTAGACAGGTCTGGGGTAGTATCTAGGAATCCCTATTTCTTAAACAAGTAATAACCTGTACTCCCTTCCCATTAAGAATTGTGCCGTAAGATATTCTCATATAAAATTTTTAAACTTTACTAGGCTATACTACTTACAAGTTTGGTAATTTGACATTTCAGTAATGTTTATAATTAGGGGCCACAAATTGTAAACAATGGGTATTACTCATTTTAATATGAATCACTGTTCAAATTAAGGAAAAAAGATCACAAATTCACCATTACCACTCTGCACAGTAATAGTCAACACTTTTATAGTGCTTACCATATGCCAGGGACTCTACTAAGCACTTACACATATTAACTCACTCATCCTTACAACAATGAAACAGGAATGAATTATTCACTTTACAGCTGAGAAAACTGAAGCAGCGAGGAGAGGAGTTAGGCACACAGGTAATAAGGGAGCCAGGATTCAAACACAGCAGTATGGCTCAAATCCTTGCTAATATGACCTTTCTACATGTTAATTTTAAAAGCATGTTATCTGTGATTAATACAATTTTAAATTGTTTATTTGGGGATGGTAGGACTGTTCTTTCCTTGAACTCTTCAATAACAAAATCAAATGTCAAGTTTTGAAAAGATGCATGCAATCATAGCTACTTGGGGGTCCTAAGTGACTAACCATTGGATCTGTCAGTCACCAAGCTTATCTAGTCTCCTGTCTTACCAGAACTCTAAACTTCGTAAGACCAAGTGTTGTACCTGGTTTCAGAACATTGAGAGTTTAACCACCTTCATTTGTAAGATACTATTGGTATGAGATGCTTCTCATTAAGCATCTTCTCAACTTTAACACAACAGGTACTCTATCATCCCAGGCATCCTAACTTTTTATTCCAGAGACACTATCATCCTGACACTTATGTCTTTGATACAAAGGCTCCTGATCTCAATGTGTATATGCTTATTTTTTTAAATGTCATAGAATATGATCACCTTTACTCCTTCTTGTCCTACTGCAAAACCCTCCAAAAAAATTAATATGCAGAAAAGGTCCATAGGGTCAAACAAGGTACAAGTCTCAACACACAAGCACCAGATGAATGACAAGCATACTAAGTGATCTCACCAAAACCCATTTTGGGTGGTCATTCAATTATACCAAATGTCTGTCCTGTACTTTTTAATTAAAAGGGTTCCATTGCAATCCTTCAAGGATATTATTATTAGCATAACACAACTAGTAACAAGAACATTAGTATATTTAATAAGTTTTTCAGGCTAAGTGGCCCGTTTTTTCACTGTAATTTGTACCTTGTATTTAAAACATACTTCACCTTTTATTCTATCCCTGTGGCCATAAGTTAAAGGAAGTAAAAGTAATCTCCTGGGTCGGGGGGTGAAGGAGCACGATGAAAAATTCTACCTCTCACCACTATCCCCCTGAAAGTTTCAATTTACCAAAAAATTAAAATTCATGAAATAAAAAATTCTTTCCCTTTTACCAAAAATTTGCCAACTCTATACAAAGCTCAAGTCCTTGAAATAAAACTGGTTTAACCTTCAGAATCCAATTCCTTATGTCTAGTGGAAGAGGAGTACAAAAAGGTTTATTGAAATCTTTATCATACTCATTCTCTTCTGTGGAAATGACGTATGCAAGTACACTGAGGCTTAATCATTATCAATGCTGGCAGCTAAGCCTTTACCTTTCTGAGGACACACCCTGGAGGATTTTAAAGCATTTTATTTAATAAAAGTTAAACATACAAAAACTGAAATTAACACATCCTAAAAATCACCACCTTCCATTAATAGAAGATCCTTTTCTACGCATGTATTTGGCTTAAACTCAACTCGAGATAACTGTGATGTTCACTCACACCAGCAAACGCCGACAACTTGATCTAGTTAACAAAAATTCCAAATTCAGCTAACATGAACATAATGTACAGGGGAAATTATGGTCAGATTAATGCACAAGAAATACAGTAAATTTTTAATGACGAAACATTCAGTACTCCTGTTCATTAATTTAGGCTTGGTTTATGGTTTTTTGTTTTTTTTTTTTTACAAAAATAGTATCTACACTGTATACAGGGCTATACATCAGCTTTTTGTTTTCTCATATAAACATTTCACATCCGAAAAAATGGTACCACTACCGTTAAGTGAAAAACCAACACAGGAAAAAAGAAGAAAGAGAGGGTGGGGGGAAGTGGGAGAAAGGGGGTGGGGAGAGACATTAGAAAAGGCAGCTGGTCCTAAATGTGGTTTCTTACGTAAAACTAAAACTCAATAAAAAAGAGTAAAAGAGCTGGATCAATTTTAGAGATGGCTTGGGAAACAAGTTATAGAAGGAAAAGCCTCAAAACAGACTTTACCATTTACAAATTAATCTATTTTTAGGTTTAACTGGCCAACAGCCAAGTTTAAGGAAAAAAAAAAGATCTCTGTAGAAGTTTGGTGTTTTGCCTTGATGTTCCACTGAATTGCTAGAATATGTGGCAAGTTCAAAGGTTCTGAAAGTTTCAGGTTAGGACTTTACAAAAAGCATATGCCATCAGGTAAGTGGGGGCGATATTAGGAAGATCAACAATTCATTTAAGTGCTTTATTTAAGCAGCATCTGTCTAGAAGAGTTGCTCTACCCAACGAACTTGGAGGAAACTGTGGTGGTGGTAGTAGTAATGAAGAAAGTTAAATGAATAGCAGTTATCAAATATGCAATTTCTTCAAGTTTCATTCTATTGAAGTCAAACAATGACAAGGTATCTTCCTTACTCATCTAACAAATAATTTACCTTTAGAAAAATATAAGGATAAAAAGGTAAATGTAAAGCCCTGCAGAGATGAAATCCAACAGTTTTTCTGATTATTGAGGCATCAAATGCCTGACATTATATTTAGAGGTATCTTGATACTGTGTCATAGGTTTATCAGCAATTCCACAAGTTCCTACTCCAACTTTGCCAGTTACACTCTCAGGTGAAGCAAAAATACTCCGCTTTACCTAGGGAAACAAAATAGAACGCATTCTTGATTAGTTTTGGAAACAATAAAAATTGCAAAATACAGTTAGAAGAAAAAGTGTATCAAGGGAACCTGAGTGCTCTTTTAAATAACATCTACCAGTGATGTCCAGCATAAGGCATGTTAACAGAGCAGGTATGGTTCAACACACTCCCTTCTAAGTGGTAAGACAGCAAATAATTTTTCAAATTTTAGTTTACAGATTAAAAAAAAACTAGATCTTTTGTTAATTCTTGATATAAACTCATTCATAGTGTTTCTACTGCAGACAGTGGCTAATGAAGATTTTTTTCAATGAGCTAAACTGAAGATTGAAGAGGATTCTGAATTTAAGATCCAGTTATGGTATTTTTAAAAATCTATGTACTTCCTTTTTCATTTTAAAGCTATCTTAATGACAGTTGCACTTTTCAAATTTATCAAGTATGATGAAAGGATTTACTGACCTGGCCTTTTTTGTTCTTAGAATAGGCTCTGTTGTTAAACTGCTGCCATTTCACTTTCTGGTCCTCTCTCTCCTGCTCAAGTTCTTTTATTCTCTGTGCTTTTTTCAAAGCTTTCTTCTTTTTATATTCACGCTGCTGGGCAATCATTTCTTTTCTATGTGGAAATAACAACTAAACGTTAACTCTTAAGATTTAAAAGATGACTTCCTTGGGTATATTTAGAAGTAAAAACAAAAACAAAAAGAGAAAACTAATAAACTTACATCCTCTTCTCCCCATGAAAAAAAGCACTAACATCAGTGCCAATCACCCAGTGCTAACAAATGTTTTTTGAAATACACAGCATCCTTGGAAACTCTGAAGTACAGTAACTATAATCTATTACCCACTACAGATATTTCAACTATGACTTTTTATTTGATGGCTACACAGCTTTGGTCAGTTGTGTTTTACAAATGAGTGTCAACAGATGTCTAAACCTTCTACCAATTTCTAAATGGACAATTAGCAAGTATAATAATGCTGCATCTGGAAAAAGTGTACAAAGATTAGATGAATGTAACACTAATTTCACTTAGATTGGAAGAGCACAGCAGCACAAAAGGAAATCACAGCTAACAATTCTTAAAAACTGGGGTTTCCCAAAAGCAGTAAATAAGATCAGATCCTAAAGCTCTCACAATAAGTCTGCTCAGTCAACTGACTTCTCAACAAAAAAGGATGAAGAAAGAGGTCTGTAAAAATAGGCAATAAGCCCTGGCTGGTGTGGCTCAGTGGACTGAGTGCTGGCCTGCAAAACAAAGGGTCACCAGTTTGATTCTCAGCCAGGGCACATACTTGGGTTGCTGGCCAGGCCCCCAGCAGGGGGTGTGCAAGAAGCAACACAGTGATGCTTCTCTCCCTTTCTTTCTCCTTCCCTTCCCCTCTCTCTAAAAATACAATCTTTTTTTAAAAAGGCAGTAAGACCTCGATTCCTTTGAATCATATATTCATCACTATGAAACTAAATGTGACTTTTTAAAGATATCAAAAAATTAACATGGAGATGTTATATTCTTCTACAATCTGATTTTCTTACTGGGGTGCTTAATCAAACGTTATTCTAATAGGCAACAATTCTCATAAATTCAAATATATTTATGTAGCGACTTAAATTTTGAAATCTTTTGACAAATCCAAAAGACAGCCAATTGTGGCATATATGCAGAATTTAACCAAAATATTGTTAATTCTGCCTCCTGAATACCTGTCAAACTGTACACTTTGCCACCTTCACTGGACTACTCCCTGGGTTCAGGCCACCATCTACACCTGGGGGTTACAGCAGTAACAGCCATCTCTCTGCTGCCAGTGATCAATGAATGGGAAGCTCCAATCTGATCACATCACATCTCCTCTACCCAAAGCGCATCAGTGGCTTGCAAGCTTTTCATCATTTGGCCGCCACCTCTCTAACCACTTCTCTTGTCAAACCACCCATCCTCAAGCCCCAAGTTTTCACCATAGGAATTTCTGTTACCTCTGTGTTCCCACCTTATTTTCCTTTTTAAAAGTAAACATTATTGAGATCTTACTACTTGTCAAGAACAATGCTGCATGCTTTACTAATGCTATTTAATCTTCACAAGCAAATCATGTAGATACTATTGTCTCTATTGTACAGATAAGGAAACAAGATAAGCAGCTAGCTCAAAGTCGTATCTTTTAGTTCTTTAGCTTCTAACTCCTTTTCAGATCTCTCAAGTGTAGATGTCATTTTCTCAAAAATATTTGTTCTGACTAGGTGCAGTTTAGGGACCTTGTTTGTTTTGTTTCCTTAAAGTAACCATTGTGTTTCCTTCATAACTTCTATACTTTACTATTGAAGTTCTTCTTTAGGCATTTTGTTATCTAGACTTATCAACTCAGTCAGGCCCTGGCTGGTACAGCTTAATGTATTGAGTGCAGGCTGTGAACCAAATGGTCACTGGTTCAATTCCCAGTCAGGGCACATAGCTGGGTTGCAGGCCGGGTCCTCAGTGGGGGCCATGTGAGAGACAACCACACACTGATGTTTCTCTCCTTCTCTTTCTCCCTCCCTTCCCCTCTAACAATAAATACAATCTTAAAAAATAAAATGAAATAAAAATAAAGAAAGAAACTCAGGACAAAGCCCACGTTGGTCTTCACTGTGGTGGAACCCCAGCATCTGGACTACTGATAGTATACACAGTATCTGCTTAAGAAATATTTATTAAATGCCTAAATGGGAACCCCAATGTCCATACCTTACCTAAGCATACAAATATAGAGAATGAATGATGTTATATTGCTAATTTTCAAAATAATGGTAAATAGTATTATAATCTTACCTAAATTAACCTGCATAGATTCTGCTGCCACCTCAAATACCTAATTGGGAAAGATTACACTTGAAATGCTAAAAAGTTACTTACTTTGACATGGGTTTGCTGCCACTGTCCTCCTTTGCCTTCCTTCCTTCTTCTACAGGCTTGAGGTTCAGCAGTGGAGTCACTTCAGCATTGCCATAGCCAGCAAAGGTGATTGCAGCGGTGCCGTTTTCTTCATCTATCTCCTCGATCTCCGCTTCATAACACCTGTAAAGATATCATGGCTGTAAGCAGGTGAGTAAAGGTTTAATACTCAGCCTACAAGACTTATACTGCAGTGATTCAACAATTACATGTGTCTAAAATGGAAGTTCTATAATCAAATAGTCCTTAGACAAAGTTAATGCAGAAGAGTACCTGGAGTCAGCCATCTGCTATCCTAAAAGGAAGTCCTAGTCAATGCTGCCAGGGAAGTCTCCTGCATGTCTACTACATGTGCTTTACTCAATCTCTTTCACAAAGATATTCCTTATAGGAGTAATTTCAGTGCATGTACTTCATAGACATCTAAGACAGCCAACCATTCACTCAATTTTCAAGTTGAGGAAAAAAGAATTTAGATTATTTTTTAAAATATCCATTCATTTTCCTCTGCTTTTAGTTTTTCTTTTCTCTAGAATCCTAGCCATTCTTCTGCCCCAAAATGTAATGCAAAGCTAAAAATAAAACTGTATTAATTGTAACCACCCAAGAATCAAATTGGCTCTATTAACCATATTGGCTATATAGAAAGATTAAAATAGGGTAGTTTAAACTGAATAAAAACATCTTACCATTGTATTTTATTATTTCATGTTATAGTTAGTTTTTTTCTACACTTACTGTCCATCTTCACTCCAGATTGCCATACACTTGTCCCCTACTTTCCATGAATGAGTAGGCTGAGCAGAAGCAAAACAGTCTGAACTTGTAAGAGTTTCTGAAGGTTGAGTTGACAGAAGATCTTTGGTTAATTCTATAACTTCCTAAAAAGGAAAAACAAAAACCGTAACACCATTTTTATAATTCACATTGTCACCTATTTTCAACAAGCAAGTTCTTTCATTTTTTGGTGACAGCTCTCTCACCATATAGCACTTATTAAGCATTCTACACATTTAATTGCAGTTTGTAACAATATAATAATGTAGGTACTGTGATTATCCCCATGTAGAAACTGAGATAGTTATTTTATACAGAGGTGGACCTGGGATTTAAACCCAGACAGCCACCTTTCAACTTAGTTAACCTCAAATACTAATAGAAGTAGGATAAACTTGAGCTTATACCGTGCACTTTTTTTCTAAGTGTCAATTTTGGCTAAACGGGTCTCTGTAAAGATGAGCAAGTCAATTATGCAGGACTAAGCTACAAATAAGATCACTTTAATCTCATATCATTGTCACATATATTTCATGAAACTACTGTTTTATAGAACATTACACTACTATCAACTGCCTGGCCAACATGCCCCATAGCCCCCAAAACATTTGAAGCAGCCTTATTAATAAAAAATGTTCCTGCTTATACACATTTCTACTAAAATACTATAGGCATATATAAAAAGCCATTAGTCTTCCTATTCATTTACTACAAAGTTTACCTCATCTGGGTAAGCTAGTTACCAAGTTATATTTAAAGTATCCCAATACCTTAATGTTAACAAGCACATTAACACAGGTTCATTTAAAAGGAAAAATAAATGCTCACACACACAGGCAAGCGATATCTTTCTGTGTGGCAAATATTTTTAGTAATCCAGGCTTACATTTATTGGCTTCATTCAAAGGTATTTGGCAGGGCTAGTTAAAAAAAAACCGTAAATAGTACAAATGATAGATCTGCTACCTATCTGCTATATTTTTATGGTAATGAAAACTCATATTATGCATCATCTTATTTAAGAACCTACATACATATTTCCCACTACTGCATATAAAATACCTAAAACATCACTTGGTATGTTTAGGGAGAAAAATGAACTCTGTACTGAGTTTTTTCTAGCTCCCGTTGAAGTTTTATAAATAGTAGTTCCGGTTCAGTAGCCAAGAACATTAATTACCTCTTGCCCAAGAGTGTAAATCTTCCTGGCTATTTCTGAAAAACTAATATTTGAGCCTAGAAAGGGAGGGATGTTAAACCCGTGGAAAAAAGTCAGTTTTGTTAATTAAAAAATTTTGTGGAAAAAACAAAAAAATATAAGACTCAGATTTGAATTAAAAATTTAGTATTTTTAATGAAGTTTTATTAGGTGCCAAGTAGCCATTCAAATAACTTTTAATTTGATGTTCCTTTGCAAATAAAGCAAAGAACTTCCAAATAAATATATCAGGTACTATACAAAGGAAAGTAAATCATCTGGTCTTGTTTTTAATTAACCAATGTTAGGGCCAGGAATGTAATCTAATGTAAGCCTGACTCAAGAACCCATACAATCTCCTGAAATGTTATACATGTTATAAAACATTTTCAGAGCCCTGGACTGAAATCACTTTTTAAAAACTCCACAACATTTATTCCTGGTTGTCCTTTGCCATATTTTACACATCCCTCCCAACAAACTATGAAGACTCTTCTGAGTTTTTTTCCTTCACATGTGCATATGGACCAAAGTATCAGAGAAACTATTTTTATGTATGAGGGGGTTCTTAAAGGTACATACCATTAATTACTTTTCCTCCCCCAAGTCTGAGTTCTGAAACTGCTCCTTCATTGACAGATGGGCAGCAGTTACAGTAATCGGCAATTCCAGGAAGCATCAGATGTTGTGATCTACATATCAGCAGGTCAAAAGGGATGCACTCAAGCACTCTGCTTACTGAAGGAAGGCGTTTCGGGGATGCAGAGAGCCACTGTAATATATGAGACAAGTGACTTGACCCCTGCCTCCTTTAGAACCAGTTTTATTCAGCAAAACAGCTTAATAAATTGATTATTTTTGTGATTATCATAGACTGCCTGGGGAGCTTGTCAGCTAGGTAGCCTGGATTTTACTATACCCATTCTTTTAAGTAAAAAAAGAAAGGCAAGGAGAACTTCAGTAGATCTAGATCAATTTGTTGCCTGCTGAGTACATTTATTCTATAGGAAAAACAGTATATGAAAGAAAAATGGAAGCCTTACTGGCAAAATGTAAGTCACTGAAAAAAGTGCAGAAAGAGTATTTGTCATAAATGAAAGGCCAAACCCATTCATAACCAGAATAAGTATATTTCATAAGAGGAACACAAAAAAACAAAAGAGGCCACAAACTCAATGAGTCTGAACAGACTTTTTAGCAAGTATAAAAGCCAGAATTAAATATCAATGACCTGAGGTACAGCCTAGGAAGGAGAGAAGAAAAAAACAAAATATTTAATACCCATTTTAAATAGAAGCTGTAACTGGAGACAACAATTACTAGATAGAAGCAGATATCCAAACACTGTTCAGCATTTTATCTAATCTTAAATGTTGCCTTTCATCTTTGTAGTTTTTAGTTCAAAACAGACCTAAATCTAGTAACCAAAATGAAAATTTTTTTCATGATAGGTTATGAGGAAAAGAAAATGTGATCAAGTTTGGTCAGGAAAACATCCTGTATTATTAGTACTTGAAATGTTAGAACTTAAGCTTCTAAACCTGTGCCATCTAATAAGGTAGCCATATGTGGCTATTAAATTAAATAAAATTAAAAATTCAGGTTTGTAGTTACCTTAGCCATAGTTCAAATATGCAATAGCCACATGTGCTAGTGGCTACAGCACTGTACAGCAGATACAGAACATTTCCATCATTACAGGAAGTTCTATTGTACAGTGCTGTTCTAAATGGTTATACAAAGAGAATGTTTTATAGATAAATGACCCCCAGGGCATTATTAACTCAGTCCTAAGTAAGCCATTTATGTGCTTACTACAAGGCCTACCCCATCGGTCTCTCTCTCTACAGTACTCCCACCACAGATCATGTCACTATATGGCAATGCTGCCCAGGCTCTGACAATCTATTTTAGCCACATTAAAAAGACCTCATAATCATGATGCTGTTTCAACTTTCACTTGCAACTTTGCCTTGACCAGTGCCACACAGACCCTTTCTCCCAATGTACACAATCTTTCATTTTCTTCAAAGAAAAAACAAACAAAAAAAACCCCCCTGCTTTTAAAATGGTAAAAGATAACACAGGCATGCCCAGATCTCTCCTTGAGACAAGAAAGTTAGCCTAGGAGTGGGGACAAGTTTTCCCCAAATATCTCTACCTTACTGACTACCACCCTGAAATCCACTGGCCTGACTTCCATATATTGAAAAGGGGTCCTGTTTTCTGTGTTTTTAAAAATAACGTACCAGTGTTGCAGGTTCGATTCCCAGTCAGGGTACATGCCTGGGTTGCAGGTCATGACTCCCAGCAACCACACATTGATGTTTTTCTCTATCTCCCTCCCTCACCTCTCTAAAAATAATAAAATCTTAAAAAAAAAAAGGTACCATTGTAACGTCATGTAACTTTATCCTAAATATAGAATTTGAACCTGAAAATGTTCAACATCTTAATCATGCCCAGATAAGCTCTTCCAGAATCCTGAATCTGGACCCCCATGCCAAATAATTTTCATTTGTTTGAAGTTCTATTATCCCTAAAATATTAATAATTTTAATGGGCAAAAGATGATAAAAGAGAGAAAAAGGATTACTTAAGACATAGATGATCAAAGTTCTGTATTGACTCAGTAAAGGAAGATCATCTAATCAAAACACCTTTAAAAACCTTCCAAAACATCATGTTCAAAATTTTAAGTTCTCAAATTTGTTAAGATGAAAAGTCATATATATTTACAAATCTTATTGTGTGATGTTTTTATTAATCAACTTAGTATTCTGCAAAATAACAGATATTTACTATTATGGTTTGATTTGTCTTGAACCGCCCCCGCCCCCCAACCAGGATGGGTTTTTAAAAGTAGGTGTCACACCTCCTGAATTCCTCTGTGACAAAAAAAACAAGTTAAGATCCCTTTCACATAGATTCAATTTAACTTCAACAAGTGTCAACAACTATACAGTAAAACCTATACTTAAGTTCAAATATTATATAATGTTTACACAGAAAAGTATCTTTTATAATGTGTTTTCAATACAAGGTGTTACCCACTAGCTTTGACACACACTCCCGTTTTCAAAGAATCTTGTGGCATTAAAAAGAATCTTAATCAGGTTTTATTTTCCTCCTTCAATTTTAGTTACTCTTTGAACTAAATCCTCTGCCAGGTCATTATATGTAAAAGCACTCCCCACCGTAAAGCTATATGTATCTCTTCTCTAATAGGTTTGGCAGACTTCTAAAATAAACTTATTTTTAAAAATCGTAAGAATACAAACTTACGTAACAAAGGACAATGCGCCACTCATTTTGATGTATGCAAATTGAGGAAGCAACCCTACTTCTACAAGCCATATATTCCTGTGGGAATATACACAAAAGGAGGGGTAAATACCACCTTCCAAGGGATGCTTTGGATATCCAGAGGATAAGCAATATAAATCATTTGAAAAACACAGAACTACTCTTTTTGAATAATGTAACTATTAGTGTCTCCTCATACTTACTTGTAAATCTTTCTTTAATTTTAGTAAATCTTCATTTTCTCCATTTCCAGACAATGCAGCTTCAACTTGCTGGAGTTGAGCTTTGTAGCTTGCCAGCTGTTTTGCTAGATCCTCTGACATCTGAAGAGAAAAAAGGGTAAGGTCATGAAAACCGAACAAAACAAAGCAAAAGCACCATAAAGAAAATAGTTCCCTGTCTGCCTGAATTAACCTTACCAATTTTGCTCCCAACTCACAATTCTCTGCAACTTAGTGTAGCACCATCACCTCTACTGGTTAGTTCAGAGAAAAGCTGTCTCTCTGAGCCAAACCACAAACTTCAAGGGAATGGATTCTGAATATTACAGACATGTCAGATACATTCTATACGGAAAGAGAAAAGAAAACACTTAGTGATGAGGGGGGAAAGAGAATTTCTCATTTTCTTAAAACTCCTGTAATAAGGAAGGCACTGTGTTAGGCTCAATTAACAGGGTTGTCATTCACGACAACCCCGAAAAAGCACTAAAGCACTCATCTGTTGCAAGAGTTGAGACTCCAAAAATATATATAAGCACTAAAGAATACTTCCAAAGCCAAATATAAGTGGCTTTTAGATTAACTACACAAATAACTCCCTACACGCACTATTCAATTAGTGAGTGTGTTTAGGCGCTCTTCTCCGAGCAGACGTATTTCCTTCAATAAAAGAAACAGCCCAAGTCCGCTCCCATTTAGGTATCCTAAGGAACGTGCCTTTCACCAAATCCGGATCCTCCTCCTCCTGAGCATAAGATGTCAGCGAATCCTTCCTCGAGGAGCAACAAACGCACAGGGTTTCAGAGGACCCTTCCCTGTCTTCCAGTTCCCGTCCAACGACAGCCCGGAATCTGGAAGGGCTCCAAGGCGGCGAGAGGAAGCCGGGCTGCTCCCCTATCCACGCAAGACCCCCAAACCCGCCACAACTTGGCTGATTATTTCAGATCTCCAAAGCCAAACATCACCTCCCACGGAAACCGAACGCACGGAAGCGATCGGACGCCCGCGGGCCCGGGACCCCACAGCCCCAAAGAGGCTCCGCCCGAAACTGTCGAGGTTGTCCTTCAGAGGCCTCCCGCGTCCCAACCCCACCCGACGGCCTCCCCGGGTTAGCCAGGTTCTCCGCCACGGCCCGGAGGCTCCAACCGGGGCTGGGAGAGAAAGCCGGGGCTCCCGATACTCCTGCCGGGGTCCGGACCTTTCCAGCGCGGCGGGCAACTCCGCCTCGGGCCTCCTACGACTGGGAAGAGGCCGCGCCCGGCGAGGCCTTACTCTCTCCTACACCGAGTTCGTTACCTTGCTTGGGGTTGGGGACGGGGCGGCGGGAAGAGGTCGGGGCAAATGAGCCCGGGGGTGACAGCGGCGACAGTGGCGGCGGCAGCAGCAGCAGGAGCAGTCTCCTCGACGACAACAAGGCGACAGTCTGGGAAGAACTCGGCCGGCAGTGGGGGGGAGGGGAGGAAAGCCGGGCACTGGCAGGAGGAAGACGGAGGCGGGTGAAGTTTCGCGAGACGTTAAAAACCCTCGCGAGACCTCGCTAGACTCACGTGATTCTTGGCGCCCATTGGGCCGTCTTCCCTTATCACGTTGAGGACGCGGAGTGGGCGGGGTTTAGTAGGAAGGAAATGGCGTAGCTGGGCTGCGCCCGGCGCCGGCTGTAGGTTCGTTTTATTGGTTCCGGCTTTGGGGGGAGGGGATGTCGTGGGTTTGTTCTTTTGGTTTGGGGGGCTGTCAGTCCTTTCTTGAGGTTTCCGGGTGGTAATCGTGTGTATCTCCTTAGGCGAGCAGTGCTGGGAGATGGGAATTATGGGGTTTAATGCAACATTCGTACCAGTTGGTTCTCAAAGTGTGGTCCCTTTACCAGCCGCATCAGCATCGCCTGGTAATCTATTACAAATGCAAATTTTCAACACCCCCCCCCCCCAGACGTGACTCAGAAACGCTGGGGATGGGCTCTGCAACCTGTTTTAACAAGCACTCCAGGTGAACAGGTAAACCCGGCGTTGGCTCAAGTTTGAGAACCACCGCTTTTTATAATAATCGCAGTAGTAGCAACAAAAAAACCTGAATTGTGGCAGAACCTGTTGGAGTGATGATTTGTTTCAAACCTATTTTGTTAGAACCTATTTGGTTTAAATTAATTATATATGTTGATCTCTCTTGATAGGGAACAATCACGAAGTTATAGTCCTGGGTGATAAATAGTGGTGTAAGTAATTACGTTTATGTTTAAAAGAAATGTCCGTTAAGTTTGTGTGTTTCTAATGATATATTACTTATGAACGGATAAGTTCACAAACGTAGCTAGAGATTTGAAGTGAGAGCCAGATGTTTTCACTGATTATGCTTTTTACTATTTACCATTTTTATACGTACATTTTCCCCAATTAAACTAGTTATAAAAAAAGATAAAGACCCATGACACAAAGAGGCTACTATATGAATGCTAAAAAGGCTACTACATAAATACTAGAAACTAGTTGTAAAGAAAAATACAGACTTGTGACACAGGCTTGTGATATGAGTATCAGAAGAGAGGGTCTTAAGAATAACATCTTGCCTTAGTGCCTTCTTGGTTGGTTGGTTGGTTGGTTTTTCCTTGAAGGGGCCTTCCCTTTTACACCCATGTCCCTCCTATTGAGACAGATAATTTACAAGATGGAAACCAGGTTTGTAATGACGAGTTGACTATTTGCAAGTCAAAGACTTCCTCTGAAAATGCTGCAGAGGGCAGCAGTGTGTAGCTAAAGGGGGAAGACAAACCAGAAAGATGAACTTTTCCTTAATATATAGTAGAAATTTGTTTAAAATATAATGTTTTTGATAACTGCTCTTATTCTAGTTGTATTTATAAAATTAACCCCAGGAGGATCTTTCTTGAATATCAAGTGAAATTTACAGTTGTGTAAAAGTCTCTCAAATAACTCTTCATGAACCCCTCCAGATCTGAAAATAGAGAAATATTTGTTATAAGCTCCAGTATAGGATTGTTTTTTATCATCTTGATAGTTTTTGCTTTCAGGATTGCTTTTAATCTCTCCGTCTATGCAACATAGATTATACTTGGGAAGAAAAGCTGTATTGAATATTGGTTCCTCACAGAGAGATTGTGATGGTAACAGTTGTATACCAGGTACCATTTTTACATGTATTCATTAAATTTTCACGATGATTCTGTGCGCAGTGAAAGACAAAACTGGAGCAAATATGAGCTCTGACTTAAGAGTGATACTTTAAATAGGTATTCTGACTTCCCACCTCCTTTGAAGTGTCAAAATATACTTTCAAGTGTCTGATTTTTAAAACATTCTCATTCAGATTTAATCATGTTTGTTCTTCAAAAAGAACAGTATTTAAAATCTCTAGTTCTTTAAGCCTGGTATTTATTTAATTGAAACCCAGTGGTAAATGAAATTTAAAGACTCCAGATTATCATTAGAATACACAGCTATTTCACTTTCACTTCCCTTCTCAAAGAAAATTTTAAACTGCTAAAGAAAATTAAAGTATAGCAGCTGCCTTTGGAAATGTGCCAGCCCACTGCAGGGCACAATAAACTAATACATGTTAGTTAAATAGGAGATTGCATTCTTTAATTTAGCTTTTATGGTATTCCTTCCTAACTAAGAGTGGCCCCAGATTTGCCTACATTGTTTGCTCTTGACAAATGCCTAAGGAGATGAATTAGAGATATGTACATAGTCATAATAACTGCTTATGTCCTTTGTCCTCTTTAGTCAGAATAAGTATTTTGAATGTTTGCATGGAGATATGCTGCAGGGCAAGCTATTGGCTTTTTGTACTTACTGAGTATTTTCAGGTACAGTGCATTGAAAACATACGCTGGGATGACTCTTACAAGACCTCGTTTGTTTAAAGGTAATGGAAAAACAACCTTAAATAGATGCTGACCAGTGCAGGTGCTCGTCAGTCATAGCATTCCTGATTTTGTTCACCTAAGTCTGCACTGCCTTGCTAGTCTCAGGTATGCATTTTCATCTGTTCTGTTTCATGTGTACCACTAAAGAAGAGGAAAATGTGCCACTAAAAGCAGAAAGCAAGGATTCTTTCAGTTTGGAAAAGATTATAATCAGAGGCTTTACCAAGATCAGAAGAGGAAGAGTCATTCAAAGTTCTTTAGACCTATTTGAAAGTGGTGTTTAATAGTACTTTTACATACACTCTTTGTGGGATATATTCTGAGGGCAAAAAGAACAACAAAAAAAATACCATCACAGATGTATTGCTAAATAGTACTACTGGTGATGTAATTTTGAAACTCATGTCTAGTATAGATGAAGTAAATAATATACATTGTTTAAAACCCTTAAGAGGAAATAAAAATAGAAAATAGTTTGGGGGGAGCACTCTGATGACTTGTTTATATATAGATACAAGGTCCGGCACAAATAACGCCCCCTTTTAATTATAAAAATCTTTTATTACAAAATCATAAGCATGTAATTCTATAACAGAAATATCATACTCAAACACACTGTATGACATTTTAGGTGAAATGTTCAACCTGCTGTCCATTTCCTGCGTGACATTCACGTTCCCTACCAACCACACTCAAGCGAGCCCTACTTCTACCAGATCCTGTATATTTCTTAGATGTAATGTGACTCCAGTGGAGAGTGCCCCATATCTTGATATCTAGATGCCATCCCCCACAAAAGAAATAGCATGTCTCGGAGAAATGGTTGATTTCAGGTCTCAGATCCAGAAAGTACCAAAGTGAGCCTAGAACATCTTGCCAGAAAGCAAGGAAGTGTCCCCAGACTAATAAGATCAAGTCAAAAAGTCACAGACCAGCTAGAGGGGACTCCCCTAGCCAAACGTGAGTCAATATGAGTCTTAAAAAGAATAATGACTGCCATTTATTATCAAAGCATTGAGTATGTTTTTAAAATCCATAAGTCCAGAGTGACACTCAAAATCAAAGGTGGGGGAGGGATTGTTTTTCCTTATAGAAGAATGCCAGCCAATAGATGTAGATGAAGTAATAGAAATGGAAAAATTACCATGTGCAATCCCCAGTGATTTGGGCACAGGTCATCCACAGAAGTTAAAACCCATCTTATAAGAAGAGGCAGGGAAAAGCAGGATGTTCACACTGTCAGAGTATCACCCCACAGTGTACTTAATTACAAAGGGGAAGATACACCTTATAATGAAGAAATTCAGCGGTCACCAACTTAACCTAGTGATCACACCACCACTAGTGGTGGAACAAACTGACTGCATAGGCCTTATGATTGGATGCAATAATGATGTCCCAGTATCACCTGTGAAGGGATCTTACCAAAATACTTAACCTGAATATAATCAAGCCTTTTATTTTAAAGATTGTATTTATTTATTTTTAGAGAGAGAGGAAGAGAGGGAGAGAAACATCAATGGGCAAGAGATATATTAATTGGTTGCCTCTTGCAGCCCCCAACTGGGAACCTGGCATGCAACCCAGACATGTGCCCCAACTGGGAATCAAACCGGTGACTTTTCCGTTCACAGGCCAGCACTCAATCCACTGAGCCACACCAGCCAGGGCCAATCAAGCCTTTGGACCCAACTTCCAGTTTCCAGGAGATACAGGGATAGAGGAACAGTAAAAGGACTCTGAGGGGAGAGTCAGGCATATCCAGAATGTGGGACATTCCAAAAGAAGATGCCTAAATTATTCAAAAGTCAATGTCATTAGAAATAATGGAAGACTGTTTTAGACTAAGACAAAGGACAAATCAATTAAATGCAATTGGGTAAATCTTGATTGAATCTTGGTTTGGAAAAATAAAACTGTAAAAGAAACTTTGAGGACACTTTAGGAAATTTGAATATGGACTGGATTTTGGATAATTGTTAATTTTATTAGGTGGGAAACTTGCCTCGGTTACTTAGGAAAATATCCTATTCAGGTATTTAGGGATGAAGTGCCACAACACCTGTAACATAGCTTCAAATGGTTCAGCCAAAAAATTAGGTTCTACAATATTCATGTGTGTATGAACATATATGTATTTGTGTACATTATATATAGAGAGAGAAAGAATTAAAATGTGGCAAAAGGTTGAGTGTCACTATAGGAGGACATACGTGTTCATTGTACTAGTCTTTACACTTTTCTGCATGTTTCAGATTTTTCAAAATAGAAAGGAAAGAATTATTCATAGGCTAGCTTAGAATAGTTTTGAGGGGTGTTGTATGTTTGGAGAATGGCGGGGGAAAACAGCAGACAGTTGAGCGGAACTCTAGGAGCTAGCAGTAGCTTAACAACTGAGAAGTAACATTGAATATTACAGAAACCTCTGTGGTTGTCAGGAACAAAAGGCTGTAAAAAGCCAGATGGGTCAAGGCCTAGCAGGAAGATGTGGGCAGTGGAGGCCAAAGCAGTCACAGGATCTCTTTGAAGGCCAGGAAGGAAAGCATGAGAAAGAATTACTTCGACTTCCCCACATACAGGAGAGATTCCGGTGGGTCTTGCTGTCTGATGTGGTGACGGGCTTTTTTCATTTTTTTTGACTTTCTCGTAATAGCCTCCAGTGGTAGTCTTAAAATTGTCCTTCAAACGGAGTTAACTGGACTCCTCAGCACAGTCCTCCAAAGCACCCTCCTGATTATTGACCAGGGTGTTTCCTACCAGTAAGTTACCAGTTTACTTATCTAGAAAAAGTTTATCGCAGAAAAACCTTGGAACATTCCACATCACCTTTATGCACGGTGGGTAATAGAACAATCTTCTTTTTTAAAGATACTTATATCCACCAACAGGTGGTAGGGGACATACATAGGTTTACAAATGTAAAGAGGAAAAAGACAACTAACATGACTTTGCAGAAGCCAAAATGAGACCCAGATATTTGCCACATTAAGACTATTGGCCCATAGTTTGATATAGTCACATTTAGCCATTTTATTGATACAGTTTCAACAGTTGTGGGTGGGGGGGACAACTGCAAAATGGAGACCTTAATGCTCAAAGAGCCCAATAGGTGGCAGTGGGGACACAGGCATCTTTTGACATCCGATTGTCTCCTGCCCAGTGATGAAGCCTTAGTGAAGGGACATTGCCAAGCAGCTCTGTGGGGCAGTGTGACAGGGAAAAACAAGCAGCCAAAAAACTGTGGTTTCAAGTGTCCAAGTAATGAAGAACTGACGGTCACCTGCACTCCTGCTCCTGGTTTTAATGTACACGTTTTTATTGGCCCTTGCTATGATTGTTTTAATAAAATAACTTCACATCCAGAGTCCTTTAGATCATCATTTGTGTGTTGTTTACAGCATCTCTGTGTTGTCAGTTTTAGAAAATAAGCCAGAAGTGTGCCTTGTTGTGTTTAAGGCATCCTCATTCTCTGTAATTAGTACTCATGAAAGGCTGTTTGTGGACCTGGTAGGTGGCACAGGTTGTGTTTCCAAGGAAGAGTACTCTGAGATTTCTGTGCAAGAAAGAGGTTTGTTGGGGAATGCCCTTGGGAATGTCACCTGTGAGAGGTGACAGAACAGCACTGGGCGGAGGGAGAAGTTGCTGTGAAGCAGTTGCAACAGAGGCCTCAGCCCGTCCTCTAGGGGCTGTGGAGCCGGGAAGGCCCTTCAGAGATGCTCCTCACCCCCTCCCCCGCTTAAGTTAAGGGATCCAGATGCAGACTGCCTTTGTGAAGGGGCTAAGAGCAATTCAGCAGAAAGCTGCCAGCCACCCACTCTCCCTAGGTCTGGGAGGATGAGAACCTTGGTCCTCAAGCGGGGATCTGGGCAGCCCACCACAGCATCCCCTATTTTTAGCATGCTGCCTTGCTTACAGGAGTTACTCATATTAGAAACTGTGAAACTGTCACCTTCTCAATATTGTTTCCTTGCATTGAAAGCTGGTGGAAAAATGCCTCAGTATTTCCTGCAGATACCACGTTTGTTTCAAGTTGATTTCTGATATACGTATATTGCTGTAGCAGAGCTTGCTGAGGCCTGGGCAGCTCAGGTACAAAGACTAAGCATTTTCTCTTTTGAAGAATGCTCCGGAAATTTTTGGCACAGTTGGTGATTATTTATTCCAACACATCAAAACCCTTTAGGGTGAATTTTATCTTTTTTAAAAAAATATTTTCTGAAAATAGCCTCTTTGCAGGAAGAAAAATGCATCATCGGCTATTTGTAAAGAAGTTTTTAAATTTATATTTTTGCCTGACTTTGTCTCCTTTTGTATTCTGCGACACTGAGGCTCTTCCTAATCATTTTTCAGTTTCAGCTGAAGGAACCGTTTCTCCCCTTATGCAGCAGTCACTGGACAAACCCCACCGCCTCAGTCTTTTGGGCGTATTCCCCCTCTTCGTTCCGCAGACCAGGCTGTCATCATTTCTCGGCCAGCTTGGTGCAATCGACTCAGTATGGGATTCCTTCTCTGAGATGCGTCTTCCACGCATGGGTACCAGATTGATCTTCTGGGAACACTAATCTAAACATGCCTACATGAACCTGTTAAACTCTCAACTTGTTAGCCCACCATATAAGGCCATGGACGATAGGGCCACAGTCTGCCTCTTGGCCTGAGCGCTGACCACATGCACATACCCCATGTACAAACCCTCCGTGCTCTCGGTTACCTCACTGGTTAGCCTCTCATGCTTTTTCCCACTTTCCTGCCTGGAGGAATATCTTTGAAGGCCCAATTCTGATGGATCATTGATGACTGCCCACCAGCTTTCACAGATAGATCACCTGGCTTCTCTCTTCTCCCTTAATGTTTCCACATCTAGTCAGGGCACCCTGGACCATTGGTGTGTAGAACAGAGCACCTCTAGGCATGCCATCCAAAAGGCAGTGATGATACCTTGTTCTTCTTTACATCTTTAACACTCGGCAAGGTGTGCCTGGCACTAGTAAAATAGAAAACTTGGAAGAAGCAAACTTTTGATAGCAGTGAACATATTTGACTTTGGAAAATATTCTAAAGATGTCTTGTAATTAATGTTATATTTCTCTGGCATGTGGGCACATGATATCGGTTTCTTCATATAAGGAATTAATATTTTGAAGCATTTTCTTGGAGAGAACTTTTTATTTTTTTTAAGACTTTATTTATTTATTTTTAGAGAGAGGGGAAGGGAGGGAGAAAGGGGGGGAGAAACATCACCTGTGGTTGCCTCCCACGTACCCCCCACCCATGACCTGGCCCGCCGCCCGGGCGTGTGCCCTGACTGGGGATCTAACTGGCAACCCTTTGGTGCTCAAGCCAGTGCTCATTCCACTGAGCCACACCATCCAGGACTTGGAGAGAATTTCTGATTGATCCTAATGAGTGGTGTGTCTCTTTGCAGGCAGTTAAAAGTGATTTTTACATTTCTGTTTAGTGGTAAAGATACATAGATAGGAAAAACAGGATTGTAATAGCTTGATTATAAGCAGTTTAATCAATGTATTTCTGGTTGTTGTTTTCAGTGTTACTGATTAGCTGCCTAATTTGATGATTTCTCCATAGCAGAGTGAAGTAGAATCAATTAACCCAATAGTCAGTGGGAGTGCAACACTCATGCAGCCGAGACAAGAAAGTGGCCACAGTTTATAGATTTGTGAGGCCATTTGTCTTGTGGTTTATGAAAAGTATTGAACACAGAGCCCATGTTTACTTACTCTCTTTTGTTATGACTGGTAAAAGCGCCCGTGGTAAAGTCATAACATGGTAAAGTCATGTTAATTTTTCCTGTCACATCTGAAAGAAAAAATGAGAATATTTCCCTGTATTCTCTTAAGACAAACGAGTTATTGTGAATATACTAGCTGCTTCTAGCAGTTTGTGAATCTAGATTAAATGGTCATGGGCTTTTCTGGTTGTAATTGACATTCTGTTTTGTCTTACTGTTTTTCCTTTGTCTTGCTCCCAGATCTATTTTATGATCAAAGGAAAGTAAGTCAGCACGTTTGACTGGCCCTTGAAACAGCGCACCGGACCTGCGATCTGTAGTTCTGGTGTGGATCCTGCCTCTCACTAGCTGTGAGGCCTGCAGGAGGAAGACCCTAACTTCAGGGGGCCCACGTTTCGTAACCAATGTTTCCTTGCAGCCCTGAGACTCGGATTCTTAAATTTATAGGAAGTCACAAAAGATGACATACAATTCTCCCTAATTAACTGTACATAGATAGTTACTTGATCCTATCCCCATCCGTCGTCCTTCCTGTGAATTTCTACTGAGGTGTGTCAGGGCTACATTTTCTAACCGATATTAGTCCTTTGATGCTAAGCACTAATAAGCAATTTCCATGTATGAAATAACACTGCATGCCCCGCCCGCCGTCCCACCCCAGCCAGCTCTCAGACCTAGGCATCTGCTGTAGACTCAGTACGTGTTAGCTAGAGGAGGAAGCTCAGGGACTCTACACCTGTCTGTTGAGTGTTGACTTCTCCTTTCACTTTACAGAGAAAAGAAAGGTCATTTGGCAACAACTTCCTTTGATAATTTCCCCCGCCAGCACATGTAGCTAAAAATTATTTGTGTTGATTCATCCTTGAAAAGATTTTTCGATGACTATATTAAAATTTAAATCATGTGTACAGTGAAAGCATCATTAAAAAATTAAAGACAAGCCACAGACCATGAGAAGATATTTGCATAATTAGTAACCGGAATATTTTTTAACATCCTATGTGTCAGTCCTGGCTGGTGTGGCTCCGTTGGTTAGAGCATTGTCCCGTAATGGAAGGGTTGTGGGTTGGACTCCCAGTCAGGGCACACACCTCGGTTATGGGTTCGATCCCCAGTCTGAGCATGTGCAATGTATGATCCAGGTCTAGGCGCGTATGGGAGGAACCAATTGATGTGTCTCTCTCACATTGGTATTTCTCCCTCCCCCCTCCATCTCTCTCTAAAAAGCAATGAAAAAATGCCCTCAGGTGAGGATTTTTAAAAATCCGATATATCAGTAAGAAAACCCAATGGAGAGCAAGTTGGCCTTATCTAGTAAGTAGAAAGTGGGCACCAGCACTTCTATTCTGAGAGAAGCTCTTGCATGTGAAATAAGGAAACATTAAATTTATTACAGCTTTGATTAAAAAAAACAAAACTTAAAAATCAACCTGAATGTCCACCAACAGAAAAATAGAGAAAAAAATGTGGTACATTTAAGTCCACAGATGAATAGATATTCATGAAATTAATAAGTGAATGAACTAGAGGTACATGTATGAACATGGGTAAATCTCAATAATATTCAGCCAAAAAAAGCAAATTGTAGGATAACGTGTGCAGTAGGAGACCACTCACACAAACTTGAAAGGCGTGCAAAAACGCGTTATTTAGGGGAATCCATGTATAGTAAAGGCGTGAGCCCAGGCAGGGAATGAAAAGCACTGAGCTTTGTCTTTGGAGAAGGAGGGGTGTCGGCATCGGAGATTAGTATGCAGGAGGCTTTCCACTACGCGTGTAACATTTCACTTGTAATATGTAATGTTTACTATATGTCTTCATTTAAAAACGTAATTTCTATACGTGGCCTCTTTTTTACACCTTAGGAGAAGGTACCCATGCTGCAGAAGCACGGCTTGGACAATGACATTGTTAGTAAAAGGTGCCGACACAGCCCCACCTCAGGACTTGGGAGTTGGAGGGCAGAATGGCCCTCTCGGTCGGCGGCTCGCATATGGGACAAACCCTACACAGCCATCCGTAGCAGCCTCGACTGAGTATCACACTTGACTCTGTGCTTCAGACAAAACAAACTCACCTCCCTCAGAGTCAGGGTCAGAGTCAGGGTCAGAGTGAGGTCTCCATCGTCCCACCCGAGGCAAACCTCGGCAGCAGGGCTGAGCTCAGCTCCCCCTCTCTTCTGTCCTGTCCCATCATTCCTGCAGCTTCCGCCTTGCTTCCCCACGGCTGCCCCAGCCTCTGACCATGTGTTTCTAGTTGCTGCCACTCCTGCCCACTGTGGTCCGCTTTTCTCTTCCACCACGTCACTGAAGTGTCTATCATCCAGAGTCGCCAAGGCCCTCTGACTCTCAAAGTCCAGAGGTCCACTCTGCAGTTCTCACCTCACCTGACCTTTGCAGTGTTGAACACCGTCCTTATAAAAACTCCTCTTGTGACTTCTGTCACATTTTTCTCTCTTGAGTTTCCTCCCTTTGGCTGCCAGGACCTTGGTCTCTCTTATAGGCTCTTGTTCTGCCACTCAGTCTGTGAATGCTAGTATTCCCTCCTCATTCATGTTTTCTCTTTACTTTCTTCTACTCAAGTGGCTTCCACAGTTACTTAGCAATTATTTATTGAACGCGTACTCCCTGCCAGGCTGTTTTCCCAGTCCTAGGGATGCAGCAGGGACAAGGCCTTGCCCTCATGAGCTCATATTCTAGAGAGAGGAGACCGACAGCAAGTGAGAAAGCAGATCTGTAATACTTACATGGTGCCAAGTTCTATGGAGGAAAAGGAGAGTAAGGGAAGAGGTGGTGCAAAAGGAGGGGCTGGGTTGTATTCATTTTATAGCACATGGTCAGGAAAGACTCACTGAAAAAATCAGCTCTGGGGCTGCGCCCTGAAGGGAGTGAGAACTGTGAACCATGTGGCCGTCTAGTAGAAGACCATCCTGTGCAGAGGGAATGGCAAGTGCAAAGTCTCTGAGTTAGGAGTGTTCCAGTTTGGGACATGTTGCGTTTGAAAGGCCTGTTATACATGCGGATGGAAACGCCAGCAAGTCGGTTGAGTATCCCTATATGGCCGTATCTGTCTCTCTCTGTTTCCCAGCACTAGAATACAAGCTCCGTGGGGACAGGGTCTTGTCACCGCTGCATCCCTAGCACTGGCATGGAGTAGGTGCTCAAGAAATATTTAATTGAATGTTGAGACAACTTAACCTCTAGGTCAGTATCAAAAGTTATAACATAGGTATAATTGTAATCCCCAAAGAAGATGAAAGATAAAATAATTCAGAAAAAAATTTTAGAAAATAATGGCTAAAATTTTTCCAAATTTGATAAAAGACTTGAAATTTTACTTCCAAGAAGCTTAGTAAACCCCAAGCAGGAAAAGTAAATTAAATAAAACAAACTAAAGCTAGGCATATCATACTCAAACTGCTAAGAGCCAAAAGATACTTAAAAATACTTAGGGAGCCCTGGCTGGTGTGGCTCAGTGGATTGAGTGCTGCCTATGAACCAAAGGGTTACCAGTTCGATTCCCAGTCAGAGCATATGCCTGGGTTGTGGGCCAGGTCCCCAGTAGGGAGCGTGCAGGAGGCAACCACACATCGGTGTTTCCCTCTCTTTCTCCTTCCTTTACCCTCTCTCTAAAAATAGATAAATAAAATCTTTTAAAAAAATACATAGGGAGCACTATGTGCAAGTTACATTTTTTTTGGCCACTGGAATAAAAAAAATGCACAGGATAGTGTAGTCCCTCTACTCACAGCTAACACATTTCTTAGATCATATTTTTAAATATCAACTGACAAGTACCTGGATGAGCTACCTCTCATACATATGTCTGAAATAGAATTTATATTCTTTTATCCAAAGTTGCTCCTTTTTCTTTTTTCATTTTGGACTATAAAGCTCTTTTTAGTTAAAGTATAGTTGACATACAACATAATATTAGTTTCAGGTGTATAACATGGTGATGATATAACATAGTGATAACATAGTTCACATCTATGCACCTTACAAAGTGATCATCATACTGCCTTTTTCAAGAATGATGCCACTGCCACTCTCCTACAAGAGGGAAGCCTAGAGTCCTGGGCTCATCCTTTCCTTCCTTCTCCGCCTCACTGGGGCATCCACTTTATTCATTGCATCAGTACATAGCTCAAACCCTTTCCCCCGCACAGATGCTATCTTAGTTCAGTCTTTTATCATTTATAGCCTGGAAGCCTCCTAAATTGTTATCTTGCCCTCTCAGCTGCCAGAATCGTTATTTTGTCAAGTCACTTTCCAGTTCTTAATTTTCCAGTGGTTTTCCATCCCTTTGGAAGTAGTTTCTGTAGCTTAGCGTGACCTAGAAGGTCCTTCAAGGTCTGGGCCGTGCTAAAATCTGCAGGCTTAGTCATACCAAATCACTTGCAGCTTTCTGAATGAGCCATGGTATCAGACCTCTGTGGCTTTGCCAATCTTTTTTTTTTAAAGCAATAACTTATTAGATCAAAGAAAATTGAATCCTACATTGGAAGGTGAAAGCCAAAAATCATACCACCAAATGTCCTGAGGGCTCCTTTTTTTTCTTTAAAAAAAAATTTCCACGCTACCCAGAGAAGGGCCCACACGGTGTTGGTCTCAGTTCCCATGTAACTTACAGGGAAACTTTCACATTGTCCAGAGCCTTTAATGCCCTGCAAATGAAGGAGGAGGATGTCCCCTAATTCCTTGCAGCAGGAATCCACTTAGAGGGCACCAACCTTAACATCCAAATGGAACGGAACATCTGCAAAAGGAAAAGGGACGGTATCTAAACCATGAATCTGAAGAGAACCTGAGAGGAGCTTCTGCTGGTAGTTCATGCCATTGTTGCCATTTGTTGGGAACCACCCTGCCTGGTTTCAGAAGCTGTAACCCCCACCAAGGCTAAGGCTGAGGGAATGACCTTGAACCATAAGCCACCAAGGAGACAAAAGCTTATCTCCCTGGCAGGAGTGCTGCTTCTGCTCCTTTTCATCCATAACTGGTCCTCAATGCTTGGTTGGTTAGCCAATGATGGGTAAGATTCCCAAAGTGGGGAACAATCTAAGACAGGCACAATCACATGGGAGGCCCCCAAGGAAGGACTTGGGGGGTGGCTACAGCAAAAGGGGGTGATGGATCCTCGCCCCTCAGCTTTGACAAAGCCTGAGTCCTCACTGTCTTCAAGGAAACTCCTAATCTCTTGGCTGTCTTACTTCCCTTGCTCCACCTAAGCCTGAAACAATGACAGAGGGTGATACAGCCCTGTGCTGGAAAGGGCAGGTTCCCCAGGCAATCAGGCCTAAGAAGGAATATGTAAAACCCTGTGAAACCTGCTTTGTTTAGAATGCTCTTAATTAAATGATAAGGGTCCAAGCAAGAAGTAAGTTTGTTACTCAAAGTTTTACAGCTCTTTAGCTATCTGACCCTGACTCAAAATAGGCCCTCAGAGCTCATTGTTATCTATTATTTGATCCTTACCTCCTGGCAATGAGTATTGAGCTTTACCTGAATTCTTGTGTAAACAAACCCAAAAAAAGCCCATTGAGGAACAGGCTCCTGGCCCTTCTCCTTTGAGAGACTGGCCACCTTTCCTCCCCAAGCAGATCATGTCTTCGTAGACTTATTCTCACCCATGGCAGCCCAGGGAGCCCTATGGGCAGAACCCCCCCACAGCCATTGAAAGCCCTGTCTGTCATACGGTCCAGGAATACTGGCCAGCAAGCAGTGCTGATGTTTGCTGTGGAACCACTCCTATTGCCAGCTGCTTCACTCCTGGAACCTTCACTGACCAGATCCAGGCTGCCTTCCTGGAGCCAAGACTTCTGGTGGTTACTGATCCCAGGGCTGACCGCCAGCCTCTCATGGAGGTGTCTTATGTTAGCCTGCCCCCCACTGCTCTGTGTAACACACCGTCCTCTGCACTATGTGGACATTGCCATCCCTTGCAACAACCAGGGGCTCACTCAGTGGGCCTGATGTGCTGGATGCTGGCCTGGGAAGCTCTGCACATGTGTGGCACCATCTCCTGTGAACATCCATGGGAGGTCAGGCCTGGTCTGTACTGCTACAGAGATCCTGAAGAGATTGAGAAGGAAGAGCAGGCCACTGCTGGAAAGGCTGTGACCAAGGAGGAATTTCAGGGTGAACAGACTGCTCCGGCTCCCAAGTTCAGTGCTGCTCAGCCTGAGGTCACTCGCTGGTCTGAAGGTGCAGGTGCCCTCTGGGGACCTGCTCAGCAGTTTCCTGCTGAAGACTGGTCTGCAGCTCCCACTGCGCAGGCCATGGAATGGGTAGGAACGACCACTGAGTGGTCTTAAGCTGTTCTTCCACAAATTCTTAATAGGATGGGAATAAGGGTAACAGAGAATAGTTTCTAAAAGTAAAAACAAATTTGAATGTATTGGGGTAACATTGGTTAATAAAATTATATAGGTTTTAAGTGTACATTTCTGTAATACATCATCTATATATAATTTTTTTCTTTTTTATTGAATTTATTGGCATGACATTGGTTAATCAAATTATATATGTTTCAGGTGTACAATTCCATAATACATCTTCTGTACACTGTGTTGTATGTTCACCACCTCAAGTCAAGTCACTGTTTATCCCCCTTCATCCCCTCCTACCTTTCCCACCCGCTTTCCTTCTGGTAACCACCATTCTGTTGTCTGTGTCTGTGAGTTTTTTTGTTTTTCATTTGTTTGTTTTTTGCTTAGTCCCTTCATCTTTTTTGCCCAGCTGCACAATTCCCCTCCCCTCTGATAGTGGTCAGTCTGTTCTCCATCTGTGAGCCAGTTTCTATTTTGTTAGTTTATCTTGTTCATTAGATTCCACATATGATTAAAAACATATGGTACTTGTCTTTCTCTGACTAGCTTATCTCACTTAACATAGTGCTCTCCAGGTCCATTCATGCTGTCACAAAGGGGACGATTTCCCTTTTTATGGCTGAATAGTACTTCATTGTGTAAATATACTACAGCTTTTTACCCACTCATTTACTGGTAGGCAACTTACACTGTTTCCAGATCTTAGCAATTGTAAGTAATGCTGCAATAAACATAGGGGTGCATATATTCTTTCAAACCAGTGTTTCAGATTTCTTCATATATATTCCCAGAAATGGAATCACTGAGTCATAAGGCAGTTCCATTTTTAATTTTTTGGAGTAAGTACGTACTTCTTTCCATAGCATCTGGGCCAACCTGCATTCCCACCAATAATGCACTAGGGTTCCTTTTTCTCCACATCCTCACTAATGCTGTTTGTTGATTTTGTTATGATAGCCATTCTGTCAGGTGTGAGGTGACATTGTGGTTTTTGCATTTCTCTGATGATTAATGATATTGAGCATCTTTTTATATGTCTTTTGGCCATCTGTATGTCCTCTCTGGAGAAATGTCTATGGGGGTACCTTGCCCATTTTTTAATTGGATTGGTTGATATTTTGGTGTTGAGTTATATACGTTCTTAATAAATTTTGGACATTAACCCCTTATCAGATGTATCATGGGAAAATTTGTACTCTCATTCAATGGGTTGTCTTTTCATTTCATTAATGGTTTCCTTTGCTATGCAAAAACTTTTTAGTTTGACCTAGGCTTTGCCAATCTTGATCTTGTGTGTGTGTGTGTGTGTGTGTGTGTGTGTAAGATTCTTCTCTCATTTCCTTGGCTAATCTGTACTCATCCTTGACTCCTCAGCTGAAGGATCACCTTTTCTTAGAAAAGTTGCCTGACCCCTTTCTCCAGCTGGAATCAGATGTCCCCATGCTCCTCCTTTGTGATGTCATGGCAGCCTGTGCTTACTCACCTCTATTATACCCCGTGTTCCACTGTATTCTCATGATTGGTTTTCCTTTCGGGTCAGGTCTTATTTGTCTGTAGGTCTCCAGAATATGCCATACAGTAGGTGCTTGATGTTTGTTGAATGAGTGAGTGCCTGAATGAAGTATTGTTTGAATTGATTACCTATATGGATCCTATCCATTTCATAGTCACTAAGATCTTGATAAACTTTCCAAGGTATAAATATCTAGGTGAGAAAAGTAGAAAATAACCTGAGGCAACGGCTTAAGGAGAGGAATTTTGTACACGTGCTTAGGCAAGGAGACCTGAGTAGTGAGGTGTACTGAGCTTACTTTCCCACCAAGAGGACTAAATATTCACCCTCTTAGGTGATCACCTCCTACGATCATCAGTACATGGGTAGACCAGCTGGCTTAAACTGGGAGAGCACTCTTTTAGTGAAACTTTTTTTTGTACTCTTCCCGGCTATATGTGATAGACTAGACTACCTTTATTTGCTTTTTATGCCACCTTTTATGGAATAGTCTCATGCCCATCATTCATATTCCTGGGGTCTTTGCCTCTAACCTATATTCAGTAGGCCCCCTTGTGATTTTTTTTGTAGAATGGATTTAAGCAACTCATTTGCCAAATCAAGGCCCAAATTTTTTCAAAATATTGTCTTTCATTTTCAATCATTTTCACCTTGTCAGCTTGTCTAATCCACTATGAAGAGAAGACTGCAGAGTTGACACTAAGGAAATGATTCTCTCTGACTTAGAAACCAACTCAGACCAAGAAAGATGGTACCACAGAAAGGTTTGGCTCTCCCAGCTGAACAGGCAAGAGTCACCTTTAACTTTGTAGGGAGGCCTCTGCCATAGCATCACCCACGTGTCAGCTGCCCTCTACCACAGGACCGCTCTTGGCTCTGCGCCATCTTCCGTCTTCCAAAGCTGGTCGGGTACAGGGCTGGGAACCAAGTGAGCCAGCTCTTACCTCTGCCCTCACTGGCTTACGCCAGTCCTCTTCTCTGTGGCCTGGTGTTTTCTTTCTAGGGGCTCTCAGGCAATAACCAGTCTCTTCCAAAGTTTATAGTCTGACCCCCTACTTTAAAAGCATGCACATAATTTTTTTACTGCCGAACCTAACCGAACTGCCGAACATTTGTACTTTCTATAGATACCTCTTGATCTACCCAGAGTTCTGACCCTGAGCCCACTTAATACATAGCGTAGGGAGAGCTCTTGAAACCTGGGAGAGGCAATATTCCACCAGAGCGTCCAGACAAGACCACACATGGCAAGCCTGCTGCCCATTCTCTTTCCATCTTTGAGACACTCCTTTAGCATGAGGGAGACCCCTGGAGAGTTCACAATTTAGATGCAGCAGAAGTAGTAACAAAGAAGGTATACCAAAGAAGTAAAATAAGTTGTCAAGAACAATGAGTAATGGTAGAGTTTTTTTTAAAAAAAAATCAATATCTGTCCACATATTTCTATGCATGGGGTGCATCCATCAAAGTGAGTGGGCGACATGCGTCCCAGCCTGGCTGAGCCAGCGCTGCATGACTCACTTTCTGTGCTATCAACAACCTGCCAGCCTCTCGCCTGGGAGTTAGCAAACTCACCGAAGGAAACTCTATTCTGAATCTATCACTAATTGAATCTTTAAATGTAATCCAACTGCCAGCCAATTTACAAACTTCCTCCACATTCTCCTGGTTGTCTCTAACCTTCTCCTAATCACTTTTGCAGCCTAGCTAGATTCGATCAGGTCTATCTTGGTTTCCTTTGAGGGGGAATTAAATGCCTCCTTCTCAAAGATCACTTCACACAGGTTGAGTAGAGCCGAGAGGTGATCTCATAGGGTTTTTCCATCCAATGATGCTAATTTTTAAAACAAATACGTGAAAGCCCCAATCATTGTCTGTTAAAATCCCCTTTGTGCTCGAAGAGGAAGCTTGGTGAATAGTTCCAGCAAAGTGTCAGGAATATCAGATAGCCTGATTCACTGAGTCCTGGAAACAAACCTCAGTTTCTCCAATCAGTGGTTCAAGATGAGAAAACTCTAAAGATGAGAAAAGTTCCCATTCTCACACACTAATATGGCAACAAACCAGAGATCAGTTTGTCCTCTGGCAACCATGACACATGAATTTGACAAGTGTGCCACCTTATTCTAACTGGCTCATTCTGTGCCCTTCTGGCTACATTGCTCCCTAGGGTTCCCTGTTCAAGTCTCATTTGTCTTTGGAGGTCCCACTCTCTCCCAGGAACCGTTCCCAACTCACTGGCTTAGAGGGAGCTTTTCCTCCCCTGAACTCCTCTGGCACATACGTTAAATTTCTTCATTGACATTTAGTGTAAGCTTTCCAGGGTAGGGACCAAGTTGAAATCTTATCGGCATGCCTATGGGGTGGTGGTACTTAGCTTTCAGCACTGGTGTGCAGTGCAAGCTGGGCATCAGAATCACCCCTATCCAGGCCCCAGAACAGACTTTCTGAACCAGAATCACTGCTTGGACAAACCTGACTTAACCCAGGTGGAGAACTGCAACTTTACCATTATGATAAGGATGACATGAGCTGATACATAAACAGCCACTTTTTTAAACTATGGACTTTAATTATAAATGTTAATTATGGTTTGTAATGAATGCTAATGCTGTCCCCTAAGCCCACCCCTACCCCCTAGCTCCTACTCCCTTTCTTTCTAACAGAACCTCCATGTGTTCAGAGGACCACCCTTCCTCAACACAGTCCCCTTGCTTCAGGGGCGGCTCACCCACCCCCAGTATGAGGTGAGGGACTGAGTGGTCTGAGGTCAGATCCATGGTTCAGGATTGAAACTGGCCTTTGAGGAGCCAGAAGAGTGCTGAAGACTTCTGGGGAGGGTCTTCCCCTTGTAGTGAGTTTCGCTCTTTCTCTTGCTGTTGCCCTAGTTGCCACTGTCAACCACCCGTGATCTTTCTGCCTCCCCTCTCTGCCTTCCCCAGAAGGAGCAAGTCTTGGGGAGAACCTGTGGGGAAAAAAAATCTGGGTCCTTAATGGTGGGTCAAGCAAACCTGAGTTAACTGAAGGCTGGACTTCCTCTTATGAATACTAATAAATGCCTAATTGTTTAAGGCAGTTCTATTACTTGTGGCTGAAATATCCTCCCAGATACACTTGTTTTTATTTCCTCGGTCCCAAGTATTAACTGGCATTTTCTCTCTTTAGTACATGTTCTTAATATAGTACATGTTCTTAATATAGAACATGTACTAAAGAATGTTTAGTAAAATGTTTTACTATAATGTTTAGTATAAGCATTAGTTGAATGAATGAATGAACTTGTAGTCATTGAAGAGTATATATGCCAAGTAACTAAACAAAGTCCCCATCATCTTGGATTTTATATTCTGGTGAGAGTAACACTGAATGACACTGCATTTGTGGGTCCGTTTAGCAGCTTCTCTAGAGAAATAAGCTTTATGTTTCTCCATTTGCAGAAAGGAAATGGGTTCAATCAACATAAGTAGATAGAACGGGAACACCTGTTCCAAAGGACCACTGCTTAGAAATGCACCTGATCACCAGAGTGACCTTCTGCAGTTAAAGGAAAAGGAAACAACAAGTGAGATCATGAAGAATACTTGTCTCCAAGTTTATGACTCAAAGGGAAAATACAGGGCTCTCGTTATCATTTCTCAGCCCCAGAGCCTAAGACAGGTAATTGCAGAAGACCACATGGGGAGTATCAATCTGAAAGAGGAAAAGTTGGTTTTAGTAAATGAATGGAATTTGGAGAAGTGAAAATTGACGACATGCTGAATGTCAATCTGTGACTACGTGAAAGGGAATCACAAGAGATAGCAATCCGCTCGTGTCCAGGTCTTCCCTCTGCGTGAAAGTACTGCTTTAAAGATTGCCCAGTGCCAACTTAAACTGGAAGATGGCCTTCCTTAGAGATGTTTTAGTGTAGGATACAGACTCTCATTTAAGACTGCCTTAAATGTATTCTTTGTGCATGTGATGGGATGGTCTCATTACTTTCCGGGGGGAAGTGAACACTAGTAAGAGTGAGTAGACCCCTCACTGACGATTAAGGAAGGAATCACCTGGTGAGGGAAATGACAGATTTGGGTAGTGACAAGCCTCATGATTCAGCTGGAGTGGCCAGAAAGCAAATTGAGCAGGTGAGGTATGACGGAGTGGTCCAGCAAGATGAAGTAAGGAGCAACATCAGGAAGATTAACTATGATGCGAAACAAAGGTGAACCCTCCAGACCTAGAGAGATGGGGCCTCGCGGAGCAGGGCTCAGGAACTGTGAAGCCTGACACCAGAGAAACAGGAGTCAAGGACACTGACTGTAAGGTGCGGAGGTCGGGCCTTAGTAATGACACTCGGCACCAGCTGCGAGGCAGAGGACTGACGGGCACCACGCCTTCCAGGGCAGCGTTTCCGTTTCCGCAGAGGCTTGCGAGCTAAGGTGCGTGGCCGGCGTGTGTAAGTGTTCAGTAAGCTCCTCTCGCTGCCCTGTGAGGTGGCAGCACTCAGTTCTTCATCCTTAAGCTCTAAAATTGCAGGTTCTTCTGGAACTGACAAAAACTTCAGTTCCCTGAAACAAAAAGACAATCATGGCAGACAAACATCGTTTTTTTCCCCAACCACCTTCATCTCTTTCCCTGGCGAGAGCATTGCAGTTTTCTTTGGAAGACTGGTCCCCTCTGTTTCCCAAACCACGTGACTCAGGTGATGCCAACTCCCTCCCAATCACACTCTCCCATCTAGGAATGGGTGACTGCACTTGACCAATGAGCATATCCCATCCTTCTAGACACAGTGTTTGGTTCAGGGATGGGCATGTGATCCAGGTTGGTCCAATGAAAGTCAATTCTGAGATTTTGCTGGAACTGCTGGGAAGAAGCACCCCATTTTCTGCTGGCGTTGCTGAACTGTAGGATGTAGAATGTGAGCACAGAGCTGGCAGAAACCGCTGCGTGGAGAGGGCTTGCCAGCAAGTGGAGCCAATACAGTGGGAAGCAAAACAAAGAGAGAAAAGTAGAAACTGGAAGACAATCCTGGTGATACAATTTGAGTCTCTCATACCAGCTGTGACTGAAGACAGGCCCACTCCTGGTCTTCAGTCACCATCACTAAACACAACCTGGCTTAGGTTTCTAATACTTGCAATTTGGCACCCTAAAATGATAAATAATGGAGACCATATTATGATAAATAACTTTGTTTCCCCATCTTCTCAGATGCATTGATGAGATCCAGCCAGTCAGCTTGTATTTATGTAGTGTTATCTATTGCCAACTATAGCTGTAAGCACTGGGGATATAGCCATGAATAAAATAGGGTCCTTGCTTTCACAGAATTTATATTCTAGAAGGATGAGTCAGCCATTAAGTCAACAGTAAATACATAAGTTTAGCTATAGATAAGAGATACCAAGAAGATTAAATAGGATGATGAGGAGGAGAGGCTGTTTTTAGTAAGGGTAGCCAGGGAAGGGTCTCTCAAAGGAGGCGGTGTTAAATATTTAAGCTGAGGTCATAATGGTAAGGAGAGGCAGCTGTTTAAAGACTGGGGAAGAAGGCTCTCAGCAGAAAGGAGAGCAAATGTATAGGTCCTGAGCCAGGAACAAGACTGGCCTGTTTGGGAGACAGAAATAAGGTGAGTATGGCCGGAGTGTGCTGAGTTAAGGGGCAGTGGAGAGAAATGACACTGGACAGGCAAGCTGGGGCAGACCCCTTGGCCTTGTGAGAGTGTGTTTTATTCTGAATGCAAGGGGCACTCACTGGAGTGTTAACAGGCCCTGACTTATCGTTTATGAATAAAAACAGTATTCCCATTGTTGGGTGAAGGTTGGACTAAAGAAGACAAGGGGGGAGAAAGAAAGACCTATTGGGAAGTAATGAAATAGGCCAGACGAGATAATGGAGGGACTCGACCACAGTTGAGATGGAGATGGTTTCCAATAGAGATGGAAATGGAGGAAGGTGGTTGGATTTAGGATACATTTTGGAGGCAGAGCCAAGGAGATGCACTGATGACTAAGTTTTAGCTTGAGCAGCTAGATGGTTGATGGTGCTGTTTACAGACTTGAGGAAGCCGAGTTGAGGAGCCATTGGGGTAGGAAAGAATGTGTGTTTCTGTCTCGGCTGTGTGAGACATCTCAGTCGAGATGTCTAGTGGGCAGGCGGTTAGCCACACCTGGAGCTCAGGGGAGATGTTTAGGCTGCAGACACTCACCTGCAAGTCACAGACGCAGGGATGGACTGGATGAGGTCACCCAGCTAGAGAAGAGGGATGGTCAAAAACAGAGTCCTGGGCCCTGCACCAGTCAGGGACAGCGAGAAGGAGCAAAAGAGAATGAGGAAGGGCCAGTGAGGTAAGAAGAAAACCAGACACACATGACGTCATGGAAGCCTAGACAAGTGCGTCAAGAACAAGAGGGTCATCATCTAGGGTGAGTGCTGCCCAGAGGTTGAACGAGATGAGGACAGAGAACCACCATTGACTTTGGCAAGACAACCCTGATAAGGGACCTGTCTGTGGAGGGACAAGGACCAAGCCCTGTGACGCAGCAATGAGAAGAGAGCCAGAGGAAAACCCCCAAGTGGCAAACGATGCCAGGCTTGCTGGCCAGGTGCTGTAGGGCTAGACATGTGGAATGTATCAAACCTTGTTATGGAGATGCTCTTTTTATTTTTTAGTTGAATATTTTTACAGTTTATTTTTAGTTTAAATTTACATATAATGAAGTGTACTACTTATCTTAAGTGATGAGTTTTTTATTGAGGAAAAATTTACATAACATACAGTTAACTATTTAAAAGTGAACAATTTATTACATTCACAATGCTGTGCAATCATTGTCCAGACATTGTCATAACTCCCAAGAGAGACCCTATACTCCTTAATGGGTATGGAGCTTTTGGAGTATATTAGATCGAGTATTATGAAAGCATATAATACATAATACACCTTCACACAAAAAGCTCCATACACGCAAAAAGGTATATTATGTATTATATGCTTTCATAATACTCGATCTAATATACTCCAAGAGAATAGAAGATTTATTTTTTAGGTCCAAATAGCTAAACTCCACAGAAAACAGCTCTTCAGTGAAAGAACGTGAGCCAGGCTAAAGTAGTCCGTTGTGTTAGAAGTCAGAGTCGTGGTTACCTTTGGGGAGAGGGGACTTTGTACTGATGGAAGGGGGCCTTCCGGGGTGCTAGCAACACTCTATTTCTTGACCTGCATGATGGTTACATAAGTGTGTTCACTTAAAGATAATTATTCAAGCTGCACATTTTTGATATGTATAATTATCTGTGTATATACTTCAATTAAAAATTTTTAAAAAATATCTAGGGATCAAGAAGTCTGGGCTTCAGTTCCAGCGCTGAAGCTGTGTGACCATACGCAAACCACTCACCCTCTCTGGACATCAAGTTCCCTCACCTGTCCATGGAGGGGATTGAGCCAGCGGCCCCCCAAGGTCCCTTCCACCCAACGTGGTCCACAGGAGGCTTCCTCCATTTGAAGTCGGACCCCTGTGCTACTGAAACTGGCCTGAGGCCTTTGCTGACCCTGGCAGATGGGGAGTCAGGCCTTTTCACGGCTTCCTCCTTTCGAAGACTAACCGCTGTGGCTGACGTCTTCGTGGTGCCGCTTGTCTCGGGCAAGGCAGCTGTGAAGTTAATGATAGTGCAAATAAAAAGCGCTAGTAATTAGGCGGCTGGATGTTCAAGCATTACTGTTATTTTAAAAAATCAATTAGCTGAATAAGACAATGCCACTGAGACAAACATTTATTTTTCTCTCCAGCTTGGCTCCAGCTGGGCGAGAGGACAACGTGGTCAGTTCCAGAAGGGGAAAGTGTGTGTCTGACGTACTGGAGCTCAATGTGCGTTTTAAACCTGCATAGGGAGAGAGAGAGGCTTTTAATTTTTAAAAAAAGTTTTTGGAAGGGAGAAAAAAGCTTCACATAATTACCTGCGATTTGGTACCCGCTGCTACCTTATTAGCAAGCCTCTCACTCTGGCAATGACTGAATCATTTCCTCCTTTTAGAAGCCTTTGGTCACAAAAATGCTTCTAGGACACCTGGGGTCATGGATCTTTGTTCCTCTCTGGAGGATAAGACCTGGACAGTCTACGAAACAAACCAATGAAGCAACAGAATTTTTTCCCTGAACTTCTCTTGTTCACTGTTCAGATGACTCTGTTTAGCTAAGTAGGTAATACAATATGTGAGTGTGTGTTTAGCCCTCTCTTCTAAAGACTACCTGCGTGTGTGTCCTGCATTAGCCGGGTGACTCTGGGCCAGTGACTGAAACGTCCTGAGCCGTAGTGTCCTTATCTGTAGAAGGAAGCTGTTAGTGACCACCTCGGGGGAAGGGGGTGCATGTGTGCACATACATACGCACACGAATTAGTTAACATAATCCACCGAAAGTGCTTTGCTCAGTGCCTGACAGGTAACAGACACTCAGTAAATATCAGCTGTTTTTACTCCAGGAAGAAAAGGTAGTTCTTAGGCCAGTGGGGGAAAGCAATTCGAGGCAGCAGAAAGTGGATCTGTTTTCCTTTTGTGTGGCCTTGGGAGCTCCTGCATGCAAGGGCTTTTGACCACGGGGGCTCATAAGACCCTCAGCAGGGCTTTTCGACTTCTCTGTGCTTATCAGTTTTTAGTCCCTGCTTGTTGCGCTTTTAGAACTACAAATAGCCCTGGAGAGGGAGTCAGAAGTTCTGACTCTTCCCCTGTAATAGATGGTGACCACACCCCCTGCCGCCACAGCTGGTGACACAGGCTTTTAGCATAATGGAAGGCATTTGGGGATCTATTTTTCTCTCGGGCGCAGAGCATTACTCACCTCACTCCTCTGTGTCACAAGGAAGGAGAGGGGGGAAATACAATAAACTGCCAAGGATGAGTCAAGTTTCAATAGAGCCTCTTTGCTCAGGAGGTACTGCTGTTTCTTATGCATTCCTGAGATTCAAATGGCAAAGCAAGTCCTGAACTCACGCTCCTCTCCTCCTCCTTTTGTGGGAAGGGCGGCAACGGGAACTGTGTCGTGGTTGTATTCTTTCTAGGCTAGAGAATGAGGGGAAGAGATACTCTCAGAACTGGCTTCTTTAGGGGCTTCTGGGAGTCATGATCGTGAACACAGGCCGGCTCTTGCTGCCTCAGCCCTTGCCTTTCTGCCCTCGTCTTCCAGGAGGGGGCTGGCCACAGTGGTTTCTCGGCCGGCTCTAGATTAAAGATGAGCGTGCAGAGGTCCCCCTTCCCCTGACCAGCACACTGCTCTGGTCTTCCCAGTGAGATGCTCAGCAGGTGCAGCATCTCACTGCCGCTGTGTTCATGTCAGCTAGCAGGCTGGTCAGCTCCCACGGACGTGCCAGTGCCTGCACCTGTGACCCTGACCTCCCAGCCGTGCCCTCTCCTCAGGGTGGCGGGGAGCTTTCCCCAGGAGGAGCCAAGAGGAAGGAATGCTAAAGAGAAGGAAGACATGCAATCATTTTTATGATCATTTGGTGTTTATGCTAAAGGATTTTTCTTGTAACATATTGTACTTGCATATATTTTCTAATGTCCATGGTTCACAGCAATGGAACGATCAGAAGGAAGGTAAGGAATATGGTCAAGTTCAGGATGTAGGGCAGAACGTAAGACACTGATGAATTAACCAGTCTTTTGTCCAGCATGAGTCATGTCTTGAGCATCTCCAAAGGCCATAGGAAACAACATTGCAGAAAACATTGATCTTTAACGGGAGTGGTGTGCTTGAGGCCTGCAGTTCCCAATTGCGGCTGAGCGTTAGAGTCATAGGGAGCTTTCTGGTGGTACACGTTCTGGGCCCTGCGCCAGGGAGTTCTGAGTCCCTGCTTTTCAGTGGGACTCTTCACTGTAGAAGTCCCCCCGGGTGGTTCTGATGACGGGTCAGGATTGGGAACGAGAAAGCTGGGCCACGTTTTGAGGGGAAACGATCACGCATCATCTGCCGTCCGTGAGGCAGTTCAGTGCGCTTCTTCCGTGCCTTTGCTGTGGGATGCACCACACCTGCCGAAACGCACACAGAGCAACGCCAGTGTCCACCTCCCGGGGGAGAAATAGAAAATTGACGACCAATGCATTTTTTCACAACTAAACAAAATCTTGAAAATGTCCCTATTTATAAGTCATGGGAGCTATTCCGTTTCTCTAGCGTCTGCATTGTGAGCCTTGGGTTTTAGGTGTTTCTCTCACGCTCTCTGGCTTTTTTCTGACTTACGGAGCTATCTTTTCACGCTTCAAAACCTTGCACTTGGGTCTTGTAATTAACCAGGAGTCGGAACTTCGGCCTCAAACCCCAACTCCTCCACTCTCCTGTAGAGTGATGGGTGGAGTTACTCTTTACCTTTGGCCCTGAGTCCTCGTCTGTAAAATAAAAAGAATAACAACATCTACCTCATAGGATTTTGTGAGCATTCGATTTATTGAGAAAATTCAGTACTGCCTGGCAACGTACAGTTTTTCTATTAAATCCTGTTTTCACTCTGCTCCTCTCTGAAACGGCTCTTCCCAGAAATGATCCCCTCTCCCCCTGCACCTGGGCCCCGCGCCAGAGGCCCGTGTCATTTCCATCCACATGGAGACGCATGCCCTTATCTCTCGCCTTTAAAGGAAATGAGCAAACAGACGTAACCCCCCTTGACCCCACGCCTCTCTCTTGCTATCACCTCATTTTTCTGCTTCCCTCCGTGGAAAAGGTTTGGTAATTACCGTCTCTGCTTATTCACACTGTTTCCTCTGCTCTGCAGTGGGGCTTCTGTTGTCCCTAAGCCACTGAGACCACCACCCTTGTCCAGAAGATCACTGTCTGCCTCGTCCCAGTCCAGTGACTCCTGCTCCGTTCTGAACCTAGTTGGCCTTTCAGCAGCATGGGACAGAGCCGACCATGCCAAAGGCAGAAGGAGTGGCAAGCACAGAGGCCCTGAGGTGGGTATATGCTTAGCGGGTTCCAGAAACAGAAGAAAAGGCTGGCGTGGCTCCAGCACAAAGAGGGAGGGGTATGGGCTGAGGAGGCTGAGGGCTCCGGGGGCCTCATCCCACGGCACCCCGTCACCTGCAGTGAAGCCTCAGCGGTGGGCCTGGCACAGAACAGGTGCCCCGTGTCAGCCATTGTCATTGTGACGATGAAGAGCTCAGTAGTGCCAAGTGCGAGAGCGGTGGGAAGGGGGCTGAGAGAACGCCAGGCCTTGGAGAGCTTTCCTTCGAGTTGAGGGTCTTATGTCCGTTACCTGGGGAACCGACCAAGAGCCTGTGAGCGATGCCTTGGTGGTCAGTTTGTTGCCATTGCCCTTCTCCCACCCCTGCACACCTTCTTGGTGAAATGTGCCCCATCCCGTGACTCTCTCTGGATATTGAAGGGTGAGCTCCTCTCTTGAAAGGGAGCAAAAGTGGGCTATGAGTCCCAGCGAGGGAAGAGATGACTAAGAAGATACCAACCATGAGATCACAGTGTGGGCTGGGGACGCAGACCAGCCCTGGTGTCCTCTCTGCTCTTCCAGATTACTCAAAGTAGCCTCTTCCAAATAAACAATAGCTGGCCTCTGCCGTCTCACTTGTGCTGAGCTGCATGTCACACAAAAGAAAGCAGTTTGGGAGCAGCCCTTTGGAGTCCTGATGCAATACTATGACCTAACACAGGTGTGTTTTTATTCTTTTTGCCACTCACATCCCTGTCACGGGCACACCTACAGGCATGTGTGCACACACACTCCCAACATATATACATACTTAACATGCACACTCAATGCACATACACACTCAACACAAAGACATTTCATACACACAGACATTCAACACAGTCAACATTTGGAACCTACAAACACCCCCAACACACGTAATATATACTCAGCACACACACAACCTCAGTCCCCACACATACTCAACATACTACCCAACAGATACACATGGGCAATACACGCACACTCACCCAACACACCCACACCGAGCGCCCACACGTTCAGCACTCACGCCAACATTTACGCACAACCTGAATATTCATGATGCGAGTGGACTGTGAGGTACTTCCCATTTCCTTGCCTCTCTTGCCCAGCAAGCTGAAAGTGGGACCGGGTGGGAAACTGAAGCAGTCAGGGAAGATTCAGCACTTTCAACCATAATTTTATGCGACTCGTCAGCCCGATCCGAGTTGGGGGGACAGATCAGGGGAAACGAGCACGTCACTCTTGCACATGCAGACGCAGCCGGCACAGTGCACTCGCCTTTCCTGTCTCTGCCTGTCTGTCCGTTTCCGTCTCTGTCTCTCTCTCTAATCATGGAAAAGTTGACCCAGAAGAGTGACCCATTTAGGACCGAGCTCAACAAAACGTTAACGCGCACTGTGGCCTTTCAAGGAGACCTATTTAAAATAGGCCACACTGAACTTATTCCCCCAAAGCTTGAACGTGTAGAGACTAGTCCAGTTACCATACAGGCAAATTCACGGACGTTGGATGACATGAAACCAAAACTTGAGTGGAGAATGCCGTGAACAAGCGGAATAGATTATCTTGTCACATCTAAAATTAATTTGCTTTCGTTTCTCAGCTCTGATGCTGGCAGACTTCTTCCTCAAAATGATAAACCCGCAGAGCATCCTGATGGATGGCCTGTGAATGAGGAAGATCGCTCTGTTCCCTGTAGCCGGTCCCTGGTAGCCGGCTCAGATGGCAGATCTGCCGGAGGGGGGTGTATTCCATCCATAATCCGGTTGTTTCCAGGCTTTTCTGCCCGAGGACATTTTGTCATCACACTAGTTTTTGTTCCTCTTTTTCATGCCTGGTAGCTTGAAATGTTTTTCTGTCGTGCTCCATTTTCAGCATTCCAGGCCAGCGCGGTATCTTCATCCCGCCCACTTTGGATTCTGCAGCGCCTGCCGAGTGTCTGAGTGTGTCTGGCTCCACACAGGTGCCTCCCTTGAAGGAAGCCCAGTAGGGAATTCAAAGTCAAAGTCTCCGAGGTTTCCTTGACCGTTGGCTTAGCACATTTTTGATTTTTGATTTCTGATTTATAGTAATCATCTTATTTTAGAACATGTTGGTATGCCACTGATAGAAAAGGGGGTGGGGAAACGGTTCCTCACCCACAGGTCATTTGAGAAACAATGATAGATTCAGACGACATTAAAAATCAAGAAGTCCTATTCATGGAAAGGCTCACAAAGGATGAAAAGCAAGCCACAGAATGGGAGGGGGGGGATGTTTGCAGCACATGAATGATTAAGGGAGTTGTAAGATTAGCTCAGAGCCCTGCGTGGGGGCTCCACATTGAAATGGGTATATTTTTGTAGTTGTTTCTTGTATTTCTTTTTTATCAGTCTCATTTAAAAATATAAAATGGGCTAAAATGCACATTGCACAAAATATGTAAGGTAAAAAGGGGGATACATGGTGCAAAAAATGTCCCTTTTGCTCTGTCCCCGTTTCCAGCCTCCCAGGCCCCTCCCCCAGAGGCAACACTGTCACCCTTTCTGCCGGACACAGTCCGTGCACATGTAATATCGCATGCGTATATAGCCTTGCTGTTTTTTTAAAACCTCACCCACTAGCATACTACACACAGTGTTTGCCTTTTCACTTGATATTTTTGGGGAATTGCACATTTAGCTCTATCTTGTTAAAGGCATCATACCCCTCCACTACGCAGAGGTTCCAATGGCTGGACACTACTGGGATTTTCCCCCTCATTTTTGTCTATTGCAAACGAGGCTGCTGTGAATGAGAACCTCTGTGTTTCGATGTCCTTCTCTAGACTGAGTTTCCGTGAGTAGTTATTAAAACGTCTAGTGTTTCATTTCTAAAAAAGAGGATGTGGGAAGGGAGGGGTCTTCTGTGGGCCTGCTGGGAAGTCAGGGCCCTGCTGGGTACCAGCCAGCATATCAACTCGGGAGAGCTGCCCCACACGTGGAGACGGCGTGGGGAGAGTCTCCTTCCTGAGAATGGTCTGGGTGCAATGCAATAACACGTTGGTCAAGGTGCTTTAAGAAGCTGCAAACATCATACAGGTACAATGAGGTATCACTATAAACTAACAGAGTAGACACAACTGGAGTGATGTGCTGGAATCAGTCACATTGCTTTATGTTTGTCCAGAATATTGAGAACACCCAATTTAGACGGACTCGGGGAAGAACTGGAAATTTCTTTTCAGTTCTAGAAGCTCATGGAGTAGGGCTGGCTTTAGGCAACACTAGATTCAAAGGCTCAGATGATGTCATCATGATTCAGTTTCTTATCTTGGCTCCATTTTGTCACGTACCATGGTCACCTTTTATCCGTGGGCAGTACGTTCCATGATGCCTGAAAGTGCAGACTGAACCAAACCCTATGTATACTGTGTTTTCCCGTACGTGCCTACCTGTGATAGTTTAACTTATAAATTAGGCATACTAAGAGATGAACAACAATAACTACTAATGGAAGATAACAACTTCAACACTAGATTGTAGTAAATGTTATGTGGATGTGGTCTCTCTCCGATAAATGGTCTGACAACTGGGACAGCCACCATGTGGCTAACAGGCAGGTGGTGCGTGCAGCCGGGATGCAATGGGCAAAGCGGTGGTTCATGTCCCAAGCAGGACTAGGTGGAGAGGCCCGAGATTTCATCACATGACTCAGAATGGCATGCAATTTAAAACTTATGAATTGTTTATTTCTGGAACTTTCCATGTAATATTTTCAGACCACAGTCGGCTACGGCAAACTGAAACTGTGGAAAGCGAAACCACGGGTGAGGGAGGACTACTGTATTGGCCGCATTCTCATTTGTCTCCAGCTTGTGGGGACGAAATGGCCATAACAGTGCAAGCCTCATGGGCCCTCGGGCTTCTGCACAGCAGGAAAGGGGAAGACGCTCCCTCCCTCGGAACTGAACCCCGAGTCCCATGCTGAGGCTCCTTGACTCTAACTGGCCAGTCTTCAGGCAGGTGATCACTCCTGAACCAGCTGGAGAAAAAGTGATTTTCTGGTTGTCCCAACCTTTTCTGGGGCTCAAGGCAAAGTCAACTCCATGGAATCCTGTGGACTGAGAGGAGAAGAGTAGATACATGAACGTAAAACCAATGCTCATGTGGCATTCAGTGAAATGGGCATTTTCACTATGTTTGGGGACTTGCTGTCCACGAGCCTGTCATTTCAAAATTCTGGCTTGGACGGCTGCATTCCCTTCAGGGAATAGCTCCGCTTTCTGTTTTAGGGGGTGGTAGAATCCAGTAACTCCATGCATGCTGTGGCAAGAGAAATGTTTACATATTGAAATGGACTTTAAAAATGTCTCTTCCCTTATGAGACAGAAGAAAATGCTCCCTCCTGTTAGGTAAAGAGGTTTGCCCTTCAAAACGCCAGCAAAATGGTTTTAGTTTTTGTTCCGAGTTGCAGGGAAAGCAAACCCATGAGCAAGCACCCTTTCCCTGCACGGCTGAGCAGAGATCACGTGCAGGAAACTCCTCCACGTGTGGAAGGACGTTTAAATCAGAGCGAAGAGGAAGAAAGCAATTGTTTTGTGATCCAGTGTGGGATTGCGTTTAAGATAAGCTCAGCCGTGCGTGTACTGTCACAAAGGGAAAGGAGGAGGAGGCCCGTAAATAAGCTCCCTCAACGTCGAGTTTTGGAAGAGCCAGTTATGGGATGCAAATGACCCAAAATTATGCTAGGAAGTTCACCCTGAAATAATTGATGAGCGGGTCAATGCTCCCATCTTCTTTTCTCAGCTCATGCATCCGTTTCAGCTTCATCCTGCATGTTTCTTCTGGTTATCTGCCCAACTCCACTCCACCCTCAAATCTTCCTGTCATGGGAGCTTGTCGGTCTCACTGAGCTGAGGGAACCCAGCAGGGATGGCAGCCAGTGGACAGGCCCTTGTCCCACCTCACCATTCAGCTAAGCCAGCAGTTGCCACCCTGCCCTTGACTCTGATTTTGGAGAGAGTGGGGTGACTCCAGGGACAGGTGAGCTCTAATATGCAAGTTGGAGGGGGTCCCGGGGCATGGTGGGGAGCAAACTATCTGACAGCCGCTGGGAGGAAACAAGACAGGAGGGGCTCCTTTGCTCTTTTTCTGGTTCTAGGTTCAAGCAGTTCCCAGCTTTCTCCTCCACATTTTTTTGTTTCCAGCCAAAGTGTTCCCTGACAACTGAGTACCCAAAACTGTGCTGACCCTCAGATTTTGCCTTGTTTAACCAGAAACAAGTTTTGACAGACTTTAAATTTAAGCATCTTTGTGTACAGCGCGCACACACACACACACACACACGTATATCATTTTGTTTTCCACAGTCCCCACCACTCCCTATTGCTTTCGCATACCTGGTCCATTATACCTTATCTGACTCTGACCTTCAGCCAGTGGGTTCACTTTGACCACCTGATTCCCTCCCTTCTCTCTCTCTCTCCGAAGTAAACAGCCTCAAGGAATGACTCCCAGTCTCGACCATATGCCCTCTCCCATGCCGCCACTGCTTCGCTGGGCCCCACTGGGTCCCACCCTTCACATCTGCCTTTCATGTCTTCCAACAGGCAACCCCCCCTTAGACATTCAGCACACATTCTGCACACATTCAGGGCCCTCTTCATGCCATGGCCTCCGCCCCCACCTCATTAATTCATCCTCAGCCTCCAGAACGCCAACCCAATGGCACTTCCTCGAGGAAGCCCTCCCTGACTGCCCCAGACTGGGCTGGATTCTTCCACTTGCTCAGAACACCCTGCACTTCTGCTTCACAGCAACAGTCACCTATGAAATTCGCTATGAACGGATGTCTGCCTTCCTCCCCCGTCCCGCCCCAGACCTCCGCCATCTCCCAGACGGGGAGCTCGAGGAGGGCAGGTGCTGTTTGCCTTGTTCATAGCTGGGTCTCCAGCTCTGGCACGCTCGGGGGGCTCGTTACTTACTGATGAGTGAGTAAGTAGATGGGAGGACGGTGAGGGCAGGGGGGAGAATTTCAGGGGAAGGACAGCATGAGCAAAGAGCCCAAAACATCACAGCATGGAGCTTATGACGGCACCATGCTAAGCCTAGTTCACGCATAAATTCCAGCCCTCCCGAGGGAGCTGCATGTCCTGAAGAATCTCAGTGAGCCAGAGGCTGTCACTCCGTCATTCTCTCCCTCGCCACTGTGTCCCGAATGCCACCGTGTGTGGGCAGGAGAGGGTCTCCAGCTCCTGCGGGTCCTTTTCCTCGTCCCCAGGAAGTCTGTCTTGCATTCCTTTGGTAAGCTTTTCTCACCCACTCCGTTTAAACTCCTTACTCCATTTCTTCTTCAAATAAAGGTCATGTGCCAAGATCTTCCTCAGTTTCTCTTTTTTCCGTCTCAACTCTGGCCCTCAGCAGCACTTATACTTAGTGGGGTAGGGAGAGCAATTGTCCCAGGACAAGTTTTTCTAAACATCCGTGGTTTTACCCGACTTGTTTTTACTTGGGGTTTGAATGGATCCCTCAGTTTTTCTGACCCATTCAGCAACGTTGCTACTGTTAAATAAAAAAGTGATGTGCCAAGAAAGAGCAAGCTGAAACCCACTCCGCTGGTGAAAATCGTCTTTGAAAATGACAGGCCGCCTGCTGGAGGCCTGTTAAAGTCATGGAGGGGAGGCAGTCCGGGTGCAGGAGCTCGGCGCTGAGCCCGCTCCGACCCCAGGCCCTGACCCTGGCCCTGACCCTGGCCCTGCGTGGCACTGGCCCTCTGGGCACTCTGAGGGCCAGTTAGTTGCTCAGGGTCTGGTTCTCAAGTCCCTCTCTTACCCCGATGACTCACCTGGCTCCCCAAACTCAGGGCCAGTGGATGTCATGCTTTCTCCCAGCACCGAAACCCGGGAAAGCCCCAGAGCATGGGTCACCGTGTGGCCGTCTCAGGTGCTTGCCTGTGCCCCTGGACAGTCATGGTTTCAGTCTGCGCAGGGGGTGCATTTGAGGCCCCGTTTACAGGAATGGAAGGAGATTGGAGAAGTGCCTCTTTCTGTGACCTGTGAGTACTCTCAATGAGCCAGCCTCTCCAATCCGCCCACTGGGCCCGTGACTCAGAAGCTGGCCTTCGTGGTTGGTGTTGTGGATTACATGTTTGTGAAAATTCTTGTTGAAATTCTAACCCTCCATGTAGGATGGTTTTGGGAGGTGGGGTTTGGGGAGGTAATTAGGCCATGAGGGTGGAGCCCTCAGGAGTGGGATCAAGCGGCCTTATAAAAGAGGCCCTGGAGAACCGGCTCGTTCTCTTTCTACCACAGGGGGACACAAGGGCAAGTCAGTCACCTGCGGCCTGGAAGAGGGTCCTTACCAGGTTCCGGCCGGGCTGGCACCCTGACTTCAGAATTCTAGCCTCCAGCACTTGAGAGATAAAATGTATGTTGTGTGAAGTCACCCAGCCTCTGGTCATTTGGTTTAGTAGCCTGAACTAACACACCTGAGATGGGATAGGGGTTCTCCACACACCTGGGGGCTTCCCCATAGTCCCTTCAGGGTCCCCCCATTCTTTTCCCTCCTCTAGCTCTTATCACCGCTGAGTGGAATATGCCAAACACAGAGGTGATCCACTGTCAGGTACCTGCCTTCTCCTGGGGAGTGCATCACGGTGGAACATAAGAAATTCCTGGAAGAGCCACTGGTCTGGGGACACTCACAGCCTGACAGTTAATAACCAAGTACCAGGGCTGGAGCAAGTGGGATCCATTTATCTCCGGGCCCCAGGAAGCAATGGCAACCCTCGAGTGTGGTCACCAGGAGGAGACGTGGGGCAGGGGCAGGTGGTGAGGGCATGAGATGGGCTCAGGACTCCACACGCTAGGTCACATAAGCACTGCCGCCGAGTCCTGCTGCTGTGCCTGATGAGGTCCACAGCACAAAGCATGGCTGGTCTTCTAGCTCCGGTCTTGACCTGTCTAGACCCTTCCACTCTTCCTATATGCCTTTTTTTGGCCTCTCCCTGCTCAGGAAACTTCTTAAGTCTCTTGTTTTCTAAATCAAGACAAATACGACACCCCGCCCCCCCGCCCCCCCGCCCCCCACCGCCAGGCCAGTGCTCAAGGCTGTGCAGGTCTTCCATGATGGAATCTCCCCAGCCCTTTTCCATTCCCTCCCCCTGCCGTAAGACATCTGAGGGGCAGTGAGGTACAAACCCCCAGTCCCCCGCTCCTTCTCCTCCAGTCCTTGCTTCCTGAAGCCCCCCCCCTAACTACCTGGTCCCCTCGAGCTCTGCTGTGGAAATGAAGTGCTGAACCCAGTTCTGGTCCACTGGCTTGTACGCCATCTGAGGGCAAGGACCATTCCCGTGTTGTTTACCAACGTACACTAACCACCATCTAGGGTGGTAGCCAGCACAACACATTAGCTGATGTCATGAATTCTATTTTTTTGAATTGTTTGTCTTGTTTCATGTATGCAATTGGGTTGCCCCAAGTGGACTGCAAGCTCTTCAGAGCTTAACCCTGGTCCATAACAGGTATTTGTTAAGAGTCTTGTCTGTTGATTAAGGCGGACAGCAGAGCCCCGTGAGAGTAGTCACTGTGTAGGACTGGGTAAGACTGAGTATCTTTGCTGATGCTTTTATCACATGAATGCAGTTTGACAAAACAAATCGAGAACCTTAAAACTGTCCACATCCACTGATTTGGGAATAGTGCTTCTATAAATCCAAGTTAATGAAAGTAACAGACATGTCATCGGTGTCAATAAAACAAGAGTGGCTACAAAATTACTAAGCACTTTAGCGCCCAACTCTCTGCTGCTGGCCAGTTTGCATACACGGTTTCACAGGATCTTCCAGGTGACCCCATAAGTACTGTGATCCTCCTTTCACGAAGAGGCTCAGAAAAGTTCATGAAACTTGACTATGGTCACATTCCTGGTAAACGGAAGAGCCGGAATTTGAACTGGGAATGTCTTGACTCTAAAACCCACGCATTGCATCCTTATTATGGCAGTGGAACAATCTAGATGTCTGGCAAGAGGACACTGTGGTTAATTATGATATATCCACAATACTGACTACTATTAGCCATAAAAATAATGTTTCTGGAGATCTGTTCAATGGCATAGGAACTACTTTAGATATAGAGTGAAAATACTAAGATACTATAGTGGGCTTAATAGCGGCCCCTAAAAGGTACGTCTATGTCTAAATCCTTAGAGCCTGTGAATGTGACCTTATTTGGAAAGAGGGTCTTTGTAGAAGTAATTAAGGATCTTGAGAGAATATCACCCTGGAATGCCCAGGCAGGTTCTAAATCAAATGACAGGCATCTTTATAAGAGACAGGAGAAGACAAGGCACAAAGAAGTGTAAAGACAATGTGAAGACAGAGGCAAAGATTGGAGTGATGTAGCTATAAGCCAAGGAATGCCAGCAGCCATGAGAAGCTAGTGGAGGCCAGAAACAGTTTGTTGCCTATGGCTTTTGCAGGGAGCACAGCCCCACTGACACCTTGCTTTTAGACTTCTGGACTGCAGAGCTGTGTGTGAAGAAATTTCTGCTGCTTTAAGCCAACAAGTTTGTGGTGATTTGTTGCATCAGCCCCAAGAAACTACTGTAGATTTCTCAACATATATGCCCAACCTACAACTCAAGCTGACAAGCATTCTGAAGGTTCTGCCTTAGGGGTGGCCTAAATCCCGCCAGCCTCCTGTTTCTTTTTCTTTTTTTTTAAGATTTTATTTATTTATTTTTAGAGGGAGGGGAAGGGAAGGAGAAAGAGAGAAAGAGAAACATCAATGCGGTTCCCTCTCACATGCCCCTACGGGGGACCTGGCCCGCAACCCAGGTGTGTGCCCTGACTGGGAATCGAACCAGTGATCCTTTGGTTCGCAGGCTGGCACTTAATCCACTGAGCCACACCAGCCAGGGCCAGCCTCCTGTTACTAAATAATGTTTTATTAGAACCTTATTTAATTCTTGCTCATTCATGGTCATATTGACTATGGCTGTTCTCATGATACCACAGCAGAGTTGAGTGGTTGTGATAGCAGCTGCGTAACCTGTGAAGTCTGAAATATGTTACTATTTGACCGTTTGCAGAAAAAGCTTGCCAACTTCTGCAGTAGATGGGTCCATGTGTGTGGAAGGAGCTTGTGAGGGTAGAGGGTAAATGCCTACAATATAAGGAAATCCAGTTTCTGGTAAAAAGTAGCATTCAACTCCTTGGAGTAGCTATCTTTCTAGTCTTACTAATACTAGCAAAGACTTATATGGTACCTATTATGTGCCAGGCAGTATTTTAACCACTTTACACATCACAACTGTTTATGATTATTAGCATCCCCATTTCCTAGATGAGAAGCAGGGACAGAGAGATGGAGTAGCATGCCCCAGCTCGCACAGCGAGCAAGTGGCAGAGCCAGTGGACAGAGCCAGGCACACGCCAGAGGCCGTGTGCGGAACAGCCTCCACACCGCTTCTCACACCCGCAGGAATTCTGAGCACTCATTCATTCCCGTGACAAGAATGTTCCGAGCCCTGCTGTGATGCAGGCCGGTGCTGGATCCTACACTGAGAGCCAACTGTTTCTGCTCAGGCATTTTCCTGATAGCCCCCACACCCTGCCACTCGCTGGGAGCAGAAACACTATGTGCGGAACGGTGACTGTCTTTTGATGCACTGGCCTTGGGAGGTCAGGGGAGCTGTGGCAGAGCAAGCGCAGGCGGTTTGCCAGAACAGAGACAAAGTGCTACAGCCAGGAGGCAGTGATCAAAGACAGAGTCACCAGCTGAGTAAGGGAGGGAGGGAGGCCGCGGGGGCCTGCGGTGATGCCCTCTCACTCTGGCCTTGAGGATGTTTTACAGCCACAGAGGCTGCAGGACTCTGCTGAAAGCCACAGCATGATTAACTGGAGAGGATGAGAAGGATGAGCAAGCCCGAGAGCTCTGGCATGGCACCCCCACCCCGCCAGCACCAGTCAGCTTTGTTCCGCAGCCCAAGCAACCTGGGGTGGCTTATTTCTCACCCCCTGCAAAGGCGATTGGTGCAAGAAAATAAGTATCTGGCATCTTGTCGGGAGACAGAAAATGTCCTGCTGGTTATTACATCTGAGGTCGGGGGGGGGGGGGAAACAAGGAGGCCACTCTGCCGGCGTTTGTCTAAGAGGAAACGAGCGCTCGCTGGAGCAGGCGCCCACTCGCGAAGGTGAATTCACCAACCAGTCCCTGGCCTCTTGCCACTCCGCCCCCGGCTGCTGGGAGGCTGGGAGGCTGGGAGGGGGAAAAGAAACTGCCTGCAGTCGGTATCAGCTCTCTCCACCCACAGCCGCTGATCCCCAGGCAGCAAGCCTAGGAGGAGAAAAACAGGTTGTACCTCAGTGCTTCTCAGCCACATAAATCCTCCCCCTCCCACCTCCCCAGCCCAACGCTGACAAGAAGCAGAAAGAAGAATCGATGGCGGCTCCCTGGCTCTTGGGAGGATTGCACACAGCATCAGTCCTGGGGTAGTGGGTCTCGAGCTCAGAAAGAAGAAGAAGGAGAAGAAGAACAACAACAACACACTCTACCCCACATTAATGGAATGAAAGGAAAAAGCACTCGGGTCTGAGTAATAGGCTGCCCTCTCTAGGTAGCGCCACTGTCTACAGGCAGGCGGCCCAGAGAACAGGAGAGGAAACTATTCTTGAGCTGCTTCATTATTCCCAGCACTGTGGCCTTTGGGGACATCGACCTGTGCCCTCTGCCCCTGCAGGTAACCTCAGCTGGCAGTCCCTGGCACCACTGTTGGTGAGCTGGCCGGCTGGGGGGGTTGGGAGACCCTCGAAGCTCAAAGAGGCAGGCCCTAGAGAAATGGGTGGAGCACCAGAACCCACTTCAAGGATACCCAGAGCCTGGCTTGTGCCTCAGCACCACTGAGCCTGCTTGGCTGGTGTTCCTGTTCCGAGGGGCCGTGTGCCTCTCCCCGCTGGCCACCTGCTCACGTGCCCTTTGTGCCCAGAGCTAAAGGCTCGAGCAAGCTCCCAGCTGCAGGCAGGCCTGGCCAGGATTTCAGGAACGAGCCGGCCAGCAGGCTGTTTTGGTTCCAGGTGCCTGGTCCAAACCAGCAGATGCCACCGTTTATTTAAATCAGCCAGTGACTGTGGAGAGTCTCCATATGCCACTCAGAGGCACCGGGGCCCAGTCCCTGCTCCCACAGCACTGCATGTCTAGTTGAGGGACACGAACCCAAACCAGCTAAATACAAAACCGTCAATGGCACTGTGTGCTCCGAAAGAGAAGAACCAGGTGCTGAGGCGGGAGGTACCAGGGCCCCAAGTTAGCTGAGGACTCAAAGGGACTGTGGAGGCAGCTGTGCAGCCTTGTGGTGGGTGGGCTGCTGAGGCTGGGGGAGGGGCAAGCTGTGCAGTCAAGAAAAAAACCACACCTGCCAGCATGTGGCTCAGGCCACCCAGAGGCCACCAATCACCCAATTTGGGGTATGAGAGAGACGGGAGAGGAGGCCGGGAGCTCAGTGCTGGCCCAGTCTGATGTGACTTCTACTGGGTTTCCCCGGGGTTCAGGTCTCCAGCACCAAACAGTGCCCCCCCCCCCCCATCCTTCGCTTCCTCTCTCTTTCTCTTTTGTATTTCTCATCGCATGGAAACCCAGATCCTGCTGCCTTCCGTTTTTTCCTGCCTGTCTTTCTGCTTCAGTGCCACTGTTCGCTTTCTCTGAGCTACGCCGGCAAAGACACGTGTCTGCGGAAGGAACCGAAAGACATGAGAAAGACTCTTGAGGGGCCCTAACTCGGGGTCTCCCTCCCTGGAGACCCCGCCCTCTGTGCAGTGCTGAATGCAAGGCTGGCGCAGCGCAGGCGCAGGACGGGAGGGAGCCGGGGGCTCCATTCCAGCCCCGACGCTGCTCCCAGCCAACCGACCCCGACCGTGTGGCCTTGAGCAAGTCACTCACCTGTCAGGGCATCTGTCGCCTCACCCGGGAAATAAACGGATCCCACTAGATCAAGGGGTCTCTACCTGGGATCCATCGGTAGGTTTTAAAAGGGTCCAAGAATCCCCAGAATTGTACATAAAATTGAGTGGGTGTGGGGATTATGCATTTTCTGGGGAGGGTCTGTGGCTCTCAGATGGGACCAGGGCCCCAAAAGGGTTACAGACACCCACCCTGGGCGCTGTCTCTGGGCTCACGGCTCTCGCCAGGGGTGCGCTCACTGTGAAGCTGAAGCCGCACAAGCTTCCAGCTCCTGGGGGCGGGGGGGGGGGGGGGGGGGGGGGGGGATGCTGGAAGCGTTGGGAGCAGGGGAGGGGAGCCAGGTTACAAACGGGAAGCGTTTCTATGTGCGCATTTTGGGTAGACTGGTGAAGAGATTTCTGAAGAAACACACCTGAACTGTCAGCCTCAGCCAATGGCTGTGATTCCCCCTAGTCTAAATATTCACTTTGTATTTAATCTCGTTTCCATAATGTTGTACTTTTAAAATTATTATGAAGGAAAAACTCCACACTGCAAGTCTTTGGATTTGTTCTTGGGTCTAGAATGTAACCAAGATGACCCACAGGCCGTAACCACTAGCCAGGCTGGTGGCAGACAGACACCTGGGGGTTGGGGGTGGGGGGGTCCCACGCTCAGGTGCTGCTCCCATTGGCCAGCTCTCTGCTCCCTTGGCAATTAGCCCTCCGGAGCCTGTCCCTCCCCTCCCCTTCTCCCTGCACTTGAGGATTCCAGGGGGTGTTGGAAATGACCCGGATGAGGGCCCAAGCTCCCTGGGACAATGGCCTGGTATTTTTAACGTGGGAGTGGCGTGTGCCGTGACTCAGTCCTGCACCGGCCCAGGGACGGCGACACCTCCTTCAGAGTCGCCACTGCGTTTCGTTTCGGGCAGCCCAGCTGCGCGTTCTGCATGACCGAATTGGACACCTCTCACTTCCTCTGCGAACGGAACTTGGTATTTGGGTGACGCGCGAGCAGGCTGCTTGCGTAACACAGCACGTGTCCACCTTTGGTCTCCCCCCACCCCAGCCCAACCCCACCCCAACCCCACCCCAAGGCCTAACTAAAAAGGAAAAGAAATAGGAAAAAAAAAAAAAAAACAGCTGAAAGGAGTTGCCGACAAGGAAAGACTTTTATCAGCCACAGGTGCCGCCCTCGGGACTGGAGAGTGACTAGGTGTGCGCTCCGGGGACTTGTTCAAAAAGCAGCCAGAAGCAGCGGGGGGTTGGGGGCAGCCCCTGGCCCGCCGGCGCCCTCCGTGCAGCTCCGCCGTCTCCCACCTGAAATGCAGGGTGGGGCCAACGGTCCGAACTTCCGGCCATTCCCGGAGTGGCCACTCCCTCCAAGTCCAAGCGAAGCCCAGTCTCCTCGTGAGTCACGGGAGTCGCAGCTCCCCACCTTTGCAAGACACACAGGGGACAGGTGTTCCGGCCTCTGGACCTGCCCCGTTTCCTTCCTGCTTGCAGACTCGGCAGTGAGACCGTGACGTATGGGTGAACAAATCCTCCAGGAATGATGCTGCTGTAAGGTTAACAAGTTAAATAAAATAAACAAGTACATGCAAATACAAGGCACGTGAGGCGGTGCTGGCCGGGAACCTCCGACGGCGAAGCGGGGTTTCGAACTCTCGCCGCACAGTGTGCACGTCTCCGCCCACGAGTCTGCTGGGTCTGAGGAGGAGGGAGGACGAGCCCGCAGTGGAAGTCACGGCGCAGGAACTGGGCAAGTCCCTGACGCTCTCGGGGCCTCGCTGTTCGCGACCTGAACGCCCACATCAGAGAAGTGTTCGAGGATGAAAGGAGCACTCTTCAGCTCGGTGCGGGGTGCGGTTCGCAGTCGTACCGGCGTGTGTCGTTACCGCCGCCTCCGCTTTCCCTTCTTTCCGAGCCGCTTCCCTTTCTCTGGCCGCAGTCTCCAGGCGAAGGTGCTCACTCTGGGGGTCCTGCCAGCACCGGAGGCCTTGCTGTGCCCCCCACCCTGTTCAGAGGCCGGTGGGCCCTCCTGCATCTGCATCCCGCTGCTCCCCGGTTTCTTCCCCACCCCACTTCTAGGCCAGGTGTCTTGTCTCTGGTCTGGGCTTCAGCGACCACTCCCCACCTGCCTTAGGGTGGCTCTGTGCCCCTAAACAGGACGCTATTCTGCCAACTCCTGGACTTTGTTTGCATGCCCGCCCTCCTCCCCTTGCACGGGGAACTCCCGGAGGGACCTTCCCAGCTGGGGACGGTAAAGGTAGCATGTGGGTCAGGTCCACAACAGGGACCATTAGAAGTCCCCAGAGAAGGACCAGCCTCCAGCCGCCTGCCCATCACAGCACGGAGCCTCCAGGAGTTCCCGTTTGTCCAGGAGCAAACAGGAGTCGAAAGGGCAGCTGGGCCTCCACCTGCTCCCTCACCCCAGGTGACTTCCTCAGAAGAAGGAGGAGGGGCAGGAGGAGGAAGTCACAGCTTTTGGAAGCCTTTTCCGGGGAAGTTCTGGTGGAAAGAACCAGAGTTCTGTCTTCAGGAGCTTTGTATGAGACTGGGGGTGGGGTGGGACAGAGGTCAGCCTCCACCCTCAGCCCCTCCCTGCGCCCCACACCCTCTCGACCTTGAGAGGCCTGGAGTTCAGTCCAGGCTTCTCTCCGTTCCGCACGCGATTGTCAGGTTAAGCCTGCATCATAGGCCTCTCAGGCTGGACATCCTCAGTCTGAATCTGCCTGAGGATTGGCTTCCTCCGGTTCTGAAGTTTCTGCCAGGGAGGAACATCGCTGGGACGCAGCTTCCACTGGCACCCGGGCGGCTGGGCGCCGGCCATGAGGCTGACCCGTGGAATGACGCGGCTGCCCAGGGTGGGCCATGGAGTCTCTGGTGCTCCAGCCGCCCTCTCCCAATGAGCGTGTCCTCAAGACAGGCAGCTCAGGATATGGACACGGTCTGTGGCTAGGAATGGTGACGACAACCACAAAAAAGGACACCGGTAGCTAGCCTATTAAAGCCCCTCCAACATACCAGTCTCCGAGCCAAGCACAGCCTATGTGGGATCTAACCCAATCACCCCAGACAACCCAATCAGATGTAAGCATCCCCCATTTTACAGAAGAGAAGCCTGAAGCTCTGAAACCAAGCAACTGGCCCGGGGCCACAGAGTGGTGGGGCTGTGCACCGGGCAGTCCAGAGCCCTGCTAGCCACTGTGCTCCGCTGCCTCGTGGGAGTGGAGTGAAGCTGATGCCGAGCCCACACAGACGCTTAGAACAGCAGGTTTAATCAGCGTGAATGACTGCGTGTGTGAGCAAGGCTGCCGGCAACCAGCGAAGGGATTCCCCTCTCCCAGGGCTCCAGGTGGAAAAACAAACAGGAGGGACCGGCCACTCCTTGCCCGCCCCTTCCAACCTCCCCACTGCAGCCCACTTCCTTCTCCCACATGTTTTCCAACCACCCTCCCACCGTCTCCCCGTGTCTACCAGAAAGCAGGAGAGAGATTTTTCTGAGCGCCTACGACATGTTAGTTTCCCTTTGCCGCCCATGGGATCCTTATCCTAGCCCTGCGGGGTGGGGTGTCATTCTCCCAATGTTATCGATGGAGAAACTGAGCCTCTGAGAAGGCAAGCAGCTTGCTCAAGATCATTTCATTGGAAGGACTGGGCTAGAGACAAAGCTAACCCTGACCTAGAACCTGTACTTTGGCTGCCACACCATGAAAGAAGAGAATCTCTGGAAAGTAGCTGAAAAGACGTCAGAAGCTTGGAGAGTGGCTCTGGGCCTGACCAGGAAGGAAGGGGCGGTCAGGGAAGGAGTGATGTGCCCTCCTCCGGTGAGGTCAGCCCCTGACCCTCTCATGCTCAGGCCAGCTGACCTGCCAGCCCCCTGCCGTGAGAGGGAGGCCGTGGGCCTCCAGGAGACAGGTGTCTGCAGAGGAAGCCAGCTGCCACTGGCCTCCTCTGTAGTACGCTTAACACAAAGCAGTGAGAAGCACCAGGCCCAGAGGCATGACTTCCAGATGTCCCTGTCCACAGGCCAGTCATCCAGCCCAGGAATGCTCTGCTCCCTAGGACCTCAGACTGCACACCCCTTGTCTACCAGGGCCCCAGCAGCTTTCCCCACTGCAGACCAGAGGTTCCCACGGCCAGGCCAGGCTCCGTCACTTCCCTGTAGGGAGAAGCTTTACCTGGGGCCACCCAGACCATAGGCTCTGATGCACCTGCCTGCTGCCCCACACTGTAGAAACAGGTGGGCGGGAGCAGGCTGATGGCACAGGGCTTGAGAAACTTCAGGGAGGTTCAGGTAGCCATGGAGCCAGGCAGCCCCGGGGGAAATCCCAGCGCCATATCCCCGACCCTGGGCACGTTGCCATGCCCTGCTAAGCCTCCGTGTTCACATTTGTAACAAGGTGTCAATAATACCTCTATTGTAGTTTTGGCTGAGTCAGAAACTAGGGGATTGTTAAATTAAAGCTTTTAATTTTTATTATGTAATTATGTATCTTCAAGATTCACGCAGCCAGAAAGGAGAGCTCCAGAATAATCCCATTTGATGGAGCCAAAAGCCACAGATTGAAATGTTCTCTGTGACTAAGAACACAAAGATGGTTATTTAGTCTGGAAATAAGAGTAGGGTGATGTCAGAAGAGGAAAGAGGACTGATCCGTCTTAGGTGCTGCGTGTGGGTGGGTGCACGCGCACATGCGAACTGGAGAGAGAGAGAGAGAGAGAGAGAGAGAGAGAGAGAGAGAGAGCACCAACTGGAAAGAGGACACACATAGGCTAAAAGTTAGCCTCCATCTTCAAAGCATTTATGCCAAACTGAAATAAAAACAAATTTAAAAAATTGTCAAACTAGACATTTGTGAGGTGCAACGCGCCATAGCAATACAGAGACAGGACAGATAGGTGAGGTCCCGAGTGATCAGTGATGCTTCTGAGAGGGGTCATGGGGACCATGGGGGTGGGGGCAGAGGGCAACACGAGAAAGCAGAGGGTGCTCAGTGACTCTCAGGTAATCTGAAAAAAAAAAAAAAAGCGCCAAATACCAAAATATCCATATTAGTTAGCTCTGTGTGGTGGGATTGATTTTTTTTTTGTACATTTCAGTATATTCTAAATTCTCTAAAATGAGCATGGGTGATTTTTATATTTAGGAAAAAAAATCATTTTCAAAGTCAGTACCAACAGCAAGATGAGCAAAAAGATAGTTCCTTTGAGGCTGAAGGTAAGGAAGCAAGAATTTTCACCGCTCCAGGAAAGGGGGCAGTGGAGAGGGGCTGGCCTCCCCTGGGGTCTCCGTCTCAGCACTGTTGACTTCCTGGGCTGGGTCATTCTCTGTCCCGTGCTTGCAGAGCCGTGGCCTCTACTGGCTACATGCCCCGTATCCCCTGCCCCAGCTTCAACTGTCAAAACTGTCTCCAGACATTTGCCAAATGTCCCCTGCGGGGTAAAACAGCCCCTTGGTGAGAACCACTACTTTAAGCCCTGGAATCTCTTTTTTATAACGATTTTATTGATTTATTTTAGAGAAAGGGGAAGGGAGAAAAAAAGGGAGAAAAGGAGAGGGAGAGAAACATCCATTGGTTGCCTCTCACATGCCTCCAACTACGGACTTGGCCTGCGATCCAGGCATGTGCCCTGACTGGGAATCAAACCAGTGACTTCAGTTCTCAGGCTGGCACTCAATCTATTGAATCACACCAGCTAGGGCTGGAACCTTTTTTTTTTTTTTTCTGTTTTTATTGAAGCTCTGGAATCTCTGACGTGAAGGAAAAGTCATCCTTACCTAGCTCCCTCCATGGTCTCCCGAAATGCCTCCTTCTTTCACCCAGTCCCACCGCAACCCAGGAGGCGGAAAGCCTAAACTGAGGTCTCAAGTCTTAACACCACCTACCTACCTGACCTTGGGTGAACTGAATGGCCACTCCGTACCTCAGTTTACTTACCTGTAAAGTGACAGTAAGTCACTGAGCTCTCAGGTCCCATGACCCTCGTGGCAATGCCAACCCCTTTGTTTTGTAAGTGAAGAAAGTGACGTTCGGCAACGTTGTTTTGCCCAAGGTCACACACCTAACCATTGGCAGAGCCATTACCAGAACCCAGGCCTCCTGATTTCCGCCTATGCCCCCTCCACCCCATGCCCTTCCTTTCACGTCCTCCATGGATTAGAAGCACTCCTTTCTTGTGACCAAGAAAGGAAGAAAAATGGAGAGCACCTGGGTCAGGTCTCTTGTATGTGCCACTGAGTGAGCAAGGCCACAGAGAAACCTCCTCTTCGTAACTAGCAGCAGTGCCAATGACGTGACTTTCTGAATGAGCCACAGCAATGCGCAGAACCTCGGGCTCATTGGCTCTTTCGAGACCGCGGAGAATCTGGGGGTGATGAATTGCATGCTATTCAATGGCGGGTTGCTGTGACAGAGGGCTGCAAATGCCACTCTGGGGATGTGTTAATGAAGGCTCTGCATGTACAACACGAGAGGCAATTATTCCATTCTTCCTGGCACCGGCGCCTCCTGGCAGGAGAGCTGCCGACGGGGTTGGAAGGAGTTCAGCAGAAAGTTCACCAAGAGCCAGATGGAGAAGGAACAGAACTTGCTGTCTGGACGAGCCATCGCCAAACAGATGGAGCGCTTGTCCATCTGTGGTACCCTTCTCCTGGAGGACATGAGGAGGAGGTGGCATGGTGGGAGGAAAAGACTCAGCTAGCGGATGGAAAGCGATCGGGACTTCTCCCAGCTGCCTGGAAGCCTCCGTCTCTGATCACTCCACAGCTTCTGGGGGCTGCCTTCTTCCCAGGCCTGGAGATGCCAGCCACAGGGGTGCCAGGAGCCATCCGAAGACAGACCGCGGCCAGGACATGAGTCAGGAAACGGGGGAGCAAAAGCAGATCAGTTTGCAGATGGGTTGCATGGTATTCACTTCCTGCACGGACCCAGCTTCTTTCTCCCAGGTTCACATGGGCGGGTGTGGGAGGGGGCAGAGGGAGGGAAGATGTCCAGGGCAGAGAGGCTTCCGGGTGCTGGGAAGGGGAGGTTGTCACCTTCCTGCTGCATGGGACCAGCCCTGTGAGCGGAACCGTGCAGGTGAATGTGAGCCCCGCCACATGTAGCTGCAGTCAGGATAAAGCCATCCTCCAGGGTTTCTATGAATACAAGTTGAGTCAGAGGGCTTAGGGTAAGTGGGCCCCACACATTTCCTGGGGTGATGCTGGGGGCAAGGGGGCAAGGGCAGGTTATAGAGTCTGTGGGGGGGCCTGTTAGCCCTGGGTATTAGCGGCAGCCTCCCCCGCCCCCTCCTGCTGGCATTTCCCGGCCAGGAGGGGTCGTTCTGTTTTCCTGTGCCCCACAGGTCACTTGTTACTGCCTCAGTGAGTTAGGAAGGCCTGCCTGGCTTCTCCCGTGTCATCGGCATCAGCCTCATGCCTCCCTTCTCTATTTCTAACTGTGCTTCAGGGGGCGGCTGTGCCACCTGACCCCCCTCCCCCAGGAAGTCCCCGTCACTGCCTTGAGTGAGGCATCACCCTGGGGCAGTGACCTGGTTAGAAAAGCAGTGCTGAGACTGTGGGCAGGTCAAGATGAGGTTCACAGAAAGGGGGAGAGTGGAGTCTTCTCGGGGCAGCTTTTGCTGATGGAGGTGTGGCAGGGCGGGGGTGGGGTTGGAGGCCAAGATGTCCGCAGGATGAATTAGCCCTAATCCTGACAAGAACTTGGGCTAGAATAATAGGGTCTCCACCCCAGGCCTCCTGAGGACTCCCCTGGGGACCTGGACAGCACCGGCCTGAGACTGGGTAGGTACCGTTTTAGGCTCCCGCTAACGCAGGCAGAGTGTCAGGACAGCTGCCAGGGGCCAGGGGCGCCCTCCAAAGGATGCCGCTGCCCAGTGAAGGCCCCCAAACTCCTCAGGGCATCATGCAGGCCCCCCTGCCCCTGGGGCCTTCTCACCTCATGCTCACCCACCACAGCACCCACCCGTCTCCCCACTAAGTGGACAGCAGAGCCCAGCACAGGGGATTTCAGACTTTACATGCATCAGCACCGCCTGGAAAGATCATCAAAACCGCAGCTTCTGGCCACCATTCCTGAGGTTCTGATTCAGTAAACCTGGGCAGGACCCAGGACGCTGACCTTTTATCGAGCATCCTGGGAAATGCCCAAGCGTGTGTTCTCTGGGTGCCACTGTCAGAACCCTGGTTCCGTAGCTGAGCTCAGACTCTGAGGCCAGACCAGAATTCACATCACCGCTTTGCCTCTTACCAGCTGTGGGGGCCTGAGTCTCGGTTTCCCCGTCCATGCAATGGGAATGATGGCACTTTCCAATGAAAATGAGGACCCTCATGCCGTGAGCATGAAATAATACAATTGATGTAAAGGCCCAAAGACCGGAAGGCAGGGAGTACTTAATAATTGTTAGTCTTGTCACCAGTGGTGTCCTGACTCTTCCCTGAACCCCCCGACACACACAGTGTGTACCAGGACATGTACCAGAACAACATGTTGGTGGCTCTGACTCAAAGCTGTCCTATTCTTTCGGGGAAATGATGCAGGGACTTTGGGGTGATCTGTTCACTGTTTGCAGAGCTATAAAGGAGGACCCCCTTTTGCTCCCCCAAGCATGAATTAAAATTCTGTGTTTGGCCATTTCCCCATGGAACAAAGAGATGAAAGACTCTCCTAGCACCTACACCCAGCCCAAGTGTCAAAAAAAGCTGTTTGACAGCGTGATGCCTTTTTTGGCTGTGAAAAGAAAACAGAAGTCAGCTTGTGAATAGCACCACCACCGCACAGGGAGCCTAGGGGAGCAGGCGTGGGCCGGGCAGAGCGGTGCTCACGCAGGAACCTTGGGAGGAGGGTGAGGCTCTCTGAAGAGAGGCTGCGGGCAGCTGAGCCCAAGGTGAGTGGACCCACCAGGGCAGAGCCCAGGCCCCTTTCGACCAGGCCTCCCTCCATTAGCAGAGTTCTTACCTCCTCCTCTCCGGCTGCTCCTTGTCTCCAGCCTCAGGGACCTATCCTCTGGGCTCTTCTTGTCCTCTTGGGCTGCTCACACTTTGATAATCATGAACCAGGGGCCAGAGGCAGCAGCGTGTGCACCCCCTGGGGCACATGGGCCTTCATTCACCAGGCGCTAGGCGCCAGGCCCAGGGGCAGGGCTCTGCGGGCCAAGGGCTCCGAGGACCAGGGCATCAGAAATGTGATTCACAGCAAGTTCTGTAGGTGTCAGTGCCCCGATTCTGCCAGTGGCTCCAAAGCCTGTGGACACAGGGAATGCTGTGTGTGATGACCAAGTCCATGGACAAGGCAGGAGCCAAAGCACCCCAGGAAGGTGGAGTAGCTTACAAAGTCTGCACAGAATTACTGTTTGGCCCCACACCCTGCCAAGCTTTCTCAAAAGCCTTGTGCATGTTTCCCCTGCAGGTCCCTCCGGGAGCAGCTGAGCTGTAAGACTGGGATGCTGTTACAGGAAGTGATGATCCGAGGCTGAACGGCACCCACCCCATCTGATGCCTGAACTGTTCCACAGGAGCGCTCCGGTGCCTACAGGCTTTGGGGCCCGATTAACCCCGCATGATAACCCTGTAGACTCTTACACGGAGCGTGTGCTCACCCTGTGCCTGGCACCCAGTAAGCATGTAATCGTGGATCGCCAATAGCAGGAACAGTACGTGATAGTTATTATAATCATCTTTAACACTTTTGTGTCACTGAACTTCCAGTTCTTCACCAAGAACACTTATAAAAAAAAAAAAGGAAAGAGGCAAACGAAGACAGCACCGGGCTTCTGAAGGAGAGAAGGCAGGATTCCCTAAAGATCGTTTGTAGAGCCTGCTAAGTTGGGCAGGTCAGCCAAATGCTCCGTGGGCCAGTTCCCCTCTTGGTATAGCAGTCACACTGGTTCTCTTGTCCTCCAGCTCTTAAAACCACAATTTTTTTAAAAAAGATAAAACAAGGGTATAGCTTTCTACAGGTTTGGAACATATTTGCCCAAAATATACCCGCAAGGGATGTGATTCATAACTTCTGCCGGTGTCAGCACCCCAATTCTGCCTGTGGGCTCGGGGGATGCTGCGTGTGAAGACCAGCTGCGCATGACAGGGGCAAGGAGGCCCGTGCACATTCCATGCTCTGCTGGCAAGTCCTGACTCCTGTCGGCGGCTGAGGTCATACTCCGTCTGCGAAGTTGGGAGAGAAACCACAGGGGGAGGCATGTCCTGGGCAGTGTGGGAGGGGGGTAAGAGCACAGGCTCACATCGGCGGTGTGAGCTTGGGCAAGTTCCTGCCACCCGGAGCCTCAGCTTCTCCTCTGTGAAATGGGACTCCCGGCTGGGCTGGGCTGGGCTGGGCTGGGGCTCCCCGGGGGTCTGCATGGAAAGCACTTAGCTCAGAGCCCACCTTGGGGGAGAAAAACCTGTAATGCTCATTGCTTCCTTTCTTCTGTCTGCACTTTCACATTTATTCGGCATATTTTTCGTTTATCCCTCTATGGAGGGAGAGAGACCATTTCTGAAAGACTTCCAAGAGGTGGGGCGGGGGGGTTCCCCTTCCCTCCGTGAAGAGAGGCTGGCCTCGGTGTGTTTACTCTCTCGCTCCCCAGGACCCAGGGAAGTGGCGTGAAGCAGATGCCCCAGGAGAATCCAGGGGCTGTGTCATCACTGGTCCCACAGGGCCAAGTGTCCTTCCTGACCTGGGCTGACTCATGTCCCCAGGGCAAGACACGTGCCCCGGAGACGGCTGCCCTTTCAGAGAAAAGCCCCTCCTGGCGTGAGGAAAGGAGAAACAGAAACCCACTTGACCTTTATCCAGAAACTCCCTGTATTTAATGACTCTCTCTTCCCTAGGCTCCGGAGGGTCACCTCGTTCACTCCTATACCCTTGGCGGCCAGGGCAATGGTAGAGACACACTGAAAAACATAAACAGGCAAAGGGTCCATAGATGGATGCACGAAGGAGGAGTTAGGATGCCACCCTTGGCCTGAGCAGCTCACAGGCCTGTGGAGAGGTCGATAGACCTAAAACAATTTGCAGGTACAGAAAATAATCTTTGCTTAAGCATCGAACTGAGGGTGTGATTTGTAGAGCCCTGTGCTTTGGGGGTGCCAATGAAAAGGCCTGCAGCTATGGGAAGCGCATTCAACTGAGGGTTCCTGCCGCCGTGCTCAGAAATCCTTCACTGCTGAGGCCACGTGTCCTTTGGGCTGCTCCCAGCCACTGATGGGGTCACCAGTCCCTGGTGACAACAGATGGCCCTGACTGCTGAGGCCTTCCTGAAGCTGCCAGGCTGTCCAGTTGCTCTCACCCAACGTCCCTCCGCTCTCCTCTCCCAGGAAGGCATGTCGATGTCGGACGGCCCTCCCAACCTTTCCGGTTCCCTCTCTTTTTTCTCGCACAAGTGTGTTCCCAAGTAAAACCCTGGCGTGTCCAATCCTCCGCTGGCATCTGTGCCTCAGAAGACCTGAACTAACACAGTTCGAGAGGTTCACTCTCCAACCAGGGCCACTGTGGTGTTCACTCTGGGCCAGGGAAGTCAGAACAGGCTGGAGGAGGAGGTGGCACTTCCCGGACGTTCCTGGCAGAGGCAGGCAGCCCACCGGGCAGACCCTGGTCTGGGCGATGGTGGCGCAGGTTGCTGCACTACCTGGCCCAGGAGGGAAGAGGCTGCGTGGTCACGGTCCACTGCAAACCCTGCACCTACCTGACTTAGCGCCAAGCTCGCAGTGGTCCCCATCCCCGAATTCTTACTGGATCAACAGATCAGCAGACCCCTTCTTTCTCCTCTCCAGCACCTGAGTGTCTTTTTGTTTGCCTGGGTTCGAGAAGCCATTACACTGGACTGTTACAGAAGTAGTGACTCATTTATCTCTGCTCCTAGACTGTTTGCTTCTTGAAGGCAAGGAGGTCTTATTCTGAAGACTCAGACGCTGGTCATGAGGAGGTGGCTCAATGAATGGTCACATCTGAGAGGTGGCTCCTATTTAAGGGCGGGGAAAGAATTCCTGGGTGCTGGCCGGGTCGTGCTAATTAGTGAAGTGTTCAGAGGGAGATCTGGTTGTGTCCTGGCCCCATGGCCAGATCCGTTCTTTCCACTTGACATTCTCTGGTCTCACAAAGACCTATTTGAGGGCATCTCATATTTTTCCAAGTCCCGCCACACACACGGCTCTGTGGGAGCCGCACAACTCCATGGCATGGAAAGGTTAGCTATTATTCCCAATTTTACAGCCTGTAGTTTTTTTTTTTTTTTTTAAAGATTTTATTTATTTATTTATTTGTAGAGAGGGAAGGGGGGGAGAGAGAGAGAGAGAGAGAGAGAGAGAGAGAGAGGGAGGGAGAGGGAGAGAAACATCAATGTGTGGTTGCTGGGGGTTATGGCCTGCAACCCAGGAATGTACCCTGGCTGGGAATCGAACCTGGGACACTTTAGTTCCCAGCCCGCGCTCAATCCACTGAGCTACGCCAGCCAGGACAGCCTGTAGTTTTAGGCTGCCCTCCTGCACCAAGACTTCTGCTGGTAACAGCACCCCAAGTTTGCTTTGAGGAACACCCCTCTCCCACTGGACTGTGTTGTGGGACCGTCCACCAAAGCGCCTCACCCTTTCCTGGCCATGGGGCATTCACGTGACTTGAGTAAGGCCAATCAGGCACTCTCCCTAAAATTTGAATCTCACATGGAGACACACAGACATTGAAAACAGTTGGGGATTACTATATGATCCAGTAATTCTACGTCCTCTTCGTGTCTGATCCCCAGAGAGTCTCCAGTCCCTTCGGTCAGTGGAATTTAGTTTCTGAAGATGGTCTAAGCTGAGAAGTAGGTAGAGGATGGGTAACAGGGAGGAGTCTCTCCCAGCCCCACTGACAGGAAATTCAGGAGCCTAGAGTTCTCAGCTGGAGACCCCAGCCGTTGCTGGGTCACTCGGGCTCTCTGGACCCTGGTGTCCTAGTCATTCCACATTTACTGAGCACTTGCCAAGAACACCAAGATGAGGAGGACACAGTGCCCTTCAAGGGTCCTACAGGGGGCCTTCTGGTGCCTGTCCCACATGCCCTGGGCCATTCTGCTCCCAGCCCCGTGGACACCACCCCACCAGCCTGACGCAGCCTCTCCAGTTCCTGCCCCAAGGCTCTGCCACACTGTAAGTGTCTTGGGAGTCCTCGGGGGAGCCTAGGCCAGCAATGGGGGGCGGAAGTTTGTTCCCCTGAGGCAACCCCCCCCGTGGGGAGCAGAGCCAGTGGGCACACAGTTCTGTCCGGCCTGCTGAAGACCGCTCGGGGGCTTCCCGGGGAGCTGAGCCCCACTGCCCACAGAGGCCAACCTGATCACACACCCTTTTGCGGGCTTCCCTCCTCCCCCATCTCGCTTGCCCTGTGCCTCCCTCCCAGGATGACCTTCCACACAAATGACCTGCACCCAAGTTCTGTTCAGGCTCCATCTGGGGGAATCTAACATTGGAATCAGCCCAGACAGAGACAACAGAAGTGGGAGAGAAAGTGAGGAATCTTCCAGTATTTCCACCTGCTGGAGTGCAGCGTGCCAGTGAGAGGGGGCCGGGCTAGGAAAGGGGCCACACGTGGGGTGGCGGTGCGGTGGCAGGTGGTGGTGGACGAGAAACGTCCCTGGGAACGGTCGTGGCCACAGGGGTGTGCGAGTCCGCACCCAGGTAGGTCTTTCCCATCCACCGGGCCCCGGAGCCAGCAGGGGAGAGGGCTCCATCAGTGGGGAGGAGGAGACGGGGGAGAAGCCAGTGGACTGGGGCTTGGCAGCTCTCCCACGACGGGCCGCACCCTGGATCTTGCAGCAGGAGCACGGGGCGGCCTTGCCCACTTGCAGCCGAGATGGAGGGGGCAGGGGAGGGCGGCTTCGTTCTGCAAAGCCTTCCTGGAGATCACCCCACGGCCCCCTTCCCCAGCAAGCCTCCGGGGCAGCTCAGGCCTCTTCCGTCACCCCTCCCCTCCCCAGCCAGATGGGCCCCACTGGCTCCCCTCCCCCACCTGCCACCTGCTAACTCACCACCACAGAAAACTCCTTGAGAAGTGCCCCTTCCTTTAAAAAGAACAGTCTCCAGTTCTCTTTTCCCTCAAAAGACACCTGACCGGATGCTTAACCCCATTTTCATGGTGTTTGCGTGGTTTTTAAGGGAGCACAGAGGGGCCAGGTAGGTTGTTTAATTGCCTTTCTGTATTCTTGTAAAAGAAACTGCTTTATGGGGCAGGAAGCATCCTCAGGGGGCGGGTTATCTGAAGAGGTCTCCTGGCTTGACCTTTCATGACCTGTCGTGGATGAGATGAGGGATCTGCCCGGGAGGCCAGGAAGGAAGGATGGAGGGTGGTGGGGGCTGGGGGCCTCTTCTCCCTCCCTTGCCAGCCCAGAGCTGGGACAGAAGACCCACCTCGAGGGGCATCCTCCCGCAGCTCTGATTTCAGGCTCAGCGAGAGCTGATGTTACCGCCGTTCCACGTCCTGCAGAGACCCCGTCTGCCCGCTGCCTGCGACCCCACTCCCAGCCTGGCAGATCCACTCACGGGGAGCCTCGCCCTGGAGCCGGTCCCCCGCCCCTCCTCCTCCCCCGCCACCACAGTGATAACCTCCATCTAGAGGCGCTCTGGGCCAAGGCCCTATGCTAAACACTGCACGTGTGTTAGTCCATTTCATCCTTACAATACTGTACGATACCCTTATTATCCTCTGTTTGCAAAAAGAGGAAGCCGAGGCCCAGAGAGGTTGAGTAGGTAGCCCGAGATAACACAGCGAACAAGTGGTAGACAAGGGCCCTTCAGCCCTATGGACCCGTCACAGCGAGTCGAATGCTCCCGTGATGGGTCGTTCTACGGCCTGAGTGGAGGGAGGGGAGGCACTCGGTGAGTGGACTGTGCGTGAAGGAAGGGAGGGGGAAGCCTAGTGTTAAGAACTGTCGTAATCCTAACACCAGCGGCATTTACCGAGCACTCTGTGTGTCCTGGGCCTGGTGCTCTACCTGCACCTTCTCACCGACACCATAACGTGGTGGGCGCTGCTGGTGTCACCATTGGGAGGGGTCCTTTCTCCCCTACCCCCTCCCTGACTTACTTCCTTCCTTCCTTCCTTCCTTCCTTCCTTCCTTCCTTCCTTCCTTCCTTCGTCACTTCTTGTGTTCTCACAGGGTAGTCGTCCCACACTATGGACCAGATGGTCAGTGTGAGTGGCCATGCTCTGTCCTGAGTCCCCTGTAAGGAGACTTCCACTGTGCCATGCTCAGAGGGTATGGCCGAGAGGCCCCAGGCACACATGCTGGGCGTCTCACTCCTCCATCTGTCCTCTCTCCGCACCAGCTGCTCTCTGAGCCTCGGGGCTTCTCGTGGCCTCCCGTGCAGGTTCTCAAGCCTGGGCAGGGCTCGCCCAGAGCCCCTGCTGCCCCTCCCCCACCTGCCCAGCCTGCTCTCCGTGGGGCCAGGCACACATCCCTCCCTTCACCCAGCCGGGCTGGTTGGATGGGGTTGAGGGCATGTGGGCATTACTGGGGGCTATGCCTCTGGCTCAGCCCCACGTCCAGCTCTCGACCCTGAGTGCATGCTCCATTCAGGCTTTGGCCAAGGTCCTGACAGTGGCCTGGAGAGACCCCGCGGCCCCCACCCTTGCCCTCAACTCTAGGGCACGGCGTCTGGGTGTCCATCCAGGAAGTTTATCCTTCCTCCTCAGGCAACCTGGCCTTGGCCAGGGAGCATCCCAAAGTGTGATTTCCGTCCAGCTTTGTCCCATGACTCCAGTGCCATGGAAACGCCACCCTCTGCTCCCCTCCCACCCCTGGCGCCACCTCAAGGCCACTTCCCATGTGACCTTCCTGTGCCTGGGATCAGAGTTATTCCCACATGGGCCGGGGCCTGGCCACCCCCTTCTCTCCCATCCTCCCTCTCTCCTCTGTCCCTCCCATTCTCCCCCAAAGAAGGCCTGTCACCAGGACTCACAGTTGATTAATAGCCCAGCTTTCACTGATAAGTCCACCCCTGAGAGCTGCAGCCCAAAGCTTTGAGTAAACATAGTGATTTTCCTTAAATAAACATCCTCCCCACAAAGTAAAGTTGGTGACCCGGCCAGCTGACCCTGCAACTGTTTTCACCTCTGTGTACGGTTCCCTCTGCGTTCCCCACCCCCATCACATGTGTGTGGGAACAGCTTGGAGATCAATCCTCACTCCTCTTGAGCTACAGACAGCCTCAGACCCCCTCTTCCGCCCGAGGAAGCTCCCCACCCCCACCTGCCACCTGCAGTCCCTGCTGTTGTTTCCAGGGCTGACAGCTCCTGCTTCCGCTGACCCTGCAAATGGCTCCCAGCACCCCACCCGACAAGGGGGCAAAGGTAACGGGCTGGCCTCCTGCTCAGTGCCCTTGCATTTCCCCCTGCTCTTCCTGGCTGTCCCCTTGGCGCCCTTGGGCTTGGGAGGACAACATGCCTACTCAGAGAGACCCTCGAGAGGGACCCTCACCCCGTGGCCTTACTGAGCCCATCATACCAAACACTGTGGTCACTGAGAAAGCTGGGCACTTTGGAATACTGATTTTTCTTTTTCCTCTCTATGGGGTCTCCTTTTCCTTTCCCCCATTCAGGCAGGAGTAGCTTGCCAGTCTTGCTGGGTCTCTGCTCCACACTGAGGACAATCCAGGGAGCTTGCAGAAGAGCTAAATGGAGAGGGTTTACTAGGATGGACAAACGTCCCCAGGTTGCAGTGGACAGCAGGGTCCCCATGTCTCCTGCTCTGAGACCAGAGCATGATTATTCCAGCAGGAGATGGGGATGCCCTCGGCAGCAGGAGCCGCAGGCTATGTGGGGACAGACAGTCCCAGGGAGGAATGGCTCCCACGGTGCCCCAGGCATGTGGAACCACCAGCACGGGGCTCCTGGCCTTGACGGACTCCAGCGCAGCGCAGAGGCAGGGAAAGGGTGGGCACAGTGGTATCTCTGGGCTAAGCCATGGAGACCGGTGGCTGACCCCATGTTTCGGTGCAGTATAGGACCTCAGAACATCTCAGAAACCATTTCTGCAGCCGAGAGGAATGGGGCTCAGAGTGAGAAATAATATCAAAGCATGACTGCTGAGTTGGTGCACTAAGATGTATACACATAACAACCACAGGACTGGAAGCTGCCAGAGGACACCACACTGTTCTCTGTCTCTGTGCCCAGCCTTTGCACATGCTGTTCCTTCTTATTAAAAGGCCCCTCCTTCCCACAGTCTGATAAATCTCACTGGTCCTTTAAAACCAGGCTCAGGCGGTGCCTTCTCTCTGGGGAATCTCCCCACAGAGGCATACTTGTCTGCACCCTGCGTCCCCTTCTGTGTATCGCTTACTTCTGTGCTGTTACGTGCTTCTCTTTCCTTCTTTTTATTGAGATCTAATTCACATACCATTACGCTCACACTTTCAAAGTGTCTAATGCAGTGTTTTTAGCACAGTCACAAAATTGCGTGCCACTCTCTAATTCCAGAACATTATTATCTCCCTCAAACTCAAGCCCGTACCCATTAGCAGCTCCTTCCTTTTCTCCTCTCCTCCTAGTCCCTGATAACCTCTTCCTGTGTGTATGGGTTTGCCTGTTGTGCACGAGTCATAAAAGTGGAATCACACTGTATTTGTCCTTTTGTGTCTGGCTTCTTTCAATTAGCAAAGTGTGTTCAAGGTCCACCTATGGTGTAACACGTATGAGTGCTTCTATTTTTTCTTTTTAAAGATAATATACTGCTTGAGTTATTTTTCAAGATAAGGTAATTATTACAGAATAGAATAAAGTTTCTTATTCCACAGGAATTACGCTTGATTTATTTAGCAAGTCTTATTTTTATAAACAAACTAAGTATCAAATTCAAATGATTTGTTTATATGTATTTCACACTTTTTAAATCTTTTTCTAATGAGTCAATGATTCAATTAGTTTTTATATAGTTTTGCCACTGTGTGTAAAGATTGGTAACATTACAAAGAAGCATTAAAATTTGAATTCACAAAATATATTCTGAAGAGACCAGAATCTGTTTTGAACACATGCTCTTGTTTTTGTAAATATTAGCTCACCATTACAATTTCCCATGTGTTCTGTGCCCGTCTTTTTTTGGGAACTCGGGGGCAGGAAATGAGAGAAGAAGGCAGGAAAAGGAGAGTTCGAAGACTTTGTTCTTAAGGACTCGGTTTCCTAATCAGACGGGTGACTTCTTCCACTGGACCTCTCCAGTCGCCAAAGGAGTAGAAGAAATAATAAATTCTCAGTATAGTTATAAACCTCATGTAATGACCCTAAAGCGGTACATTAACAGAGTAGAATGACCGACTCTTACGCTCTCAGAGTGGAGAAGACAGAGTCCCAGGGGACCGGGATGAGCAGGCCCCCTGAAGCTGAGGAACCGTGGTCTTGGCCACGCAGGCCCTAGGACCCACTGCTTAAGTGGGGGGATGGGGTTTATTCTGTGTGGTTCCGGGGACAGAGCTGGTATCAGAAGACGAAAGCTACTCCCAGCTCGGGATCCTGTGAGACTTCCATTAGATAACAAGTGAGCCTCTGGGTTTATCTCGGAGGCTGTGGGAGTGTAACAGGAAAGGCGTCTCAGCCTCGGGGGGCCGCTAAGACCCACCCAGGTAGGCCTGCTGTCTCCCCGGCTGGGGCCCTGGACAAGGCACGTGACCTCTTTGCCCTCGGCCTCTTCATCTGAATTGAACACTTATAGGGTAACGTTTTCAGACTTTTAAAAAGAAAGTAGGATATAATGGAGAAGGATAAAGCCCCTGGGAGTCCCTGGGCTAGGCTGAGTGTTGAAGGCCCAGTGTGCCTGGCCGGGGGTCTGGGGACAGGGAGCATATCAAGGCAGGGGAGTCCGGGGTCTGGTGGAGAGGTCGCCCTTCTGGAGGGTGAAGTTGAGGGACATGCTGTGGGGCAGCTGAGATGAGATTAGAGAGACTGGTGGAATCCAACTCCCCTTCCTGATGGGGCCCAGGGCAGGGGCAGCAGGTATACTGGCACAGGTGAAGGGACGGGGGGTGGGCACACGCTGGCACAGAGCGCCAAGAGCTGCCGTAAGCTTCCACACCCCCATCTGCTCCCTCATGTGCTCCACAGCATTCAAAGGACACTTGCTAGTGCCCGTGACTTTCCAGACCTACGTTAGATGAGGGGACCCAGCAAGAAAGGCCCAAGACTTGGTCTCGAGGGGAACACAGACCAAGATGTTGTGCATGGTGAGACCAGGGCTCTTTCGTGAACTCTGTGATTTCAGGGCAAGTGACTTGAGTTTTCTGGGCCTTTCGGTCATTTGTGAGGATAGTGACTGGACTTTCTCACAGGGTTGATTGGGGGAGAAACAACATGTGAGATGATGGTGGAAAATATTTAGCATTCCCTGAGTAACAGTAAATGTCAACCATTTTATTGGTCTTCATTTATGTATGCTTGAAATCTTAATAGGTAAGTAAGTAATAATTATTCCCTAAAGAAACACTTCTACATGTGCACAAAAAGGAATTTATGCTGAATGGTGTAAATACCCAAATACCTGAAAACAGCCCCAGTGGCCAACAGTAGGGGAATGTTTATCACACACTGGGCCTTAATTCCCGGCAGTGTCGAAGGATGAGGGAGCCCTATGAACTGACAGGGAAAGATCCCCAAGAAATGGCATTAAGTAAGCGTAAAGGCCAAGTTGCAAAATTCACACAGAATGGTTCCATTTCTGTAAATCTAAAAAAAGACCTAGAAGAGTTCACACCAAATGATTTTGCCGGGGTTACCCCCTGGGAGGGGATGTGGTTAAGGAGGGTGGCCTGAAGGGGGTTTCGCTTTATCTGTAATGTTGAAATTCAAGAATACTTGTTATACTTCTGTTATCAAGTGGTTTTAAAGGAGCGCCTTTCCCCTCCACCTCTCTGAGCCTCATTTTGCTTCCCTGCAGAATGAGGGAGATGCTGTCTGCACTAGGAGATGGTGAACGGTCCTGGCATTAAATTTTGCATCGTGCTGAAATACATATTACATGGAATTTACTTATGTTACCTTACCCATTTGAAGTGTACAGTTCAGTGGCATTAAGTACATTCACATCGTTGTGTAACCATGACTACTATCCACCTCCAGAACTTTCTCATCATCCCAAACTGAAACTCTATACACATTAAACAATAACGCCCCCCCTCCCCCCTCCAGCCACTGGTAACCACTGTTCTACCGTCTCTAAGAGTTTGTCTGTTCCAGGTATCTCTTATAAATGGAATCCTGACCGTCCTTTTTTGGTCTGGCTTATTTCACTTAGCATACTGTCTTCCAGGTTTCTCTACAATGTAATGTGCATCAATCTCATTTCTTCAAAAGGGAGATTATTACTGCATTGCATGTATAGAGCGACTCTGTTCCTCTAGTCGCCTGTCAGTGGACACTGGCGCTGTTTCTGCCTGGCCCACTGTGAGTAACGTTGCTGTAGCATGAGTGCACAGCTGTCTGCTCAAGTAAGTGCCTGCGTCCCGACCTTTTGTGTGTGTACTCAGAAATGGAAACTCCTGGATTATATGATAATTCTATGTTTAATCTCTGGAGAAACCTCCATACTGTTTTCCATAGAGGCTGCACCTACTTGCTTTCCCACACAGGGAAATGCACAGGGTTCCAATTTTCCACACACCTGCCAACACTTGTTGCCTCCTGCCTTTTTGATGACAGCTATCATCCTGGGAGTGAGGTGGTATCTCATTGTGGTTTTGATTGGCATTTCCCTGAGGAACAGTGATACTGAGCGTCTTTCCTGGTGCGTATTGTTCATTGGTGTGTCTTCCTTGGAGAAATGTCTGTTCGAGTCTTTTGCTCATTTTTGAATTGGGTTGTTTGTTTTGTTGATGTTGAGTTTTAGGAGTTCTTTATATACTGTATATCAACCCCTTATCAGAGGTATAAATTGTAAATATGTCCTTCACTTCTGTAGGTTGCTTTTTTACTCTGTGGATAGTATCTCATTATACACAAAGTTTAAAATTTAGGTGAAGCCCAGTTTATCTAAAGGAGTGACTTTAAAAATATTTACAACCAAAAAAAGAAAAAGAAACAAAGAAAGGGCAGGGAGGTGAAACAGACACGTGGAACAAAACACAGATTCGTGGTCTTTGACCTTTGTTCCTTACCCAACATCACCTGGGTATCAGAGGCCCCAGCCCAGGGCCTCTGGGCACAGCCCCTGAGAGTAGCTGTGAGGGGGAGGCTGCTGCATGAGCTCCCTCCCATAAACCCCAGCCCCGGTCCTCTCTGCCGTGCTGCTCACCAGGAGTGGGCGTGTGTGTGGAGGGGCTTGTGACCCTGGGGTTTCCCTCCATCTGTCAACTGCGGACAGGTGGGTGGGCTCAAAGGCAGGAAATTCTCGGTAAGGAAACCGGTGGGTGCGCCCACCTGCCTCTCTCAGCCTCGTTAACTGCAGGTTAAATTCCAGACCCCGGAGCTGTGTATCTAAAGAGCATCTGTCTCTCTGCCCTTTGCTCCCTGAGATCACTCATCTCCTATCGGTTCTCACCTTTCTTTGTTTCATGCCTTTTTTTTTTCTTTTTTTCTGATTCTAAAATGAATGCGCCTGTAGTCAACTGGCCAGAGCACAAAGGGGAACAACTGAGCGCAAGGCCACCATCCTGCGGTAATGACAGTTACCGGCCATTGAGCGCCGGCTCTGTGCCAGGAACTGGGCTTCGGACGCCCCCACACCCTCCTCCAGCACCATCCCCAGCGCCCACATCAGCATGAACCTCACCTCCGTTTAGGCCCCGGGAAACTAGGCCGCAAGGGGAGGGCCAGGGTGAGGCGAGTGGGGCTCAGCCGGGGTTTTCTGCTTCAGCCTCTGTCCTGCTGTTAGCGTTCGGACTTCTCTTGCTTTAAAAAGAACTGTTTTACATTTCAGGACTCCCCTTAGAAACGAGGGCTGGTTTGGGTATGTTAGAAATAATCAGATAGGCTATTTTTAACATCGTTTACTCATGAAATGTTCGCACTGGGGGTTATTTAAAATTGTTTTGAAAAGGATCAGGCTCACGTTATTGTGTAGCTGTCTGTGCTCTCCTGCTCCCACCCCTGCCCGGCTGGGTCCTGGGGTCCCCTTCATTCTCCGCAGGACAGGACAGGTCTTTTTTTATTTTATTTTATTTTATTTTATTTTTTATTTTTTTTAGAGAGAGAGAGAGAGAAAGAAAAGAAGGGAGAAAGGGAGGGAGAGAAACATCAATGTGCGGCTGCCTCCCATGTGCCCCCCACTGGGGACCTGGCCTGCAGCCCAGGCATGTGCCCTGACCGGGAATCAAACTGGCGACCCCCTGGTTCGAAGGCCGGCACTCAAACCACTGAGCCACACCAGCCAGGGCCAGGACAGGTCTTGAGGGGCAGCTCAGCCAGGTTTGTGCTCCTACGTAGACCCCACATACCAATCATCGGGCAAAGTGTCCTCACCTCACCACCGTCTGGAAAGAGCCAAAAAGTTTAGGCTTCCCAGTGGCTTCTGGGAAGGTTTTCCCCTGGTCTCCAGTGAAGTCCATTCTTACCGGAAACTCCAGATAAGACCCCAGAAACACCCGGAACCCTGAGTGCTGCATGGACATCCCTACCTGTCGCCCTGAACTTGACTGGGACTGAAGACGCCTCAGCTCCAAGACTGGGGGTGAGATCATGTTTCTTTCTTGTTACACAAATAATATATTAAATATATATAACATATAAATGTTAACATAAAATGTATATATTATTTATATATAAATATGTAAAGTACTTATATATAAATACAGTTGCACATCTGAAACTACAGAGATACAAAACTAAAATAAAATTCATCTGCAATCTCATGACCTAGAAAGAACCACAGTTAACACATATATTTTGTGATGCATATATATGTGTGAGTGTGTGAGTGTGTGTGTGTGTGTGTGTGTATGGAGGGGTACATGCATGGGTTTTTAAACAACAACAATAACAAAAAAATTATACTACATATACTATTTTCTTATCTCTTTTCTCTTAATAATATGTCATGAGCCTCTAACAGGCTGTGTGACCTTGGCTAAGTTAACTAAACTCTCTGTGCCTCAATTTCCTCATTTGTAAAATGGGGATGCTGTGAGGATTAAAGAAATTATGTGTAAAGCTCGGAACTGTGCTTGGTACATAGTGTCCCCTCATAAGTGTTCATTACAGTTACTTTTATTATAGTATTATTTGTCATTAGTATTATTTGTGCATAGAATTCCATTGTATAGGCCAATGGAAGTGGTTCTTAGCAAGTGATGCGCAATGTCCGGAGACATTTTTGGTCGTCACAATGGGGTGGCAGGTGCTGTTGGCATTCGGTGGGTGGAGGCCAGGGTGCTGCTGAAAATCCTGCAGTGCAGGACTGCCCCCCGCAACACGTCAGTCATGCTGAGCTTGAGAAACCCTAGTCCAGGTGGTTTCTGGTTTGCCTACCCAGCTCCCTATTGTTGGACACGTACTTTGGACCGACCCTTCTTATCTTATCCCCTGCTATAGAACATAAACATGCCAGGGGAGGGAGGAGTGGCCCGGTGCGCCTTGGGGAGAGTATCAAGGTGCTTGAGGGAGGGCTGGGGAGTGGCCGTGCCCGTATCTACCTGGGACAGTGGGCGGGAAGGGCAGTCTGAGATGTGTGACCCTCGAGACCCCACGCACCTCCTGTGACCTTACTGTGACATAAAGCACAGAGCTGGGTCACGTCGTGGTTGACAGACTGCACCGTTGACGACCCTGCTGCCATCAGGCACAGGACTCTAGAGATGTCTGGCTGAGATAAGGAAGGGAAATAAAGGGCCATTCTGTGTTGTGACCCTGGGCGACCCAAGGCGGGAGGGGAATGTCTTCCTTTGTCTTGTCTCCAGACTAGAAACTAAAACGCATACACTTAGGACTGAATACCCGAAACCACGCATTAAAAAGTGCTTCCTTTGCTGTTGTATGAGCCTACAAATCTCGTGGGGAGTGTAAAGGGCTCTGCACGCCCCAGAAGTTTGACGGGCAGGGGCAGAGATGCCCAGAATGCTGGCTTTTGAGAACTGCACTGCCGAGCCCCCTCCTCTGGTCTGGCTGCTCCCCGAGTCCCCCCTGGAGAACCCCAGCCTCGCCTGCTGGGTGTGTTTCTACAACACACAGGATGGCTTGCTCCTCCACTCACCTGCTGCCCTCGGGGACCCTCCCGGTCTTCATCTTCTCAGCCTTCTCGGCGCCAGGCACCGTGCCGGGCTCTGGGACTCAGTGAGCCACACACACACGGCCCCAGCCTTCACCGGACAGACCATGAACACGGGGACAAGTGGATAAGCAGGCTAGGCTTCCGGTGTCCGAAAGGTGACAGGGGTGATGGAACTCAACTGAAATGGCACGCCAGAGCATCAGGCACCTTCTCCGAGGGGAAGGCATCTGGGCTGCAGCCAGATGATGGGAAGGGCCAGCGTGTGAAGATTGGGAGGAAGACTTTCCTAGCAGAGGGTGCAGCCACGCCAAGACCCCGAGGAGAGAAGGAGTGTGCACACGGGAGGAAAAGACACGCATGGGAGCCTTCAGCATGCTCTGAGGTCCCCTCCTCGCTGCATCTCACCGACTTACCTGTTCTTAGGAAGCAAGGTTATCGGGTGGGTAAGGACCAGGGCTCTGGTGGTCAGCTGCCTGGGCTCCAGTCCTGGGCGCTGGGATCTCCTGGTGCCCAGGAGGTTGGCAGAATCACTTACACTCTCTTCTCTCACAAATGGAGCTGCTAATAGCTTCTCTCTTCAAGATCTTCTTAATAGCACTTGGCACAAAGCAAGTACCCAATAAATGTTACTATTATTTTATGGGCCATTGGGAAGCTTGCTGGAGTCGATCCATAGCACATTGAGAGGGAATTTATTTCCTTGCAGCTTCCCTCCGCGGAACTCAGGAGGAGAAAGTCATTTGGCACCGCTCCGCCGCTGTGTCGCGGGAGGCAGCCCTGTCTGCCGTAGTTGGGATTTGTGTTTTAGGAGGTGTGGCTGGAATCCAGGTAAGACCCGGGGAGCACGCCCTCCCCAGATGTCAGGCAGCCCTCCCTGCATGGGCAGGAGGTGGGGACCCTTCTTTGCTGGGGTCCTCCTCCGGCTGAGGATGGAGGAATCCTGAGGAGGTGGGGCTGAAGCCTGGTAAGGCCCAGTTAGTCATTTCTAGTTCTCGCACCACAATTCCCACTCAGGTGAGAAGACCTAGGAGTCCAGTAAGGGAGGTGGGTGACAGAGGAAGCCCCTCCCCTGCGCTCTCCTGCGGTGGCTGTGACAGAGTGCAGAGACCCTATCCAGAGGCTCTGCTTCCTCCCTTCCTCCCCCGGACCCAGTGTGCATCCCTTCCAGCTCCTGGTGCCAGCTGCTCCCTGGGCCTCGTCCCTGGCCAGGTCGCCCTGTTTCTGGACAGGAAGCCCCTCTTGGCTTGCCCCTCTTATCTCCAGCCTCCCCTTTCCTCCCTCCCCTGCCCCCTCCTGCCTCCCCTCTGCCTTGCCTCCCCTCAGCCTCCCCAAAGGCCCAGGCATTCCCCACCCCCACCCCCACTTTCACAATGGGGCCAGGGCTCTGTCACTCCAACATCCCCCAGATCCAGGACAACAATGTCAAGGGACTCGCCAGGTGCTCCAGGCACAACAAGCCTTGGTGCAAAGGCACAGCTGATCTGGAAGCCACTGTCTGGAAGCAGAAAATGCAAATGTCACCAGCAAGTTTCCTTCTTAAAAAAAAAGTGGTAGATGTGACCCACAGGCTTTGTGCCACTGAGCAGTTTGCAGCTTCCTTAGCTGGGGTCCAGGGGAGGGACCCCAAAGGGGTGCAGACAACTCCTCCGGGCCGAGGTATTGCCAGGGAGTTAATTGAGGACAGTTTGAGCCCTGGGATAGAACTCCTGCCCTGGGGCAGTAATGAGCACTGGCTGCGTGCATGGCCTGACCTTGGATGGTCACACTTTGCCCATCCATTCAGTCGGCTCACACTGGACACCCTCCTTCCTGTCACATCACCGTGGGACATGCCCCACCAACCGACGGGGCACGACACACCTGTGGACTCATGCATCTATCAGATAGCTCACCTGCTTACACAGGCTCACCACTCATCCCTACTCACCCCTACAGCCAACAGCTCCACACAAAACAGGCTCACAAAGATCACAATATTCCCCAGTGGCTGACACCCTACAGTTGACAGAGCTTTTTTTTTTAAAGAAAAACAGCTCCCGAAGGCAACTCGCACCTCCCACCAGTTTCACTTCCGCCTACCAAATGAACACACGGCAGATCCACAGACGCAAAGATAACCCCCTGCCCCACCCCCGACCGCGTGTGCACTGCCGCTGTGGGACCCGGACCTGCCCCACACAGATAGGACAGAGGACTCTCTCAGCCTTCACGGCGTACGCCCAGCAGCAGCGTCCCGTCAGCTCCTTCGCCCACTCAGCCCCCCACACGCACAAACACGAGAGGTCCATCCACACGAGAGGTCTGCTTGAGCACCTCGAGCCTGCTGTGTCTCACCATTGTGCTGCCTGCTGTCAGGCCACTCCCCACTCGCCTGTACCTGCGCAAGGGCCCCTCTTGTCCTCTCCCAGGTGAGCGCCGCCAGGCCACCACCGTCTTGCCTGACTCTCAGTTCAGAGTCACCCTGGCAAGGAAGGCTCTTGCTTCGCAAGTGTCAGAACCCCTAACCCAGTGGCTTAGGTAAAGCGGGGCTGGTTGGCTTATGTGGACTGACAAGCCCAAAAGGTCTGCAAAGCTGGACTCTCAAAAGATGTGATCAGGACCCATCCTCTCTCTGTCTCTCTCTCACACACACACACACACACACACACACACTTCTGGTCCTCTCCATGAGAACTCCATTCTTAGATTCTCTGCAGGGGTGACCGGGATGGTGGCACCCACCCAGCTCCGGGCTTCCAACCTACCACTGAAGAAGGCCTACATAAAGAGAGGTCCTCTTTCCCCACAGCTCCGGCCAAAGTCCAGGGTTGGTTCTGATTTGCCAGGACTGGTTTTCTTGCTCCCCTCAGGACCTGGGCAGTCGATAAGCCCCAGCGAAGCACAGAGAGCTAGAGGAGGGGGCGGGGCATGGTTCTCCCAAACAACATACGATCACTTTTACCAGAAGAAGGGGGAATGGACCCAGGATAGGCAAAAACAATGTCCATGAAAACAGTGCTTTTCAACCTTCCGTGAGCACACACATCTCTTGGGGATCTTGTTAAAATGCAGATTCTGGTCCAGCAGGTCTGGGGGCAGGGCGGACCTGAGAGTCTGTATGTCTGACAAGCCCCCAGGGGATGCTGCCGCCGCCCCACTGGGGCCCGCACTTTGAGTGGCAAGGGCCCCAGTGAACCGAACGCTCAACGGGTGAGGGGAACCACAGTGCTGTTGGGCCTGGTGCCCACCTTTGTCCTTCCTATGTCCTGAGGCCCAGCTGGGCCTCTTCCGTTCCTCTTCACCCTCACCCAGCGAGGTGGGTGGGGCACGCTTTCCTTCTTATTCCTGTTTTGCCAGTGAGGAAACAGAGGCTCAGATAAGTTCCCTGACTTTCCCCAGTCACACCTGCGCAGTGGAGCTGGGCCCCAGACACTCTCGTCTGCTCCGAAGGACCGCAGAGCTCTCCTCAGCCAACCCCGTCCTCTTACAGGGACGCAGGAGGTAAGTGTGGCAGACGGAGCCCTCACCAGAGCCCCTCCCACGCTCAGAAAGGTGTTGAGGGGCCACCAGAACAACAGAAGAGAAGTGATCTACCGTGTTAGGGTCACAGTTCCCCGGGACTGGAAATTCCCAGGCCACTGGGCAGATGCCGTGTCAGCCGATGAGGTTTTTACAGCCGGCACAGACCCCGGTGACCTCGCGGTGGTGCTGATGGTAAATCAAAGTCGCAAAGGGCAAGGCCGTCTGGGCTGCCTCCCTGGGTTATTTTTAACTTTCTCTCCCTTATCAGTTTCTCCCTCCTGCTCTCCAGTTGTTATAATCGGATGCAGTCTCAACCAAGGTGGGGCCAGTCCCACCTGGGCCCCAGAGAAAGAAATGTGGATGGCCCTGGCCCCTAATGCCGCCATGCGGAGGTGCACGGGCATTGGCACATCCTTTGAAGGAGGAATCCGTAGTGAATCTGTGGGCTGGCACCAGCGGAAGATCACTGGGGCGACCCAAGTACTGTCCCATGGGCTCCAGGAGAGGGAAGGTGTTCCCCGAGTGCCATACGTTGACTTGCGTGCCCCCAAAATTCATAAGATTGAAGTTCCAACCCCTAGTGCCTCAGAATGTGGCTGTGTTTGGAAATGGGGTCTTTGCAAACGACGTCATATTGGAGTAGGATGTGCCCTAAATGCAATACGCCGTGTCCTTATGAAGAGGACTATCTGGACACAGGCCCCCGTACAGGCAGGACACCGTGAGACGATGAAGGCAGAGCCCGGGGTGATGCAGCAGAAGCCGGAGACCACAGAGATGGCCAGCAAGCCCAGAAGCTGGGTGAGAGGTCCGGGACAGATCCTCCCTCCCTGTCTCAGAAGGAACCAGTCCTGCCCACACCTTGATCTCAAACTTCTAGCCCCCAGAACTGTGAAACAATATCCGTCCTTTAAGCCACCGAACTGGTAGCATGTTGTTACGGCCGCCCCAGGACACAAATACATCATCACTGGAAGAGCCCGTGCTGAGGTCAACAGCCACGTGGCAGGATGTGGAAGTAAGACACAAGCTACCCATGTCATTAAAATTTTTTCCACTAGCCACATTAAAAAAATGATGAAATTAATTGTAATACTGTATCTTATTTCATGTAGTGTATCTGAAGTATCATAAGTACTAAAAAGAGTTACTGAGATCCTTTGTATTTTTTTGTTCATCTCATCCTACGTCTGTGAGATCCAGCATATTCTTCTCCACTCACAGCACAGCTCATTTGGGATTAGCCGCGTTTCAAGTGCTCAGGACCACACACAGGTCGTAGCTACCATATCCGACACGTAGGTCAGTCCCTTCTGCCCTCTGGATCCATGTGGCTTCAGGCAATTTACTGAGCTTGTTAGTGCCTCAGTCTCTTCATCTGTAAAACAGGACAATAACAGTACCATCACCACAGGATTGGCGTAAGGATTAAGCTAAGAGGGACCTGGCTGTGCTTGTCGGGTCCTGACTTGGGGTAAACCTATACCCGAGCACTGTCCCTGCGGTTCGGTCCTGCGGGCATCTGACTGGAGGTGTAAGGCCGTCCCACTGTAAAGGACCATACATTCACCACATTTCTCACCGGGCTCACACCGAACTCCTGCCGCACACTCAGACTCATCTCCAGGCTCCCCACTGGAACCTACCTGAGGCTGCCTCCTCCAGGAAGTCTGCCTACGAGTCCCAACCCCCATTTAAAATTCCCAGAGCATCCAGGGAGAGTCCCACCGCTTAGTACTTAATTGTTCTGTTAATTGTGTTATTACATGTGAGTGAGGTCTGAAGTCCCTTGAGGGCTGGGATATGCCTCCTCTGGTTTCTCCACTGGCCTCTGAGTCCTAGGTCCATTTAATCACTTCAGCTGGGCAGCGAACTTTATTAAGCTGGCAACTATCCCACCTCAGCCGGACTTAGAGTGTGTGTCAGTGACCACAAACAGGTTGATTTACCCAGGCACACCTCTCAGAAGCGCCCAAAGAGGTGGTCTCCAGGCACCAAGATCCATGGCCCAGGCTAGGACAGCCACACCTGTGGCCAGCCCGGGGCAGGGGAGGCCCTAGAACCTCACTGGAAAAAGAGGTCAGAAGAGCCAGCAGTGACACTCTGCAACATGCCTCCCCCCAGACGGGGAGGGGTTTCTTGACATGGGTGGGCCTGGCACGGGAGGTCCAGGCCGCCCAGGGTGAGCTAAGGGCTGCCCTTTGAGCCACCCTACCCTCTTCGCCTCCCCCTTGCCCAGATGGCACTTGGCGGCTTGTTTACTACAAGTCACTCCCTGATAGAGGCCCCGCTGGCTGGGAAGGGTAAATGAATCACCAGCACCCCCGCGAGAGGCTGATGTGGGCGAGGGTCACAGCCACACCAGCCGGGCCGGGCCCGTCCCCACCCCCAAACACACACAGGCTGGCCGAGAGTGCACAGGAGGGCTAATCTGGTGCGGGAGGGGCTGGCTGGAACACAGGTCCGGTGGGCACACCAGGCCCCGCCCACTTCGGCTTCTGTGAGCAGCACCTCTCTCTCCCCGGTCAATGCTCCCTACAGATTACAGAGAGGGCATGTGTCCCCCCAGCCAGCCCCATAGACCCAACCCACCCCGTCTTCCCGCGCCTCCTGTCTTATTCCATGGAGGCAAAAGACCTGGTTTGAATCAGACGGTGCCTCCTGCTAGCTGTGTGGCCGTGGCCAAGTCATCTAACCTCTCTGACCATCGGTTCCTCAACCATAAGGTGAGGATAGCAATAATATCTACCCCAGCATGTTGTTCCGACACTTAAATGAGACGATTTGCATCACATGCTGGGTGTAGTGAGCGGCACGTGCGCGTGCACTTCTTTTACGACCGCGGTGACGATTATCAGTGCTTGCGTGGCACAGCGGGAGGCTTATGCCGCCACCAGTGCAAAGCGAGGAAACGTGAGGTCAATTTTACCTGCTATTTTGGGGATATTGCAGCCTATGACTTTCCGCTGAGGAATTCATATTGATAAAAGGCAACTCATTCATTCCACAAATATGCACTGAGCACCTGCTGAGGAGGTGACGTGTTCTTGGCGGCCCCGAGAACAGAACGGGAGGATGTGGATGAGAGGCGTTCCTGGCAGCCGCCCAGGCCCACATCATGAGTTCCTTTCATGCTTCTCGGAGGTGATGCGGGCTCTTCGTCTGCGTCCCTGTCTAGTGGGCCTAGCGTGGTCTGGGGGTGACGCCCAAGGAGTTGAGCCTGGAGGGGGCCGGTGCCCAGGGACTTGGACTAGCTTTGGGGTTTGGGTCCCAGTGTCATATCTTCTAACTCTGCAACCTTAGGAAAGTCAGTCAGTCTCACCGAGCCTCAGTTTCTCCTCTATTACATGGACATAGTGATAACCAGCCTGTGAGCTCACGGGGTTGCTGTCAGCGCATGTGTGTGGAAGCCCCTCAATAACTACTTTTTCCTGCCTGCCTGCCTGCCTTCATTCATTCCTTCCCCCTCCACGCCCATCTGTCTACTCAGCCAGCCAACATTTTTTTCTTACCTCCTTCCTTGTAGTCCCTGTGGAAGGAGCTAGGAGTAGAGGGGAACCCAGGTGGACCCAAAGAAGTGCTGACCACCAGGATTCTCAGCCCTTCGTCCACTCTCTGGATGTCAACATGGGGCCAGTGGACAGTCCAGCCCAGGGGACCGGTGGCTGTTCTGTGCCCAAACCCAGGCTGGGTGAGGAGCAACCCACGCTCCAGGGCAGATGGGCAGAGTGGACCTCCCTCCTCCTTGGGCCCCAGCCAGCCCTCCCAACTGGACCCTTGACCCTGTTTTCCGGTTCCCGGGCAGGAAATGAGCTCTGGAAGAAAGGGGCTGAGTGGACTCCAGACAACATACCCGCACTTAAGGCAGGAAGGAGGAAGAAGAGGGGGTCCCAGCCATAGGTGTCCCCTTCTCTCAGAAAAGCAGCGCTCTCATACACATCTCCCCGGCAGACTTCGGAGGAGCTCTGTTCGGAAAGGACTGGCACGTGTGGCTACCCCTGGCTGCCAGAAAGGCTGGGAGAAAGGGAGCAGGATTATCACAATTACCTTCGCTAAGGGTTGGCAAACTTCTGTAAAGGGCAAGAGAGAAGAGATAAAATCCCATAAGGCTTTGCAGGCCATTGAGTCTCTGTTGTAGCCACTGGGCTCCGCCTTTGGAGCAAGAAAGGGCCCCAGACAACCCACTGACAGCTGGGTGTGGCTGTGCACCGGTAAAGCTTTACTCACGGACACAAACTCGAATTTCAAGTAATTTTCATGTGTCACAAGATATCATTTTTCTTTTTATTTTCTCGACCACTTTAAAAAATGTTAAAAATCATTCTAGCTCGTGGGCCGTCCAAAAACAGGGAGCGGACCGATGTGGCCCTCAGGCCACAGTGTGCCCGTCCGTCTTTGGTGGGGACCAGTCGTCACCCACTCCCCGGGGCTGGGCACACTGTCACTGCAAGGGGAAGAGGGTGTGTGATGTGTGTGGTATGTGGCTGGTATGGGGTATGTGCGTGGCGTGTGGTGTGTGTGGGCTGTGTGTGTGTATGTTAGATTTACTAGCGGGCACTCAGGGGTGACGGGGGTGTGGCTTATTACTTGAGTGACTAAAGTGTTCGGCACAGGAGGCCGTTTTGTCAGGGCACAGGAAGAATGAATGGCAGGAGTCGAGCCCAAACCATCCTGGCTGGAGAGCCCACCCTCTTTGCCTCCATGCTGATGTTCGCTGCTCAGCTTTCAAGGGAAGGGGGGTGGGGAGGCACATGATCAGGTGTTGTTACCGCCGTGGGGACGGACACAGGCCTTCCAGCAGCCTCTTCTCCCGGATGGAGATCCCAGCAGGGGGGCGCCGGGAGGAAGGAGGATCTCCCACCTCCCCCCTCTCCCAGCGAGTGCACGTCCCTGGGGGGGGGGGGCGGGTGAGGTAGGGGCTTTCCTCCAGCCCTGGAGCAGGATTTCCTTTTCCCTTGACATTGATAGACCGGAAATTGGGTCTCATTCTCATGATAGAAGAATTCCTCCTCCCCCTCCCGTGACTCCTGTCTTTCTCCTGTTCTTCCCTTCCTGCCGCCCCAGCGCGAAGGAGATTCCGAGGGAGCCTGGCAGAATATGAAAACTCAGAGATGTTGTCTTTTCGACCCCCCAAAACATCTTTTCTTCAGCTCCTACTGTATAATTTAGTTTTTAAAATTTCATCCAGTTCCCATGGAGCACGAGCTAGGCACTACTCCTGGGAGTTTTACCTTCTTTGATTCATGCACTCCCCCAGCAAGCCTCTGAGGTGGGTGTCATCACCCCCATGTCACAGAGGTGGAAATGCAGACCCGGAGAGCTGACACGATCCACGGCGAGGCCAGGATTTAACCGGGACTGACCCCATCGAGGACCCAGTTTCTTCCTGCCCTACCACCTTCAGAAATGTCAGCCACATGCTCAGGGGAATTCCTCTCGTGGTAAAAGATGTAGTTTCAGGCCTCGAACCCTCACACCGAGACACGACACTGTCTGGCAGAAAGGGGGAGCATCTCCTATGTGTCTCATTGTGAAAACCAAAAAAATAACCTTTTCCAAAACCTGCTTCCTGACTTTTTCTCACAACTCATTGGCCAGGTTGGTATCACATGCCCACACCTACACCTACATCACTGGCAGGGGAAATAGGACGGCCCCAGCCGACCAGGTAATCAAGCATCTGGCCGTGTGGCAGCAAGAAGGTTACCCACGTCCAGTCAGAAAGGCGAAAGGTCTTGGGGGGCAACTGCCCCTACGCCTGGCTGGCGTGTAGAAGATGCACAGAAAGGAGTGGCTACTGGCTTTTGGGTTTGGACAGACCTGGTGTTGTAGCGCAAAGAGCACTAGGTTGAAGGGATTCACGAACCGGCTTCACTCCACCACTGAGGACGGGAGGCCACAAGGTCTTGCACTGAGTCCTACTTTTTCGTTGGCCTTGGGGGAGACTCTCTCCAGCTTGGGCTTCTCCGGGGACCACAGTTCCTACTTCCTCTCACCTGGACCCTGTCTCGGTGTTCTGTAGGCTCATGGATACCCAGACACTCTAGCTGGAAAGCCCAGCTAGACACACCCTGCCCCCACCCCTCCCACCAGCCTTCTGGAAATACATCCGTTCCCATTCCCAAGAAACACCCCCCAAAGTTGCCCTCTAAATCCTATTCTCCTTGTTGCTTTCAGTCTGGGTAATTAAACTCAACACCTTCAGGGTGATTAAAAATTAATTTAACATTCAACAGGCCCGGAAATGAAATGCAGGGGAAACACACTTGGTGCGCCTGGCTAGAATTAATTAGGAAACCATCCTGCTGGGAAAGGATAACCAGGGCATTGTTGTGGCCACCAACGTGTCAGGCTGCAAGGCAAGTGACCCCTTACAGGGTAACAAGCCTCTTCCTGGCCTCTAATTATTTACTCTTCCTCAGCTGATGCTGAGTTGGTTGACACTAAGGGTTTTTAGTCTGTAGGCATCTCTTCTCCCAGGACTGTTTGAGTCTCTACTCCGCTGTTTTGCTCCCCACCCCCTGCCGCCCCCACCACGTTCCTCTTCTGGACAGCCGCTACCAACACTGCCCTCCACCTCAGCCACACCATCCCCAGCTGGCCCATCCCAGCCCCTTCCACAAGCTGACTGAGTCCCAGCATCTCCTCGCCTCCTGCCCCTAATGCCCCATCACAGCCCCACTTGATCCTCTTCTCGCTGCTGTGCTCCAGGGGTGGTCCCAGCTGCAGGCCTGGTGCCCCTTCATCAAGCCTGGTCTCCCAGGCAACAGCTTGGGATGCTGGTATTCCAGGATGCCACAGAAAGGCATTTCCTTTTCCTGTCTCAGAAGCCACAAGGGGCCTTCGCACCTCCCAAACTATCCAACTTTCCCATCTGGTACCTCTGAGCACCGTGGGCAGCAGGAAATATCTTGTTAGCCCTGGAGGCTCAGAACCACTGTACTATTTTGAGTTTTTCAGGAGCTTGTGGCAAAATCTGTGTTATGCTCAAGACAATCCCATCCCTTACTGTGAACCATTTAACCGCAACAAAACACGTGGGGTTGTTTTGAGTCTTTCCTTGGCCTTCCGGAAGGACTAGGACAGTGTTGTCCAATACAGTAGCCACTAACCACTAGCCACATGTGGTCATTAAATTGAAATAATTAAAATGGAATAAAATGAAAATGAGAATTTGGTTCCTCAGCTGCATGTGAGGCCAGTGGCTACCACATTGGACAGTGTCGATATAATATTCCATCATCACAGAAAGTTCTGTGGGACAGCTGGCCTTTAATGGCATCGTCTTGGAAGTTGGACAGACCCTCTGCCATTTACTCCGCAATCCTGGCCAACTCTCTTAGCTTCCTGAAGCCTCTCTCCATTTCTTCATCCATAATAGGAGCTATCTCGGAGAGTCCTAAGGTCCAATGAGACAATCCAGGCACATTCGGCACAGTGTTTAATGATAGGAAGAGCTGATAAAAAGAAGCTATTGGCTTTTGGAGTAGAGGGTGCAGCTTGGTGAAGCAGAAGGATTCAGGACAAAGGACACTGAGTTCTAGTCCCAATTCTATCACTGCCTATAAGTCACATGTGAAGGCTGTGACTCATGCAGCCCGAATTAAAAAGAACAAATAGAAAAAAAAATCAAAATGAAATGGAAAAATCCAGCACAGATTTTCCTGTGGAGCTTGCAGCCCAACATCCAACTGCTGAGCAACTCCAGTGAGATGCGTTACAGGGTCCTCAGAACCGAGAATTCCTAGTGGGTATTGGCGTGTCTTCCACCCAAAACCCACCTGCTTTTCCTGCATTTCCTAGCTCAGGAGTAGCACCTGGTGTCCAGAAAGCTAGAAACTATATGTGCTCTGTCTCCTTAATTTATAATCCTATGGTGCACTTAGAGTTAGTATCACTATTTTACAGACGATCACGTAGCTTGCCAAGCAGTGGTCGAGTCAGGCTCCAGAGTCGGTGCTCTTAAAGTAACACGTGATGCTACCTTGATCCAGCAATGAATCCTCTAGACTGTACCTTCAATCTGTTCATTTCTCTCCAGCCCCATGGTTAGCACCTAATTCTGGCCACCATGCCTCCTGCCTGGCTCAGAGCAGCAGTCCCCTGGCTAGTCCCCAGGCGTCCTGGCTAGCTTTCTCCTCTTCCCCTCTCCCCATCCACAGTCCTCTGTAAACGTTGAATATTGGGTGGCATTCTCTCCTGATGGGGATCCCTCATGATCTTGTTTACCGTTGTGCCACTGCAGTCTGGCACATGATACGTTAACCCCAAATGTTTGGTTGAATGAATGTATGAATCTTTTGAAACAATCCAATCCAAGAGACTGTTGGGAGCACATATGTGATTGAAATGGTTTGTGAATCCCCAGACTCTAAACAAGACACTGGGCAAAGCCTCAGACAGGTGTGATGGGTGAATCACTGTAACTAAGAAAGCATAAGGCTAACAAATTATATGTTTCTTCTGAGAAAGAATGGGCCAGAGAAGAGAGGGAAGAGGAACTGGTCTGCAGAGCGTTCAGGAAAGGAATTCAGAGAACAAAACGGCGGCACTCTGCCTCCATGACTACATGCAGGAATGGGGACGGAGACCCTCCGTGAAAAGATGGTGTGGATTCTCTAGACTGTTCCCTTGCGGGGATTCTGGTTTAGACTTTGGTCTCCAGAGTTTGGTGACTGTCAGCCAGGTCCAAGGTAGATCCTCAACAAAACCAGTTTCCGTTTCTGGGAAACTGAGGAGGAGACACCGATACCTGGGATAAGGTCAAGTTCATTCCCCACTCACTCTACCCCCACACACCTCCTGAGGCAGCCTCTGGGAGGCATCATGAGCCCATGAGCCCTGGAACAGGTCATTTCATTACTCTGGGCCTCAGTTTCCTCCTCAGAAAATTGGGGTTGAACTAGATGACTTCTACAGGTCACTTCACTTCAGTGTTGGGGGCTGGGGGAAAGGTATTTCAAATGCAGAAATCTGGAGGATGCCACTAGGTGTGTGAGCTTAGCAACGCCAGTCATCAGACCACCTGGCATTATGAGCCTCCTGATATGATGCGACGAGAATATCACCTGTGTAGTATTCTTGCCCCCAAAATGTTTATCTAGGCGTGAGGAGACATTCAGATACAAATTATATGATATTCCCTGGATCAACTGGCAGTAACTCTAAGCTTAAAGATGCCATTATCAAGAAAGAAAGAAAAGGCAGAAGATAACCAGTCACCTGATATGTAGTAAGGCCCTAGATTAAAAAGGGCATTATTGAAACCCTTGGAGACAATTGAATATGGAACATATATTTGATACTGTTATTGCATCCAATTTGTTGAATAGGATAGTAGTTGCCGAGAATGTCCTTGTTCTTCTGAGATAATAGCTGGTGTATTTCAGAGGTAAATTGTCATCACACTTACAACTTACCTCCTGAAAGAGAGAGAAAAGCAAATGTGGCCAAATGTTAATGAGTCATGAATCACTAAGAAGCAAGCTGAGTGAACATTTATTGAGTTTTTACCACCTGCTAGACACTGTCGAGGGCTTTATGTGAATAATCTCACTTAATCTTCACATCAATCTTATGCGGCGGGACTATTAACACAGAAGAGGATCCTTGGGCACAGGGTGGTCAAGTGACCTGCTCAAGGTCACACAGCGAGGAAGCAGCTGAGTCAGGATAGGAGTCCAGGCTACTGTGGCTCCAGGGTTGTTCTCTTTGAAAGATTAACTCTTTCAAAACATGGATTCCCTGGGGAAAAAATAATAAAGACAATTCTGAGGGAAGAAAAAGGGTTGCTAGGGGTTAGGGGACAGAGAGGGATGGAGAGACAAAGCACAGAGGATTTTGGGGGGCAGTGAAATACCTTATATGATACTATGATGGTGAATATACGTCATTACACATGTGTCAAAACCCATAGAACGTGCAAAACCAAGGGTGAACCCTAGTGTAAACCATGGACTTCGGGGGATGATGATGCGTCGTCTACACGGGTGTCGCAATTGTAACAAACACACCGCCCTGGAGGGGGTCATTGACAGAGCAGGAGGCTGTGCATGTAGGGGCCAGAAGTCTATGGGGATTCTCTGTATTTTCTGCTCAATTTTGCTACGGCCCTAAAACTGCTCTAAAAAATAAAGTTTATTTTAAAAAGGCCACCACATGTCCCAGGCCTCTCAGATTCCAGATACCATCCCAGTTCATCTGCTGACTCCGGTGGAGCCGACAGACCCTGGCAGTGGGAGAGGGTGGTGCAGGCCCCTCCCTGGGAAAGAGCCGGGGGTTTGGGGAGTGTCTGCACCGAGACTCCCAGAGAGGCCAAGGAGCCTGGTCCCTGTGACCAGCTGCACTCTGGGGAGCATGCAGTCCCCACCCGGGGGGCCCTGTTGTTTGGGCTCTGGGGAGAGGCTAGAGGAAGTGCAGATTGGGGCCTAGGAACATTTCCCCAGGGCCCAAGAGGAAGATTTGCATCTTGGAGGAGGTTGTTTGCGGAGGGGTGGGTGTGTGTGCTGTTGTTTGCGGAGTGTGGGTGTGTTGTTGTTTTCTGTCTGCTTTCTTTCTCCCTGTCGCCTCCCCTCGCCCTCATCAATAACTGGAAGAGCCTGCAGGGCTGATGCTGTCCTGGGCCCCTTCCTCTGACTCAGTGGCAAGGAAGGGGAGTGTCTCAGAGAGCCGCCCACAGCCCTGGCTGGCAGCCTTGCCCCGAGGGTTTTTGTGTCCACCGACTTCCACTGGGCACACTGTTCCTCTTTACGCTTTTCCTTCTGACGCGAGTGCCCCTGGGCTCAAATGCAGGGCTCCCGCGGGGGCAGCGCTTTATCCTCTTCCCATTCCATCTGCCGGGCCCTCCTGATTCCCCCATCAGCTCTTGGGGTGAATGCTGTCGCCCCCATTTCACAGAGGAGTACACTGAGGCCCAGAAAGGGAGAGGGGCTTGCCCAGGTGTATTTAGCTGACAGGCGGTCTGTCAATGACCACAGTCCAAATCCTTTGACTCCCCCTCCCCGAGTCTGGAGTTATTTCCATCATAGTCAGCATGGGGACCTGTACCAGGTACCTTCTTCCCAACAGGAGACCTCAGTGGACTCGCCGTCCCCCGACCCTAGTCATCCCTGGAAGTCCCTTGGGTGTCTCAAAGGTGCCCACGACCAGTCTGCAGATGAGTCTTCTGCTCCAGCTCCTTGCTGAGGTCCGCAGGGACCTCATCTCTCACTGCCCAGGCACTCCGTGAGGTCCCTGCCTCTCCACATTTTCCTGTGGTCTGAGGACCTGCCACGGGAGCCAGCGCTGGGTTTTCTTGCACTTGTAACCAAAATTCTAGTGATACAGAAGGTCAGACTGGGGCCTCTCGCTTCTCTCCCAACCCCACCCTAAAGTCTCACGAAACTTCCTCCCTGGAGGCCTACTTACCCCGTGCCAATGAACCCACGCAAGTAGATGGCCAGGGCTGCCTACTGCCAGCCCACAGATGTCTTTGTACTGTTCAGAATTATTCATGCTACATAGAGAATGTCTTGCACATAGTCCCTCCTGGACCAGGTGGAGGGGTCGGGGGTGGGTGGGGGTAGAGGGAACAAGGCACAGTGGCAAACACTGCCCCAGCCCAAGTGGATCAGGAATCCCCGGTCAGCCCTGTCTCCTGAGGGACGACGTCCAGAGCTGGACTTAGCCTGGGGCTCAGGAAGGGCTTCCTCACTGAGGTGGCCTTGGGGGCCTCCCACTACAGCTTTCGCTTGGAAGGATGGGTCAGAAAAAAGAAGAGACCCCCCCCACCCCCAGTAGAATTGTTTTTTTTAAACTAACCCCTTACCAGAATCATTTATCCCTGAGCTAAGAAGTCTCAGAGTCCCCTTGTTTCTCAATGCACCCCCGTTTCTCACTGTGCCCTCTGGCCTGGCTTCCTCCTAGCCACACCCCGAAACAAGTCCTTTCCTTCTCAGAGCAGGAGCCTGAGAACAACTCAGCGCCTCATTCATCCTCTTCCTTCCTTCCTCAATGATCGGGCCCCTCCCTCTGCCAGTCCCTCCTCTCGTGGTGCCATCTGTACCGCACGTACAGGGCAGGCTGTGCCCAAGAGCCATTCACAGGGCCCTCTGTGTGTGAGGGGAGGTGGGCAGGGTCGTGCTCTCTGCTCCTGGGGGCCCCTGAGAGATCTGGGGCCTCTGGGGTGAGCCACAGTGCCTGGAGTCTTTCCAGCCCCTAAAGAAGGGCTTCCCCGTGGGGTCTCTCCCAGCAGGCCCTGTCTCTCTCCACACTGTCAAGTTCATTTCTGTGTCTGTCCCAAAGAAGAAAAATGAAAACTTCAGCAAGTGCCTGCCGTGCCGCAGGCCCTGCAGTGAACCCTGAGTTCTCACAACAACCTGTCCCGTGGAGAACACTAACCACACTTCAGAACAAGGAAGTGAGGCTCTGGGTGGCGGAGCGCACACCTGCGTCAGCACCCCCTCCTCGTGCTGCTGGCCCGTGTCTCCCTGCCCCCCCGCCGCCCCTGCCCCCGGGGGCCGCAGCTGTTCTGGGCCAGCGCCACTCTCTCTCTCTCTTCCTCTGCCCTCACCTCCTGCGAGCTTCCCTCGGCCCAAGGCTGGCAGGCTCCAGGCCAAGAGTGGATTCTTCTGCACTCTCTGGCCTCAATCAAGCAGACGTGCGGGAGCAGCCCCCTGTGGCCCTCCTGCCTTATTTGGAAGAAGCACGGCCCAGACAAGAAAGGGCCGTGCACCAACACGCCCCTTCTTACAGCTGCGTCACTGATGCCGTCATTCCCCGGGGTGAGGGGGGCCTGTGCCCAGAGGCCCCTCAGCTGGGAAGTCAGGAGGAGAGAGAATGAAACGGAGGGGCTGACTGGTACAGCCTAGAGGAGGGCCAGTGTTTGTGATGGTCGTCCTTCCCACCCCCCCAATAAAGGCATGTTCCACTCTAAAACAAACAAAAGTTACAGGGGACTTGGGAGCCTGGGAGAGCCCCTGTGAGGCCCCCAGGAAAGTTATCCCCTAGGAGAGTCTGTGAGGTAAGGGAGGGGGTGTCCATTCAGTCAGGGACTGGTCTCTGAGCACAGGTGGACCTCAGGACAGCCGGGCTCCATGCCCCCAGAGTCTTAAATCACTAAAGAGGTGGTTCCATAAGCACCAGGCAGCCCTGGGGTCTCCAAAGGGATCTGTGGAAAAGTCTGGGACCTTGGAGAACCTTCTAGAATCAGCTCTCAGCCACAGCTGCGCATTAGAATCACCTGTTCCCTGGGTTCACCTCAGACCACCTGAGGTTTACTCTCAGGGTGGCAGCTGAGCGGCTATCTTTTTAAATCTCCTCAGCTGACTCTGTTGACCTGTGTTTTTCCAATTTCCCGTATGATAAAAATCACCCATGAATCCATATAATATAATTTTAAAAAAGAAAAGAAAAAAGGGAAAACTGTAATAGCAGAATCAATAAAATATAACTTAAAAAAGAAAAAAATCACCCAGGGGGCACATAGAAAAGTAAATAAAAAAGATGAGCAGGCCCCACACCAGGCAGACCCACCAAGTCGGAACTGGTGGGGAAGGAGGCAAGGAGTCTGCACTGCTTGTAAAGTCCCCAAGGAGCTGAGTGACTTACTGGGAGTGAAGCTAGAACCCTGGCCGCACTGCAAACCCTACGGGTGCCCCAGTCTCACGCAGCGCCCCCGCTCCCATCCCCAGCACCCTGCCGAGGCCTTCCTTGACTCATGGGCGTCCCTGTGACTAAACACAACGCCCACTTCCCTCACAGTACTTGTCATCTCTGGGGGCTGCGTATTTATTTCTGTGTTTGCTTCGTGCCAGGCTCCCCCCTACACTGCAGACTCCGTGAGGGCAGACTGTGCTCCGGGGGGTTGGGGCTGGGCTCGCTCCAGTGTCTGTGGGCAGTGAGCTGAGGGCCGGGGGCTGGGGGCTCCACGGGGCCTCGCTCTCCGGACCGGCAGCTGGCTGAGGCTGCTGGTCAGGGCGTCTCACTTCTCCTTGTGGTCTCTCCAACAGGGTAGCTCGGGCTTCCTCAGGTGGCAGCTGGGTTCTAAGAGGGCGAGAGTGAAAGTCACATGCCATCTTTAGTCAAAGCAAGTGACAAGGTCATCTCAGAGTCCAGGGATGAAAAAATGGGGCCAGCCTTTGAGAGGGGGAGGGGCGAGACTTCCTGTGTGTTTTTAACCCTCCAGAGGGGTTCTTTCCAAGGATCTAGCATGGCACACACAGGGGACTGGCCTCATTCGGTACACATTTGTTGAAGAAATAAATAATGGATAAAGAGAGGAGAAATGCTCTGGCTGGTGTAGCTCAGTGGATTGAGCACGGGCTGCGAACCAAAGTGTCGCAGGTTCGATTCCCAGTCAGGGCACGTGCCTGGGTTGCAGGCCATGACCCCCAGCAACCACACATGGATGTTTCTCTCTCTCTCTCTCTATCTCCCTCCCTTCCCTCTCTAAAAATAAATAAATAAAATCTTTTAAAAAAAAGAGAGAGGAGAAACGGAGACCAGAGAGAAGAAGGGACTCGCTCAATGTCACACAGCAAGTGTGCAGCGGAGCCGGGACGAGAAACACACCTCCTGGTGCTGGGTCCCGCCTCTTCCCACAACACGGATCTGCTCTGACAGCTGCCTGAGGTGGGGCTGAATTCTCCAAATAACTGCCTCGAGCCTCAGCTTCCGCTGGGCCTCTGGAGGAGAATGGAGAAGGTCAGGGCTGTGCTTGCTTCCCGAAGAGTCTGGGAAGGGGAGAAGGGAGCCCTTTTCGTCACCCTGGGCATGGAGTATGCAGAGAGCGGTCAGGGCATCAGCGGCCCTCCTCTGGCTCCACAGCAGGATGATGGACGGCAGGGTAGGAGTCGGAGACATAGGCAGACCCCCGTGTGTGGCCTCGGTGTGGCCTGTTCATGTCCCCACCAACCAGGTGTGGGCCCAAGGGCGTGTGCACACCACCCAGGCATGCATGAGCACATCACACTCACACACCCCGTCTCACTGGCCTTTCCCTTGCAACCCTGAGAGAATGCTGTCACGAGTTTGGACAGTTGGACTTATGTGGCCTGAACCAGCAATGTCACGGCTTTTGAAAAGTGAGTCGAGGGGAGGGGCAGGGAGCCAAGAAAAAGTCAGCTTGCCCAGGAAGAGTCGTGCCATGCCTGCTGCGCTGCCCTCCCCCTGTTCACAGGCTCTTCCCGTCGTCCTGGCACAGGCGGTAAACCGGGGCCCAGAGCCTCACGTTCCCCCCACGCAGGAGCTTGCTGACTCACCCACCTGCTGCGGAGAAGGCACCTATTTTTAGCCTGAGGTAAATGAGCTCTGCAGTCACCCAGACCACGCGCCCTGGTGTTTCTCTGTCACAGCTGGTGTGACCGGATGGGGACCACGTCACCGTGGACGCCCCCTAACCGAGGTACTTTCATCCCCTCCTTCCGAGAAACCTCGCGGCGTGGCAGTCGCTCACGTAACCGAGGGGCAGAGCGGCGGTGGGCGGCACCGAGGCGGGGGCCGTGAGCGCAACCCACTCCTCAGCGGAAAGGGGTTCATTACAGACGTTGTTTCTGAATTCCTGTGCATTGCTTTTCGTTGGCTTTATCGTCGTTTTCAACTCTTCTGTAGACAATATGTCCCCTTCTTGGGCCGAGGGGGACCCCTCCCATGACCTCCCTACCCCTTGGAGAGGCCACTGCTTGGAAGCTAAGACTGGCTATAAGGACCCAGAGCCCAGCAGACCAACGAGGCCGGGCCCTGCGATGACTCACTAGCCATCTGACGTGAGCAAGACCCTTCACCGCGATGACACCTGACCTCTCCCAGGTCACCCAGGCTGGTGACCGACTGCAGGATGTCAGAGTAGGAAAGGCACCTAGAGGTCATTGAGTCCAACCCCCCCCACCCCCCCCCACACACTTTGTCGATGGGGAAACGGAAGGATGGCAAAGGGCAGAGGCTTGCCTGCGCCGGATGCCAGAGAGCCCTCCACAACACCGTTCCACCAGAGCCACCTCATGGCTAAAAGGCTGGTAAAAAGCAAGTGCCCATGAGAAGGCCTCTGCCGGTCAGAACTATGTGCAGCTCAGCCCAGGACCCCAGGACCCCAGGACCCCAGGACCCCAGTATCCGGAACCCCATGCAAGTCAGCGAAGTGTCCCTCTGCAGGCCACCCACATCAGAATCACCCCAATCACCAGGTCTCAGCAAAAGTGCAGATCTCTAGGCTCCACTCCGGAGGGGGTCGGACTCCGGCACAGCTACTCACCAGCTGTGGGACTCGAGGGGTGTCAAACCACCTCTGCTTCAGTTTCCTCACCTGTAAAATGAGCCTAGACTTCCTTGTGTAGATGCATGGGACAGTGCACTCCTGTGTCGGCGGAGGCAGCATGGTGCCCAGCACTCGAGAACTGTACAACACGTGTCCCCTGCTGGTGACTTCCAGAGCCGGCTCTACGGATTGCTGCCGGTCAGAGGCACCGCGCAGAGGGGGGTTCAGATCTCAAGTCTGCCCCTGTCTGCCGAAAGCCCCACCCTGCCCCACCCCCCCACATAGCTGCTGGACACACACGTCACTCCACAGAAAAGCACTGGTCACATCCCTTTTCCTCGTCTCTCTCTGGCGACTGAGCCCAGTGCCTGTCAGACCTTTTTAGAAGCGGAATGTGCTTTCCAAAACAGAATTCGACGGGGCACGGGGACCCGGCGCGTACAGCTGATAAAAGCTGCACTCCGTTCGTTTATGTTTATTTTCTAAGTTCAAGTTGCCAATATGCTACTGTGTTATTTATGAAAGCAGAGCGAAGGCAAGTGGGCTCCAATGTGTGAAAGTCACGTATCGCTTCTAAATGTGCATGTTGATGCTTATCACAAAATTTCAAGCAGTTTAAAATGCATTTTGGAAATTATGTTTGAATTGAGCACTGGCAAAAGCCACTAAGCTCCCCAGAAAAAATGCTAGCATTCTGTTTAGCATAGTTTGCAATGCCTGAAGAATTCCAAAGGCCTTTTACTGGATGAGAAAACTAAGGCCCAGGTGGGAGGTGGGACTTGCCCTGTGAGTGGCCACAGCAAGCAGAACCCGGGTCCCCTGAGCCTCAGGTCATTGCTCCTTGTCCGTGTCCACATTGCCAGCCTGACCAGTGGGGTGGGCTGCTGACCACAGGGTTGGGGGCCAGCACTTGGTTGACCTGGTCATTGCCCAAATTGGTCTTAAGTGATGAGGGCTCTTTGAGGTTCTCAGTGGCTGTAGCTGATAGGTGGGGATGAAACAAAAGCAGGCCCAAGGCCTGTGGGAAGGAAGGCAGTAGGTGTGCAGGAAGGGATGATACTGGGAGGGTCTGGATTGCCTCGCCTTTGGTGGCTAAGCTCTGGTCCAGCCAAATTTTCACTCTGCAAATAGGATTTCAGTTTTTCAGTGTTTTGAGATCCTCAGATAAAAGACTCCAAAGAAATGCAAATTAATATCATCATTGATGACCACTCTGCCCCTCCCCCCACACTCAACCCCACCAGCCAGCAGCCTGCTGGTCCCTGTTCTCCCTGTCTGGTCCCTGCCCCCTGAGAGAGAACCCCTGTAGGGGGAAGATAAATGATGCCCAGAGCCCTTGCCTCCGGCCAAGCCCTGGGCGTCCTAACCAGCAGAGAACCAGGTCTCTACTGTCTTTTCTGCCACATCCTGAGCCACCTCACCTGGCACGAGGGACACTTCTTCCTCCTGTGGGACAGCAGCTGCCAAGGTGCAGAGTCACTCCCCGTTGTCAGTTGATGCTCCTCGCCCTGAGAAGGGTGCCCCGTGAGGGTGTGGCAAAGCACCCGGGGCAAGCAGGCCTGCGATGGCCTGCCTGCGCACCCCCACCCTCCAGCCCAGGGTCGGGCTTCCGGACCAGCAAGGGGATCCCTCCGCAACTCTCAGCCTAGGCTCCTCGCTGGAGACCTCAGGGCCCTTGTTGGAGTAGGGGTCCAGCTCCATCTGGGGGGGGGGGGGTGGATTGGTGGTGGTCGTTGTGTTTGCTCTCTGCCCCCCGGCCCCTCAGGAAGGCCCATCAGCAGGGAGAGGAAGGAGGTCCTGAGTGCCCGAGGGTCCTCCCACTTAATTCATAGCTGTTGGCTCCAAGATAGTTACTTTCATTTTGTTTTGTTGGTGTTTTTCTTTTTTAAAGGTACAGAAATAACACGTATGCCTCCTCTGATCTCTGTTATCCAGCTCCTGTCTCCATATCCCCTCTCTGAAGCAACTGTTGTTGCCAGCCTGGGGGATTATCCTTCCAGAGATGTTCTATGCATGTGTTAGTACCCATATGTGTGCATGTGAATCTTTTCTTTTATGCTTTGTGTAAATGTAACCAAGTACACATATTTTTCTGGAACTCTTCTTTTTCATTTAATAACATATTTTGGAGATTGGTCCATATTGGCAGCTGGGATCTATGTCCTTCTTTCTGCGGACTCTAGGCAAGCCCCAGACCAACCATGAACTATTAACCAGGCCCCTGGCGATGGGCGTTCAATGGGTTTCCAGTCTTGTCCTCCTTTGATGACCACTCTTGTGAATGTGTCTGTTTTAACTCTGTTCTTGCCGCATTTCTGGGGTGCCTGGTTCACCCAGGACACGGGGGAGGGTGCCGCAGGGGACAAGGGGGATCGCAGTGCCTGACAGAACTCCTGGCTCTCCAGCAGGGAAGGCAGCCCTGCGCATGACCTCTGGGGAGGGCTCAGGCGAACAATGCTACAGAACGGCTTTAAAGGGAAGCAGGCGGGGTGGATGAATGACTCTTTCTTGAAGTTATTTGAACAAGTTCTTTACTGATTATAACATAAATGCACTCATAGCAATGTGGAAAGCACCAAACAGGTGGGCAAATAGCAGTCACCTGGATCCCAGTCATCCAGCAGTAACCTCTATCGATGGTCAGTACATTTGCTGTGTTTTCCAGATACCGAGGATTGCTGGCAGTCAAGGGGGATCTGAAGGATGGACATGCAGTGAAGGTCCCCTCTGAGCAGAGGAAGCACTGCAGGGGGCATTAGACTCTTTGAGAAAAGAGAGTCAGAGGCAAAAGGAGACAAGAGGAGATCATGGGGTGGGGGTGCAGGGGCAGGGGCAGGGTGGGGATCAGATGGGGTGGGGGTGCAAGGGCAGAGGCAGGGTGGGGAATCAGACAGCAGGTGAGCCTGAGAGTGGCTGGGAAGGGTCCCCCCTAGGTCAGCAGGCAGGGGGAGCCGCTGTGGGTATTTGAGCACAGGACTGGTAAGATTATCCCAGCAAGAGATCTGAGGAGTCCGGCTTTGAGATTTTAGGGAAATATCTAAGAAAAAAAAACCAATCTCATCAGGCCTTTGGAAGAGCAGGTCTGGAGCTCCAGAGGGAGGTCACCTCTGAAATTCTTAACTCTGGAGTCACGAGAAGAGAGGCGAGGCCCGAGCGTGAATGAGACAGAAAGGTGTTGACTTAGCACAAACCTGGAAACAGTAAGAGGCCTTGGTTGAGTCCCAAAGACACCACTTACCAACTGTGTGGCATTAGATGACTGACTTACCCTCACTGGGTCTCAGCTTCACCATCTGCAAAATGCAGATGGAACTCATACACCTAGGTCAGAGGGCCAACATGAGGATGCCAGAAGGTGATGTAGCTGAGCATCTAGCACGGTGCCTGGCACGCAGGAAGCACCTGATAATTGTCGAGAGGCTAAATGAGAGCAAAGAAAGGGCTGAGGTTCAATCCGTGGCAGAGGGCACCCGGAGAAAAAGAGAGTGGGCTTCTGGACAAAAGAGAGAGAGTGGCCCTGGGGCAGAGCAGGGCCTCGAGGTGTCCAAAGGAAGGAGAGCTGGTGACAGTGCCAACCTCGGCCTGGAGCCCAGGAAGTGCTCGGGGCTCAGAAGCTCTCTGGTGAGTGGCAGCTTCAGAGCAGTTGCTGTGGCCATGTGGGTGGAAGGCAGAGGCAGAGAGGTCAAGGGGTGAGGGGAGGGGAGGAAGTCCAGTCCAGGGGCGAGTTTACAAGTCTTTCAAGAAGTTTGGCAGTGAAGAAAAAGAGGTCCTGGCTCAGGGGAGTGGCTACCGGAAGAGAGAAAAAAATGTTTTGTTTTGTTTGGGTTACAGGATATTTCAACATGTTTATAGACTGAGAAGAGAAATCAATAGAATTTCGCAAAGAGAAGAGGTGATAAAAGATGTACTCCATCCACCTCTCTAGATTTCAGGTTCCTCATTTTAAAAATCAGAGTGTGGATAAGGTTATCTCTGAGTCCCTGCTGGCTTTTTAGTTCTATCATCCATCCATCCATCCATCCATCCATCCATCCATCCATCATTTTAACCTGCTGTCTATAGACCTCAGTTCTGGGCTAAGTGGAAGAGGGGGGCAGGTGGAGGAGTGAGGGAGGCAGGAGACAGAAGCAAAGGTGCCCCTCTCCAGGGGTCTGTGTTTAACAGAAGAGTAGAGAAGACAATCAGGCAATGACCTGATCATTTCACAAAGAGACCTAGAAACCCACACCCCTGTAGCCTTTTGAAATGGCATTCTAGCACTTAGCCAAACCCCAACCCCGATTCCTCATGTGCCTCTACTCCCAACCTTTGATAACCTGACCTTGTCTTATCAGTCCCCTGAGTGTCCCCTATACCTGGCATTGTGCTGGGCCCACATCAGCAATTGGTAAACCGGTACTTACTATGTCCACTTATTCAATGAATGTTTATTGATCATCCACAATGTGCCAGACACTAGAAGAAAATCGTGAGCAAGGGGGAACCCTGCCCTTCTTGAATTGGTTGGAGAGCAAGACCATCAACTAGGAAAGGGAGGGGAGGAAGGAGTCTTGTGGGCCTGAGGAGGAGACCGAGTTTCCTGACAAGTGTTCCAAACACCAAGGCAGCAGGAGGTGCCTCCCAGCCCGCCTCACTTGTCCCCCTGAGCCAGCCTTGGGCAACGGGGTCGCTCCCTGAACACTGGTGTTCTCCATCCCCAGCAAGAGTGTAGGGAGTGTATCGCTGACCAGCAACCAGGGCTGCTGTTTTAGCAGGATGCTGCAGTCCTGGGGAGGAGGGCCCTGCCCAAGCAGCACCCGGGTTCCACGGAGCCGAGGGTGGCTGATTGGTCAGGTGGTTGTTCCCTTAGCTCCCGCCCTTTAGGCAGGCTCCTTGAGACAGTGCGGACGGACCGTCTGGCCAAGGGAGGGGGAAGGTGGAAATGGAGCTTCTTCCCTTCACTCGGATCCCACTCTGCTACACGACCTCTGGGAAGTCACCAGGGGTGCCTGCCAAGGACAGGGAGGCTGAGAACCCTCGTGTTCTGATCCTGGGGGGGTTGGGGGTGCAGTCAGGCTGCCCGAGAGCCTCACTGGCTGTGTGACGGGGTGTTCAGGGGAGACGTTCCTCTGGCAGCCTGGCAGGGACACTTAAGATGTAGGGCCCCCAGGGAGTAGACCTGGTGTCTTCCCTGGAACTACTCTGGAGGTGTCAGGAACCCCTGAGAGCTGTAGCCCAGATCTCAGACTTAGGAGTCAAGGGAAGAGGAAGGACAGGGGAGATCGGCCTCAGTTTCCTCAACTGGGAAATGGGAACGACACTGCCTCCTTCTCATGGCATGGCGATGGGGACTGAGTGGGTGACCCGGTAAGGGGCCCGGCACATGGCGCTCCTCCTCCACCCCCACCACCCCTTCCACCCCCACACGCTCACCCACCCCCTCTGCATCCAGAGACCTGGATCTGACCCGGCGCCAGGGCAGGCCTGCGGTAGGTCACTTCCTCTCTGGGTTTCAGTTTCTTCCTCCCCTGAATCTGGGAGTTCCACAGAAAGGCCAAAGGCAGGAAAAGTAGTCATTTCTGATCTACAGGCAGTTTTGTGTCCTTTGAGGTGGAGGCGTGATACTCACCAGTTTTGGTAAGGGCTGGAATAAACATGTGCTCCCTAAACCCCAAAAGGCGGAAGCCCTTCTGTTTTCCACAAGAACCGATAGCAATGGAGGGTGCTGTGACCCCAGCCGCACGCAGGAGAGGATCCCCTTGCCTCCGCCTGGCCCGGACTAGACGTTTTCTGGGAGCAGTGGTGGGTTGGTGGAGAGCGGTCAGGGCTGGGGGAGGGGAGGGAAGCTGGAGGAAGTCATCTTCCAGGGGCTCAGGGGCCAGAGAGACCGCTGGTGAGTAACTCTTGAATGGTTTCCATCTTTACGCTGAAGGGCTCTGCTCTAAAAATACTAGCATCAATACACAAAGATGTACCCCAAGAGCACCCTCGTCACAAAACTGCTTGTCTTGGTAATAATGGGAAGCAACCCTTAAAAAACAGACACAGCATGCCCCAAAAGTATTAGATCAACCTGGAAAGTGGTTCATGGTATATTAGCACGTGAAAAGCAAGTCGCAGAACTGAATGTATGGTGTGATCTCAGTGTATTACTCTATATGCTTTACAATATATAACTGAATATAGTGCATGAACCTATTCACACACACACACATTTCGAAGCATAGACACTAAAATCCTAGAGGTGCACAGCAAACTGCCAACAGCAGTTACCTCTAGGGTGGAAAAAATTTTTTATTTTTCTTCATACAGTTCTGCACTGCACTGCATGAATTTCTTAAAATTAGCACCCATGAGGTCTGATTGAACACACACACACCCACCAATAAACAAGAAGGAAACTGGAGAGGGTCAAAGGGTCAACCTTTTCCTAGGAACAACTGGAGACGGTGAGACTAAGGTGACGAGGTCCGTGCTGCTGGGCGATGCCCCAACAATAGCCTGAACAAGCGAAGTTGATGGGGGTCATGAAAGCAGCAGGAGGGGGACGACCATTCCGGTTCCCTGGTGACCACCCTCCTCCAGTGCCTGGCGGAGGCCCACAGGGCATGGAAGAGACTATGGCCCTTGGAGAAGATGGTGCAGGAGCGCTGACCCTTCAGGAGACAGGGGCTTGGCCATGAACCGCTCCCTAAGTCCTGGGCATTTGGAAGCACGCCGTTTCTTCATTCTGGGATACCCGCTAAAGGAGCCCGCACTAATAATTAACCCAGTATTAATAACGGTGCTCAGCACTTGCTATGCTCTCCATGTGCTAAGTACCTTGCATGTATCATCTCGTTTCATCCCAATCAGAGTCCTAGGCGGGTCCATCCTTTAATTCCATTTTCTAAGTAAAGAAACCGAAGCACAGAGGGGACATGTAACTTCCTGAGGTTCTCACACCCGGAGGGAAGAGGCTTAATTCGAACCCCTGCACTCTGACTCTGGAATCCACCTCCAGAGCCCCATTCAGTGGCTTTTTAATGACATATAAAACAAATAGACACCAGCTGTTTTTTGGGGGGTGGAGGGTACTATGTTTTCTTGGTAAAGTCACCATTAGCCTGACTGCAGAAGTCTCATGAGAAGATGCTGAGGGTTCAGTGAGATGATGCCATTGGCTGGGATCAGTGGAGCCAAATTATTATAGGCCGGGAAGCCTGGTGCTGCCCACGAGATGCCTGCTTACCACCCAGATTTAAAGAGAAGGTGGGAAAAGGTAATCTTAGCCCACTATGTGGCTCAGCTGGCCATAGCATTCACATAGTTGTAAAAGGTCAACAGTGAGTAATGATATAACCAAAATTACCATAGGTCACTTTATTGGGAAGCTAGAGGAAAGGGAGTAGAAGCGATGCACCCAGGAGGTGGAAGAAACCATCTCCCAGGGCAAGAAATCGGTAAGTGATCCCTAAAGCTGCCAAGGCCAGGAGCGAGATGTCACTGAGAGACGTGCAAGTGCACATTTCAAAGAATCGGTATCAAGGGTTGAACGTGGCTACACCTGGAGCTGGGTCAGGGCGCAGCTGTCCACCACTAACTGTGGACCCCTTTGACTCTTTGTATTACATCCATGGGTAACTTTGAGTCTAAAAACAATTAAATGAAACCCAAAGCAAATGCAAGGAGAATTCTGGCCCCAGAGGGGGTGGGATGAAGAGGAATGGACCGTGATCAGGAGAACGGGGCCTGGGAGATGCGATTCCTTTGTCAATAAAACAAAGCGAAGCTGATGGAGCCGGAGCCAAACCAATGGCTTTGGCAGAGCGATCATCAGAATGCTTGCTTCACTTGGAACTTGTGTGGGTGTGAGAAGGCAGGAAGACGGGGTTAAAGAAAAAGAAGAACGAAGCGGTGTGGAGGAAGAGAGCCTGGTTATTGCATGCTCCTCGGGGATCTCTAGCCCTTTACGGGGGGAAGTGATCCAATGGATCCTTCGGTTACACAAATGTAAAAAAAGGTATAGTCTCTCCAGCAAACAGGGAAGTTTTGCCATGAGGCCAGTGTACCATTGAGCAATATGAAGTGTTGGATTCAGCCACCCCTGGCTGGTTAGGCCAACACACTGGACTCCAGGGTGTCCTGGCCTGAGGGGCTGAAGGGCATGAATGTGGCATCTGTCTATTCGGAGACCAAGGGGTCTCTGTGTGCTCTTCCTGACTCCTGGGGACCAAACACCCGTAGAGCTATAGGAATCCACATGGAAAGAGAGGACTGGGCTCACGCCCCCAAGCCTGGGTCAGGACCATGTCCCTCTAGAAAGGCAGCCCTCCTACTCCAGGGAACTGGGCAAGCCCAGAGCTGGGGCCAGGGAGGCCAAGGCCTCCAGACGGGCCTGCAGGTCCCTCCCCCAGCGTCGATCACACTGACTCCTCCGGAAAGCATTTTCCGGTGAGCTCATCATCTCACACCTTGCCCTCACAAAGCTAGCTTCTTACTGTTTTGACCTCCAGATGTTTGGTCTGTAAAGGACCGCTGAACCCTGGTCTGAGAGATGCATGAGAGCGCGGGAGAAGCCCAGCCCTCGGTGTCTCCGGCCTGGGTTCGAATCCCAGCTTTTCCACATGCTGGTTGTGCGGACTCTTTGAGGCTCACTTTCCTCCCTGGGAAAATTAGGATTGAAAAGTCTTACTTCTGAAAGTTGTGAGGCTTAAAGGTGCTAACATGCGTTAGGCGCTGGCCCAAGTGGAGCAGGGCAGGGGTGAGGTGAGTGGTGGGTGGTCCTCTTGGGGGACACTGCAGAAACCATTCCTGTCAAGGCAGGATGTTGGACTGGACACCCCAAAACCCCTCTGGACCAGGATGTACTCGTGTCACTCGTGCCCAGGGGCCCTGGGCCCTTCTGGCTGCAGTTTCTCCCACAGTTGTCACCATATTGGAGAAGAGGCAGATACAGGCCATTTTGTCATCCTGCGTCAGATTACGCTTTGAACTGTGCCCCTCTCTCTCTCTCTCTCTCTCTCTCTCTCTCTCTCTCTCTCTCTCTCTCCCTCCCTCTCCCTCCCTCCCTCCCTCTGGGTTCAGATAACACATGCCTCCTCCTCAGCTTAGTCTATATTGTCTTCGGATGTCCCTGTGTCTTGTAGTCCTGCCACTTGGGGCTCCATCCAGCTACGTCATTGCACGCATGGTCCCAACCTCCTGATTCCGACTCTCCCTCAGTCCCCATGGATTTCACCAACACACTTTCCCACCTTCCATCTTCTTCCATCTTCACAAGCCTGGGACAGATGTCAAGGAGGGACAATTACCTCTATTTTAGAGGTGAACAAAGTGACCCAGATAAGTGGAGTGACTTATTGCCCTCCCGTGTCTATTCATCCCCACCCAGTCATTGATGCCCAGTTACCTTCCTAAATCCAGACCAGCCTTATTTCCCTATTCAGACCTCTCTGGCCAGGCCCCAGTGCCCCCCGAGTGAAGAGGCCTTGGCCGATCTTTCCTGTGTTGTTGCTCCCATGCCCCTTCGTACACCCTGCACTGCGACTCATCAAACCACCCGCTGTTGCTACGATGCGTTTCCCCACCTCGAAGACTTCCCTCGTGTTGTATCTTCTGCCCGGTATTATTTTCCTTCCTTCTCTGAATGTCAAAGCTGAATTCATCTACCAAGTTTCGACTCAAATGCTACCTCCTCCTTTGGGGCCTCCCCTGTCACTCCCCAGGAGACATTAATTTCTTTCTCTGCACTTGCTTTGCATTTATGTCTCCTGATACATCGATTCCATTCTGCATCCAGAGCTGCTGGTGGTTTGCGCTACTTAGTCTGTAGGCAGCTTGAGAGCCAGAACCCTGACTTTGTCTTTGCTCTATGAGCCTGGGAAGTCGTTTGCCCCTTCCTGGTCTATAAAATAGGGATGACACCAGCTTGTCTTGGTAGGGGTGAGGATTATGCAACTCGCCCAGCCCAGTGCCTCCGGTCCTCATTCGGAGAATGTTGGGGAATGGTGACTGTGACCTGAGTCAGTCAGAGCCGGGTGTGGCTCGGCCCCAGGCCCAAGAAGCATTGTGCTCTTTGTGTACCTCCTTCCCCCCAAGTGCACAAACCCACCTGGGGAAGTGAGATGTCTGTGGTTCTTACGGGCTGCTACACACTGGAATCACAGTGACCTGTTGCGTCAGAACCTTGCTGAGAATGCAGAGTGCTGGGCTGCACTCCAGGCCTTCTGACTCAGACTTCCTGGGGCGGGGCCCAAGAACCTGTGTTTCCCAGGAGATCCTGAGGCAGCAGCTCTGGCCACACTGAGCCATAGTGAAATTTGAGGGCAGCGGTGTGGGGGGACATGGCCACCACAGTTTCCCTTTCCTTTAGTGATAATGGGAGTTCGTTGGGGGGCTCACAGTGCCACGCCCCAACCGCCTCCTCTCAGACCCCGCCCTGGGCCGGATATGGGGCTGAGCCGTGGTCACCCTGGGTTACCGGTTCATCTCTGTCTCCCCAGCCATAAGCAAAATACCTGGCCCAGACTGGGTGCTCAGCAAATATTTGTTAAACTAACTGAACTCCCCTGGGGCCAGCTCTGGCAGGAGACTGAGGACCCCCAGATCCCAGCCCCTGTCTCCCCCCGGGCCTGGCTGTCTCCCCACAGAACAAACGAGGGGGGGGCTGCCAGACTGGTTCCAAGGGGAGGGTGTGTATGGTAGGGGAGTGGGCAGAGGGGGACCATGTGGCCCTTGGGCCAGGAGCCATTCCCCAAAGAAAGGAAGCAGGGGATACGTGTCTCGGGACAGCCCCTCCCCCTAGCAGCAGAGATGGACACCAGTCAGCAAGCGTGTACTGAGCTGACTGACACCAGCTGCACTGACTTAGAGCTCACCCAGGGCCCCTCAATCCCAGCTGCATATTCAACTGTCTAGAGAGGTTTAAAATATACTCATGCTCAGGCCTTCCTCAGATCAAAGGAACGAGAATCTCTGCAATGTGGCATGCCTGAGCAGCGGTATTTCTGTAAAGTAACCCAGGTGATTCTGTTTTGTGGCCAGAACTGAAAAACTGCTGGGCTGGCCCCTCCTTCCCTCTCCTCTCTCCTCCCAGTGCTTGCAGCCTGACGTTACCCAGACACATGTAATAACAATACAAATCGTAATTAGTGAGCCCTTTCCAGGTGCCCACCACCACCACCTTGCTTACTATAGATACAGCAAGGAGTACGTGGCCCTTGCAAGGCCCACAGGCTAGTGGGGCTGACAGACTAGTAATTATTACAAATCATTATAATACAGAGTGTTGTGGAGGTGCATGGAAAAAGCCCCCACCTCAGCCTATGAGGGTTGGCAGAGCTAGGGGGAAGCTTTCTGGAAGGTGTGGAGTTTTCTGATGGACAGGTAGGACAGGAAAGGGTTCGCCAGGGGAAGAGACAGGCAGGCACATGCAAAGCCCTTAAGCAAGAAAGAGCTTGGTTCATGGAAGAAGTGAAGGAAGTTCAGGTCCACTGCACTGTGGATGGAGGGATTCCCTTGGAGAGACTCCTGAAAGGAGAGGCGGGCAAGGCAAGACCACAGGGAAGTTTGTAAGCCATGTTAAGAAGGCCAGTTTTGATTCTGAAAACAATAATAAGCCAGGTGCATTGGTAAAATAGGAGGGTGGAGGTTGCCAAGCACAGAGGTGAGTTTTGCCTGCTGCAGGGTGCAGACGGGACAGGGAGGAGTAGACTGAGCCCAGGAGACCCGTCAGGAGGCCCATGCAACCGTCTGGGTGGGAGAGGATGGCTGCCTGGACCCAGGGGTGGTAGCAGATTCCAGAGCTACAGAGGAAGTGGCGTTAAGAGGCATAGTGATTTACAGGAAAATGAGTAGAGTGAGGAGCCCAGGGTGATGCTTGAGTTTCTACTTTGCACAGGCGAGCGGGTGGGGTACCCTGTGCTGGGCAACCAGTGGAGGAGCAGGTTGGAGAGAGAAGGTCGTGGGTCTACTCTGAAGCCAAGTTTGAGGGTCAAAATTTTTCTGGCCATAGATCCTCCTTCCTGACAGGCACAGAAGGGTAGCCACGCAGGCATGGAGGAACGGAATGAGATGCCCGGAGACCACACTCTAGGTTTACCTCCAGCCTGGCTCCCTGTGTGCCCTTGACAAGTCCCTGACCCTCTCAGAGACCCTCTTGTAGCAGGAGGGATGGGCCTTCCAGTTTCCGCACCCTGTCTTGGGCCTTGGCGGCCTGTCCCCGCCAGTGTGCTCCTGGGACTGCACGTCAGTGCCTCTCGGGGGAGAAAGGCTATTGGGCTTGGCGCTCCCGTCCAGGACCAGGACGTCACCCAGGAAGGGGGCCGTGCTCCTGGGAGCCAGGGAAGTGCAAACAACTCGGAGCTGGCAGCAGTCCCCTGTCGCTCCTGCAGAGCCTCCCTTAGGGGGTTGGCTCCCACAGGCCCCCGGGCCACCTCGTCTCAGACCCAGGAGGCCTCGGGTGGAGCTCCGGGTGCCAGGGCAGCAGAGAGAGCTGGGCCCAGCCGAGTCCTGCTCCTGCTCCTGCTCTTCAACACCTGGCCTTCCCTCCTCTTCATCTCCCTCTCCTGCATGCCCCTGGGGAAAGGATTGCCAGGTTTGGCGGGGGAGGGAGGGACAGGAAGGGACACTGGTTTAAATTGGGATTTTAGATAAACACCAAACATGTTTAATATAATAATGTCCCAGGTAATATTTGGGATGTAGGCCAAAAAGAATTGGGCATTTTTCTGAAATTCAGATTTAGCTGGATATCCTGTATTGCATCAGGCAATGCTACACAGGGAAGAGCCCAGGTGCCAGAAAGTAAGCCCTAGAGGAATGGATGGTTCCTCCAGCCCTTCCCCCAGCTGGCCCCACTTGTTCCAACAGTGAGAACCTGTCATTCCCCGAAGCCTTGGCAAGCTGCAGCCTTCACCAGATGTGAGGGCTGGCTTTGGAGCCGGGGTATCTTCGGAAAGGTGTCCTGTCTAATTAGCCTAATAAGTGGGTTGTAAGCCCTGACCGGAAGCTGCAGAGGATTCACCCTGACAGATGGGGAGAAGTAGGTCAGGCCTGCTGCTGGCGCCTGCCAACAAGCCGCTGGCTGCGGCCGGAGGAAGAGCTAATAGGCGGCTTTGACTTCCCATCAGATTCAGGGCGAACAGAAGTTCCACCAACATCATATTAACAGTGGTAATAACTGCCATTTACGCAGCCCTTACTATGTGCAAAGCAGTGAGCAAGCATTATCTCATTTAATTCTCACAAGACCTGGAGAAGGCAAAAGCTATTATTATCCCCCATTTAACAGATGATACAACTGAGGCCCTAAGAGGCTGAGTAACTTGCCCAAGGTCACACAACTAACAAGGGGTAGAGACGGGGATTCGAACCCAGCCATCTGGACCCTGGAGTCTGTGCTTTTAGCTACTGAGCTCTCAGCGCCTTCCCCCCTCCCTTCTCCCCACCCCCAGTCGTTTCTAAGACACTTGGTGAATGACATATAGATACAGCGAGATGGAAGGAAAGTTCCTTCACTCATTTCACCGACTTTTGAACCATGGTCTATGTTCGAGACATGCTCCCCTCCACTGCCTTCGGGGACATGGTAGTCTAGTGGGGGAGAGAGACATCAATAAGCAATTGTTTAAAACAAAACCAGTGAAGTAGCAGAAGTGTTACAACATGGTATTGCTGTTGAGAAAGGCCCCAGAACGTGGCGGTGGAAAGCCTGGGCCCCGGAGCCAGGCGCCCGGGCACAAAGCCTCCCTTAATGGGTGCGTGACTTCGGGTAAGTTACGTGGCTCCTCTGGGCTTTGGTTTCCAAGTCTGCAAAATGGGGATAATATTACTCATCCCACAGCCTTGTAAAGACTGGATGAATTAATACTTGAAAAGCATGGAAGGAGTTCTTGGTCCATCGTAAACACTTGATTCAACAACTACTTAGTGAGTGCCTGCAAAGCACCGAACACAGGTCCAGGCCACTGGGACATGGCAGGGAACCAAAGAGACAAAAACACCTGCCTTTGCAGAGTTCGTATTGTGGCTTATGGTCTAAGGATGGCTGTTATTGATAAATGAACTATTGTTATGTAAATACTGTTAACTGTTAGCGTTTTTAATTATTGTTTTTAAACGATCTGTTATTATTTAATCCATCCTGCTCTGCTGATCTCGAGAGGGCAGGAGGCAGGGAGAGAGTTAATCCTCCACGCTGGCACAGAGACGTTTCCTGTGGTTTCAGAGATGAGTGGGTGACTTTATTTTAAACCCCCACCGGGCCTGGGGTTGGGAGTTGAGGCTATTGATAGCCTATCAGCCTCGAGGCAGATGGCTCGAAGCACTGCGGGGGCAGCTGTGCCTCCAGGTTCGGGGCTTGAGTAACCTTGACGTCAGCCGCAGGGTGGGCCGAGAGAGCGTAGGGATACAGCACCGAGGTAGTCGGCCTGGCTGGGGCAGAAAGGATAGGAACCAACCCTTTTCTGAGAATCCTTTTGAAAGCCCAGCCCTGAGTGGGTGGCTCAAGTTCATGAAGGTTAATGTGGCGAGTGAACCTGGCATTGGGGCAGGGGAGGAAATCAGCCACAGCTTCGACTAACTACGAAAAACAGTGTCCCAGCCTCGGGCCCATGACACTCGAGGGCCCCACGGACTTCTAGGAACTGCCACCCCAACCTTGGCCTCCCTGCCTGCCCTCCGGAGCCCTGGCACACACCTGTTCAGAGGACAGTAACTTTTGATTTGTCACCTATCAAGCTGCCTGCTTGTTCCAGGGCGGGGAGGGCCGCCCCCCCGCCCCACCCCGGAAGGCCCGTGGGAAAACTGAAGCTGTGGTGAAGATTAGAAAGGGACAGAGGGGGAGGGGCAGGTGTGCCTGGGACAGCCCTGAGAACAGGTGCTGTGTTCTCACGTTCTCATTGTCCCGAGAGAGAAGGAGCCTCTGGCTGAGAGCAGGGATGTCATGTGTCCGGCTGGGTGATGGCTCCCCGCACCAGGCCCAAGTGCAGCGTGTGGGGCTTGTGATAGGACAGGGTGTTTAACTTGCCATCAGTGACACCAGGGAGGCTCCTGGGACCACTTTTGTTTGCAGACACACAGTTTGAACTTTTGGCCAATGGAAGGTGTCTTTGGTTTAGGGGGAGGCGGGGGAATTCTGGCCCCAAGGTAGCTGGTGCCGGCACACGAGTGACTATAGCTATGCGCCTGTACCCGGGAAGGCACGTCTGCTTTGCATGTCTGGGGGCCTCTGTCTGCATCTGTCTCTGGGTGGATCTGCGTGCACACGTCTGGGTGTCTGCTGTCTGTGTGTCTGTTTGTGTACATGCTCGGATACGGTCCGTGTGCTGGGGTGGGGTTGGCAGGAAGGGCACTCTACAGAGCAAGTCAGGAAATGTAGACTCCCCGGGGTCTCCTCCCAGCTGGGCCTCTCGTAACGTGGGCACTTGGGATCTGTCCCTTCTCTTCTCCATGCCTTCCCTGTCACAGAGGCTGTTGATCGAGCTACAATGGCTAGTGCTGGTGACCCTGACCGCACTGGGTTCTCAGTGCCTGACCCAGAGTGGGGAGAGGCGCTGAGGCTCAGGGAGCCTCTGTGGATTGGCAGCAGGGTCATGGGATGCGCCCCATGACTGGCTAATTGGTCCCTTAGCACTGAGAGCAGGCACCATTATCCTGGCACTGCCGCCCCTGCTCCCAGCCACGCCCTCTGTCAGCCAGAGGCCTGTCCCACCAGTGGCCAGGCCAGGGAATAAATCAGTATTCAGTGCTCAGCCTGGCCTCGTGGTCTCAGCCTGTTCTGACCACTTCCTGCCGGAGGCAGCCCTCAGGCTTCCCGATCTCACGGTGAGAAAATGCTGTTTCTGGAGGAGTTGCCCAAGATGGCTGTTAGCAGGGACGGGGGTCAAGGGTAGTGGCCACCCCTGAATGTGGCCAGCCAAACAGGGTCTGTCAAAACAAACTAAAAGTCCGTGCCACCCACCCATTTCTGCTCAGACTTCCTGTCTCTATCTCTCCCTCCCATTCCTGTGCTCATTGTCCTATCAGAAGAATCCCAGGGCAGTGCTGTCCAATGGGGCTTCCTGCAACGAGAGCACCACCATCCAGATGCCCGCTCAACACCATACCAGTGGCAGACTTCCTCCATGTCCATTGGTCCCCAGTGGAGCCAGGTGAGGGCAGTTCGTCCCCAGCTCTGCCAGCTGAGTGCAGAAACTGTGAACCCCACCACACGGAGGGTCAAGCAACATGCCCAAGGTCTCCCAACCATCTGCAGAAAGGCGGGACTGGGGCCTAGGTCTTCTCATTCTAGAAGAGAGGCTCACTCTGCCACTAACCTCTTTCCAGCAGACCTGCAATCGATCACTGAGAGTTCAGCCAAAAAAACAATGACTGATGCTGGAATTTCAGACCCAAGCTTGACTTGTGGGGCAGAGATTTGTAAGGGTGGCAAAGGGAGAGGGTCATTGGAACCTAAAGTTGCTGACCATCTTTTAGGAAATATGAATATTATTGGGAGGACTTATAGGCCAGGCACTGTGTTAGGCTCTTTAAAGTGACCCTCACAAGTCTGGCCATTATTCTCCTCATTTTACAGATAAAGAGAGAGAGGCTCAGAGCACTTGACTTCAGTCGTTCAAGATCATGCAGCTTTGAATGATCCAGGTACAAGTGGCAGAGCTGAGCTTTGAACCGGGTACTTTGGCTCTGAAGGTGCGTCCTCTGCTACCACCTGGTTTAGGTTGGAGACCTAACTTAGGAGAAGCCGACTTGGGTGACTCAGACAGCATTTGAACTGGGCCACCACCGTGTGCAGAGCTCGGGCTGGGGCTCCCAGGGGCAACGGAACACAGCTCCCTGGGTCCCAGCCCCAGGGAACCTGCCACCAGGGCTCAAGAAACAGACATAAATGACTCAATTAATGGCAGCTAAACAAAGAAAAGTGACTGGAGTGACCTGGGTGAGCCAGGCTGGGGCCCATCCACCTAGGAAGCCTTCCTGCATCTTAGTGACTCATCTGCATTTGAAGCTTTCATTCATTCAACCGTTTCCTGACCAATTTCTGTTTCAAATATCTATTATGTGTAACAAAGCACCCCAAAACTTAGTGGCTTCAAACAACAACAATCATTTATTTGTTCGTGATTCTGCTGCATGGGCAGGGCTTGGTGGAGACGGCTCATCTCTGCTCCTCGGGCATCAAGCTGGGGCAATTCTTCTGCTCTTCTTGGGGTGGGGGTGTCATCTGGCCGGTGGGGGACCGGCTGAGGCCTGGGCTCTCCTGGAACCCTGGGAGAGCTAGGCTTCTCTCCCTATCGGGAGCACCCCCCACCCCCATGGGCCTCTCCACGTGGCCTCTTTAGCAGAGGAGCCGAAAACTTCTTACCTACAATCTCAGGGCTTCTCCAGCAAGACCTTAACAATAAGGCCCAAAAAGAATGAACACCAGCCCCCGTCTCATGGGGCGTTCTGAGGGTGAGGGCACAGAATGCGTAGGTGCAGCATCCCAGGGCCTGGCTGCTCTTACCATCAGCTCGCTCTGGTGCTGCTGTGTCTAACAAACCAATCCCTGCCTCCCCGCCTAGTGCCCTGTCTATGGCCTTCTAGATTTACCTTTCAACCCTCCTCCCCTTTACGCCCCACTCCTCCTAATGGAACTAAACTCCACAGAATCCACCCTGTGTCTCTGTGCCCCTGCACATTCTGCTGCCTGCCCAGAACGCCCTTCCTCCAACTGCCCATCTGGCCAGCCCTCCCTAAGCCCTTCCATGAGCTCCCTGCCAGAGCCAGCTTTCTCTGCTTTTCCTGCAGTTATTCAGGGTGACAGTGGTTTGCCTGGACCATGGAGGCAGACAGAGCCGATGCTGTAGAGCCTTTCTCAGAAGCCAGAGGAAGCAGACATCGGGAAAGGGCTCAGGGGCCTGGCGCTGATGATGGCAGTGGGCCCCTTGTGCTCAAACACAGTGCTCTAGAGCCAGGCTTGTGGTTCAAATCCCACTTACAGCCTAACTTTTTGGTGCCTCTATTTTCTCATCTGTACAATTGAAATAAGATAGTACTTAAATCCTAAATTTGTTGAGAGAGTTAAATGAGACAATTACATGGAAGACACCTGAGTCCAAAGCACAGTGAACACCCCATAATTATTGCTCTTACTATTACTAATATGTGCTCCTCCTAGGCTGGGCTGTGGACGGCTGACTACCTCGTGAGCTGGGGGACCGCAGCTTGGCAGAAAGGAACCAAGGCTGACCCCACAGTGACCTTTAGCCTGCTCTCCCCTCCAGCTCCCATTCGCAAGAGGCCAACTAGAGCCACAATTTGACCTGTCACAGGGTGCCCTGGTGCTGAATTTCCAGTCCCCCATCCTTTTTGTCGGTGCCTCCCAGTGCAGGCAGTCTGAGTGGTGTCAACAGGGGGTCCTAGTCCTCCAGCGGCCTGGGCGTTGGTGCCTCACAGCCCCCTACTGCATGTTACAGAGACGGGAGGGTCTTAGCTCCCCAGCCTTGACTGGGTGCACCCTTCCTTCTCTCCTGGGAGGTCTGGCAAGGGGACTCTTGAGTACAGTGAAGCCTGTGCCTCTCGCCAAACTCTTGCCAGGGGCTAGGTGTTAAGCTCACACCATTTGTCACGGGGCTCTGAGATGCATTAGGGAGCTTCAGCCTCGGAGTACGGGTGGGACCATCTAGTCAGCTAGTCAATCGTTTTTGTTGTCCATTCTTTTCTTCACTCCACAGAGATCTCCTAAGAACCTCCTATATGCCTGGTGCTATTCTAGACACCAAGGATACAGAGAGAGAGCAGGACTAGTAAAAGTGGACCCAGGAGAAGTGTGACTGTGCCTGTGAATTAGCAGCCACCTTGTAGCCTTGAGTTTTGGGGACCCTGTTTGGTCCCCTCCCACACATTCGTGCTTGGCACAGGGGCAAAACACAGGCTCTGGACCCTGTGGTCAGGTTCCAGACCTGACTCTGTTGCCTACTCATGAAGAGCAAGTTGGCTCTACTCTCTGGGCCTCACTGTCCTCATCTGTGAAATGGGAGTGCAGTTAGGATGGCCGAGCAAGAACTCCTGAAAAGGACCCAGCACTGTGGCCGACGCCTCCCAGCATGCAACAAATGGCTTTCGTCCACACTCGACTGTCATCTGCCATCACCATGGCCCTACCTCCATGGGCTGGAATCTTGCCTTTCCTCCTGACTTCCTGGGGCTGGCGGCAGCTCTGCTGACAATAGCCACATTGCCTCTGGACCCCGGAGGATGCCGAGACCTTCCCTGTGAGCTGTTTGCCCCCTGATGCCGGGGTCACAGAGGTCTTACAACCTGAGATCAGAGAAGAAACAGGGGGCGGGTGACAGGGGTTATATATCAGAGGCCTGTCCCAGCTGTTGGCAGGAATTCCTTCCTAGCCAAGGACAGATGGGACCGGCCTCCCAGAATCCAGATCGATTGGGCACCTGGGGTGGGAGCCGACACTAAGGGTGAGGAATTCATGTGACCCTGTCATCTCCTGTCAGGGGACTCCCACGCTTTTCTTCCTGCAGCTGGGAAACGACGTGACAGGTTGTTCTGAGGGGCAACTGCTGACAGGCCCTTCTGTAACATTCATTTAGAACTGGCAGCCCCGTCTCCTCCCGAAAGGCACCCAGGGAAAGCTGGAACATTTGCAGAACACCTACCAGCCAGCTAGGCCCTTTGCAGTCACACCGACATTGAAGTCCCACAAGAACCCTCATTTTAGCGATGGGGAAACTGAGGCTCAGAGCGGTGAAGTAACTTGCTGAAGGCCGAAGAGCATTAGAAACCTGGTTCCTGTGACTATTACTTTTTTAAATGCAGATAGCACAGGCAAAAAAATATTTTTTTAACATAAAAATGGATTATCAAAAGTCAAAGAGCAACCATTGTTAACTTATGGGAGGACCTTCTAAGAAAAGGATGCGCGTGATGCATTTATAATGCAGGTAAATGCATTAAATATTTTCTGGAGGGATTTATAAGAAAGCATGAATAGCTCAAACCTTTAGCAAGGGAAACCGGAATGGGGGGGGGGGTGGAGAACTGAGAGGATTTTGCTTTTCTTTCTATAGCATTTGGACTACTTTCCATATTTATCTAAAAAGCAAAGACATGATGCCCTGAAGCGCTATGCTAAGTGAAATAAGTTGAGAAAGACAAATACTGTGTTATCTCTCTTACGTGATATGGAAGCTGAAAGAAAATAAGCAGGCTCACAGGAACAGAGAGCGGATTGGCAGTTGCCAGGCATGAGCAAAAACAATGAACAAGAAAACCCCAGACAAACAAAAAAGCCCAATACCCCAGGCCAAATTGGTCCATAAAGAATATAAGTGACTTACAAATACATAAATACATTTTTAAAAATAAATAAAATACCAGGTCATCTGAATGAAAGAAATATGGATTATTTTTCACTTTCTTTTTATTTTCTGAAATAAAAATAAATAAGTTTCTTTAAAAAAAACTTTGAGAAACTGATGAAAACTGAGCGAACCCCCCCCCCAAAATTTCAGAAATACATTTACTCCTATAATTAAGAACTCTTTGTACGGAAGATCGGAGGTAATATTTATATATAAAAGCCAGACTCAACCAAGATTTTCGTGACTGAAAGCAGGAAGCGGTCAGTTCTCTGACATCAATATTGAAGATGTTGTCATTAATAATTGAAAATGGAAAAACGAAAACCTAGGCTAATGCAGTTTCTGGAACCAAACATTTTATTTTACCTTGAGCCCTGTACCTTAAATGGAGCCTGGAACTGCCGTAGTTGCTCCCCAAACCCATTGGTTAATGGAGAATTGTTGTGCTCAGTGGGTCCTGATGCAGGTGCCCAGTCAATACTTGTTGATGGAAACCAATAAGATGCTATTGATCCCAACCACTACCCCCAGACCCCAGCTATGCCTTGGTCCAGGTGGGGACACGGGGTAAGTGTGGTCAGCGTTGGGCTGAGTTGCAAGACTATAAGCTCCCCTCCCCCATAAAGGGCGGGACGGACCCCTATCACTGTCCAGTGTCTGGCAGGGTCTTCCCTTCCGGACTGTCCTTCGAATACAGTACACCGAGGGTGTGTGGGCTCAGCCTCATTCAATATCGACTGCCCTTTCCCGGTCTGCCCACCCTCCTCCCAGCACTTGCAGGTGTGTGGAGGCCTGAGCTGCAACCCTTGTTCCCACGTCTCTCTAGGGGCCAGAATCCAACCCCACCGGATTCCTTTCCTCGGATCAGCAGATGCGAAAGCACTCGGAACACCGTGGGCGTGCCACTGCCTCAGAGGCAACACGTGTCTACGTGAGCACACCATCTTCCCCCGAGCCCCATCCACCTTCTGCCTCCAGCCATAGGCCCACAGTCACCCCCTCACCCAGGCCCGTGGCCTCAGCCTGCGCCTCACTCCCCAGACCCCGTCTCTGAGCACCAGATGAGCACTTCCCCCACCAGGCCCGCCTTTCCATCCCCTCCAGTCTCACCAGCAGCCCCCTCACCAGACACCCGTCATCTCACACCTGGACTGGACGTTGCAGTAGATCTTAACTTGCCTTCCTGCTTCCAGGCTTTCTACCCCTAATCCAGCCTATGCAGGCAAGAGCACCGTCGCATCCACGCACGGTCCTGCCTAAAAACCATCTGAAAAGTTTCCTAACACCTTCAGGGCGGGGTCTCACTTGCTCACCGGCATGCATGCAACTTAACCGACACCTATATCACACTCACTCTGGACCAGGTACTATTTAGTCTAAGTGCTTTGCAGGCATGAACTCATTTAAGCAGTGTAGAATGAGGTCGTTACAGTTATTGTCACTGTTTTATAGAATGGGGAACAAAGGCACAGAGAGGTAAAGCAACTTCATCGTCACATCGTTAGTAAATGACGGAACCCAAATTTGAACCCAACTCGTCTCACTCCGGAGTCCTCATGCCTGTCTCTAGGCACTTCTGGCTGGAATGCTCAGGCTTCCCACCTGGCTGCCTCTGTACAAGCTGGTAGCCTCCTTGATTTTCCCACTTTCCCCTCCAACAACCCTCAGGCCTGGGCAAAATGACTTGAACATGACTGGCCTCTGATCCTGTCCTCCCACGATGATGCCATAGCTCCGTGATCCTCCTACGTGGAATGCCATTCCCACCTCTTCCATCCAGTTCTTACTCATCTCGAGGCTATGTTCTAGCCCGCTTCCCTGCCACTTCCAGCCCCAGTGCGCATCCACACCTCCCATCACTGGCCCTCAGCCCTCACCTGGTGCTCTGTTCATCAGAGCACCAGCTCTGATGCTCTGAGCTCAGAGCATCACCAGCCCTCTCACAGGGTCCGTATAAATGCTATCCTCCCTGTTCCTCCAGGTCCAAGAGAAAGCGTGTTGCAATTCTCACCCATCTCCCATACTTGCCTGTTGCCACAGAGAGCCAGGGAAACTGGTGAGACTGGATCCGTGAGGCCAGGGAGGGCTTGGGCTTCCTGGAGGAGGTGAACACGCACAGACTCATCGGGCCCTGTGAGAGGAGAAGGGGAGGTTCTAAGGACTAGCCCCTGCCTGCCTCTGCCACTTCATGAGCTCCCCATCACCCCTGCTCACATGGCTCCTGGTGCCCCGTCCGCCTCACCCCTGTCCTGGGGCACTTGTGCCCGGAAAGCTCTGCAGGGTCTATTCTTCTTGTCTTTCTCAGCACAGCTCAGCAGTCACCTCCTCCTGGAGGCTTTCCCTTGCCCTGCCCGATGTTGCCATAGTGCTCTTGCTTTGCCATTGCCTGCTTTACTTTTCTTTGCCGTCCTTGTCAGTTCCCAAGGGTATTTACTTCTTTCCTTGTGTGTTGTCTGTTGCCCCCACCACCCCCACTTAGAACTAACTCTCCCTTGTTCGCCTCTGAATTCCAGCACCTTGCACAGGCCTGGCACATAATAGGCCATTAGCAACTATTTACTGCACGAAAGAATGAATCCGGGCCGAGTGAGAGCATCTTCTTTCTTGTGGACCCATGTAACGAAACAGGGGCCTGTGCCTCTTCCCATTCCTCGACTGGAAAAGGCCGTCTGTGCCCACAGGTGGCTGCAATGCAGAACTCCCCCCAAATGAATGCCTTTGGCAAGACACCAAAGAAACAATGTGGAAAGATCTGGAAAGGTCAGGACACAGGGACTGGGGATAAGGGCGGTCTTGGTCCCTAGAGTTTCCCACTTAAGTGGAATAAGCTGCAAAACTCCCTTTTTGGTTTCAACCCTGATGCAAATCTTTAACAAGTGTAGGTCATTTTCACCATCGCAGTAGGCAAAATGTTTCATTGAAGCATAACTTTCTCAGGAAACCATTTTCTTACTGGACTCTCAAACAAGCCCCAAAAGGTAAGCAGGAATGTGTTTTAATGGAAGATGAATGTGAGGTTCAAAGATATTGAACTACGTACCAAACAGTACTCGGTTCTAAGTTCTTCTCCTAAACCAGAAGAGCATGGACTGATGTTTGCTCTCATTCTCACTGCAGGAGCGGGTCATTTGTACGGAAGGCCCTAAGGAGAGGGGGTGTGGATACTGTTTAACTCATATTAACCCTAACAACCTTATCTATTATCAGCCCTTAACCTGATTTCGATGTGTCAGGAACTTTTCTGAGACACTTGCATGTAGAAACTGACTTAACCCTGACACCGTCTCTAAAAGAAAGGAACAAATCATAATCCTCAGTTAACAGATGGGAAAGCCGAGACACAGAGAGGTTAAGTATCTCACCCACAGACACAGAGCTGGTGAGTAGGCGTGCCTCCCTTTGCTCCCCACCCTCTTGCTGAGGGGCTGTGATTAGCTCTAGCCCATGAAATGTGAGTGAAGGCGTGTCTGCGGCTTCCGAATGGAGGCAGTGAAGAGCTCGGGCACAATGCTGCGGCCTCTCCCTTCCCCTGACCTGAAAAGTGTGAAGACCTGCAGACGGTGCCGCTACAAGGTGACGGCCCTTCCAGCCACCTGGATCCCTGAGTGACTGTGTGGAGCAGAGTCCCTCACTGTCCCGCATGGAACATGCAGCATGGAAAAGCCCAAATTTTTATTGTGTTAACCTCAGGTGTTTGGGGGGTTGCATTCCCACGCCTCTCCTAGCCGATCCTAACACAGAGCATAGTGGAAGCAAGGCTGAGTCCGGCTCTGTCTTAACCATCAATTCTAAGGCTCAACCCTTAGAGTCTCTGGGCAGGAATCTTACCGGGTAATGGCCACCAAAACCCTCAGAACAAACTGGGCCCCTTCTTGCCTTCCCCAGCACTCCTCAAATATGGAGCCTCTGGGTATCTGAAAGCCATCACTAGTAACCCTACTCTGTGTGTTCTGTTCTGGTGGAGTCAAGGGCCCAGCCTGGCCCATGAGAGTGCTGAGCCCTCCTAGCCCAGCACACAACTCCAGCTGGGGCCGATGACAAATCCCAGAGTGTGTGTAGAAGTCAGCAGAGCAAGAAGCACTCTGTCTTCTGCTGATGCTTAGGGGGTATGGGCCTGAGCTGATGGCCACTTTGCCACCCTCTGGGACCTGAGTGTGAAGGCAAGATGGGGCAGATGCTGAGCTGAAAGGCGAGGTCGGATGGAGCCATTCGAACCACTGGATTCAGCTGTGACTGAGACCAGCTCTACTCAAAAAACATCTGTCGTTGACCAAAAGAGTCTGAATAGGAATTTTCTATCACTTGCAACCAAAAGAGTTCTAAGTAGGGTGTCACTTCCCCATCTGCCTCTGCCATGCCGCGGGCACTGTGTGTTGGATGGAGGCAGAAGAGAGATGCCTTGGGAACCGAGTGCCCAGGAGCAGGGGGCACCACTGAAAGGCAGAGAGAGGTCTGGCAGAGAGGGTGGGCTTGGGCACCGTGGGGCTGAGGTGCTGGCAGGGTGCACAGAAGGGCATGCCCCGAGGCGGGAAGAGATGTGTGGGCGCAAGCCTGGAAGGTGCTGGAGCCAGAGGTGGCAGCTCAGTGTGTGGGAGGACATGAGGTCATGGAGGAAGTGAGGGATCAGAAAGAGATGGCGAAGGGAACGCCGGCCAGAGCCTGGGGAGCGAGAATGTTCTTGCGACGTGAGAGAGAGTGAGCAATGAAGGGCCATGGGGGAGTGGAAGGTGTGTGTGGTCTGGGGCAAGCTCCTGAGCCACTCTCTCCCCCAGTTCCTTTTTCTGTAAAATGTGCTGTGGCGGGCGGAGGGGGCAGGGAGTGTGGAGAATGCTTGGGAAGCCGTTCTCTGAGTGCCAGAGCTGAACAGACATGTGAGACAGTATTTAAGTCAAATGGGAGACAGAGACAGAGTGCCCGGGGTCCGTGTGGAAGGAGGAAGAGTTCCCAAAGGGGCTGCTTCCTTCCAGCGTCCCCCAAACACTGCTCTCACAGCCTGTCACCAGGTCTCTCTCCCCGTGACAGTGGCGCTCCTGGGGTGGGATCCAGGCCCCTTGTACCCCAGAGCGCGGCGCGGTGCCTGGCACAGAGTGCTGGGTGACCGAGGAATGAAACAGAGACTAGTCGGGGTGCTGACTTCTCCAGAGGCGGAGGAAGAGAGCTGACAAGGGGCAGCTGGATTTGTTTCCTAAGCAGTCACTGGTGGCAGTTGGCAGCTGGACCTCAAAAGGTTGGCAGAGAACCTGTAGCCAGCCTCTCCAGGCATCTCTGCCCCTCCACCGGTCCACAGGTCCCTGCCCACCACCACCTGCCCCCCAGCAGGTCAAAGGAATTGGTGGACATGGGAGTATCAGGCTGCACCCTTACTGAATTTCCCAAGGGGTGTTCTTGATGCCCTTTCTCAGGCCAACTTGTCATCGGCTGGCAGGGAGCCAAGGCTGCAGCACCCTCAATTTGGTAGGAGTTCTTATCTCAGAAACTGCTGGAAGAATTGAGCACCTTTGACCCTCTTTCATCACGCCTGGGACAGTGCGGCAGACGAAGATGCTTTAAGCATCAGCTAGGCTCACACCCAGAAGCACCACACACCCAGCAGGCCACGTGGTTCGGGGGGCGGGAGCGGGCGCGGTGGCACCCAGGGTACTTCCTCCAAAGCGAGCCCCCAGGGAACCTGCATCTCCGTTACAGCCACTAAGGGCTAAAGAGAGACTGGGGAAGGTTGATCTGATGGGAGCTGGGGTGCGGCGGCGACTGGAACCCACTGCTCCCGAGTCCCTACCTTGCACAACTTTGCTGGCCCTGAGGCCCCACATTCCATCCTTAGGGTTTAGCGCAGTGGGGCGGGAGTCCTCCCTTAAGATGAAAATACTCCTGGGGGACACACTCACTGCAGGGGAAACAAACAAATCCCACAGCCAGTCCCTCTGGGCGGCGTGAACTGGGACTTGCTGGAGGGGAGATGCCGAAAGGTTAGCCAGTGGAAAAGTACGCAGAAGACCTTTCCCTCCCTCGCAACTGCTGCCGGCTCTGTGGGCGGGGCTTCCAGCGCTGTGGGCGGGGCTAAGCCTCCTCCTTTCTTCCTTCTTCCTTGCACTAGTGCCGGCCACAAACTCCCTGCCAAACGCTGGTCCGGTGGTCCGGGTGCCAGGGACACCCTGTTTGTTCAGTCAAGTGCCTGGAGGTTGAGGGTGAGGTGAGACTCACTCTCTTAATGCCAGAGAACTGCAAAGCCAGGAAGGGAGCAAGTGGGAAGCTGAGGGACCGCAGAGACCTCCCCACCTTCCACCTTCCTGCCTTCACCTGCTGTCACAGTGCTGAGGAGGGCCACAGGCTAATCCCACACGCAGGAGCAGAGCTGAGTCCTGAGGACTGGTGGGGGACTTGGAAGATGCTGCCCACTGACCTTGACCTTGCAGTCTCCGGGGTGGGGCAAGATATTCCCCAGGTCCCTTCTAGCTGAGACATTCAGAGTGTTCCCATTCAAAGCATCTCTTAGACCTTCCCCCTAGGAGGTTTTCCCCTTCTTCCTGCCCCCAAGTGATTCCTGAGACACAGGAGAGGGTGGGCCTTTGTTCCCAGCTGGAGCCCCCCCATGGATTCCAGGGAAGCCAGAGAGGCACAATCAATGCCCCTCACTGAGAGGAGTGGCCCCCAAAATACAGTAAGAGGCCCCTTGTTAGAAAAGTAAATTTCAGGCCCCACCCCAGGCCTGGGGTGACCCAGCAATCTGCTTTCACATGCCTCCCAGGTGGTTCTGACGCCACCAGGTTGGAAACCACAGTCCCAGAAAACACTGGTGCTGGAATTTCTTGGATGGTTGGGTATGACGTGGGGAGAAAGGAAAAGGACATCTGGGTGGCCTGGCTGGCAACAACAGGTGAGTTTCTCTGCAGGAAGGCCCTGGGTCAGCTCCAGGGCCAGGAGTCTGGCCTCCACCAGACGCCTGGTATCTTGAGGCTGGTATCTTGTGTTGGCCGGCGCACTGGGAAGGTCTCCAGTGCCCAAGGGCTTTCCAAAGGGATCTGAAACCCCCAGAATATCAAGAGCCTTTCTTTCCAAAGCGTTCAATTTATTTAATACACAATTAATATTTAAACACATCGCCACTGGAAAAAGTTAAACCAAAACCGAGGGAGCAACATGGAAAAGTCTTCCCTTGACATCCCCAGGGTTAGACCCGCCTCCCCCCACCCCCTCCCAGAAGCAATACTGTTAGCTGGCTGGCATTTGTCCTTCCAGAGCATTCTGTACATTCGTTTGTGCTGCATAAACAGGATGAGGGTGGGTTTGCCGTGCTTCAACTCCCCACCCCTCTCATTTAATAACACACCGCAGGCTCTGGGCCTCTTCTCGGCATTGTCGTGAGTGTGATAACAACGCGGACGAGAGGGAAAAAATATTCTCACACCACATTGGAGCAACCTCCTTTTCTTGGCCCCCCCACATCCACCCTAGTCCTGCCTACACTACACCAAGCATGCAAAGTACACACACACACACACACACACACACACAACATGCACACAAACAATGAGTGGTGGGATTGGAAGAACTCCCAGGTACCGGGGTGCCGAGGAGCTGGGGCCTCCTTTGGCTCCAGGCAGATATTCTCAGCCTCAGGAAGGGACACACGGGCACTGCAGGTTGTGTCACCGCTGACAGCCGTGTGTGTGTTTGTGCGTACATTTATCCCGCGTGGGCGTCCAAAGCTCTCCCTCAGATCCCCAAAGGTCCCCAAAACCCCCCAAAGGATTAAACCCACAGCTTGATGTTGATTGCCTCTTAATGGAGAAAAGCACATTAGTAAAAGTAATCCCTGCCTTTCTAGAGCACTTTCCAACTCACAGTCACAGGCTCGGGAGCCAGTGGGCTCTTGGGAAAACGGAGCCTGGCCCTCCTCGAAACCTTGGGCCCAGGTACGGGGTGTCTACTCTCTATGTGGCTGAGCGAGAGGGAGGAAAAGTTAAGGATGAGACGATAAGTGAGGTGGGTGAGCAACCCGAGTATACTGGGTTGAATAGTGTCTGCACAAAATCCTTGTCCTTCCCGGAACCTCAGAGTGTGACCTTGTCGTCAGATAGCACTGTTGCAGACGGAGTTAAGAAGAGGTGTTACTGGAGTAGATTGGGCCTTTAGTCCAATAGGACTGGTGTCCTCCTACAAGAAAAGAGAACAGAGACAGGGGTCACAGAGGGGAGAATGCCAGGGGAAGACAGAGACAGGGACTAGAGTGATGCATCCACAAGGCAAGGACCCTGCAGGATTGCTGGCAAACACCAGAAGCTAGCAGAGAGTTAGGACTTCTAGCCCCCAGAACTGTGAATCAGTGTCTGTTGTTTAAGCCTCCCCATCCATGGCACTTGGTTACAGTAGCCTTAGGGCATGAATACACCAAGAGAGGGGTAGCAAAGAGTGGAGCTGAACGATGGCTTCCAGGGAGACCCCGAATCCCCCACAGAGTCCCCAGCCCTCAGTAACTGAAGTGACCAGGGCTCTTTGGGTCAGTGGACACTGCGGCCCACACCAGCTGGGACTGTGCTCGCTCAGGTGTGCAGGCAGTTCTTAGCCTGGAGAGATTTCTCCTATAAACAGCCAAATCAAACACATGTTCCCCTCCAGGCCCCCGAGTCACCTGCCACTTGGCAATGAGAGGACGTCAGCCCAGTTCCTGGCTGGTAGCACTGACAGGCGCCCATCTGCTCCGGAAGCACCCGGCCTGGATAAACACAGCCAGGCTCTGCCACCCACGGCCAGGCCAGCCGGGCCACGTGGGCTGAGCGGAAGCCCTGGGCCTCAGGTGTCAGGCCCCCAGGGTCATTTTCCACCACAACCTACCCGCTGGCCGCCCTAGGAGCAATGGCATTCTTGGAAAATGGGAGGGAAGACACCGGAAAGGAGGAGTTGGGCTTGTCATAGGACTCAGCCCAACTCCCAGGTGACTCTCTTGAATTCCTCCCTACTGGGCGCAGGGTCACTGCCCCCTCTCACTGGCCCTCCCCCCTCACTCACACCCACATAAAGCCATCTGCCACCCTCACCCCCCTGCAGGCACCAGGGCCTTATGACTCAGCACCCAGCCCCGAGGCTGCTCTGTGGGTGGCAGCTCCGGAACCTTGGTCAGGAGGGAGATGCTGGGAATGGGGGCACGAGCTAGGAGTGAGGTGGGCAGAGAGGTCACCTGCAGACCCCAGGTGGCCTTCCTGGAGCACAAAACGCTGACAGCCCTGCCTTCCTCTGCTTTTTAAAGCAGACTCACTCTCCAGCAGAGGTGTTGGCTAAAATGTAATGGTCCAATTAAAATGCACCTAATAATTCAGTTCCCTTTTTCCCTCCAGACACTACCACCTGTTCTCTAGGTCCTGACCCGGCTAAACTGGGACCTGTTTCTCCTAGTGTATTCCATCCTTACCTCTTCCTGGACCAGCCCCAACCCCTGCACCACCCCCCAGCAGGTTCATCCCCCCCTTCCCCACCCACACCCCTGCACTTGAACGGATACATTTTTCAGGAAGGTGTTACAGATTTCATGGCATTCTCCTGGACTTGGAGCAAAAGGTTTGATCCCAAGTGCTTATCCCAAAGAAAGCCATTACGGCAAGACTGTAGGTGCCATTCCAGAGAAAAGAGTGAGTGAAGGTGGAGAATGTCACCTCCACCAGTGGCAGGACAAGGGGCTGGTCCTCACCCTGCAAATCCTGGGAAGGTGGCTCCCCAGGTGTGGTTCTGAGTCTGGCACTCTGCACCGGTGTTGCTTGGCCCCTGGAACTTGGCTCTGCAGGGAGAGTCTGCAGGCTGGGCCTGTCTCACAGCTGCAAGATTGGATCTGAGGCCTGGCCCAGAGATAAGGACAGGGCTGGAGGATCCCACCCCTGAAAGGCCCAAGTTTTCTGCCTGTGGGAGCCTGCTTTGAGTAACTGTCTCTGCTCACTCCTGCTGAGCCCCCTTCCAGAAGGTCCAGCCTCTTCCCAGGCCTCTTATAAGCTGCGTGGAGCCACCGGGCCTCCAAGCTGAAAGGAGGTCCTCAGGATGCAGCCCCATTTTCTCCCTTACCCGGCGGCCCCCTGGGGTCTGTTGGGATTCTCCAGGGGAGCCAGGCAGGGACACACTTCTCCTTCACAGCCCTGTTCTCTCCAGAACAAGCCCACGGTCTCCCTTCATTTTGCTGCGGGTGTTTGTGCTGGTCCCACAAAGAAACAGATCGGACCTGGCCAAAGTAAAGGATGCTGGGAAGCTCCAAGGAACCTCAAAATTGCAGCAGGAAGAGCCTGCATGTGTGTGACACTGGCTCTGCCAGTGAACATGTTCTACGTGTGAACTTGAGCAAGACACCCTCTCTGTGCCTCATTTTCCTCAACGCCAAGAGTACCTGTTCCAAAGGGCTGTTGTGAAGGTTGAATGAGGTGGAGAGCTGTTCGATTGCGCAATTTAAGATGGTCTATTTGGTCCCTTTCTTCACGGAAGTGTGCACAGTTTAGTAATAGTAATACTTACTGGTCACGTTCATTATTCATTTAGCACTTTCTGTATTGACACACTGCATGCTGGACGTTGTCTGAGGGTTTGCCTGCACTACCTCCTTTAAGTCCGTGTTCTTCTATCCCACTCTGCCCCCACACTGTCTCTCAAAAGACAGTTCACTGTCCCCAGAGGTGCCCCTCCCCTTGGCATTGGGACATTGTCCGGGCGAATCCTCTGTGGAGTCCCCCAGGCACATGTGTTGCTTCCCAGAACAAGAAGGTAGACAGCAAATGGCCCTAGCCGGAAAATCAGAGTGTGTGTTCCTGCACTTCTTTAGAGTAATGGACACGTTACTCTAGAGTAACGGAAAAAAAGAACAGCCCCACTCACCGAGTGGCCCTCTGATTCCTCCCGGGGACTCCCAGCCGCCCCAGTTCGCAGCTGCCGGAATTGTGATTGTCCCGAGGCCACCCGGCGAGGAAGCAGCAGGGATTCCACAACAGGTCCTACACTGTCCACTGAGCAAACCCCCACGTGCGCATGCCATGCTCCTGGCACATAGGGATGAGGAATAGCACTAACGTTTTATGGAGAAGGATCCGGCCCCAGACATGTCAAAAAAAAAAAATCAATGCTGAGACTGATAAATACTCTGGAGAAAATAAATATGGGTGTGAGATGGAACCATGGGTGGATTTAGGGGAGAGAGCATTCTCTTTACCTAGATTAGTCAGGGAGACCTGTCTAATCTAGGTAAATCATGAAAGGTAACAGGGAGACGTGACTAATCTAGGTAAACCATGAAAGGTAACCATGAGCCCAGAACTGAATGATGAGACACAGGTATGTGAAGAGCTGGAGGAAGAGATGTTCAGCTAGAGGGAAGAGCAAGTGCAAAGGTCCTGGAGCAGAAATGTGCTTGGGCTCTTCAAGGTACAAGAAGTAGGCCAGTGTGGCTGGAGCAGGGAGAGTGAGGAGCAGTGGGGAAGGCAAGGAGGAGAGGAGGCAAGGCCAGATCATGCCTGGCCTTGTAACCATGGAAACGAGTTTGGATTTTATTCTAATAGCAACAGGAAGCCGTAGGAAGGTTTTTAAGCAGGGCAATGACCATTAAAACTTGTTGCTTAGAAAAATCACTCAGGCAGCTGTGAGAAGAATGGATTGAAGGAGCACAAGCAGCTGTGAGGAAACTTGAGTAGCCTGGACCACAGTGCCAGCCATGGGGATGGAGGAAAGGGGAAGGCAGATACCTCGATGCAAACAGGTCCTGAGCACTGCGCCTGGCGTGCACCAGGTGATGCTCAGTGAAGAGTTGGGGGCTAAAGAAGAAGGGTACTGCTGGCTAGATATGTGGCCAGGGCCAGGTGGCTGGGTGGCAGTGACAGGGAGCTGGGGAGGCTGCCTTTCCCGGGCTTAAGGCCACAGCAGGCAGGCAGCCCCCGGGGCGGGAGGAGGCAGGGGCCAACCCTGAGGAACCACACCCTACTTTCGGTTCCTCAATGTGTACGGTGCCTTCCCATCATTAAAGGTCATCGTCAGAGCCACTATCTGTGACACTTAAGTGTTCCAGAAATAAAAACATGGAAGTAACTAGAATAAAAACAGCTTATATTTATTTTTATATTTCAAAATTTTGTTGAACATGTACATACATGTGAGAAAAAAGTTCAGTGTGTAAGAACACACAGCAAAAGATCTTTTCTTCCACCCTGTCCTCGACCCTAGAAAATATTGTTATCTGTTTATTTGTAATGTTTCCAGAAATCTCAGCATCTACATAAAATATATATTGCATATCCTATTTTTAAATGTGGAGATAGCAAAAATTACTGTTTTGTACCTTTTTTCACCAAACAATAGTTTTTGAAGATCCCTTTATATTAGTCCATGAATCACTATTTCATTCTTTTTTAGTGGCTGCAAGGTACAGCATTGCATGGCTATATCATATAGGACAATAGGTATTTAAATGATTCCCAAGTTTTGGCTACTACAGTATCACAACAAACACCTTCCTATGTAGGCCTTTGGTGTTTCTGTTGGATAAATTTGTAGAAGAGGATTTCTAGCTGTAAGGATAATTACATATTTTTTTTCCTGTTTGGATAAATATTGACAAATTGCAATTCCGAGCAGTTGGACCAATTCACTTCCTGCTCCCGCTCCCAACTGACCTTGACAGCATCCCCTTCATGTGTTAACTCAAAGTATTTACCAAATGTTTCATTCTGCCATTCTCAGGACACCTGACAATTTGCACATGTTAAGTGTACGCTCACCTCTGGGGGTGTAGTGAATGTTATCACCCCGAGTCTGCAGATCAGAGAGATTGAGTCACCCTCCCAGGACAACGCCAGGGTCCCAGCACTACTGCAAAACCACGGTCAAGGAGGGACAGGATAGGAAAGGCTCGGGGGCCAGGAGCCAGGCCAGGGGGTGGTGACCTCCAGAGATACTCAGACTCTGGCAATCAAGATGGGGGCAGGGAGCACACAGGTCAGAAGCCAAGAGACCACTCAATGGTCAGGTCTATAAACTTACTCCCCCAGGACCAGGGGCCCAGTGCTGCCTCTTCTGCCAGAGCCTGAGGCCCGGATATGAGTGTGCATGAGCCCTATGAGCCATGGGAAGTAGGTCCCTTGCTGGAGGAGTAGCAAATGTAGGAGCAGAGATAAGAGTGGTTGTTGACCTCTGAGGCTTTCTTCCCACCGTCATCGGGTTGGTGGCTGCAAATCAGGAAAATGTAGGTTCCGTTAAAATTGGGGGTTGGGGAGAGAGAGAAAGGGAGAGAGAGATCCCTGTCAATAAACCACAGCAGCCAAATGAACCTAAGTTTAGCATCAGGCTCTCAGCCTGTTGGGGAGCCTCTTGATTCTTCTAATGGACTCCACTTCCGTGAGCTCAAAGGTAATGGAATCAGCTTCAGCAAAAACAATGTTCTAAATAAAGAACTGCAATCAGAGCGGCTGACCTTCGACAGAAAACTCTTCTTGTAGGCCTTGGACTTGAAGGGAGGAATGTGCTTTTTGAGAGGGTGTGTGTGTGTGTGTGTGTGTGCGCGCGTGTGCGTGTGTGTGTGAAGATCGTGACTTTCAGGTGTGGCTGAACATGCTGAGAAAGTCCTACCATGTTACTGAGACTTACCTGCCAACAAAAAAATGTTTTAAGAAAAATTGTTCGAGTTAGGCAGGCAGGGAAACCTGACAGTTCTGAAACTGATATTAGGGCTCACCTGGGTTGAATGGGTCTTGTTGGTAGATAGGATTCCCACGAGAGAGGGTGCTCAAAGCCTCCCTCCCCGGCTCGTGGCACAAGCTAAGCAGCAATCTGCAAAGCCCACTGTGGAAGGCTGCAAGGCGGGCAGGGCCGGGCATGAGGCCCCCCCAGCAGACTCAGACCAGAAGCTTGAATCAACAAGGAGAGAGGACTTGCTGAGCACTGAGGTCAGAATCAGGCAATCACAAAGGCCTCCGAAGGGGTCCCCGGGTGTCAGCCCAGAGAAGCCCAGGTGCAGCCTGTGGCCAGCACTGACCATCTGAGATACTGGGGTTCCCAGTTGCTCGGCTTTCTGGGTGAAGATGATCTCTACTCCTCCTCCAATTTTCTGATAGCTCATCTTCCACACCACCTGCCCAACCATTTCACTATCTCAGGTAGTCAGTAAATAAGCCATATTTGAGCCTGTGGTGAATCAGACACTGTGCTAGGCACTGTGGGGGACTCAGAAGTAGGGCACAAGTGGCAGTGGGGTGTTGGCAGTTGTGGCTCTTACATAAGGTGGTGGGGAGCACGTGCAGGCACAATTGCTTTGGAAAACAATTTGGCACAAGCTTGTAGAGATGAACCTGCACACACCAACAAGCAGCAATTAACTACTCTCCTAGGTATATACCCTGGAAACTCTTGCACTTGTGTGAAAGATGTTCCAAGAAGCATTATTCGTAATAGCAAACTAATAAAAAACCCAGCTGTCCGTTACCAGGAGAAGGAATTAACTGTGAAGTGTGGTCTATTCCCACAGTGTAATAAACAGGATGCAGCAATGCAAATGAATGAACTATAGTTGCAAGCGATATACATGATGACTCAGAAACAAACGATGCGTTAAAAAAGTGAGTGTCAGAGGATACATATGCTATATCATTTTTTCTAAAGCTTAAAAATAAGCAAAGCTAAACAACATTTTCCAAGCCAATCATGCAGATGTATCTTAATTTTTTTTCTTAGAGCAAAGGACTGGTAAGCATAAAATTTAGGATAGCTGTTACCCCTGGGGGCAGACAGGTTATGGGACAAAGGAGGAGCCCACAGGTAGGGTTGGTAGCCTCAGTCATGTTCTGGTTCTTGGGCCACAAAGCAGGTTACAAGTGTTTATCTTACTATATTTTGTTCATTGCATATGTTTGTTTCTATCAAAAATATGTATTAAATCTTTTCATAGAAGTAACTCTTGCTCTGAAGGAGATTGCCATCCATATGAGAAGACAGAAGCACAGACCCCCAAACAGGGCATTTTGTATGACATACTACCAGAAAGAACCTTATGAGTGATTGTACTTGTTTGGACTCTTAATTGCAAGTGACCGAAAGCAAATTCAGACTTGCTCAAGCACAAGTAAGGAGTAAGTAAATAATAAGTAAGAAAGTAAATCTGGCCTATGAATTGAGGTGGGGCTGGCACCAGGGACTCTAAATCCTCAAATAATGAACAACTCACTTCCTCGCTCTCTGCCTCTCTCTGTGTGTGGCCTCACTTCCTCCCACTGCAGTCTGAGGCCTTCTCTCTGGTAAAGGGAGGAGAAGAAGGGGGGATGCAGATAGTGCCAGCTTGGCTTGCACCACGCCAGGTTAGCAAATCCAAGGAAAGAGAGGGATGTTTCTTCCTATGCTCCATATATAAAATCCCAGGCAAGATTCTAATTGGCCTGGTTGGAGCCACATGCCCATTTCTGGGCCAATCACAATGATCAGAAGAAAGGGTACTATGTGATTGGAGAACCCATCTATTCTCAGGGAGTGGAGAAGGGGCTGTTCCCCAGAGGAAAAGCAGTGCTTTTATCAGAAGAAAGAGCAGAAGGCTTGTTGGACAGACAAACACAACACATGTCCACTCTGTGGGATCAGACAGCAAGGGAATAAGAGTTCAGGGTTATGGGGAGAGCAGTGAGGGTGTTTGGAAGAGAAGGTCCTAACCTTGAAGGCTGAGGGAGGAGAAGAATTTGAGGAGGGAGAAGGGGAGCCTCCCACCAGACCCGGGAGGCAGAAGACTGTGTAATGTCCTGCATGGCTCCCAGATGCCTCTGGGGGAGCCATGTTAATTGTTCTGTGGGCTGGTTGGCTCCCGGGTGTAAAAACAAACCCTGATGGGAGGGATTCCCCGAGAACGGGAAATAGGTACACAGAAGGCAGACACAGGATATTGCAAGAAGCCCGGAGGACGCCCCCACACGGGCCTGGGCTGACTCAACGGGGTCTGAGGCCACGGAGAGGGCAGGCTGGAGGCAGGCTGGGAACAGAGCACAGCTCTGGGCCAGGAACTTTTCCTTCTGGGACGAGTTGCCTAGAGGGATGGTGTCTGGTGAGGCTGATCTGGCTCACCAGCCCCAGACCAAAGCCTTCAGCAATCCCACGCTCAGTTCTGTGTCAGAGATGCAGCCTCAGCGAGGGGACCAGGGCACAGCAGGCCTGAAGGCCACTTCAGGGGCCTCAGGAGCGGTAGGGACCTCCAGGCCCAAGAGTTCCTGCTTTACTGAGAAGTAGGAAGGGATCAGGGGTGGGGGCGAAGTGGTGCCAAATCATATTAAAACCAGCAATGCCACGAATCCATCATGAGCCCAGAGCTCAGGAGTTTGCACTGGATTTGAATCTTGGTTCCTCATTTGAAATACAAATGGCCTGAGCAGCTTCCCTCTCTGAGTCTCAGTGTTCCAATCAGTAAAATGCCCTAAACACAGCAGTAGTGTTTACCTGAAGAACGATCGTGAGGCTCAGATGAGGAAGAGTTATGGATCCACAGGCTTGAGGTTCTCCATCAGCGTTATAGCCATAGTTATAACTATGCCATGATTTCATAGCTGATGGAGTCCCTGAGATGGGAGTGGTGAGGCCCAGACGGTGCAGCCCGCACACAGAGGCTAAACGACCCCTTGTTGAGGACACTTGTAGAGGACACTGTGCATTACACCTGAAGCACTTCTCCACCTCAGGGTCTTTGTACCCTTGGAATATGCTTCTCTTGAATTCTACAGGGTAGCTCAGCTGTCATCTTCCAGGCTTAGGATGGATATCCCCTCCTCAGCGCAGCCTTCTCCGACCCCCTTAATTTAAAAAGAGACCTCCCTGTCCTCGAACCCATTACTCTCTTTTATGATCTTCCTATCATTACAACCCTCTGATATTGATTGATATATTTTATTTGCTTAGTATAGGATTCCCCCGTGGAATATAAGCCCATGGAGTAGAGATACCTGCCCCACCCCTGGATCCCTAGCCTAGCGTGGTGCATGACACATGCTTCAGAAATGTTTAAGGAACAAATACTCAAAGAGTGACTGGGCAACACTCAGCCCTTCCGCTCCAGCCAAAGCTCAGAGTGGTTCACTCGCATGTCCCATGGTTTCATCTGCATGGTTTCATCTCAAGGGTCTTGACTGTGAGATCCTAATTCAGCTCAAGCCATGGGCCCACCAAAGTGCCCACCACCCTCCGGACCCCCATACCAAGCTGGCCCTCCCTGGGGTTCAGTGGTCTATGCAGAGCCTCTGTGTGGGGCTGGGGCTAGCTGGCTGGGGCAGCTAGAAAACCTGTCAGCCTGTCAGTGAACGTTCGCAGAGAGCCTCCTGCAGGTGCACCACAGGCCCGAGGTGAGGGCCGAGTGCCTGAGTCCCTGTCCTTGGGGAGAGGCGAGACCTGCTGCCTGTCCTCCTCGTTGACCAGCTGTCCTGAAGCCTTCTTCGTGGCACCTACTGGGTAGTAGTATAATGTCCAACCCTGAATGATGACGGTTTAGGATTTCACACTGAAGAAGTCACTGGGACTGTGACGCACCAGTCTGCTGAGCAGCGTGACCTTCTCTCCCTGAGCGCCTGCATTGTTCACGGTGCACGCTGTGGGTTATTTGTGATAAACCATGGGATACTTATTTAAAAAAAAAATGTGGGCTCCCAGCCTGCCTGGACCTGCTGGATCAGAATCTCTGCAGTGGGCTGTGGAATCTGCATTTTACGCAAGATTAAGTAACTGCACAACCAGAGGAAGAGCAGTGCGCCCAGGCAGGCAGGCTGCAGAGGCCGCTTTCCTAACTGCTGCTCAGTGGCTCGCTCTGCCCTCTGCTTGGGGCGCCCATAAGTCTGCCTCCCGAGCTCCTTTGTCTTCCAAAACCTAAACACCACCACTTTTGTTGTCCCACTCAATCCCAAGGCTGAGTCAGGTCCTCTTGCCCATGGCCCACCCTGCGCCTGTGGCTGCACATATCTCACCGTAGTATGGGGTTTGCCATACCCCCCCCCCCCCCCCCCGCCCAAGCCCCTCCCCTCACGCACTTGCATTTGTTCATCCCTCTGACCTCAGTTCTCGGAAAGCAGTACACACTCTGGAGTGCCACAGGAACATTCCAGGTATAAATTTGGGGCTAATCTTTCTTTCTTCCCCCCATCTCTCGATACAGTAACATTTTCTAGAAGGCAAGGTTTGTAGCCAAAGACCAGCCTGTCAGTGCAACCAGCCTTCAGTAGACACTTCGTGGAATGAAAGACTAACCTCCTCCTCGTTAACGTCAGGACTTCCCATGGTTCCTAATAATTGAGGAAGGCTGAGCCATTCTCACACAATCAAGATTAACAACTTCCTAGCAATGCAGGGTTTTTACTGGCTGATCACTCTTACTTAATGACTGGAAATGACTGGAAATGACTGGTCTTCCACTTTCCAGTCCCTGAGGTGTGGCCGCCCTGAGGAAGTCAAAGGGAGCCAGTGCCTAGAACCACGATCAGGGACTGCCAGCCCCACCCAGTAGTTAGGCTTACGCCTACAACCAGGGGCTCCTTGTCCGGCCTAGAGAAGTCCTTCCGTGCCTATAGGACATTGGTGACCTCCCTCCCCACTGCCCGTCCTCCATCCCTCCACTGCTTGTTGTTTTTCTGACATCGTCTGTGTCGATGCAAGAAACGTCCCAACCTGCAGAGAATTTTCGTAGTTTATTTGAGCCACACTGGCGACATGTGCTCAGGAGCAAGATCTCAAATGCTCCCGAAAACAACATTTTTGCAGCTTCTTTTGTGCACGTGAAATCAATGAAGGGACATAAGGAAGACTGCATGGAGGTGGGAGGAAGCAACTCAGGGATGGAATTAAATGATAGTTAATATTATGTGTTCTACTGGGAGTGGTCATGTGCAGATTGGATTACAGGGTAGTTAAGATTATGTGCTCTCTTGAGGGTTGTTACTGTTTATTTCAAAGACTTAGATGCTCGGAAGCACTGGGAAGAGCTTGCTTAAGGCAAAGATAAACCTTTTACTAAAGAGTGATATGCCTGCAGCATGACTACCCATAGTGACCTACCCAGTTAAAAATTTATGATTAGGTCACCCTCTGAGCTTACTTTCCACGGAACCCCTTTTTTCACCCACATCTGCAACCATGTCTTCCTAAATCTAGAGCAGTGTTTCTCTGCCTTGGGACTGCTGACATTTGGGGTGGATAATTCTTTGGGCAGTGGTGGCGGCGGCAGGGCTGTCTTGCACCTTGTAGGATGTGGAACAGCCTCCTTGGCCCCTCTCTACCCACTGGGCACTAGTAGCATCCTCTTCCCAGTTGTCAACAACAAAAAACGTCTCTAAACACTGCCAGATATCTGTCAGGGGGTGGGGGGGAGGGGAAACCCCCCTCCCGCCCCCTCCGCCCACAGAGAACCACCAGCCTGGACCACCCTGCTCTGCCCTGCTGCCTTCCTCACTGCTCTTCCTTCACCTTAGGGTCTTTTCCCTCTGCCTGCAGAGCAGCAGGGCTCTCTATTGCCTTCCTCTTCTTTACTCAAATGTTATTTGCTCATCAAGACCCTCCCTATTTAAAATCAAAACCCACACCAATAATCCCCTAAAATCCTCCCTTGTTTAAATGTTCTCCCTGGCTAGCAGTTATCACACTCTCCCACATACCTCGAGTCTTACTCATGTGTTTCAGTGTCTATCTGCCTCCAGTAGAACGCAAACTCTCTGATGATGAGATTTTGTTTGTTTGAGGTTCTGCTTTGGTCTTCTCTGCGCACTGATGCATCCTTGGATTTAGAGCTATGACTATCACCCAACAAGCACTCAATAAATATTCATCGAGTGAGTGAATGAACTGCATAGTTCTCATTCTTTCCTATCCCAGAGGTTCCTCTGTCAAGAGACTGGACAAACCCTGTGACTTCTCCAGCTCTAATCCATGGGGCAGTTAGAGGGATGTATACATAAGGTATGTTGTTTTTAGGTGTAAAAGTAACAATGCCAGCTGACCTTATCTGAGTGCTTCTGCATGCCAGGCATTGTGCTAAGCATGCAGGCCTCCCTGTTTAACCCTCTAAACAACCCTGTGAGGTTAGTTTTGTTATTCATGTCAACCCACTTGCACAGACGAGCATCAGGAGCTGCTGTATCTGCTCCAGAGACATGTATCTGAGTTTGAAGCCAAACAAGATGGTCTGACCCCAGTGTTCCCCCTCATTCCTAACCGCTACAGTAACTGCCTCTCCCCCGAACTGGGTTCATTAGCAGGGAGTCAAACAAAGGAAACAGGGAGAGGTCACCATACTCCCCAAAAGGAGCTGCTATTAGCTGATAGCAATGTTATACTAGAGAATTTCTTATACCAGCAGGATGCATATACGTATATAAAAAGGTCTGCATGTACATAAAAACCCACACCCGTCTTGTTAAGTGGTTTTCTTTCTTTTCCAAAAGAATAGTTCCAGATGTTCTGGTCCACTTAGTTTTTTTTTTGCTTTCTAGTAATACATTTAGGACCAGACCTTTAAACTTCACTAAGGAGGAGCATCCCCTCTGCTAAGATTTAGGCTGCTGTTCTCTTTACAGGGTGAAGGATGAGGTGAGGAAGGCAACGCTGAGGATGAAGCCGGATGGGAGACACGGCGCGCTGGCCAGACAGCAGCTGGTTGCGTCCGGACTCTTCCGAGTTCAGCAGCTGCCTTGAGAAACAGTGTGTGTTGTTAGTTTCTTTGTTGTTTGACATTGTTGTCGAGCTAAGGTGGCTTCAGGGTGTCATCCCGTTGGCTAAAAATGAATAGACTTCCCTGCCTGGGTCAGAGGTTCTCAAAGACAAGCTGTCCCGGGCAGCTCCAGGGTAACCTTTCAGGAGGACCAGGATGACGCCATAGCTTTATAGAAGACGGTGGTCAGAACCCACAAGTGTGACGGGAACTCGCATCTCAGCTCTTCCAGGCCCCACCTGGGAGCGTCTCAGTCTCCAAATTAGTTCCGTGGAAGTGCTTCCGTGCTCTCGGGCTTGTTGCGCTGATTCAATAAAGCCAATACTAAAAGTGCAGTGCCTAGGAAACACTACTCGATAAGCGTGGCTATTATTATTTGTAGCCTGCCATTTCCCTTTACATTTTAACATAATTGACTTTGAATGTTATTCACAGCCTTTGACAACATCACATTCAATGGCTTCTGGATACACCAATTTCTTTGCCATTCTCTTATGAGAAATGTTTTGGCTGCTTCCATTTTTACCTTCTTATAAATAGCTCTGTGATGAACACTGTTGTGAATATAGTTTTACCTCCCCCGGATTTTGGAGATTTTCCTTAAGATCATTTCCCAGAAGTGGAATTACTAAGTCAAAGGGTAGTGAACATTTTTAGACTTCATATACATACTGCCTGATCGCGCAAAGCAGATGTTCTTTCCTAGACCTGACCGTCCGCACCTTCTTGCCATCCCCAGCACCTCCCTGCCCCCCACCGGGCACTCTTCTCCTTCCTGGAGAGACACCTGGCTGCCTCCTTCCTCCCCGCTCTGTGCTTCCTCCCACCCTGTCTCCTTCAGCTGCAGAGCCCTTCTCCTCTCTGCCTGAGTAAACCCTCCCTGGGTTTCAGTTCTCACACTTTCCCCCAGCCTGCCCTGACTGTTGGGTCCTTGACCAGCCCCCTTCCCTTCCCCTGGTTTGACTCAGCCCCTTGAAACGATAACCCAAACGTAGCCTTTCATGAGTCAAATTCGGGTCCATGACAACCAGAGAGTAATCCCCTGAAGCCAGGGATGAAGTCTTGGGCTTCTCTTCCCTTGCCACTCATCCCAGGGCTGAGCAGCATGGTGCTAGGACCCGAATCCCCGTTTCTTGTATTCAGTGGGCAAAATGTCTCACCAGGACCAGTCAGCCAGGCTAGGGGCCATGACTGAGAGGCCTTAGGAACTGGTTCCTTGGTCAAGGGACAGAGGAAAACATAGATCATCAAGTGTAACCATGGAGGACAGGGGCTGTGATGCAAGTTCATAAGGGAGGAGGGAGAAGGGAGGGGCCAGCTCAAACCAATAGGCTTTGCTCAATAGGTGATACTTGTTGAAAGTCTTGCTGTGTGACCCTGAACAAGTCACTTAACCTTTCTGAACCTGGGTGCCCCTGTTTTTGGTAGGCTTTCTTCACTGGGAGGTAATAAGATTAGATCAGTTATTCAGTTAACTTGCCTAGCCAGAGGCATGCAGCAGATGCTCAATAAGTGTATGCTCATAGTGAGGAGTTGCCATGAGCAATAACTTGTCTGGGGCTGCGCTGGCAGCGTGTTGGCAGCCATGGGACTCGTGCATCTCAGTGGGCCTTTTCTGGTCATTTGGGCACTGGGTTGCTGGATGCCCATCTCTTCCACCAAGGGGCAAGTTTCTTGCAAGGTCTCGAGTCCGTGCAGAAGGGCTGGAATCTCCCAGGTGTGATATATGCTTATAATGAGTTCACTTGTGAATCATCTTTGCTTCCAGTGCAGTGAAGCAGTGGGATGGAATGTCAGAAATGCCTCCTTTTACATCCCTTTTCTGGGCACGCGCAAACTTGCTCCCGTCCAGGCTGCAAATCATCCTGCCATAACAGGGAGACCTGCGCACGAGGCCCAGGGATGGAGGCTTCCGGGGGTGACGTCACCCACAGCTCAAGGAACACCAAGGGCACCAGGCTGGGCTCTCCGGTTATGCATCACCCCCGCAGTCAAGGCAGGCTCAGAGCAGGCCCATCTCTGCAGTAGATGCAGCTCAAGGTCACGGCCAAGGTTATGGCTAAGTTCCAACCCGTTGAGTGTCTTTCGGTGCTTGGGGGTGGAGCAGGGATTGCTATAACGCCAAGTTTTGATTTAAAGCTGAACAAGCCCTTAGACACCATCTAAGTCAACTCCCTGTCCTTTTTGTAGAGGGGGAAATTGAGACTCGGAAAGGTCAAGAGATTTGCCCAAACTCACGCAGGTATGGCATGAGTTAGAAAGCTGGGACTTGAATCTGGGTCTCCTAATTCCTGCTACACTGAGCTTTCTAAACCCCACAGGTGCAGTAAGTTTCATCATCAGCTCTACCTGGGGTTACCTCCCCACCCAGCCCTACCACCCCCCCATATACACCAATCACTATAATATTGACAACAGAGCCTCCATCTACTATGGGCTAAATCCCTGAGTAAGCACCAGGCCAAATGTTTAGGATGTATTCTCTAATTTAAGCCTTTCAACACCCGTAGGCCTTAAGTACTATAACTCCTTGCTACTCAGGAGTGGCTGGTCCTGTGGACCAGCAGTAGCAGTGGTACCTGAAACCTGGTTGAAAATGCAGAATCTCAGGCCCCAGAATGAGAATTTGCACTTCAACGGGCTCTTGAGACTTCACGTCCACTTTAAAGATGAGGAAACAGATGCAGAGAGGGGAAGTGACCCTTGCGGTGTCCCACAGCAAGTGAGGTGGCAGAGATCTGGAGGAGTCTTGGGCAAAGCCCTTGCTCTGAACTCTTGAGAGTTAGGAAAGTTCTTTCCACTGGTCCAGCTCCCGGGTGAAAGGATTCCAGATCCCACCCCCCAACCCCAACCCCAACCCCCACCCAGAAGCAAAACAATCACAGATGAAAAGGGATATCCCTAGCACTTTACAAGGTATTTTCACGTGTATTGTTTTGTTTCTACTTTACACCTTATTGATTACCTCAACTTTTTCCCTCAAGAGGACACTGTAGCTCAGAAGAGTTTAAGCCATTTGTCCAAGGCTACATGCCGGCCATGTCCGGAGACTGGGCCTCATCGCTCTGACTCCAGAACTCAGTAACTGTTTCCCCAAGTGCAGGGCAGCATCCTGGTGGCAGGGAAGATGACTGTAGCTGGTGCACACATGAAAGTCTCCCACTGAGTTGTCATGTATTTTGTTTTATCTTTATTTATTTATTTTGTATTGAGGTACAATGGACATACAGCACACTACTTTCAGATATACAATGTAGTGGTTCGGTATTCCTATGTACTGCGAAACGATCACTTTTGTACTGCAAAAGTTACAAACTTTTGTTTCTTGTGATGATAACTTTTAAGAGGTTTTCATTTTACTTTTTTTGCATTGTCATATATTTTAATGTCTACTACTAAAAATAGAAGTGGATTATCAAACTGCAGACACTGTTGTCTAAGACAGAATAAGTGTGTTTTGTTTTGTTTTGTTAATGAGTCTCTGTAAAGTCAATTTCAGAAATGATAGAGGAAGTAGCATTCCTATATTGCAAAATCCATGAAGGTGATCAAAGAATGAAGTCTGCAAACATCTCCAGACACTGAGAGTCGGAGTGGGGGGAGTGAGAGAGAAAGAGAGAGAGAGAGAGAGAGAGGAAGAGAAGCAGGCAGGGAGAGCTCTCCCCAGAGGCTGTTAACATTTCCTATGTAAGTATTTTTCTTCCCATGGCCCTCCCACCCTCCTTGCCCCCAGGGTCTCAGTAGGAGTAAATCTGATGCTCACTCAAGGGTACACACTCCCCATTTAAAAAAAAAAAAGATGAAGTTGCACCAGACATCTCTTTCTGGGCAGACTCCCTAGAGCTGAGGCTGGAGAAAGGACAAGCTTGCTCCTTCTAAACTCTCCCACCCCCAGCCCACTTCCTGCAGCGTTCCGGGATGCCCCACCATCCAGACCACAGGTGAAGGGCCCCATGGGGAGGCTGGGACCGGAGACAAGCCTCCCTCCCCCCACCCCAGTCCTTCCGGGGTAGCCTGTGGCTCCTCAATGCAGAGGGAAGAATGGCATCTTTTCTGCTTTTAAGTGTTTGCTCTCTTCTGTCTCTTCCTTTCTCTAACCTGTCCTGGACCTTTAACAGCCACTCTTTTGTGTAGAACCTCTGAACTTGAGTAGATGGACATTCTTTACTATATACCCCAGCTTCATTCAGGGACCATCAGTAAAGAATTCTGGCAAATAAACAGAAAGTTTTCCAGGTCTGGAAAACAGTGATGGCAAGGACCCGGGACTCTTATCTTAGAAAAGAGAAGGTGGGGAACGGCTAAGAGGACTACCTTCCTGTATTTCGGAGAGACTCTAGGTTTATATGGTATTTCTCCAGACTTGGAAGCAAAGGGTCGAGGCCACAGGGAAGCCGGCTTCAGCTATGTGACCTGGGTCAGCTGCAAAATGGGGCAATAGTACTTACATCACAGGGTGGCTGTGAGGATTAAGTGAAGGGCTCAAGACGTACCTGGCATCTCATAAAAATCCCAGGATATGCTTGTTGCCTTTTTTGGCCTCACTCGAAAATGTCTCATGAGGCAGGAAGCTCCCTCTCTGGAAAATTTCGAGAGAGAATTATAATTCCTTACTGCCAAGATTCTGGGCTTCATTGCTGCCGTGGCTTTTCATGAAGAAAAGTGCTGGCTCCCACGAAGCCCTCACCATGCTCCAGGCATGCAGACCAGGGCTTTTCATAGATACTTCATTTAATCTTCTCATCAGCCAGGGGCTACTATTACAACCACCCCCCGTTTTTTTAAAATGAGTGAATTGTGGCTTAGAGAGGTGAAGTAGCTTGCCCGTGATCATACAACCAGTAACAGCAGACCAGGGGCTTAAACATCAGGGTGTCACCCTCCAAAGTCCTTGCTCTTAGAACTGGAGGGGTTATTTATGAAATCTAAGTGCCTCTTCCAGGCTCACCTTCTCAATACTTCAGATTAATACTTTACTGCTCTCTCTTCTTTAAAATGTCTTCAGCTCTCAATACCCAAATCATCCAATGGAGCACTTCTTCTGAGAATGGCTTCTTGTCTCTTCTACCTTACCGTAAGTGGGTCTGGGGATGTTTACTCTTGAAATATCCCCCTATACTCAGCGGGCTTTCAGAACAGCAATTTATGGGCTTTTAATAATTTTTCTTTGACTACCAGCTGATTAGAGTGCCACGTCTACCCCCGATACTACAATGAATTCAAGTAGCAAACATTTATTGAATTCTTAATAAGCACCAGGCACTGTTCTAAGTACTTTATGCGTAGCGACTCAAGAAATCCTGGCAGTAACCTATGAGCTAAGTCTTATTTTCACTCCCACTTTACAGGAGGAAACTGAATGGACCAGTGCATCAGGACTTGATGAGTAAGTGAAGGAATGCTTTGCTGATGGGTAATATTGTTAGCAACAACAACCATACAAATACTTTATGCTTGCATCATGCAGTACAGCTTTATGTACATGATGTCATTGTCACTCACCATTACCAGACAGGCAGTGATGTCTCCATTTCATAGAAGAGGCAACCGTGGCGGTAAGAGGCTGTCTGTACCCCTGAGTGAACATGTATTTGCTCTGTTCTCACATCCTGGGGGCAAGGGAGATGGGAGACCATGGGGAGAAAACCACCTATACGCACAAAAGACACACTATAAATATTAGATAAATGAATAAAATCTGGAAATAGCAGAGACTGTCTAGGAATCCAGATCTTTTGACTCTTAGTCCAGTGCTCCTTCTTTTATCCAAGATAACAGGAAACAAGTTTTGGACCCAGACCTTGACTTGAAATCTTAAGCAAGAGCAAGCAGCGTTCTTTTATAGAAAATTATTTCACTTCTCTGTATTTTCCACATTTTCAACAATGAGCACATGCTACTTTCTTTTCTTTTCTTTTTTTTTTAAGTTTTATTTATTTTTAGACAGAGGGGAAGGGAGAGAGGGGAAGAGAAACATCAATGTGTGGTTGCCTCTCATGCACCGCCCCCCCCACTGGGACCTGGCCTGCAACCCAGGCATGTGCCCTGACTGGGAATCAAACCAGCAACCCTTTGGCTCGCAGGCCAGCACTCAGTCCACTGAGCCACACCAGCCATGGCCACATGCTACTTTCATAATCAGAAACAAACAAGCCAATGAAGAGAGGAGGCAAAATGCGTCCTCCTGTGAGGGCCGGGGCTGGTAGAGGGAGGGCCCTTGGGGTTGGCGATGGATGCCCACAGGCCACCTATCCCCACCTTACGGTTGGATGGGGGAGCAGGGCAGGGGAGGGATCCCTGCAGGTCTCCCTGAGGCTGTGAAAAGCAGGGATAGGCACAGGAGTTCCCAGGTCTGTGAAACTCTCTGCTCCTCCAAAAGGCAGGAAGCCCAGCCCACAATAATGAGCCAGGGCCTGAGGGTTAGGATGCCTGTGCAAGTGAGGTCCAGGAAACCTAAAAACCTCCTTGTGCCCCTCTTGGAATAACTGGCATGGGCGGGGGGAGAATGACAAAGAGAACAAGGTCCTACCTCATGGACTCACCATGTTCACGTAAATTCTGTTTTTTTCCCCTGAGCCCACCCTTACCCCCATTCCAAAGCTGTAGGAAGGACAGGCATGACATTTACACAATTCTAGTCTCAGATACCCTCCGCTTCCTCCGAGGCCTATGGCCCATGAACTCTAGTTCCTGCTCCTGGGGTCTGTGTGTCCATAGGATCCTATGGCCTCCTTACCCAGGATCCACGGCCCTGATTTTTGCTATGGCCAACTTTCTTTCCAGGTACCTCCTAAAAAGCCAGCCGCTCTCAAGTCTGAGCAAGCACTGAATTCCATTCCACCAACATTAAGCTCCTAGCATGTGCTAGGTGTTTTGATGGAGTCACAGATGGTGTGATGAGCCCTGAGAGTGGCCCGGGAGCCTGCAGGCTAGTGGCAGATCACACTCCTGTGTCAGGCTGGGCGAGGGGAACTCCCAGGAGGCTGGGGGATTAAGGGATGGCTTCTTCTTGGAGGTGCATCAGTAGCTGTGGAGCTCGTGTATGAAGGTGAAGAAGGAGTCCTATGCAAAGGAATGGGGGAGGCACTCAAGTCTTGTCGAAAGGGTAGAGGTAGCAAAATGCTGGGCAACTTTAGGAAACGGGCAGCTTGGTGTGACTGGAAAGGGGGCGGGGGAACAAGGTTAGAAGTGGATTGTTAGTAATGGGCCAGAACAAGGACCTTGGTGTTCCACTAAGGAATTTGGGATTTATCAGACAGTGCGTAGGGTGTTGCTGAAGGTTTCTGAGCAGAGCAGGTGGGCTCTGTGCTCTGATCTATACTTAGAAAGAGCACATTGCAGAGGAGAGAGCAGAGCAAGGAGAGGGCTTGGAAACTAGGAAGCAGGGTGCTACTGTAGTGTCTACTGCAGGGGATAATGGGGCCCTTTACAGCCATGGGCAGGACCAGCTACACAATTTATGGGGTCCAGTGCAAAAGGGAAATGAGGGTCCCTTGTCCAGTAAGCATTAGGAATTTTAAGAGTGACAGCAGAGCATCAAAGCATGGGGCCCTTTTAAGTACGGGGTCCTGTGAAGCTGCCGCAGTCACATACCCACAGAACACGAGGCCCTGACTACTGGACTGGGAAGGGCAGGTCAGAAGAGAGATCTAGAAGGCAGAGCCCTGGGACCTGGTAATCTGCTGGATATGGGAAGTGAGGGAGCAATCCAGCCGACAGATGACCTTCCTATAGTGGTTGCCAGGCCACCACACTGCTTACTAGACACCCCCTTAGGTGGCCCTTGATCAACTCTAACTTACTAATATGTCTAAACTTCACTGCTCCCTTCTTCCTCCTGCTACCCACCCAGACCTGTTTCTGTAGGGTCCCTATCTAAAGGTGTCCCAGTTACCCCAGTTAAAAACCTGGGGTCACCCTCTACTCCTCTTTCTCTATCTCAGCCCTTCTGGAAGGTTACTTCCTAAATGTTTCTCCCATCTGTGTCGCCTCTGCAGTCGCTGCTATCACTGTCAAGTTCCGGCAGGCCGTTATCAGCTCCGGTCTGGATTACCCACAGAAGCCTCCTATCTGTTTCTCTGACTCCGGGCTGGATGCCACTCCCACTCTCAAATAAAACATCCGTCCTCCACAGTGCTGCCTCAGGGAGGTCAGCAACTGCTCACCTGATCTATCCACCAAGTAAGACCCCTCACCTGGGGCTGCTCCAGACAAAGGATAAAATCAAAATGCCTTACGTGGCTCACAAGGCCCCCAGTCACCTGACCCTGCTTCACTTTCTAGTAAATGCCAGCAGTGCCTTAGTTTCCCACACATCACCAGCACATACCATGCTGGCTGTTTTTGTTTTGTTTTCTTTCCCTAAGGAAACTTCCTTAGTTTCCTCTGCTTAGGATGCCTTCCACCCTACCCCTCCATGGCCTGGCTAACTTCAGTTTATTCTTCAAAGTTTGCCTTGTTCTCCTCTGCTCTGAGAGGCTTTCTCCAGGTGCCCCCAACCCCCCAACACACACACACCCTGGATGGTCTTCCACAGTGATTGCAGGAGCTTAGTCCTAGGGCGGGGCCAGGCCTCCTCTCTGGGCTGGTGGCAGCTGGAGCCAGGAGTCCTGCTGGCTTTGGTGTCCAGCACCCAATCCAGAGCCTCCCATGTAGGTGCTGCATACCTGTGTGGCTCTGGGCTAGATGTCTGGGGGCAGGTGTCCCTGGGGACACTGGCAGAGCAGATTTCAGGGAAGGCTGGCACAGATAACCCCCAGAGAGAAAGAAACCCCCCCACATCACATCTTCCTTAAGACCTCCCTGGCAGGGCAGCACCTCCGGCTGAGCACAGCTGTGACCCAGGGCAATGCCTGCTGGCAGGTGTCCAGCTGACTGCATTTGATTTCAGAATTTGATTTTCGCTTCCTTCTAAAAACCTCGTTCCCTGATGATGGTAGTAGACGAGCCCCTCTAGTGGAGGCAGCCTGTTTTCCACTAAGCAGCCCCTCCCCCCTCGAGCTAACAGTAAAAGGGTTGGTCTCCAACATGAGGGTGGAGACATGTTTCCCTCACAGGTGTCCCCGCAGCTAGCAGAACGTGGCCCAAAGCTAACCCTCAATAAATCCTTGAACGGGTGAATCGTGTCCGGTTCCCCAAGACTGAGGATGGGAAGCCTGAATCTGCTGGGGACCGGTGGGGACAAACAGCCTGAGATTATACTTGATCCACACATAATCCCCCAAATCCAGAAGCCACCTGGACAGTTGGCTGGACCGAGCTTCCACAACGGATGTATGATGATGCTGTAGCTGATTTCACGACAGGTTTTCCAGGGGCCAGAAAACGGCTCCCCGAAAAACAATTATTCGGATGATTATTGGAGTGTGATTGAGAAAAGGACTGTTTATCCTTTAAAGGAGGGAATTCATTTGGAAAGATTAATCGCTGACTCTTCTCTCTCCGTTTTTATTTGTAGGTGCTTTTATTATGAAAAATTACAAACATACAGAAAAGTGGAGGAACAGTGTAATAAACACCACGGTACCCATAACCAAGCTTCAACTATACCAACACAAGCCCTCTACCAACTCATCAAAAAAACACCCCTTGAAACAAACCCAAACTATCGAGTGTCATTTCACGCGTAAAGACCGGCAGGGATCAGAATTCTGATCATCATTTCTGATTCATCTGGGGGCACTGGCCCAGGGCTCCGCTTGCGCTGCCTAGCGCCGTGCCTGGAGCGGCCCCCAGCAGGTTCCGAACCTACGTCTATGAAACTCAAAGCCCGATAGCGCAGCGCGGACCAGGCCTCCTCCGCTTCCTCCCCTTCCCGCACAGCGTGGGTCATCTCGGCCTCGTGGCGTTCCTGACACCCCACCGGCAGTCCTCGGTGATGCGCGAGTGAGTCTCTCCGCGCGAAGCCACAGAGCGCAAGGGAGGAGCCTTCCACTTCCTCTTTCTCCGGCTGACTAATCCTCGGCGCCCTCCCCGCGCGTCCCGCCCCCGGGGGCGGGGCCAAAGCCCTAAGGGGCGGGGAAACACCCATATTCGGCCTTATATGGGCAGCCACGTCACGGGACTCACACTCCACTTAAGAAGCGGCGCTGCAGGCGGAATCCCCGGCTTCTGGGGCGGCGAGTGGCCGGGCAAGGCGCGGAACGTGTGGGGCGGGAAAGAAGAGTTGAGCGAGCGCTCCGGCGCCGGGCTCCGTAGGCCGGCGCAGGCCCGCGGGCCGCCCTCCTGTGCCTAGCCAGTGGGCACCCTGGCCGTGAGCACCTGCGCGGCGAGGGGCCGCTGGGCGGCGGCATGAAGGTCACGTCGCTCGACGGGCGCCAGCTGCGCAAGATGCTCCGCAAGGAGGCGGCGACGCGCTGCGTGGTGCTGGACTGCCGGCCCTACCTGGCCTTCGCCGCCTCCAGCGTGCGCGGCTCGCTCAACGTCAACCTCAACTCGGTGGTGCTGCGGCGAGCCCGCGGCGGCGCGGTGTCTGCGCGCTACGTGTTGCCCGACGAGGAGGCGCGCGCGCGGCTCCTGCAGGAGGGAGGAGGCGGCGTGGCCGCCGTGGTGGTGCTGGACCAGGGCAGCCGCCACTGGCAGAAGCTGCGCGAGGAGAGTGCCGCGCGCGTCGTGCTCACGTCGCTGCTCGCCTGCCTGCCCGCTGGCCCGCGGGTCTACTTCCTCAAAGGTGAGCGTGTCGAGGCCGACTGTCCTCTGTCACCCTTCTTCCCCAGGCTCTGGGGTCCCCTCCTCACGCAAGGCGCCCTCCTCGGCTCTGGAACCCGGGAAGTCTCCACCTGCCGGAGTCTGCACCCGGGCTTGATGCGCGCTCGGGAGGGCACTGCCAGCGGTAGCGTTTCCCTCTCCCCACCCGCGTTCCTCGAAAGCGCCTGACGGCTTGTCCCCCTGGGTAGATGGGGTGGTTACGTAGCTGGGGACGCTGCTTGTTAGTAGTTTGGGGGCTTGTCAGCCCTTGCTGGGCGCGGGCCCTGAATCCTGGCGCGGGTTTCGCCGGCGTCCGCGGGGCCCGGGCTCTGAGCATTTCAGACATAGACATATCTGGCGGGATCGGCAAGTCGCGACCACCCCAGGAGCGCGGCGCCGCGCTGTCCCCACTCCTCCCGTCTGGACAATTAACATACTTTAGGCTGTGTCTTCACTGACCCCTCTTGCCTTTTTGACCCTGGCGAGTCCCTCCCCTTCCTTTCCTTTTCATTTTATTGCTTTTTATTGTTTCCCTCCGGCCTCCCCTTTCCCCCTCCAGGCCTTTCTCTAGCTTAATTTGGAGCTAACAGCCTTCCCACCCTTTTCACCTCCGCCCTCCCTTGCCCTGGGATCATCCTGGGTCTTGAGCCAGGACCTAGGAGAGGTGGTGGAGGGGATTCCGTCGCTTTTGGTGTGAGCCTCCCGAGGCTGTGCCACCAGTCGGCCGTTACACCTGCTGAGGAGATGACTTTGATTTCCGGTGGAGGGTGGGTGATTAACTCTAAAAGCCAGAGCATCGATTTCTGGGTTATTTCCTATAACTGCTCCCTCCGGTCTTGTATTTGAGTCCTTAGCCCGCAGTGCAGAGTTGAAAGCTCAGATCAGGCCATGCCCCAAAGCGGTGCCCACCTGAATGCCCAGACCTTAAGATGTAACAGTAATGTAGTTCAGAACTCAGGTAGGTGAGCTGAGAGTAAGGGCCCTGTTTTTAAACCTTGCGCCTTGGGGGATTTTGCACACCTCCAGGCCAGGAGATTCCTGAGGCTCCCACCTCTATTAGCGCCCTTGTTGGTTCCTGTTAGGGAGATGACAAAGGCAGATGATGGTAATCTTCCTTGTCAGCCAGTCTCAGCCCCCAGCCGATGATGGAGGGATGCCGATGATGGAGGGATGCCGTCTGAGCTTGCAGAGGTTTCCACACATGGCCCCTGATTTCTCTTCCTGATGTGGTTTTTGTCTCTTGTTCTTACTTCCACCTCCCCAGTAGCATGAAAGATGTGTTCCAGGAAACCTCTCCTGGTCCTATCTCTGCTCCCCACCCCCCTCCAGTGGGGCCATGCTGACAGTTTAGAGGTTGTTGCCACAGGAAGTAGGTAGTTCTGTAGACTTTTATCTCAGGAAAATTAATGTTTAAATGTTTCGAAATGAAAGAAACACATGGGTAAAAATTTGAACACAAACACTGTGCAATGAAAAGGGGGGCTTCTGCACACCCTTAGAACCCAGTTTTCCCCCAGAGACAACCAGCAAGTGTTTCTTGTTCATCTTTAAAATTAATTTTGCATGAGTATCCTTAAAACATGATTTTGTACATTTTCTGTCCCTGCCTCTTTCACCCAACTAGATCTTGGGAGACTTGTTCATGTCCCAGCATTCGTGCCCGGTTCACTTTTTTCTAGAAAAGATTTTACTTATCGGTTTTTAGAGAGAGGGGAAGGGAGGGAGAAAGAGCGAGAGAAACATTGATGTGCCAGAGAAACATCAATTGGTCGCCTCTCATATGCCCCCAGCTGGGGACCTTGCTCACAGCCCAGGCATGTGCCTCAACTGGGAATCGAACCAGTGACCTTATGCTTTGCAGTACAGAGCCCATACCACTGACGCACACCATTCACCGCTGGTTCATTTTTTAAACCAGTCCCCTATTGATAGCCAGTAGGTTGCTGCTAGCCTTTATTTGAAACAGCGGGGTGGAGTATATTTTTATCCAAATGTTTTTGCAAGTACATTATCTTTCAGTAAATTTGGAGGCTTGCCTGGTTGAAAGTTACGTGTATTTTAAATTTCAGTAAAAATTGCTTGATACTTCTGCTTGTAACACTACTAAACTTAAAGTTGTTGCCAAAGAGAATTTTTATTTCCTTACCTAACATATGAGTTCAGGTTTAATCTAGTGGTATCTTAGATCTTAGGGGGACAGTGCCTTTTGTACTCCCTTAATCTAGCCCTCACCCCCCCCCAAAAAAAACCTGCATTCAGCCATGAGTTGATGAGCAAATGGCCTTGTCCGTGCATATTTATATATAGTATCCGTGCACTTTGCTCTGCTCCTCTGGTAATGTGATGGTGATCAAACACAGAATCACTCTGGAGAGGGTTGGAGCAGCCAAAAGAACTGCCAAGGCTCTCAAGTGAGGCACCAGAGAGGAATGTTCTGTCTCTCCACGCCTCTGATGGGAGTGGGTGAAAGACAGAGACCATCTAATCTGGGGGACTCCTCCTGACCCCAGCTTGAAGAGGCAGGGCCCTGTTTATCTGTCCCGCAGCCACACTGAGACTCATTGTCTGCCTGTCTTATTTTGTCAACAGGCAGTCAGGACCCAGCCTACACCTGCACCTCCTTTCTGTTCTCCTGGCAGCCAGCTCTTAAGTGCTCTATTTAAAGTCAAGAGATGCGGTGGCCTGAAGGCTTCTGTTTCCCAAGCCTTCTCCTGAAGTTTGGGAGGGCCTGGGCTACTCCAGATTCCCATACCTTGTCTCTCATTTTGTCTCCTGGGACCCAAAACCCTGAGGCACAGGCACAGGAAGTGATTTGCTAACTTCCTCTTCCAAGGAAGCTCTGGGTCAGTGTGAGTCTGGCGTCTCTGCCTCCTAGGAGAGAAGGGGACCTCGGGCAGTGGTTGGGGGGGAGGGGTAACCTAAGCCACAAATACCTACCTCCATCCCCCACTGGCATGGCCTTCTGTCATCATGACCAGGGACGTGGTCATTGTGGAGGACCCGAAGCTCATCTAGGGAGGCCCAATGGGCTATTTGTTGAAGTGACTACAGAGGAGATCTGGGTGTACTAAATGGGGGCGGGGGCTGTTCCAGCAAGCCGAGAGGAAGCAGTAATGGCAAGGTGACTCATTCGAGGAATTGGCTGCTGGGAGGGAGCTGGAGACTGCCATGTAATCCATTAATCATTTGTCTACTGCAGGGGTCTTAAAAAACCACCCTGTGCTCTACTGTGGGGCTATCACAAAACCGAAAGACAAAAGAAAAAGGGAGGCTTTCGGAGAATACATGGCCTCAGAATGCATATTGCTAATAGATGATTTGACACCTGAGTGAATTCTCTGGGCCAGAAAAAGACCGAAGCAAATCTTTTTATCTTTCCTTTTCTTTTCTTTTTTTTTTTTGAGGCTCTAAGAATTACCTTTGGTCCCTTTGGATTTGGACTGGAAGCAAAGGATTCCCCTAGGCCAGGCCGCCTGTTCCCCCAACATTCCTCAGCATTCTGGGGCTTTAGGGGCCAGCTTTTTACTTGGTTCTTCCCCACTGGGTATACTGGGCCTACAAAAGCTTATTTTTATATACATATATTCACATTTTACCTTAAACAATCCATTTGGAGAAATATAAATGTAATATTAAGAAATTTTACAGAATTGTGCCTAGCTGGTGTGGTTAAGTGGATTGAGCACTGGCCTGCAAACTGAAAGGTCACCCGTTAGATTCCCAGTCAGGGCATATGCCTGGGTCACGGGCCAGATCCCCGGTTGGGGGCGTGGGAGAGGCAACCAATCGATATATCTCTTGCATATTAATGTTTCTCTCCCTCTCTCTCCTTCTCTCTAAAAATAAATAAAATCTTTTTTTTTTTTAAAAAGAGTTTTTACAGAATTGTACCTGTCAGTACAGTAGCTGACGAATCCGTTTGAGGATGTGGGGAACAGAGAGCTCGGGAGCGAAGGGTAATAAGGAAATTTAAAGGGAGGGTAGGTGTTAATCAGGAAAGTTTTTACTTGTTGGGGCTGTGGAAGGCCCCATTCCTCCAGTTTGGTTTGGAAGGTCATAACCTAGATTAATTATTCTAATTGGACCTATGGAGAGAATTGTTAGCAGTGTTCTCAGCTGTTTTATTGCCATGAGTTTAAACCTCATATTAGCCTCCTTTCTCTTATCAATGGAGGGGGTTTCCTTAATAATCCCATTTAGAGGGCAGGCTGGGGATGGAATAGACCAGTTTAGGAGTCCCTTTCTTCTTGAAAATTGATGAAATTCTGCATAATCACACCTGCATGTTAGATAAACAAGAGACAAAATAGCTTTTGTTTTCTGGAGTGATTTGGTTAATATTTGCCAGAAGTCAGCTATATTTCCTTTCACAGTTTAAGCTGCTCCCGATAGACACAAAAAGTTAATTATTGCCTCTCTGACCTATGGCTTTTTAGCAGAGTGTGTGCTTGTCTGTGTGTATGTAGAACCCATTTATATACTATAAAACTGTTAGCTAGTTTGGCTCAATTTTTCATATGAACAAAATCTATAGTAGCCTAAGATTTTTGACTCTTTCCCACTCAGGGTATTGATTAATTGTGGGTGTTTTCTAACAGCCTCGGAAATCGATGCTTATGTCTGTCCGGTTTTGTTTTTGTGTGTGTGTAGGGGGATATGAGACCTTCTACTCAGAGTATCCTGAGTGTTGCGTGGACGTAAAACCCATCGCACAAGAGAAGATTGACACCGAGACTGCCCTCATCGGCCAGTGTGGGAAACCGATGCTCAGCATCAGCTACAGGCCAGCCTATGACCAGGTAACGTGGCGAGGAAGTGCAGTCGTGGCTCCTGGCCCCCGTTTCTCCCTTGGCACCCTGGCTCGTCCTCTCCCAGCTCGGCAACCTCAGTTGCTTCTTTTGTGGATCGGGGTTTTGGCAGAGCCTCTAGCTTTAGAGAGCCTCTGCGGCTTGCCAACTTGAGTTTCCATCCAAGAGTAAATGGGCTTCTGGCCAGCAAACAAGCTGACGAGAGCAAATGAGCCACAGGATGCTTGACAGCTTCTGGAGAAAAGAGGAAGTGAACAATGCATTATTATTAGCTGGCCTGGGAGGTGCAGAGAGCATCGAAATATTGGTTTAGGTTTCCCTGAAGACACTTCAGAGCTGACTTTCAGGCTTCCTGTGTCGATCTTCTTTGTAATTGTTCGCGCTCTGCAGTTGGCGCACGCCAACCCAGTACCTCACTGGTGATTTTGAACTGCGATGGCGTGGGGGTGGAGGGACGTTGAAGGATGGTTGTAGAGAAGCTCCGGTTTGGATGGCTGAGCGGAGTTGTCCGAGGGTCTTTGTTGCTTTTCATTCCATTAATTCTGGAACCAGAGGAGATCAAGAGATACTAGAGCATTACATGTTGCTACTAATGTGTGGGGTTTTTTCCTTCAAAAAATTGTACTTGGTGACAACTCAATAAAGGAGGCATAATGTAGAAGGGAGGAGGGTGAGGAAAAGGCAGGAAAGGACTCAAATCTGGCAGAAACCAGAGAGCAAAACCCACCTTCCTGCTCTCTGGAGAAGAAAAGCTGTTCCACAGTTGGTGTGAGACGGTGGCTTGGCGAGAACCCTGCAGCTGGGCCCCTGGCAATGTAGAGCCACAACCAGTGCTGACTCCCTTCTCTGGTTCTTTCCAGGACCTCGTTCTGGTTTCCACACACCTTCTTTTGGAAGAGAGCTCTTCTCTTCTAAGCACCTGGCTTGTGGGAGGAGCTTTTCAAAATCCCCCCCCCCCAATATGAACACATCCAAAATCATAAGAAGGAAGATTTCTAGATGCTGCCTAAAAATGCCAGCTGCCTGCTATGAGCAGAGAGAGCTCTGGGGATAAATTCCAAGTGAAGCCAGGTGACCTTCCCTTGAATGGGATCATAGGTCAGGAAGCCTATTAGCTTGGCGAGGTGCCAGGGTTTTATTTTGTTTGTCTTCCTTTATTACAAATACACCTGATGAACCCTCAGTTTACAAGCCATGGGCATCCGGCTGAGGTTGGATTTCTATTTTTGTTTGTTGTTTGGGTTGTCTTCCCTGCCCCCCTCGTTTCTCAGAAAATGAAAGAGAAACAAGGGTTGACAGGATGTTGTAAAAGCGTTGCAGACCTTTGGCCCGTGGGGAGGACTGGGGAGGCCCTGCCGTGTCTCCAGGGCTCATCTGGGGAACCCCCTAGCACTGCTTAGAAGCCAGTCGAGATCGTGTTAATCTTTGGGGTTTTTGAGGGCCCTTGGCTGCTTCCTCTTGCGTCTAAACAAGATTCAGAAAAGGAAAGAAACATGGTTTCAGGGATATGCTGGGCTAAGCTCCAGAAGAAATTGGATATGATCCCAGGCTTGCAGTGTCCGAGTTTCCCAGGCGCTAAAGCGAGGATGAGACCTCCCTAGGTGCATCTACCTGAAGTGCTAAGCCCAGGGGCCAGCCATAGGAAGTCCTGATAAAAACAGTGGTTGTTACTGTTACTACCTTTTGCAAAATCCTTTATCACAGTGATGTTCAACCTGTTTTATCTCATGGCACACATAAGCTAGTTACTAAAATTTTGTGGCACACCAAAAAATATATTTTTTGCCGATCTGACAAAAAATAGGTATAATTTTGATTGACTTAATAATAATAACAACAATAATAATAATAATAATTAACTACTTTTTTGTCCCAAAGTGACTTTTTAAAAAATCAGGTGGCTGTATTTGTATATAGATTCCTGGTACCAAGAATTAGCCAATCAGATGCAACTTTATTCTGAGATGTGACCAATAAGATGCAATTCTATCATGTGACTTATGTACTCATGGGTCAAGACAGGGCAGTCACACAGCCGGCTATTGTTGTTTTGGCTGTTGTCATTTTTTTATTTGACAATCTAAGGGAAAAGAGGTCAGTGCCCCTGACCAAATGTCAGGTATTGCGTGTTTTAAAAATTCTTGCAGCACACCAGTTGGAAATCGCTGCTCTGAAACTTTGTTCCAAGTGGCCAAACTGGTCTTTGCTTAAACACTTGACTTCTCAGGAGAGAAAAAGCAAACACCACATGCGGGGGAATGTGCGTTGCTTGCTGCTGGTCCTTGTCCCATGGCCCTTTTCCTATTGTGGGTGTGGCAGAGCTTCCATTCCACCCTTATTCCAGGACAGGAAATGGAAACACAGGAAGCGGATGGATGATAGGGAAGAGGCTCCCAGAGACACAGCCACTGTCCCTCCAGCCCATGTTTTCCTCTAAATCTCCAGGGCTTCCATGGTGCCAACTGTCACTGGCCTTTCTCCCTTTGTTTCTTTCTCTCTTCCTCTCTTCCTCCCTCCCTCCCTTCCTTCCTTCCTTAAGGCTGAGAGTATTTATTTACCTATGTGCCTGGGAGGCTGGCCCGTAAACTTAATTGTCCAGCTTGGAGCCTTGGCTGTGCATGGGTGCAAGAATGGGTCCTGGAGCCCCTGCCCAGTGCAGTGGAACCCAGTGACCAGAGGTGGGACGCCCCTGAGCCAGCAGCTGCCAACGGCAGCAGAATGAGGAAACGAGAATGGAGTCCTGGAAATGTTAAAACTGCCAGAGTCTGACCAGCTGGCAGTTCCTTTTCGCTTTGCCTAGGGGTGGGTGGTCTCTGGTTGCAGTGGGGATCCCCCTTCACTGGAAAGCTGGTGTTGGGGTGATCTCCCAAAAGGCAGAGGGTATCAGTCTCTCTCACCCAAACCTTCTGCCCCACATAGAGAAGATCATGACTGGGAGAAGCCCCTCTGCTCCCGGCCTAACTAACAGCTTTTCCTTGTTGGAGGATTCTGGGCAGATAGTGGGTATTTCCACTTCTGACAGGAATGCTTTTTAGAGGGAGAGGGAGCGTGCTTTTAACATCTCTGGAAACAGATGCATCTTACCATCAGCAGTGTCCTGAGTTTGATGAAATACGCTGTACAAAACACCAAGACTGTGAGGGGTGGAGCTCGCCTCGTTGAACCCTTCTCCATCTTATCTAGAAAGAAACCAAAGCTGCCCCAAGTCGAAGGGCTTGCCCTGTGCTCTCAGGTCAGCCAGAACTTGAACACGGGTGTCTCCATTCCCCCCATCACACCACGCTGCTCCTCATCTCTGTCAGCACAGGGAGGCTCCCGGCCCTTCCTGCCTCCTTGTTATGTGTAAGAAAATAGAAATCATTGTTGTCACTGAGTCACCGGCAGTAATGTAGGGTAGAGAGTCTGCCAGGAGAGAGGCTTCACCCGACTCATGGTTGAGCGGCCTTGACTCTCAACTGTCTCTACCTGGAAACCAGGCAGGGAACCTCCCACCTTAAAACAAATAGGTCAGGGTTGTTTTGTTTCCTCAAGCGAGCAAGCCGATCCAATATTTCCTGCTTGTCCTCTGCCCCTGCTTCCAGGGCGGCCCAGTTGAAATCCTTCCGTTCCTCTACCTTGGAAGTGCCTACCATGCGTCCGAGTGCGAGTGCCTGGCCAACCTGCACATCACGGCCCTGCTGAATGTCTCGCGGCGGACCTCCGAGGCCTGCATGAGCCACCTACACTACAAGTGGATCCCCGTGGAAGACAGCCACACAGCTGACATTAGCTCCCACTTTCAAGAAGCAATAGACTTCATTGGTAGGTTCAGCCATTCCCCCTCAACTGTTCTGGGCACCTCGTAGGGGCACAGGTTCTTGGATTTTGATGTACGGATGGTGGCCACCTCTACGGAGAAGAGAAGTTGTCTTCCATATGTAGCCACCGAGAGTTGGAGCCAAGAAGAAATGCAATCACCCAAAAGGCAGAGGGGAAGGTTTGAGTTGCTATGAATAGTAGCTTTAATTTGCAAGATAAATTAATACAGTTTCATGGCAATACTCATTGCCGCTCTTGTTATGGTTTCTAGCTGGGTGGGAAGCACAGTGCATCCGTGTGAAATCTCCACGCAAGGGAAGCAGGCGAGAGAGAGAGTCCTATCTGTGCTTCTCCGTGGGTGGGGATATTTTTAAAAGCAAACAGAAGGATCGAGAGAGCGCTACTTATGCACGAAGCCCCAAGGGCCCTGGCAGCTTTCCATACTTTTTAGCAAACTGCTTTGGGGACAATTTGTTTTGCATTTCCAGCTAATTTTGGATTACAGATAGCACCTGACTCAAGCTCCACGCGCTGTGCACAGAAAGGGTGGCATCTTTCGCATCCTTTCTCTAATTCCGTGAATCAGTTACCATTTACTCTGTTGTGTAGGCCTGGTAACCTCTGTCCACTCTGTCTGCTCCCCTGGGCCTTGGACTTCCAGCTCCTCCGTGTAGCTTGATTGTTCTCCCGTTGGACATCCTCTCTTTCTCCCATCCTTCTCTCTGGAGACTGAGCTGACTTTTTTTCTGCCTCAAATTTGCACCATTCCCCAACCAAATGGTCTTGCCTTTCGTTCCAGAGTCCTTTCCCTTGAACATGCATGGTTGTTGCATCTGAGATGTGATTTTCCTGTATCTTGTTCTGAAGGATCTTGGAGGGAAAAGGCATGTGTTGGGCACAGCAATACTTACTTAGTGCAGGTAGCAATTAAAGGGTTCCCTTCAGCCACATAGTGGCCCTCTCTGTTCATCACACATGACTTCTCTTCCATGGGGAACCACTGAGAAACTCACTGGAGGCCTGTCTTCCTCCCCTGAGCCTCTCGGCCAAGATGGTCCCTTTGGAGCCTCAGAGAGGCAGCCTGCATGATGGGTTCAGGGTGGGAAAGCCTTGACCTGTTCTCCCTCTCCCTAGGAATACTTTGCCCTCCTCAGCCTGATAGCTACTCAGTGAGGTCATGAAAACCGCCCCCATCCATTTCTCAGAAGGCTCCCTCCCCATCCTGTGTGTGCATTGTGTCTGTGTACGTAACCACACACACCCACGGTGTTTTGAAAGCACAGGATGCTTTCCCCCAGTCTGCTTGCCCTGCTGGTGGAAGGAGGGACTGAGGCTGAGCCATGCATGCCCTGACCCCTTCCAAGGGAAAGGCCACAGGAGGGCCACATGGAAAGCAGGCCCCATGGAGAGGTAGAGTGGGGTCCAGATGCAGTGTGCTCTAGGCCTTCTGCTTTTTTGGATGTGCCGTTGGGCCAGTTAAAAGCTAGACTACAAGGAGGCCAAGAGAGGAACAAAGGAAAATGAGTCATGACCCTGTAACCCTAGGGACTTGGGGTCCCATTTGAATGAATTTACAGGGCTTGTTTTTTTTCTTCTGAGTCAGAGACTGAATTGGGAGCACCTCTAATGAACTACACCGGGGTGTCCTTAGATGGGGAAGCTCCAGGGTTCCTCCCTGACCCCTCAGCAACCTGATCTTTTAGATCTTGCAGATTCATTTGCAAACTTCTTGAACTTGAGGAGGAAGGTGGGAGAGAGGGCTGACTTTTTATTTGCTCTTCAAAACCTTAAATGTTTTTGCATATCATGGCTGCAGTGTGCCACGTACATCTAACTTCCTGTGATGCAGTTGTTTCTTTAGTACCAAGAGAGGGACTTGGAAAGATTGTAGTTTGTGGTTTTTGTTTTTATTTGATGTGTTTTATATGTAACAGTTGTAGCTCTTCTGGGGACAGGAGTGGAACAGGAAAGGAGGGCACCCTCCGTTTTGTCATCCTGAGCTGAAGAAGACTAACTGATGATGGTAGCTTTATAGTAGTGACTCCCATTATTGTGCAAGACGGAGTTTGCGAAAACCATTTATGTCCTCCACCTAGTAAGCATCACTTAGCCAGGGCTATAATTAGTGGCTATACACTATATATTGTATGTTTGGTAGTGGGAATCCCAGAAGCTGAGCCAAGCATCCCGCCCTGGCACAGCTAGACAGGGTGCCTGGGGAGGCCAGAAGGCACCTACCAAGATGGGGACTAAGTCGTCACCATTACACTCAGACATGAAGAGACAGGAATGGCTTTTCTAAGTCAGTCTGAACCTGGGACCTTCTCAGAAAAATGCACATACCTGATGAAAATTTCCATGCAATTTCAAAGCTTTTGCAGTGCCCTCTTGAAGCCCGTCCATGTTAAGATGGCAGGCGTCCTTAGGAAGGGATTACCCCAGGTCTAGAACCTTCCTTCAGTGGTAGAATTGGTGCAAGTGTCCCGGAGCACCGGGAAGCAGCTCTAAGGATCAGAAAGGTCCTATGTGGCAAAAGACACTGGTGGGACCCCCAAAGCTCTGTCCTCACCAGTGGGGATTGAAGTCGGGCAGAAGCCTGGTGCAGGACCACAGCTGGTGAGCAGGCACGACAGTTTGATAACTAGGTCACTTCTGTGTTTAATTCTTGTGTTCGGCATTGTCTTTGGGTTCTAATCCCAACTCCCACTGTCTTTTCTTCCTTCCAGACTGTGTCAGGGAAAAGGGAGGCAAGGTCCTGGTCCACTGTGAGGCTGGGATCTCCCGGTCACCCACCATCTGCATGGCTTACCTCATGAAGACCAGGCAGTTCCGCCTGAAGGACGCCTTCGATTACATCAAGCAGAGGAGGAGCGTGGTCTCGCCCAACTTCGGCTTCATGGGCCAGCTCCTGCAGTATGAATCTGAGATCCTGCCTTCCACGCCCACCCCCGAGGCCCCCTCCTGCCAAGGGGAGGCAGCCAGCTCTTCCTTCATAGCTCATTTGCAGACACTGAGCCCTGACATGCAGGCCTCCTACTGCACATTCCCTACCTCGGTGCTGGCACCAGGGACCACCCACTCGACGGTCTCAGAGCTCAGCAGGGGCCCCATGGCCACCGCCACATCCTGCTAGAACTGGATGGGACAACCTGCCCAGCCCCAAGAACAACTGTGATTTTGTTTTTTAAACTCGTGGACATTTCATACCTGTGCAATACTGAAGACCCCGCTCTGTCCCACCATCCCAGTGGGATGGTAAGGGGTCACCAGGCTTGCAAACGAATTTCAGACTGACCTCGGGGATAGGCTCTCGGGAACTGAAGGAAGGCCAAGCCATCACAAGAGCACAGCGTGTGCTGACTACTGTACTTCCAGACCCCCTGCCCTCTCAGGACCGCCCAGTCCTGGCACCTCAACGTTAGCCTTTTCATTTCAAGCATAAGGCAATAAACACCTGCGACAACCTGGGAGAAAGCAGTTGCTAGACCGGAAGAAAAGGCCGTTAATGAAGCCACTTCATTCTGAAGGAAGCACAATTTCCACCTTACTTTTTTAACTTTGGCAGTCTCCATACCTGTCTCTGTCGCTTCAGGGAATAGCTGATCATCTAGTCAGGAAAGTAACCCCACAGGACTTGTAGAGACCCAGGACATATATGCCGATGTGAACCCTCACATCTTTCTGAGATTCTCTCTTGGGTCCTGTGGAGACAGTTTGTTGAAGCAGCAAGACATTGACGTTTCTGGGTTGCCTTTTCACTGTGGGTTCTTCCCTGACTTTGGACTTTGGCATGACTCTTACTCATACTTGAACCTTTCTCGTTGCACCTCTACTCAAAGCAACTCTTGTGTCCTTTTGAAGAGTTTTTAGACCATAGACCAAAAATCACCCGTCCGAGGTGGTGGCAGTGCGTGCCAGGAGAAGAAGGGTACCTGCTGCCTGGGTCAGTGTCACCGACACAGTCTTTTCCCCAGCTCGCTGTCCTTCTCTGTGCTTGTCTCGTCTCTCGTGACACTTGTGTTTTTCCTGCCCGTGAGGGTTGTCTTCGAGCTGTTGACTTCTAGGATTTGCAGATTTCGCCGTGTGGTACTACTTCTTTTTTGTCTGTAGGTTATTTCTCCAGGGGAAAAGGCAATAATTTCTTAAAATCCATACGAATGTGAAGAGAAGCAGTATGTTACTGGTTGTTACTGTTGTTGTCATTTTTTTATAGTGTAAAATAAAAATAGTGAAAAGAAAAAAACACTTCTCCATGTTGGTGAATTGGGGTAAGGGACAAGTAAATACATTTAGGGGGAAACCAGCCAGCTCCACCGGGTATTTCCGAGGGCACTCTCGAAGGTGATGGTGGATGGCAGCTGTAGCCGTGAGACTGACTGTGCACCTGCTCATGAGCTAGTGACGTAACAATACAGAACATAATGCTTTCCCATTGAGAGGCTCCCTAAGCTCACTTGCAAGAGAAATCCTTGCGTGCAGGCCACGGCGAGATGGAACAGCGCATCTACTCTCTCTGGGCTCTTTACTCCCATGAGCCCAGGCTAGGAGTTGAACTTGCATCTCAGATTTTTCGTCTCTAAAATGAGTGAACTGAGGTGGATGACCCCCAAATCGCTGAAAGCTCGAGGTCCTGGATTCCAGCAAACCTGAGCGCCACGCTTGTGGTCAGCCTTTCCCTGCCAGTGCCTGGCACGTGGCAGACACTCAGAAAAAGGTTGGGAAAATGGCCAAGGAATGCAGAGGTGAACTAGGCGAAGGTTCACCTTAAGTGCCTGTGCCCCACGCCCCACCCTGTTTTACCCTTGGAACTAATTCTACCAGGTAATCTCAGGAGTTCTTAGATAAAGAACCCCCTCAGTGAGTGGGTTTAAATCCAAGGCGGCATTGACTTCTGAGTAATTTCCTTTGTATTGATGTCTCCCTACAGCTGGCTACCCCTCCACTCCAGCCTCAGTCTTAACTTCTGGGGCCTGTTTCCTAGTCAGAGGCTGGGATTTATGCCACCCCAGTCTGTGGGTGCCTCGCATGAGGATTCCAACCACACCCCTAGATTCTGGGGGGCCCAAGGAGGCCTCCAGCTCCCCCAGCAGGCACCATGTCAGCAAATACCAAGATGGCGCCTGAGCCCAGGGTCGCCCACCTCTTTCTAAATGGCTTACCCCCAAGGCTTCCCTCGAGGCCTTGTTTTCCATGTGCCTTTCCTTCCCATAGTTTGTTTGGAAAGCCCTCAAATAGGAATGCCACTCAGACTGAGCAGACAGCATTTCCTTCAGCCCATGCCCCTCATCTGCATAACCCCAGCAGGGCTTCCATGGGAGGGGAGTGGAGTGAAGAACACTAGATGCGGGGGGGTTGGGGGGGGCAGTCCTGGGTTCTAGTCCTCACACACCCCCAAGTCCAGAGCTTTGGAATTCATCTCCAGCCTCTCTGGACTGAACTTCTCCAGGGCTTGGTCCAGCTGTTGCTTGAGGTCCCTCCTTGGTTTCATATCTCTGAGCCAATGCTCAGCCTAGTGACTGGTCCGTGAAGCCTGCCCATTGTTTGGGCCTGTCCAGGTGCTGCGTGGTGGGAGGGGCCTGGAGCCGGGAGCACCAGGGAGTGGGAAGCTGGGTACAAGCCCGGGTGATGTGCTAAGCCTCATCCCACTTGCTGACATTTGCTTTATTGCATTAAAGTCTTTCTCTGAAGGGTGAGTAAGTCCTCTAAATCAGGCCTGTGAGGATTACTCATAAGCTGGTGAGTCATTGGAGGGTAAGCCAAGTGAAGCCCCACAGGCGGGCATGGCTCTAACGCTCCCTCCCTGAACAGTCTCCTCATCAATTACAGCTCCATTTTGGCCAAGACCAACTTTACACTGGCTTCCAGGGCTGGCTGGGGGATCCAAGCTGGTGTTTCCCAGTTTCCTCATCCTCAGGTTTTAAAGAAACACCTCTGTTGGCCTCCAGCAACGTTTCAGGTAGAGATGTGTCTGGGAGAATAGCGGTGTTAGTTCCCCCTTATTCTGATCTCCTCTCGGGTCCATCCTAGCTCCTGAACTGGGCCTGACAAGGGCAAGCAACGTGTGAGCAGCCTCACACCAAGGTGCCGGCAGGACCTCTGTGTACCCATGGGTCTCCTTTGTGTGAGGACTGGGGAAAACGCACCCCAGATCTCAATGCCCTGAAAGGCTGCACGTATCTCTCTGAGTTTGTGGTGCTTTATCTTCTGAATGCCATAAAGCTCATGACTGCCCTTTTCCCTCCTTGCTCAGGCCACTGAGCAGCTCAGAAGTAAATTTTTAGCCTACCTCTGGCAATTCTATAGGACTTTATACCTTAAGGCCATACCTTACACCTCACCCTTTAATGAAATAACCCCTACTGGTCCTTCACATCTCAACTCAAACTTCAAGGAAGCCTGGCCAAATACCCAGACTAGGTTAGACGTCACCATTCTCTCTCACAGCTCCCCATCTAGATCTTTCATACTTCACCAAGGCTTAAGTGTTATTCATTCATCTGTGGTTATTATATCAATGCATCTTTTTCAGACTAGAAATACCAGAGGAGCAGAGACTGCATTGTGTTTCAAGAGGGACCCATCACAAGGACTGATTTATAGTAATGTGTTCAATAAATATTAGTCACGTGAAGGAGTGAATGAATGACAAACTAGGAGTGAAAAACTGTCCACATCAGAAGCTGCTCTCCATCCCTTTCAAAGCCAATACTGCCCTCTGCACATGAGCATCATTTACCCCATGACATTTGCCAACTTCCTCCCCAATCCTGGAGGAAACAGGCTTTCTAGAATTAATTATTGCTACCCTATTGGTCAGAGTTTGGGTCACCACTTCACCTCATTGGTCACGAGTCACGAGTCAGCCTTATGGGTGGGCTGCCCTTGGATCAGGTGTTCACCCTAGGACCAATCCATTTCCTCTAAGTTCAGACACCTGCCTAGCTCAGATTCCGTGAGGTGGGGCTGTGGATGGGGCAGTTTCAGCTATAAGGGGTGGAGATCCTGTCACACACTTGGCTAACTTGTCATGTAAATTGCCCAGTTAATACCAGTAGACTGAGTCTTTGATAAGAAGTCCCAGAAAACTGATGTATGCACAATAAAATTCTCCTTTGTGTGAGGACTGAGGAAAATGCACCCCAGATCTCAATGCCTTGAAAGGCTGCACAATAAAATTCAACCCTACCCCTATTGGCCCACCTCCAGTGAGCACCCTAAGGGGATCCATTATGGTACCTAAGTGTAAATCCCGGTAGTACTTATTTATAGTAGCAGGTCAGACCCCTTCCTGTGCACACCTGTACCTCATCCACTTATAAAGTTTACAGAAACCAAGAAAACACTAGGTGGGAGCTTAAAATAGACCCTTGAAGCATCTGTACAGTTTTTCATTCTAAGCTTCACCAACAGCCAGGAGAAAATGTGCTGCCAGAGAGGAACAAACCGCCCGAATGGCGAAGCCTCCACTATGTCTCTGTGGTAGGAAAATGAAAAAGTTACACCCAGCCTTCAAGGAAGAGCACAGTAGACTGAGAATCGGGAAGCATAGCTGCCACATCCCAAGGAACCTGACTGCTTAGGACCTTTGAAAAGATCTTCAAACAAAGCACTTATTGGAGGCAGGCTATGGGCTGGGTGCTTTGCATACGTTCTCTCATTTAAAATCCACAAAATCCTGTGGATGGATATTGTTAGCCTTGTTCACAGGTGAGAGAACTGAGAGGTTACACACCCAGCCCAGGCTGCATAGCTAGATCCTGTGAATGTCAAAGCCAAGATCCCCACCTTGCACTGGACTCCCAAGGACATACTGTTTTCCCTACACTGCACTGTTCCCCAGAAAAAGGGGGTTCAAAAGCCCCCCATATGTCTTCATGTCTATATACAGTACCTTAAGTGTGGTTATGAAATCTGTTTTTTGGAGCGGGATTTCAAGTGATCTCATTGTAATAGTTCATTAACTTTTCAAACCCTCTCCCAAGATTATTCAATTGAGACTTGGGAGCTGAATTTCAAGTGGGACATGGACAAACTAATGTGTTTACAAATATTGGGCAATGAAGAGATTGAGACTGCTTATGAAGAAGATTTGGGAAAGGTAGCGGTGTTTGGCCTGGAGGAGAGAGCCAATGGCGTGTCTGACTGAAGTTGTATAGTGCAGTGTCTGGGAACTTGGGCTGGTGTTTCAACACCCTGAGTTTGAAATCTGGCTCTGCTACTTGCTAGCTGTGTGGATGTAGACAGAGTACTTCATCTCTCTAAACCTCCAAGTTATTATCCCTAAAAGGGGAATACTAAATGAATCTACCTTATGGGTACAATTTTGAAAAGTAAACATGATGAGGAATAATTGCCTAGTATGAGGGTAAGGACATAATAAGTCCTCAATGAATAGCGGTCATGATTATTAATTATAATAATTGCAGCAGTGAGCTACCCACTGCTGTGAGGGTTGGGCAAGCAGAAGTGAGGTCTCTGTCGGAGAGGCTGTGGTGGGGAGGACTTGGGCCTCAGGGCCTTTGCACACACCCCTCCCTCTGCCTCATCCCTCCCTTCCTCACCTGCTCATTTCTGAGCCTCCTTGGTGCCTCACTCATGATTTCATTTCCTCAGGGAAGGCTTCTCAGGTTTCAGGATTCTGTATTAAATGTTCTCCTGGCACAAATATACATACCTTCCTTTCCGAGCACTTCACAGCGGGAATTAATGATGTTCATAATTTTTAAAGATCAGCTTCATTGGGGTATAATTTACATAGTATAAAATTCACCCATTTTAATTTTAGTTAAATGAGTTTTGACAAATGTACATATTCAGTGATGTAACTACCACCACAACCAAGATATGGACTATTTTATCCACCTCCCAGATTTCCTTGTGTCCCTTTGCATTCACTCCTCTTTCCCCACCCCAGCCTCTGGCAATTTAATTGTACCTTTTCTAGAATGTCATACAAATAAGATCATATAGTGTATAGGTTTTGAGTCTGGATTATTTCACTAAGCATAATGTATTTGAGATTCATCCATATTGTCATGAGTACTACTAATTCATTCCTTTGTATGATTGTAATAATATTACATGACATGGATATGCCAATATTTGTTTATAGGTTACTCATTGATGGACATTTAGGTTGTTTCTAGTTTTGAGATCTTATGGATAAAGCTGCTATGGACATTCATGAGTGTATTTCTGGACATATGGTAAGTATGTATTTAATTTTATAAGAAACTGTCAAACTGTTTTTTAAAGTTGGTTATACCATTTTGCATTCCTGCTGTTAATGAAGAAGAGCTCCGGTTGCTCCACATCCTAGCTCATACTTGGTAATGTCCATTTTCTTTTTAATGAAGCCATTCCAGTATTATGCAATGATGTGTTATTGGATTGTTCAGTTTGCCTTTCCATAATTACTAATATATTATTTCATGTACTCCGTTGGCCAAAAGGTTCATTCATTTTTTTTTGTAAATGGCTCTAGTAGCACTTAGTCACCTTTAACTTCATTTGACACAATTTTATTAGATTGTATTGTGACAGTTGTCATATCAGCATGCATTTTTTAAAAAATGGAAATTGGTGGGTTTCTGTGTAGTCATTTTAATGTTAAAGATGGAAGAAAATAAGCAACATTTTTAGCATAGTATGCTTTATTATTTCAAGAAAGGTAAAAGTATAACTGAAATGCAAAAAGAAAACATTTGTGTGGTGTGTGGAGAAGGTGCTGTGACCAATTGAAATGTGTCAAAAGTAGTTTGCAAAGTTTTGTGCTGGAGATTTCTCACTGGAAGATGCTCCATGGTCGGTCGGGTAGACCAGGTGGAGTTGACAGCCATCAAATCAAGACATTAATTGAGAACAATCAATGTTTCACCATGTGGGAGATAGCTGATATGTTCAATATATCCAAATCGAGCACTGACAACCACTTACACCAGCTTGCTTATGTTAATTGCTTTGATGTTTGGAGTCCACACAAATTAAGTGAAAAAAGCCTTCTTGACCTTATTTCCACATATGATTCTCTACTTAAGTGTAATGAAAATGTTCCTTTTTTACAGGAACAAATTTGGAGGACACATGGACAAAAACTAGGGGTGAGGGGTAATGGGGGGAAGGGGGGAGGGTTGGGTGGAGGGGCTGGAACGGGAGTAGGGGGGAGAAAACTGTACTTGAACAATGATTGAAATAAAAAAAAAAAAAAGAAAATGTTCCTTTTAAAACAAACTGTGACGGGCACTGAAAACTGGATACTTCACAATAATGTGGAGAGGAAGAGGCCATGCGGCGAAGGAAATGAACCACCACCAACCACACCAAAGGCCAGGCTTCACCCGAAGAGGGTGATGTGTAAAGGGTGGGATTGGAAGGGAGTCCTCTATTATGAGCTCCTCCTGGAAAACCAAACAACTAATTCCAAATACTGCTCTCAATTAGACCAACTGAAAGCAGCACTCAACGAAGTGTCCGGAATTAGTCAACAGAAAATGTATAATCTGCCAACAGGATAATGCTAGGCTGCATGTTTCTTTGATTACCAGGCGAAAACTGTCGGCTGGGAAGCCAACTTGGCTGGGAAGTTCTGATTCATCTGCTGTTTTCAGCAGACGTTGCACCTTCGGGGCTTCATTTATTTCGGTCTTTACAAAATTCTCTTAATGGAAAAAATTTCAGTTTCCTGGAAGACTGCAAAAGGCACCTGGAACAGTTCTTTGTTCAAAAAGATAAAAAGTTTGGGGAAGATAGAATTATGAAGTTACCTGAAAGGTGGCAGAAAGTAGTGGAACAAAATGGTGAATATGTTGTTCAAGAAAGTTACTGGTGAAAATGAAAAAGGTATTTTTTATTTTTACTTAAAAACCGAATGAACTTTTTGGTCAAACTAATACTGACCTTTCATAGATCTGCATTGGGAAAACGTTTGTTGAAAATTTTCTTCAGATAACCTGTTTGTTGTATTATTTTTAAGAGTTATTTTTATGTTCCACTGGTCTATATGTTTATCCTTATGGCAGTACCACACTATCTTGATTACTGTAGCTTTGTAGTAAGTTTTGGTATCAGGAAGTGTGAGTCCTTCAATTGTTTATTCTTTTTCAAGTTGTTTTGGCTCTTCTGGGTCTCTTGTACTTTCATATGAATTTTAATATCAGCTTGCCAATTTCTGCAAAGAAGGCAGCTGGGATGTTGATAGAGTTTGTGTTTAATCTGTAGGTCAGTTTGCGGGAGTATTCCCGTCTTGACAATATTAAGTCTTCTGATCCATGAACATGGAATGTCTTTTCATTTATTTAGATCTTCTCTAATTTATTTCAGCATTGTTTTGTAGTTTTCAGTGTACATGTCTTACATTCTGCCGTTAAATGTATTCCTAAATATTTTTCATGCCATTGTAAAGGGAGCTGTTTTCTTTCTTTTTAAAATATATTTTATTGATTATGCTATTACAGTTGTCCCATTTCCCCCCCTTCACTCCCCTCTGCCTGGCACACCCCCTCCCACCCACATTCCCCCCTTTAGTTCATGTCCATGGGTCATACATATAAGTTCTCTGGCTTCTACTTTTCCTATACTATTCTTAACCTCTCCCTATCTATTTTCTACCTACCATTTATGCTACTTATTCTCCGTACCTTTTCCCCCTCTCTCCCCCTCCTGCTCTCCTGCTAACTTTCCATGTGATCTCCATTTCTGTGATTCTGTTCCTGTTCTAGTTGTTTGCTTAGTTCATTTTTGTTTTTGTTTTTAGGTTCAGTTGTTGATAATTGTGATTCTGTTGTCATTTTACTGCTCATATTTTTGATCTTCTTCTTTTTCTTAGGTAAGTCCCTTTAACATTTCATATACTAAGAGCTTGGTGATAATGAACTCCTTTAACTTGACCTTATCTGGGAAGCACTTTATCTGTCTTTCTATTCTAAATGATAGCTTTCCTGGATAGAGTAATCTTGGATGTAGGTCCTTGCCTTTCATGACTGTGAAGACTTCTTTGCAACCCCTTCTTGCCTGCAAGGTTTTTTTGGGGAAATCATCTGACAGTCTTATGGGCACTCTTTTATAGGCAACTGTCTCCTTTTCTCTGGCTGCTTTTAAGGTTCTCTCCTTACCTTTAATCTTGGGTAATGTATGATGTGCCTTGGTATGTGCTTCCTTGGGACCAACGTCTTTGCGACTCTCTGAGCTTCCTGGACTTCCTGGAGGTCTATTTCCTTTGCCAGATTGGGGAAGTTCTCCTTCATTATTGTTACATTAAGTTTTCAATTTCTTGGTCTTCCTCTTCTCCTCTTGGCACCCCTATGATTTGAATGTTGGAATGTTAACGATGTCCTGGAGGTTCCTAAGCCTCTCCTCATTTTTTTGAATTCTTGTTTTTCATTCTGTTTTGGTTAACTGTTTATTTCTTCCTTCTTTCCTTCTGGCCCAAACCATTGATTTGAGTCCTGATTTCCTTCCTGTCATTGTTGGTTCTCTGTACATTTTCCTTTATTTCACTTTTCATAGCCTTCACTTTTTTCTCTAATTTGCAACCATATTCAGCCAATTCTGTGAGCATCTTGATTACCAGTGTTTTGAACTTTGCATCTGATAGGTTGGCTATCTCTTCGTCACTTAGTTGTATTTTTTCTGGAGCTTTGATCTGTTCTTTCATTTGGACCATTTTTTTTTTGTCTCAGCTCACCTGTTATGTAGAAGGGGCTGAGCCTTAAGTTTTCACAAGGGCAGGGCAACCCAGGTCTCTGCTATGACGCTGTATGTCGGGGAGGGGTCCAAGAGGGAATAGTGCCAGCTTGCTCCTATCTCTGCCAGTTTTCAGTCCCTTCCCCCGCTACCCACAAGCAAATTGGGACTTTCTGGTGCTGATTCCCAGGTGGGTTGGCTTGTGTACGTTCTAGGACCCTGTAGGTCTCTCCAATGAGCTCTCCTGTGAGGCTGGGAGTTTCTCCCACTGCTGCCACAACCCCCAAGGGTGTTTTAAGTCAGAGGTTTTGAGGTTTTATTTCCCCGCTCTGGAACCCTGGGTTGCGTGGTCTGTCTCACTTCTCAGTTGTTCCTCCCGGTTTATCTGCACGCGAATGTGGGACCACCTGCTTCACCAGCTGCCGCCTCGCCACGAGTCCTCTCTGCCCTGGCTGCCCATCTCTGCCCCTCCTGCTGGTCTGGATGAATGTTTCTTCTTTAACTCTTTGGCTGTCAGACTTCCATACAGTTCAATTTTCTGGCAGTTCTGGTTGTTTTTTGTTTTTATATTTGTTGTCCTTCTGGTTGTGTGAGGAGGCACAGTGTGTCTACCTACGCCTTCATCTTGGCCGGATGTTGGGGAGCTGCTTTCTTAATATCATTACATGAATTGATATTTGAGTGTTGATCAAATCTTGCATTTCTGGGATAAACCCCACTTACCATGAATCATAGTGTTTTTAAAATATACTTCTGGGCTTGACTTGATAGTATTTTGTTATAAATTATTGTATCTATGTGCATGAGGGATATGGTCTGTAGTCTCTTCTTTTCTTGTCATGTATTTGTCTGGTTTTGATAGCATGATAATGCAGTTCTCATGAAATGATTGGGGAAATGTTTCTTCCTTTTTCACTTTCTGTAAGAGACTGCATTGTACTGGTGTTATTTTTTCCTTAAATATTTTGAAGCATTACCAGTGAAGTCACTGAGGCCTGAGATTTTCTTTTTGTGAAGCTTTTTAGATATAAATTACATTTCTTTTGGTAGATATGGAGCTATTCCAGTTACTTATTTCTTCTCAAATGAGCCTAGTTAGGGTGTATCTTTCAAATAACTTGTTCATTTCATGAAAATTACTGAATTATGTAACATGAAGTTGTTAATAGATGCTTCCTTATTATCATTTTAAGGTCTCTATAGTGGTATTCCCTTGTTCATTCCTGATATTAGTAACATTTGTGTTTTCTGTTTTTTTCCTGATGAATCTGGTTAGAAATTTATCAATTTTATTTATATTTTCAAAGAACTGGCTTTTGGTTTTATTGATTTTTCTGTACTATTTGCCCATTTTTTACCTCATTGATTTTCACTCTTATCTTTGTTTTTCTTTCCTCCTGTTTACTTTGGGTTTAATTTGCTCTTTTTTGTAGTTCCTTAAGGTAAAAAAATCTGTCATTGGTGCTATACTTCCTTCTTTTCTAATATAAACATTTAAAGCTATAATTTTTTCCCTAAGCTTCGTACAAATGTTGATATGTTGTGTTTTCATTTCATGCAGTTCAAAATGTGTTCTAAATTCCCTTGTAATTTCTTTTGGATTTGTTTGATTACTTTCCAAAATTTGAGGGATTTTCTAGATATCATCCTATTTATTGATTTCTTATTTAATTCTTTAGTGGTCAGGGAACATATTTTGAGTGGTTTCAATTCCTTAACTTTATCAGACTGACTTTATGACCCCAAATATGGTCTATCTTGGTGAATGGTTTGTGTGCACTTGAGAGACAGATGTGTATTCGGCTGCTTTGGGGTGGAGTGTTATGAAATGTCAATTAGGTCAAGTTGATTGATAATCTTGTTCAGGCCTTCTATTCCCTTACTGATTTTCTGTCTACCTTTCTATCAGTTACTGAAAAATACATGTTGAAGGCTTCAAGTAAAATTGGAATTTGCCTGTCTTTCCTTTCAGTTCTATCAGTTTTTCTTCATGTGTTCTGCGTTCTAGTAGGGCAGCACTGTTTAGGGTTGGCATGTCCTCTTGATGAATCGACCTCGTAATCATTGTGAAATGTCCCTCTTTGTCTCTGGTACTAGTCCTTGTTCTGTTGTCTCTACTGCCTGATAGTGCTATTGCTACTCTGGCTTTCTCTTTGATTAGTGTTTGCATGGTATATCTTTTTATTGTGCTTTTAACCTATCTGTGCATTTATAGAGTTATTTTCTTGTACATAGACTATAGTAGGGTCTTGCTTTGCTAACCTTTAATGTGATTATTAATATTGTTGAGTTTAAATGTACTATTTTGCTATTTCTGTTTTATTTTCCCCCTCTGTTCTTTGTGCCTTTTTTCCTCTTCTGCTGATTTCTGTGGGATAAATTGAGTATTTTTTATAATTTCATATTTTCTCCACCATTGGCTTATTTGTTATACATATCTTGCTGTTGTTTAATGGTTATGCTAAAGGTAAATACACGTCTTTAACTTATCACTACCTGCAAATGCTTTGTGTATAGTAAAAGAACTTGTAACAATATATTTTACATGTCACCCTTCCTAATCTTTGTAGTCTTGTAATAAATTTAGTTCTACATAAGTTATAAACCTTGTAATAAGTTGTTATTAATGTTGCTTTAAACAGTTGATTCTCTTTTAAATAGATTGAAAAATAGTGGAAAATTTTTCTAGATCCTTGATTTGTGTGATGATTGACTAGTGTAAGGAGTGTGAGGATGGCCTTGCCTCTCGGGTTCGAATATTGGACATTTGGGTGGTGGACACACAATGCAATAGACAGATCATGTATCATAGAAATGTATACTTGAAACCTACATGACCCTATTAACCAATGTCACCCCAATAAATTTAATAAAATGAAATAGTACTAGGCAGCCGCTGAGTCCCCAGCTGCCTACAGCTTCACTCCAACCACATGTTCTCCTTTGGGTAACGGCCTCTCTTAGTTACTGCCCTCACAGTGGACAGAGCTGACAGAGCTTCATAGCTGGGTTTCTTTCTAAGTCCCCTTTTCCTACAGGTGGCTGCAGCCAGGAATGGCTATAATGGGCCCTTAAGCTCTTTTTGATGTTTATAAGAGCATTGACCTTCATGCCAAAGCATTCATAATCATGATGGCTCACATTAACTGACCTCTTCCTGTATGCCAAACACCTTACTAAGCCCTTTGTGGGCATTCTCTCTTAAACCTCCCTGCACTCTGATGAGGTAGATACTGCTATCCTTTTTATAGGTAAAGAAATGGAGACAAGAAGGTTTAAGTAAATTGCCCAAGTCATTACAGCAAGGTCAATGATGGAACCAAGATTTGGTTCTTGGTGGTCTAACCTGAGAGCCAGCCACTCTCAGCTACTGTGCTCTACATCTCCCTGGTGACCTGCCCAGGGACATTTGCTGCCCTCCTTAACACACACGTCCATGGATGTGATACACCTGGAGAACCACTGGGTCCGGGGCCTCATCTCTCCCTGTCTCATTCTGCACGTCAGTGCCTGTGGTAGAAGGATATACACTGTTGATTCATGTGGCTTAGTGGCAAGAACACTGGACACTCTGCTCTCATTCCAGCTCTGTGGCTCACCAGTCATGTCTCTTTAGGAATGTTAGTTACTATCTCTGGGCTTGTAGTTTCTCAATACCTAAGGTAAGGAAATTGAATTAGATCATCTCAAAGGCTCCTTCCTTCAAGTACCAACATCCTATAAGGGTATGAATTAGTGACCTTGCCAATAGAGAACTAATAATTACCTAATCTGGCAGGCCATTTAAGATTTATTTACTTTAATAATATTTATCAAGAACACAGTGCTTAGCCGCTTACTTTATGCTCATTTATCTTCTCTGGCTTCCTGTTTATCCCAAAGGTTATCTTTTCAAACTGCCCTTTGGGCTTATAAACCCTCCTTTGTGTTCACTACATAGTATTAAGAGAACAAAAAACAGATTGCAAAACTGTATGTATCCCATTTTATTAAAAGAAAAAAACATGCATGTGTTTGTGTATACAATTGTAGACTTTTGTTTATATTAGTGTTTACATTTATATAGTCTGAAAGAATGTGTATTAAAATGTTAAAATGATTTTTTTGAATGGAGAAGTAACTCACAATTTTCATTTTATTTTTTCTTTATATAGTTTTGTCTTTTGCAATCCTGACCTGACCGATGGAATTGCTTAAATTTTTAATACTCATTGCTTGTAAACACAATAGCTCACAAACCAATACATAATATCTCCTTTAGATTCAGAGTCTTCTCAACACTTTCACTTTGTCCCTGGTGTCTTCTCCCAGGTTGGCTACCTGTCTTTCAGTCTTGAAAAAAAAAAACAAGACAACGGAGGACAGGGTACATGACACATGGGACAAGACGATCTAAATTCTGGGGAGTCAGCCCTCTTCAGCTCCAGCTTCTGGCTACAGCCCACCCCCCTTCCGTCACTCTCCTCTGCTTGTCTCTCCTTTTGTGTCGGGATTGACTGCACATTTCCCCAGCAGTCTTCCCACTTCCAGTTCCTTCCTCAGCAACCTATCTTGAGTACTTCTAGCATTCATTCATCCATTCGCTCATTCATCATAAATTAGGCATAAATCAGACCAGTAATGGACTAAGTGCATTGTTCAGAGTTGAGCACTGAGGTTTGAGTCCCGTGTCTGCCCTTGGTATGCCAGGATCATGTGAAAAGCACTTGGAAATCTGTGAAGATGGATCAGTGGGAATTGCCATTGTCAAGGTCCTGTGCTAAGCTTAATGGGGGAAATGGCAAGGAGAATCCTCTGCCTTCAAAAAGCTCAGGGTTGTTTTCTATGATAGGGGTGTAAATGCAAAGAGGGAGGGGGAGGCATGGAGGGATGCAGAAATAATATCCATAGGCAGGAAATGAATGACTGGATTCTGCAGAGGAGGAGGAAGGAGGAGTGAAAAATCACCATAGGGTTTGGAGCCATGGGCGGCTGAGGAAATAGTGGCATCATTAATCTATTTATCAATTCATCTACTCATTCATTCCACAGATACACATCGAGCACCTGCCACCAGACCAATACTCTTATATAGGTGCCAACATGTAACAACCCCCGCCTCTTTTTTTACATTCCTCTGTTGCTTACATTCTATGGGACAACAGAGAGAAAGGAAGTAAACAAGAACATAAAGCAGATCATTCCCAAAGAGGGCAAATGTGTGTTTGGGGTAGTGTGTTTGAGAACAACGGGGGAGGGGACATTTGTGCTTCCATGCCATTAGCAGAAATAGAAGGGGGGTGCTGGACTGAGGAGGAGGGAGAGGAGGAGGATGGTAAATTTATGGTAAGGCTTCTGACTCAGAGATGCTAAAATTTACCACCTGGTGAAAATATTTTAACCTCCTCTCAGACTCTGCATGGTATCATTCTCTGGCTCAGAAACATTTGTGGGTTCCCACTGTCCTCTGGACAAAATCCCAGTTCTTTAGCTTGCAATCCAAGGGCCTTCACAATCTTGCCCAGCCTGCCCATCTGCCTGCTTCAGTCCTCCCAGGAGCCTTCCATGCTGGTCTCGAAGGCCTCTCCACTGTCTCCACTTAGGCTGTGTCCCTTTGCACCTCCATACTTGGGCCCTAGGAAGGTCTCCTGACTTCTCTAGTCCACAGCTCTCCTACCGTCTTCGGGGCTCAGGCCTTTTCTCTGCCTGCCTACCCTTGTGATAACTTAAGTGTGTCACAAGCAAGGACTCAACTATCCAGAAAAAATGTAGTCTCCTTGAGGGAGGGGCTGGCCCCTTCATGCTCCTCTCTCCATTGAATTTGCTCTGTCCAGAAACACATCAAGCAGCTTTACAAATCAATGATCTTCTTGTATAAAATGAAGGAGAGGATGAGAAGAATTTAGAAAACCAAAGAGTTTCCCATCCAAATTCATGGAGCCAGGAGATGACTGAATTCAGCTTGTGGGCAAGTGTTTGGAAGCAATCAACAAAGAATCACACCAGTTCACTAGGAGAATTAGAAACTGGAATAAACTCTGTCTACCTTGTGCATCTAGGGATGAATCTATTTGGCGATGCATGGCCTGAGAGTTCTAGAATTCCTCCCACCCCTCAATCCACAAGACAGGCAGAGTCCTGGACTCTGGCCTAGAATAATCCATAGCTCCTCTCTCCAAGGGTTTCTTCCTCAGTTTCCTAGGCTTGGTCGTATTTCCTCCTTTTAGCCTGTGGGGAAATGGAGCACCTCAGTTTATCTATCTGAAATGCAGGACGATGGGGGACCAGCTGTCCCGTGCCCTTCTCTCCTCCCCTTCAGCAGCATTTGATACCGATGCTCAACTTCTGTGCTTTGAGGCCAGGATACCAGGGCGGTGGGAGGTTAGGAGAGGAGCACGTGATTGTCCTGATGGGTGTTGGGGAGGAAAGTCAATACCTATTCATCATGACACTCCTTCTGCCCTGTCTTTCATCTGGGGAATCTGAAAGCCCTGGACAAACGGTAATTAATTTTCACAACAACTTCCAAGGCCGATGGGGTGCTGCCCATCAAAGTTCAGAGGGGCATGTTCCCAGTACTCCTCCCCCAACGCTTCCTGCTCACTTCCAGCTGCTGTTTGTCTCCAAGGTGACGATGCCAGGCAATGGCATGCATAGGTCTAGAACGCTTCCCAGGACATCTCTGCCCAGAAGGCTCCAGGGGCAGATGGAGACTCCCAACGAGCATCCTTCCCCCACCTCTACCCTCTTTCTAAGAGGATGACTAAGTGAACCAGGCCAGGAGTGGGAGCATTTCCGGCCTTCACAGGCAGGCTGGGGCCAAACGACTAGTTAGTTGACTCAGCAGGAACCACATGGCTCCAAAAATACAACTGCCTCTGCCCGGTTCCACCTCGTGCTCCCTCGACTCTTTGGACACGGCCACCTGCTCCTCTTCCCCTCCCCCTCTCCCAGGGGGGCCACTGGAAGTGAGGTTTGCCTTGTTCCTGACTACAAAAGAACTCCCAGCTCATTATAGAGCACTTAAAAATATGGAAACATATAGAGCAGGGAATGATTTTGTTAATCCCATAATTTCTCCACTACCCAAATAACCACTGTTGAAATCTTGTTATATTTCCCTTGTTTGTTCTGTTTTTGGTTTTCACTAAAAGATCAATATGTAATCATGGCAGAAATTATGTATATGATATTTATATTATATATTATTTTATGTACATAAAATAGGACAGGTTATAAAGTGAAAAGTCAAAGGCCATCCCAACTTTCTATTCCCACCCAAGAGGTGAGTTTCTTGTGTATCTTTTCAGAATTGCCTGTGACACATACAAGCATGCATGTGCTTGACTGCCTAACGTTTTATCTTATTGGTATGCCACGTCTATTTAATCTTTTCCCTATTGGAGTTTATTCAAGTGGGGGCAGGGAGAAGGAAATGAGTAAGAATGAAGTGTCGGGAAGAAGAAGCAAGCCAGGTTACAGTGAGGGCCTACTGTGTGCCAGCCACTTTTGCTGTCTTCCCAGTTGCTCAGTGTGAGAGTTGGGCACAATCTCCATGCTGCAGGTGAGGTAACTGAGGTTCAGGCGGGTTAAGGAAGATATTGCTTGTAAGTAAGAGAGCCAGGGTTTGAGGCAAGGTTTGCCAACTCCAGAGCCCATAGTTGTTCTGTTTTGCCAAGATGCCTTAGAAAAATCCCAGGGTTTCAGCTTTCCTTTGGCTTTGCAGCAGAATAAGGAGAGCCCTTCATTCATTCATCCTCTCATTCGTTCCAATAATATTGATGGGCCAGGCACGAGGGATCCAGGGGGGCAAGACCCGGTTCTGTCCTCTCGAAGTTCATTCGCACGGAAGTGAACACGCAAACAAGCAAGTATAACCCAGCGTGGGAGAGCGGAGTACAAGGTGCTATGGGGGTCAAACCAGAGGTTCCTCTCCCAGACTCCAAAGGTCGAGGAAGACCTCCAGGGGGAGGAGACCCTGTGCTGAGTCAGTCCCGTGGCACCAGTCAGGAAGTGCCAGTGAAGCCTGAAACGCCTCTGCTTCCTGTCCTCCCTGGATCCCATGCGCCAAAGTCACAGGAGGCTGGCTCCTCCCTGACCTGGCTCTCGCCTCAAGCTTCCTGCTCTTCACAGAATGGCTTGCCCGACTGCAACAGAGGCAGGGTGGGCTGTGGACTCCCGACTTCTGAGAAAATTTTCAACACTGTTTCCAGTTATTTTCTAGAAGGTCAGGAAATGTTTATTATCCTCCAGGGAAGAGTGAGTTACACAGAGGATTGGTTAAATGCTTGGGCTCTGGGTGGACAGATCTGGAGAGGAGTCCTATGTCTCATTTGCTCTGGGACTGCTGGAAAATCACCAGTATCAATGAGAGATCTTGGTAACAAGCCACAGAGATGGACTCTGATTCTCTTAAACCAAGAAGGGAATCCAGTACAGTAGACCTGGTGGAGGTGCAAGAGGGGACAGTCTTAAGGAAAGAGCAGACATTAAAGTAGCATTCCTCCATGCCAAGAGCAGCAGGACACACAAAACCATCCTTTGGCCGGGAAGCATCTAATCAGGACCCTGATGCCCCTGCAGGCAGATAGCACAGCGAATGGAGCGCTGCGGTTGTCTGGGTCTTGATCATGTACCCACATCCACTGCCAGGAAGCTAGAACAGGGAAGATTTGCCCTTGGACCTCAGTGGTAGAAGGTCGGGTGCCGCCTTCCTACAAGCCAGCACACAAAGGTGGGTGCTGCACATTCCCCAGGGAGCTTTAGATCCTGAAAACCCAATGTCCAGGACATGTCCTAACATCTCAGAGCCTTTGTAAAATAGAGACGTTAACAACGTCCACCTCACAGGATTGCCATGAAGAGTTTAAAAAAAAAAAGCAAGTAAAATACTTCACACAGTGCCAGGCACCCAGTAAATGCTCAGTACGTGTTAGTTTACCATTATTGTTGTTGTCATTATTATTACTATCATTGGCCGGTTTCTCTTAAAGTAAAATGTGAATAGTATTTTAAATATAAAACATATTTTTATCTCTTGGCCATGTATGGTATATAAAGTAACATATGCCATACATAGTCAAGTTGAAAAATACTGAAAAGTTGAAAGAAGACAAAGAAATCACCTACTACCTACAGAAACCCACAGTCAACATCTCGGTGTTTCCTGCTGATCTGTTTACTGTGTGTTGGCTTTGGTTCTTTCATTCTTCTTCTGTTTTCTCTCAAACAGCCCTGACCATCCTGTGCATACCTTTGTGTTTCCTACCTTACAGCATTTGCACTTCCTGATGTTACTAAAGACTCTTTGTAATCATCATTCCTAAGGGCTGCAAAATATCCTGTAGTGGGGATAGAATCATCCCCCAAGTGTCGTTTCCACTGCCTGGGAGGAGGTAGAGGAGAGGGAGTGGTATGCATTTATAAATTAGAGGTGTTTTTCAAAAAAGCGCTTCTCATTCTCAGTGCTTCTTCAGAATCCCAGCTGACATGGAATTGGCATCAGCTGTTCCAGCAATGTTTGTTCAACAGACTGTTTCCTACAGTTCCCATACGTCTGCAGCTGGTTAGGGGGTGTAACCCTCCTAGGTGCACAGCCACCTCACTGTGTCTTGATGGGACATTGTCATTGCCACCAGGAGCATGAGAGTTCCATCGTGCTACCATCGCCTTGGCACCGCTGCCCACTGCTTTCTCACTTGCCCAATATGTTCAACCACGGGTTGGACTGGGGTGGTTTATCCTGCCCGTGGAATTTCCTGCCATTAGTGAAGTTAGTGGAATGTGCCCCTCAGCTCTGCCGCTTGGCAGCTTGGGACTTGGGGCAATTTTCTTAAGCCTCTCAACCTCTTCTAGAAAACAAAAAGGATCACATAAAAAATTCTCGTAGTAAGTTTCTTCTTTCTTTCTTCTTGGAGAGTTTCATGTTCTCCCCTCCCTCTCCCTCACTCTCTGGGGCTCCCACCGCCCCCTGCCCCAGTGCCCTGCCTCAGCCCCTGGCACTTGCAGGTCTCAGGCTGGACAGGATGTGGCTGGCTCACGTGACCAAACTTCCCACTGAGGGTGACTAAAATGCCAGTGATGCTGATTATTTGGACTTCCTGGGCAGGGCCAGGCACCCTCCAGTAGTGGGGCTTTGGGAGCAACAATAATTAATATTTTGCCCAGTGTGATTCTGATCACCCAGCCAAAAAGATGGTCCCACCCTGAGCTGGGAGCCCTATGGGAACTGCCCTCCCCTGCATTCCCCTGGCAGTGATTATGCAATGGGCACCTCGGGCTCTGAGGGCGGGGCAGGAGGCAGAGGATGTGTCCTGGCCTGACCAGCTTGGATAGGCCAGAGGGGCGGAGCGATAACCTTCACCCTGCAGCGTCCTGGGCCGGGACGCCCACGTGGTCTTGATTCCATCCTGGGCCTGCCCAAAGGCCCATGCTGGGTGGCCAGGCTCTGCCCAGCCATGGTGTGGGAGTGAAGTGACCAGACGGGTTTCTGAGGAGGGCAAAGGGAAAAGAAATCGTCCTTTCCCTGCCACCCACAACCCCCGCCCCTGCCAAATTAGAACCTGAAAGAAGCAGGGGGCTCAGAGGTCTTCCGATCCAACTCTCTCATTTCACACAGGAGGAAACTGAGACCCAAGGAGAAGTGAAGAGCTGAACTTCCAAGTTTCAGTAAGAATGGGGAGAGTGGCCAGAGCTTTTGAAAGTTCTGTCCATGACATTGCTCATTGACTACGATTTCAGTGACTGAGAAAGGCTCTTTGACCCCAAATCCTCCTCCTACTCCCCAGCACCTGAAATCACTCCTCACTTCCTTTACTTTAAGGCTTTGGTGCCGATTAAAAAGTTAAGCTTCCTCTGGCAGGGATCACTTCCCGTGTCGGTACGAAGCAGTCTGTGTTCCTGTTCCAGAGCAGATGGGATGCAGGGAGTGAAGGAGGACAGAAAGCTTTGGCGTGGCAGGAGTCCTCCTCCAGAGAGTGGTGTATTCCGTTTCCAGTGCACTTGCGCGCGCAATCTCCCCTCCCCTTTCCCGCAATGCTATGAAGTCGGAGGACCCTCAACAGTCATTCCCATTCTCTAAGCAACTTGCCTCTGGGATACCCAGTAAGTGCCCAGGCGGGATTGACATCAGGACACTCAGCTGCTCCCCACAACCTAGCACAGGGGCCTGATGCTGGTATTTTTGTCAACTGGTTCTCAGAAAAGTAAGTCCTGGAAGTTAGGGTTTGAGAGGGCCTGGAGTAATACAGTGCAGAACGCTTGCCTTCTCTCGTTTGTGCCTCACTGCTGCCCTAGGTAAGCGTCACCCCATTTCCCAGAGGAAAGACGTAAGGCTCAGAGATTTACTAAACCCCGTGAACTGTGAGCACCTCCAGCACAAGGAACTGAGTCATGTCCATCGTTTTATGGTTGATTCATAACTTTATTTACGAGTGTTTGTTGAGTGTTTGCAGAAAGAATCCTGTGAGATGATCCAATATGCTTTGTGCATTTCGCAGATGAGAGAACTGAGGTGTGCAGGGTTAAGCAATACGCCTGGGTCACAGAGTGGCAGAGCCCGGACCTCAGAGCTCTTGGAGCCCAGTCTGGCGTCCTTTCTCCCTCACCCATTCATTCCTCCGTTCATTTATGCGACCATGAGAACTGAGCCCACACACCTCCGGGAAGCGTGCTGGGCTCCAGAGATACAAACAAACAGGCCAGGGGATAGTGTGGGGTGAGTGGGGCACTTGCTTTCGTAAAAAGTCCAGAGGGGGGGGAGGGTGCCAAAAACCTCAGTGACCAAGATAAATAATATTTTAATGCAATGTTTTAAAAAATCAAATCAGCAAATGATGGCCCATAGGCCTGCAGCCTGCTTTTGTAAATAAAGTTTTATTAAGACTAAATCCCACTCCCTGTTTTGAGGAGCCCACTGTTTTGTCAGAGGAGACAGGCCCAAATGGAGTATTTATTTCATTCTCTATGGATGTCCTTTGGCAACAAGCAGTGGGTGAGGGGGAGTGTTCCAGACAGGGAAGGAAATGCACAGAAATCCAGCGGCATGACACCACCAGATTACTGGGGGAAATGGCAGCAAAGTTCACTGAGGTAGGAGACTCAGTGTCAGGAGCCAGGGGAAGGAGTCAGGTCTCAGAGATCATGGGTAGGGCTGTTGGGGTGGGGGTGGGGGCGGGGAGGATGCAGAAACCACCTTTCCGAGAATATTCCCTAAAGATTTTGGACTTTACACCACAGACCTGGTGACCTACCAGCAGGCCACCACTGAATTGGAGGAATCAGACACAAACCAGAGCGGACAAGTCTTCCTTCAGAAATATGTTTAAAACCACAATGAATGTGTTTGGCTGGCTGGCTGTCCCCAGATGCACCTCAGGTCTTTCGCCCCCTCCAGTCCTTGTCTCCCCATCCTGGTGCCCTGTGGCCTCATCTGTGACTAGACATCCTCCAAGGGCAGGAGCTGCCTTGTGTAAGCTGCCAAAAGCCAGGGAAAACCTTGGGGAATGAAAGCTACTGAACAATTCTCCTCATTTGCTGAGAATATTGTAAATGCATATTTAAAGATATTCCATCTAAATCACTCAGAAGAGAACCTGGCATAAAATATCACTCAAATAAAGACAGCTGTTACTATTTTATTTTTATTCTAAAAGCATTTGTAATATTTTTTACAAGTTTCCAAGTTTGATTATTTGAAGACCCGTGTTTGAAGGACATTGTCCCCTTCCCCATAAGTTTTCATCAATTGTTGATAGTTGCAGAAGCATTTGCTAGGTCAGGCTGTTGGCTAACAGCTGAGAGGACTCAGTGTTTTGGGAAGGATTTGAGTCCTGGGAGAGGTTTAACCCAGGGGGACTTCCTGGGGGAGGGGGGCTTGAGGGCAGAATTAAATGAATTGATGAGAAGATAGATGGAAACATTCTGAATGACACAGCTTCTGAAAGATGAGACTGTTTGGCCTGCCTTCTGGGGGAATTAACTGCGATCACATACATAAAATGTTTCCCACGGGAGGCCCCAGTGAAAAGTGGATAATGGAAAGGAGGAGGGGGAGGGGAAAGAGAAAAAGGGACTGAAAAGCAGCTGTAGCTCTGGTTAGTCATGTGAGACTTTGCGAATATCACTGTCCCTCTTGACACCTGTGGATTATTCAGGCTAAGATTTCCACCTCTGAGAATCCCTGATCATAATCAATATAAAATAATACCTGTTGTTTATTGTCACCCACTTTACACCAGTCTCTCTTCTAACTGATAAACATATAACATCTCATATGATTTTCACAACAACCCTGTTCATGGACTCTTACGATTTCCATTGTATTGATAAAGAACTAGAAGGCCAGAAAAGCAAAGTAATCTGCCTAAACGACAGCTCTAGCAAGCATTTCCCCACGTGGCCGGGATCCCGGCGGGCCATGGTTTCAGTATTTCAGGAGGCTGCTCTCCTTCCTGGTTCCACTGCCCAGTTTCTGTGGCAACACTAGCCTGTAACTTGAGCATCCCCCCACCCACCCACCCACGCCGCCACCTCAGCCCAGTGACTTTCCCCAAAACTTGTGTCACTCTTAACAGATGACACTCAGGGAAAAGCTCTGTGGTTGAATCACCGTGGCCACTTCCTGTTCCCGTCAGGGTCCCCGGTTCCCTGGGGCCCGCACTCTGCCATGCCCTGTGTAGCAATAACAGCCGATATCTGTGACCCCAGGGCTGCTAGGAAAGCTCGTCATCCCCTCCTATGCCCCCAGCCTGCCAGGCTGAGGGACTCCAGTTCTTCGCTTCAGCCCCACTCTGCAACCCTGCTATGGAGAGCCTGGGGGAGAGCCTGGGGGAGACCCGGGCTGTCCCAGGGCTGCGGAAGGAGACCATGGGATAACCCCTATCCCTTCAGACTGGTGATGTAAGGCTAATGGGGACAGGTGGGCGGATGTCAAGCATCAGCCACGGAGTAAAGGAGTAGTCACTGACCCTGTGGGTGCCTTGTGGGCACCCACTCAGAGGGTATTGTTGTCTCCATGTACATGGGTCAGCACACCAAGGGACAAGACAAATACAGACAGGGCTCTGTGTCTTGGGGGAAACCCCGATTCTCTCCCAGTTGCTCAGAAAGAGCTTCCTGGAGGTTGACAAACTGAAATGAATATTGAGTGTGAAAGCGGAGGAATGCATCAGATACTTGAGGGGCTATATGGAGGAGGAGACTTCCTTTGGGTAAATGCAGAGAACAGAATCTGGGATCATCCAGACTATTTAAGGACCTTAGAAGTCTCAAGCCTCTAAAGATTATGGTATTCCTTGCCTAACCTCCACCCACACAGGTAATACAAAGTAAAGCAATCTAAATCCTAAAAACACGTGTAAGGAAATCCAACAAAGTTCTAATTTTCTTTTCCATGATAACCACTTCAGTGCTTTTTTTCTTTCTATTTTTTATACTATCAATTATCAAAGTCTTTTCAAAAACATTTTTTGTTTGTTGGGAGTTTTTTGATTCCTGCTTCAATTTCATTAGGTGTAATCTATCTATTCAGATTCTCTTATTCTTCCTGATTAAATTTTGGGGAACTGTATGTTTCTAGGAATTTATCCATTTTATCCAGGTTGTCCAGTTTATTGGTATATAATTGTTCATAATACTTTCTTACAATCTGTTGTATATCTTTTGTACCAGTTGTTATTTCTCCTTTTTCATTTCTGATTTTATTTTATTTAAAGATTTTATTTATTTATTTTTACAGAGAGGGGAAGGGATGAAAAGAGAGGGAGGGAAACATCAATGTGTGGTTGCCTCTCATGCGCCCACTCCTGGGGACTTGGCTCACAACCCAGGCATGTGCCCTGACTGGGAACTGAACTGGCGACCTTTCAGTTTGCAGGCCCATACTCAATCCACTGAGCTACACCAGCCAGAGCTCATTTCTGATTTTATTTATTTGGGTCCTTTCTCTTTTTTTCTCAATGAGTCTGGTTCAAGGTTTGTCAAACTTGTTTACCTTTCCAAAGAATCAGCTGTTGGATTCATTGATCTTTTGTACCATATTTTTAGACTCTATTTCATTTATTTCTGCTCTGACCATAATTATGTCCTTTCTTTTACTCACTTTGGGCTTTGTTTGTTGTTCCTTTTCAAGTTCCTTTAACTATGAAGTGCGATTGTTTATTTGAGCTTTTTCTTGTTTGTTTTTTTTTTGTTTGTTTGTTTTGGGTTTTTTTTTAGATAGGCCTGTACTGCTATGAATTTTCCTCTTAGGATTGTTTTCCCAGTGTCCTACAGATTTTGGATTGTTGTGTCCTTATTTTCATTTGTTTCAAGGTATCTTTTGAATTCTTCCTTGATCTCATTGTTGGCTCATTCATTGTTTAATAACATTATTTAGCTTCCATGTCTTTCCATGTTTTTCAGTGTTCTTCTTGTGATTTATTTCTAGTTTCATAGCATTGTGGTCAGAGAAGATGCTTGATGTGATTTCAGTCTTCTTAAATTTATTGAGACTTGTGTCATAGCATTTGATCTACCCTAGAAAACATTCCATGTGCCCTTGAAAAATGTGTATATTCTGCTGCTTTGGGGTGAAATGCTCTGAAGGTATAATTAAATCCATTTGATCTAGTGGATTGTTTAAGACCATTGTCTCCTTGTTGATTTTCAGCCTGGAAAATCATTTCTATCCATTAAAGTCAATGGGGTGTTAAAAATCCCAACTATGACTATATTTCTGTTGATCTCTTCTTTTATGGCCGTAAAGATTTACAAACAAAAGCCCTGGACCAGATGGCTTCATAGGTGAATTTTACGGAACATTCCGAGAAGAACTAACACCTCTCCTTCTCAAACTATTTCATAAAATTCAAGGGGTGGGAAGACTCCTGCACTCATTTTAGGAGGCCAGCAATATCCTAATTTCAAAACCAGATAAAGACACTACAAAGAAAGAAAATTGTAGGCCAGTATCTCCAATTAGCATAGTTGCTAACATCCTCAACAAAATATTAGCAAACTGAATACAGCAATGTATCACAAAGATCATATACTATGATCAAGTGAGATTTATTCTGGGAATGCAAGGTTGGTACAACATTTGTGAGTCAACAAATGTGATGCACCACATAAAATGAAGGATAAAAAACACATGATCACATCAATAGATGCAGAAAAAACTTTTAATAAAATCTAGCACCCATTTTTGATAAAAACTCTCAGCAAAGGGAATAGAAGAAACACACTTAAACATAATAAAAGCCATATATGACAAACCAACTTCCAGTATCATACCCAATGAGAAAAACTACCTTAAGACTGGGAAGAAGACAGGTATGTCTGCTTTCACTTTTCTTGTTCAACAAAGCACTAGAAGTCCTAGCCACTGCAATCAGACAAGAAGAAGAAATAAAAGGCATCCAAATTGGAAAGGAAGAAGTAACTGTCTTTATTTGCAGATGACATGACACTGTATAGAGAACCCCAAAGATTCAATCAAGAAGTTGCTAGAACTGATAAATGAATTCAGCAAAGTAGCAGGATACAAAATTAATATTCAAAATCAGTTGCATTTTTATATGCCAATAATGAACAAACAGAAAGGGAAATTAAGAAAACCTATTCTCAACTGCTTCAAAAAGAATAAAATACCTATTAATAAACCTAAAGAAGAATGTAAGATACCTGTACTTGGAAAATTATAAGAGACTGGAGAAAAAAATTGAAGAAGATAAAAATAAGTGGAAGTATATACTATGTTCATGGATAGGAAGAATTAACATCATTAAAATGTCCATACTACCCAAAGCAATCTACAGATTCAATACAATTTCTATAAAGGTTCCAATGGCATATTTCACAGAACTGGAACAAATACTTCAAAAATTTGTGTGAAACCACAGAAGGTTCTACATAGGAACAGCAATCCTGAGAAAGAAGAGCAAAGTTGGAGAAATCATGCTATCTAATATTAAACTATACTACAAGGCCATAATAATCAAAACAGCCTGTTACTGGCATAAAAACAGACACATAGATCAATGGAACAGATAGGGAGCCCAGAAATAAACCCACACCTCTATAGTCAATAAATATTCGATGGAGGAAGCAAACACATATAATAAGCTGAGGATAGTTTATTCAGCCCTGACTGGTGTAGCACAGTGGATTGAGTGTGGGCCTGGGAACTGGAGGGTCACCGGTTCGACTCCCAGTCAGGGCACATGCCTGGGTTGTGGGCCAGGTCCCCAGTTGGGGGAGCACAAGAGGCAACCACACATTGATGTTTCTTTCTCCTTTCCTTCCCCTCTCTCTAAAAATAAATAAAATATTTTTTAAAAGATAGTTTATTCAATAAATGGTGTTGGAAAAAATAGGCAGATATGTGCAGAAAAATGAAACTAGACCACGTTCTTACACCACATGTAAGAATAAATTCAAAATGGATCAAAGACATAAATGTTAGGCCTGAAACCATAAAAATCCTAGGAGAACACATACGCAGCAAAATCTCAGACATTGCTCATAGAAGTTTTTTATCAGATATATCTCCCCAAGCAAGGGAAACAAAAGAAAAAAATACTAACAAATGGGACTACATCAAATCAAAAATTTTTTTGCACACAAAAGGAAAACATCATCAAAATAAAAAGACAACCTACAGAATGGGAGAACATATTCATTGATACATCTGATAAGGGGTTAATATCCAAAATTTATAAAGTACTTAAAAAACTCAACACCAAAACAACAAACAACCCAATTAAAAAATGGCCAAAGTACCTGAATAGACAATTCTCCAAAGAGGACATACAGATGGCCAAGAGATATATGAAAAGATGCTCAACATCACTAATCATCAGAGAAATGCAAATTAAAACCACAATGAGATACCATCTCACACCTGTCAGAATGGCCATCGTCAATAAATCAGAAAACAAGTGCTGGCAAGGATGTGGAGGGAGAGAAACCTTGTGCACTGTGGGTGGGAATGCAGACTGGTGCAGCCACTGTGGAAAGCAGTATGGAGATACTTTTAAAAAATTAAAAACAGATCTGCCTTTTTACCCAGTGATTCCACTTCTGGGAATATATCTGAAGAAACCCAAAACACTAATTTAAAAGAACATGAGCACCCCTATGTTCATTGCAGCATTATTTACAATCGCCAACTATGTAAGCAGCCCAAGGTCCATCAGTAGATGAGTGGATAAAACAACTATGGAACATTTACACAATGGAATTCTTCTCAGTCCTAAAAAAGAAGAAACTGTTGCCCTTTGTCACTGTATAGATGGACCTGGAGAACATTGTGCTAAGTGAAATAAGCCAGTCAGAAGAAGACAAACGATTTCACTCATATGTGAAATCCAAAGAACACACTGAACTAACAAGCAAATCAGAGACAGACTCATGGTTGGAGAACAGATGACAGCTAGTGGTGGGGGGCAGGGTGGGGAGGGAGGCTAGGGGGTGGAGAGATTCAGCAAATAGGAGAAAGGACTCATGGACATGGACAACAGTGTGGTGATCGCTGAGGGGAGGTGGGTATAAGGGGACTAAATGGTAATGGAAAAATATAATAAAGATCAAATTTTTTAAAAAAAGGAAAACATGTTTTACACTTTCAAGTGCCTCCACTTTGCTGATCCTGTCAGCTCTGTTTGGTCTACCTGTTGGACAATCCTGCACAGGGAACAGTGTATGGTGTCACTGGGCCACACATGCCAACTAATATAGGAAGGTCTTTCTAACCATTTGTATCGTGTGACCACTGAGTGGGCTGTCCCAGGGAGGGAGCACCTGGTCATTAGTGTGTTCCCACCCCCCAAGGCCAGAAGTCCCTAATGATGGGGACAAGATGTGTGGGAGGGAGAGTCTGCAAAGGGGGTGGGTCACCCTCTAAAGTCTCTTCCTGTCCAATGATGCTAGGGTAGGAATTTCAAGCACTTCGGAAGGAAAGCATTCATGAGGCATGCCCTGTGCTAGGGGTTACGAACTGTGGAAGTGGCCTCTGAGGTCCTGCTGGGGACTTGGAGGAGAAGGATTTCCTTTTCCACTAGGAAGGCAGGCTGAGCCCTGCCTCGGAGGCCTTGGACCAGCCACTGTCACAGGATGGCCCCAGTGGTGGACAGGTCAGGACCAAATGGGCGCATGGGGGTCACCAATCTGAGTGCTCTGTACAGTCCCATTTACACGTGCTCCCCTTTTGCTCTAGTAGGAGTTCCTTGAAAAGCCACAGCTGCATTGTTGGTCTTTGTATCCCTGGAGCCGGCCCCCAGTTGAATTAATGGAATGAATAGAATTGGGAGAAATGGGATGGCATATTTCTTTCAGGCACTATACAAATGCACATTCTATAAACAATAAATTAATGCCTCCTGATTGTTTAGTGACTTTCCAAAAGGATGCCAGGGAAACTGACCATGGCGTTTGTCTCTGGAAAGGGAGACCAAGGGGCACAGGGAGCATATTGGTCACTTGATGTTATTTTTATCGTGTGTGTTTGTTAGTTATATCAACCAAAATTAAAATGCTGGGTTAAAAAGTTTTCAAAGTGCTTTCAGCGGCCACCGTAGGGGATTTAACAGGTGTGATGCTGCGAGTGTGTGACACCGCTGAGAAGAGGCTCGTGGCCTTTTATTCCACTTTATTGGCTTTCAGTTTACAACGTTCGCAACACTGAAGGGGTTGTTTCCCAAAATAGAGCTGTATACTTTCCATTAAACACATCAGATTAAAAGTGGGTTTGTGATAAAGGCAGCAAACACACTTCCCCCAGGAAAACGAGTGTTTTATTGGGTACATCACTTGGTGGTCACCAAGATGACCAGGAGTGATTGGCAAAAGATTACCTTGTATTCACATTTTTAAAAGAGAATGGGAGTCTAAATACTTCAGTTGGCTATTCCAGACAAACCTTACACCTTGAGACTGGGCAGGTAAGCAGGGAGAGGAAACTGCTGGACCATCTAAATTCTAAATTCCCAGCAGGCTTTCTCGAGGTCTGCAGAGGAGACTTTGCTGACGCAGAGAAGTCTGCGATCATTCACAGAAGGGAGGGGGTTTCCGCTTCAGGGACCACTGCTGCGTCACAGGGCTTCTCCCTGACTGCACGGCAGAACCCACACTTCCTTCTGTCATCTGCGTGAGCCCCGGCGGCACCGCTGCAGCTCTCGGGACCTCGGTGTCCTCGAGTCAGTCAGAAATTACAATTTCCACGCTTTGTTCTGTGTTCTGATCGCTAGTTATAGGAATCTATACGTGTTAAAGTGCAAAGAAGAAAAAAGTCCACTTTAATGTATAATAATTTAAACACAAATTGTCTTTTAAACCCTATGCTTTTTGGACCTTTCTCATAGCAATGTTTTTCTCTGATTACCAGAACTACATCCCACTAAAAAGTTTTTTGCACAGCAAAGGAAACCATCCACAAAATGAAAAGACAACCTACTAAATGGAGAGGACATTTGCCAGTGATACATCTGATAGGGGGTTAATAGATGATATTTATTAAAAATTTATAAAACTCAACAACAAAAAATCAAACAATCCAATTTAAAAATGGGCAAAAGACCTCAATAGACTCTTCTCCAGAGAGGACATACAGATGGCCCATAGACATATGAAAAGATGCTTAATGTCACTAATCATCAAAGAAATGCAAATTAAAACCGTAATGAGGTATCATCTCACACCTGTCAGAATGGCTATTATCAATAAACCAACAAACATCACATGCTGGTGAGGTTGTGGAGAAAAGGGAACTCCAGTGCACTGTTGGTGGGAATGCAGACTGGTGCAGCCACTGTGCAAGACACTATGGAGTTGCCACAAAATATTAAAAATGGAACTGTCCTATAATGCAGCACTTCCATTTCTGGGGATATATATGAAAAACCCTGAAACTCTAATTCAAAAGAATATATGCACCCCAGTGTTCGCTGCAGCCTTATTTACAATAGCCAAGATCTGGAAGCAGCCCAAGTGTCCATAAGTAGATGAGTGGATATAAAAAGCTGTGGCACATTTACACAGTGGAATAACACGTGCCCATAAAAAAGAAGGAAATCTTACCCTTTGCAACAGCATGGATGGCTCTAGAGAGTATTATGCTAAATGAAATAAGCCAGGCAGAGAAAAACAAATACCATATGATCTCACTAATATGTGGAATCTAATGGACATAATAAACCAACAGTCAAAATAGAAACAGAGGCCTGGACACATGCAACAGACTGACAGCTGTCAGAGGGGGGGTAGGTTGGGGGACTGGGTGAAAAAGAAGAAGGGATTAAAAAAAACAACTCATAGGAAAAAAAAGTCCTGTTCTTTTACTAAGAAGCTCTTTCCATGGCATCCTTTTTACCTCTTCATTCTTTCCAGCACTCGGCACAAGATCTAGCTCATAGCAGACAAGTTGTATATTTGTCAGATGAATGAATTAATGAATATATGAATGAATATCAGAAAGAGCAGATTCCCAGCAGGCACTCATTGGTTGTTCTTTCTGGCACTTCCCTTTGGTCATTTTAGCTAACAGGACATAGTGCAGGTCTTCAGAAAAGGCAAACTGTTGGCTCAGTTCTCTGCCACTAGGGCAATATTTGACCTAAGGGGAGAGAAGAGGCAGCTGCTGGCAGGGAGAGTGGCCTGACTGGGTTTCTGTCCCCATGGATACGTTCTGTTCTGACCAATCATCTTCTCCAGCCATGCACCATGGTAGGGGAACTGAGTCCGTGTAGACACGTTCTTCTCCTTTCAACGCGCACAATGGAAACTGAGCACTTATCTCAACGTCCTGCCTGGGTCAACCCCTGCTGGAGGATCACCCAGCTTCTGGTACTTACAGAAGCCACAGTTTATTTCAAATGACCCTCTGGGAGCCGGAGTGAAGGAGGCTGTGAAGGAGCCGGGACAGGGGAGCCAGAGCACGCCAGCATGGATCCTGGCCTTGATCCTCCAGTCCCCCCAGCCCTGATCACACACGCCTAGAGGGACCGATTTATTGTAAGTGATCAACGCGAGTAGGAATAGTGAAACAGGAAGTGAATGCATCAGTTTGTAAGGCAGTTCGTCGAGCCCAGCAGCAGTCTTGCTCTCTCTCCTGAGGACGAAGCAGGCAAAGGCTACTACAGAAGCAGAAGGTTGCTCAGAATGTGGAAAGAACACCCAGGGACCTGGGAATTCTGTAAAGGGAGAGAGGTGATGATGTAGAAGGAGGGTGACCTTAGAATCAGAAGGATTTATGGCTTGAAATTGTGACTGCAGCACTCAACCAGCTGTTTGACCTTGGGCAGGTTACTTCAAGCCTCTGTGTCAGGTTCCCTGTACCTGTAACGGGCACAGCACCACCTAACTGGTACTGTTTTAAAATATAAATGAGGTAATGTATGTGAAGATCCCGGCAAAAACTAGATATTGCCAAGTGGTCACTTCCTTTGACCTGTTTTTTATAGATAACTTCCATTTGCAAAGATAATGCATGTTAATTGTTGACTATGGAAAATATGAATGAACCAAAAAGAAAAAAAAAAATGAAAACCTCCCCTAATGCTATCATCCAGAGGTAATTGTTGGTAGCACTACAATACTTGTCCTTCCTGGCTTTTTAGGCAATATTATTTTTTTAAGATTTTATGTATTTATTTTTAGAGAGAAGGCAAAGGAGGGAGAAAGCGAGGGAGAGAAACGTCTATGTGTGGTTGTTTCTCACACCCCCCCGCCCCGGGGACCCGACCAGCAACCCAGGCATGTGCCCTGACTGGGAATCAATAGGCGACTCTCTGGTTCACAGGCCAGCACTTAATCCACTGAGCCCCACCAGCCAGGGCACTACAATATTATTTTTTAAAGCAAAAATTGAATCCTACTCCTATGTGGCCTTACACCCACTCTTTTCGATTATGAGTATTAACATCACCTTATGTCTTTAAATGGCCTGCTACAGCATCATTTTTTAAGAACTATCTGGCATATTGTCCTACCATATGGCCATACCATCATTTATTTAACAAACCTCCCATTGTTGAGCATTTTCACTATGCCGAAGTGAACATCTTTTATTACTCCACTGGAACGAATTTCCTGAAGGAGAGCTGTTGGTCCGTGCTGGCTGACAAACCGCCGTCCCAAACCTTCCCTCCAGTTTATGTGCCCATCTAGCAAGCCCAGCCACAGCAATTACCTTGATGGCAGATAAACCCAGGTTTCGTCATTTTTTCCCTCTCCAGAAGCTGTAACCTAATTACTTTCCCTCCTCCACTCTAGAAATATTTCTGTCCAAACACATCAGTTTGGTCTCCCAGCCTCACAAGGCCTTTCTGGCCCTGTCTAGCTCTGGAAACAAACACAAGGTCTGATTATTACCTCCTGCCAATTTTTCACCGTAGCCCCCAGGACTTGTCTCACAGAGAAACCATGATAATTAGTTAGAGGGCTGTTTATCTGCTGTTGGTTACACGTCCCAAATCTCATCAGCCTTGTTCACAAATCTCACCTAGGGCGAGTTCTTTCCCGAGAAGATCGACACAGTTAGCTAGTATCATTCATTTTCTGTTGATGCTGCTGGTTTCTGTTTCCGAGAGTGCGGCTTTGGCTTTGTCTCTAAAGGCAGGGGTGGGGAGGAGGGCATTTTAGCAAAGTTGAAAGTAGCAATTGGGTTCCTGGGTCAAATAGCAGGAAATGAGAGTTCAGATCAAAGGAGGGGCACCCTTGGTGGGGGGAGGGCAGTGGAGAAAACAGAGGCCCCTGTTCCCATGGGCATTCCTTGTCTCCTTGGCCCCACCTCGCTCCAACCTCTGCTTCTACAGTCATACCTGCTTCTCCGACCCTTCTACCTCCTCTCCTTCCCTCCAAGGACCCTTGTGATTACATTGAGCCCACCCAAATAACCCTGGATAAGCTAATCTCTCAGTCTCAAAATTCTCAGATCAAGCACATTCGCAAAGTCCCTTTTGGATGTAAGGTCACATAAGCATAGGTCCTGGGAATTAGGACTTGGACATGTTTGGGGTCATTATTCTGTCCACCTCAACCGAGCAAGCCACATTCCCTCTCTGGTCTGATTTTCTCACCAACAAACTGTGAGTCTTCATTATACAGCTCCAGGGCCCCCTCAAGATTTGGCCAGTGGGAATATTCTAAAATGTGAAATGTAGGAACTGCACTGAATTTCTTGAATTCTCCCTCTGGGCCTCCACCCTCTCCCCTGAGTGATACTGCTGCCATTTGCACTTACCCTTCAATTGTTTGGACAAATCCGCACAGAGTGCTTCCTGTGTGGAGTGGTAAGCCTTGTTTATAGAGGCACAGAGAGGTTGAGTCACTTGCACAAGATCACAGAGCAGCAAGGCTGAGGTCCAACCTCAGCCGTCTGACTATAAAGCCTCTACTCTTAACTGCTTTTGGCCCGGCTTCTCCTCAAAACCCTTTTCCCACAGTCGTGTAGCCCTTGCTTAAGTCTCTTCCAGACTGTGAGCGATTCAAGAGCAGGAGCCTTGCTCTGGCCGGGTAGCTCAGCTGGTTAGAGCGTCATCCCGATACACCAGGGCTGTGGATTCGACTCCTGGTTGGGGCACAAGAAACAACCAATGAATACATACATAAGTGGAACAGCAAATTGATGTTTCTCTCTCTCTCCATCTCTCTCTCTCTGTCATCAGTCAATACAATTTTTTAAAAAAGAGTAAGATCCTTGTCTGATCCTGTGAATTCTAGCTTTGATATCAGTCTGACACAAAAATAAATGAAAAATGAATGAATGAATGAATGAATGAATGAATGAATATGGGCATTACTACTTGTCTTCCTTGTAGATCAGAGCCATGGCTGTAAGACATAATAATGAACATTTATGGGACGCTTCAAAAGAGAGTGTGATCCTCACACCAGCACCATAAAGCAGGTACTCTTATTACTCCCATTTCACAGACAAGTAAACTGCAACAGAAAGAGGGTAAGTAACTTGCCCAAGGTCAGCACTGGATTTGAGTTGAGGTCTGCTTGACTCTCATGTTTGTATTGTGAAGGTCCGCGTGAACTCCCTGAGGCCTGCGTGTTCTAAGGTGGGACCAATCACGACTCTGGCCAACCAAAGGGAAGGAAGGAAGGGAAGGAGCATTTCACTTGGCAATTACTGCATGCCAGGTTCTCCAAACTGCCTGAATATCCCATTTTCACAAAAGAAGAACCTAAGGTTTAGAGAGATCTCATGAAGTTTCTAGAGTCTAGTGGGAGATCCCGGATTTAAAACTGGGTCTAAGTCAAACACTCACGACCTTTCTCCTGTCTCTGGGCTGCTGGGCCTCAGCTCTGTAATCCACAGAATGAAGGAGTTAGGTGAGTTAGGTGATCTCTGAGTTCCAATTCTGCTTATTTTTTAAAAGCCAGCATTGATTGTGTGCTTATTTCATGCCAGGCACTGTGCTGATGAATTCACATACATTATGTAACGTCATCCTCACAACACCCTCTAAGGTGCTCCTATTATTGCTTCCACCGTAGAAATGGGGAAACCGGGGCTCGGACACACAGGTATTGTCTAAGGTTACATGGCTACCACGAGGCCCAGCCTGAGTTTTAACCGAGGCTTGTTTGATTCTTGAGCCAAACGTCGACCCATAGCCCACATCGCCTCCAGCGGTTCCAGCCAGCCTTTGGAGTGAGAACATCCTGTGTTCCTCCAGGGTCGGAACAAGGCCGGAGTAGATGTGGGATGAGTTCCTCAGTGCGTGGGCCCTCCTTCCTTTGGATTTCAAAGGCTCACTTCAATGAAGTTCTGTTGGAGTCAAGACGTGGCATCTTTCCGTGGACAACTGGCCAAGGCTCAGAGTCCAGCCCTGGCACCTCAAGGGCTTGGTGGTTTTCTCTGATCTTGCAGTCAAGGCAACCCTGGGGCCCTGGGGCTCTGTAGTCCTTCTCTCTCTTGCTTCCTCATCTCCCCACCTTTTCAGACAACACATGAGAGACGGCAGGTCCAAGCGGCCCACTTGTCAATGTTCGAAGACAGTGCTGACCTAAAATAAAAAGTTTTCGGAGTCTTCAGGGCCTCAAACAGAAAGAGTTATACTTGCTGAACACTTCGAGAGCAGAAGCTGCCTGCCTCATTCACAGCTGTGCTCCAGAGCCTTCCAAGGTGTCTGGACAAAGCAGGTACTCCTCAGTAAATGTGGAATGGATGAACTAATTGTGGAAAGGGGCTCTTTAAAGTAATCAGCTGGAAAACTGGGTAGAGCGATGGGCTAAGATTTGCAGTAGTCCCCCAGAAAAAGTACCTGTTTTGTACATGCATGTGCTGTGTGTCACAGAGTAAAGGCTCAACAACCCTTGTGATGTGCTGGCCGGTGTCTCCACTTCTCCTCTCTACATCCTGTGACCTGGAGCTGCCAACACACACGGTTCGTGCACAGCCCACGTGAAGTTCCGGCTGAAGGACCTCCCCTCTGTCTTTCTGTCTGTCTCTCAAATACACATAACACAAAATTCACCACCTTAACAATTTTAAAGTGTACATTTCAGTAGTGATGTGCATATTCACATTGTCCTGTAACCAATTTCCAGAACTCTTTTCATTTTGCAAATCTGACACTTGATAGCCTGTGTTGTCCCATTTACATCGACTGTCTTGGGTTTTAGCTACAAATACATAGACAATGGGTTTTGAGCTCTTTAGTGAGTCTTAGTGTGGTACAGAACAGTATTGGTGCTCAATAAATGTTCTCTGGGTAATTGATCTTGCTCTGTTTCATTTTTTCCCCGTGTGTTTCAATCTTTGGTGTAAGAGCAAGTTTGGCTTTAGCTGCGCCTGACAATTATAGGTGCTTCTTGACCGCCCTCTGGTGGGAAAGATGAAGACGCGACACTCAGAACAATGTTGATCCCTGCTGGAAGGAGGGGGCCCTTTTTTCCCTAACTCACTGAACGTCATTCACACCCTCCAGAACTGTGATCCATACAAAGTTGGCAGTTTATCCTCACCTGATAGGGGAAGTTGACACATGGAACGGTGGTGAGTGAATTTTTGAATTTTTAAAATCTGTTGCAAACCAATCTATTTGTAAAATAAAATAAAAAGGAATCCACAGATAAATTACATTTAAAGACAAAGACATAAAAAAATCTAATTTTTATTATCAGATTCAACAGAGAAAATTACATTCCAATAAATACAATCAGAACAAAGGTAACAGGAAAGAAATAATATCCTTGCAAAATCTGTGTGTGTTGTTCATTAAATGTGCATGTTCTAGGTGGTTAATACAAAAATTGCTATTCTAATAACTTTGTATTGCTCTGCAATCACACCTAAACAAAAATTGTAAGTAAAATACAGTGTTTCCTTAATTCAAGTGAACACAATGTATATTAACATTAAGGGTTCTCAATAAGCAAATGCACATGTTGATGGCTTGTTAGCCTATTTGATTAACCCAGGCAGAATGGACGAGAATGCCACTCAAAAGTTACAGTGTCTGTCGAAACTGTCTGTTTGTTTTAATAAGAGCTCTAGTGGAGAAGCCATCCTCACAGAGGTTTGTTGGTGGAACGGAAGAAAAAATTCTAAAGCAATTTCAGGAAGCTCATGGTTTTCTTGTTTTAGTTGTATCCAACATAAAGCAAATTATTCTAATTTTCAAAATTCATCTTCAATTCTCCATCAATATTTCCTGTTCCACCAATGTATCCTGTAACATTATATAAATCAAACCATCTTTCAATTACAGCAATGGCTTCTGGATCTGGAAATTTCCCATGCATAGATCTTTTGATGGAAATAAAATGTAAACAATTCTGTCAAATCTGTGAGGCATTTGGCCATATGGTTTCACAGATTGCAATATTAAGATCATCAAGTATTTTATTGATAATTGTTGTTAAATTACGGAGCATGTTATTACATTTATGGAAACTGTTCTTCTAAGCTTCTAACTTCTAATTTTTGCTCTTCAATTTTATCTGCCATTGAAAATTATATTGCATTCTTTCCTTGCTTAGTAGTAAGATCAATGAAAATGCCCAAAATATCACATAAATAAACAAGCCCTTTGTCCAAACTGCATTGTTAAAAGGTTGGGACTTTGTAAAAGTGGTTTTTGGTTTTTGTATTTTTTTACTTTTTGAGAACATGAAACATTCCTTTCATATTCAAACATTCCCAGTAGAACTTTGTGCTTCAGTGGGCATCCCATCGCAGCGTGAAACAACAGTTGTTATCATCAGCTTTCCTGTTCTCACATAATAAAAGAGAGTCATCTCAAATTTAATACATTACCTTTCACATAATTCACAATTTTTTACCATGTAAGTAGACACTGTTTAGTTCGGATAAAATTTTTTCACTGCAGAATATTCTTAATGAGGAAAGCAGTGTGTTGATTTACATCCTCAGGCAACATCTTTGATTTGGGCACTAACCTCGGGATGTTTATCTGTCAGCGCAGCTGCGCCATTAGAGTGTGCTGCTACCCCAAGCTTAAATTCAAACCGTGTTCCTTGACAGCATGGTCCTCCACGGCTTTATCCAGTTCAGAGCTAGTCACGTTTGTCATCAATGGCGCTGAAAAAAATGTTTCCTCCCATCTCCAGCGTGTTCAAATTGTACTTGTCGTGTGAGCAGTATGCGCGCTTTCAACAACCCCTGAGACTGAGATGAAATCGCAACCTGGCCTACACTTACCTCTCATCAGCTACAACCCTGTATTTATTTATGTTCTTCCTTTGGATGTAAAATTCACAAATGAGGAAGTGCAAAATTCTTACATGAATAGTCAGTGAGTTTTGATAAATGTATAAACCTTGGAACCCAAACCCGTATAAAGATATAAAACATAACCATTACCTTCCAGAACATTTCCTTTACGTTCCTTCCCAGTTCTCTTCTATCCTCCCTGGAACAATCACCTTCTGATTTGTGCCGTCATAAATTTGTTTTACCTGTCTTAGAACCCCATACACACAGAGTTATACAGTGAGTGTTCCTTTGGAATACATATGATATATTTGAGTATACCTGTAAGATTTGTCAGTATAATGTTTTTGAGATTCATTTATGTAGTTCATTTCTTTTCATTGTCAATGTAAAGATATACCTCAATTTATTCATTGAGTCATCTGCTGATAGACATTTGGGTTTTTTCCAGGTTGGGGTCATAAATAAAGCTGCTGTGAACACGATTATACAGGTCATCGGGGACACACGTGTTCATCTTGAGCTTAGGTCACAGGGCAGAGGTATATTTAGTTTTATGAGAAAGTAAAACTCTTACAAAGTGGTTGCGTCACATTATATTTTTATCATAAACATGTCAGAGTTCCAAGTTGTGTAGTTGCTCCAACACCTTGCCAAGATTTCACCTTGTCTTCAGTATTTTTAATTTTAGCCACTCTGATGGGCTGAAATTAAAAATTTTAGTTTAAACTACATGTTTGGAAGTAGTTTAATACTATTTAGTAGTATAAAAACAAATACTAAGGGCACTTGAATTTTAAAATGTTCAGAGATGTCAGGTCTTTTAGAATTGCCTCTTTGGAAAGACACCAAACAAAGGGCTGAAATACGTGCGGTAAAAGTGAAAATGTGAACTTGCTTTTGAAAAGGGTGATTAAACGAGGTATTGTGGCAGTTTGTTTTCAGTCCCCGCCTCCCAAACCGGATGATGCAATGTCTGTGTTAAATGAGTTTTAAATCAATAATTACTTTTTTCTTGCTGAGTTTCAACCTGAAAAAAGAAATTTAACTTTGGACTACAGGCCAAGGAATTCAAAGGCATCTTGGGCCTGAGGTTAGGGTCTTCAAATCTTGCCTATAGCAAAAACTCTCATTCTAGAAAATGTGTGTTACCTCCCCCCCAAAAATATTCATTAAATACATTTTAAATTGTAAAAGATAATTTAAAAACATCAATTAAATTTTAAAATTATCATATCAACTTATTGTTAAAGAATGTAACAATTTGTGTCTAACTTTGTAATGATACAATTGCTGCAAAATGCAAAATTAGGAACTTGGAACATGACATACTTGATTCCATGCCAGAATTTGAATTTCCTCACTAATCTAACTAGCTAAAGCTTTGTGTAAAGATGATGTGGACCTGAGATTTCAATAGCATATTTGCAAATACGGTGTATTTTAATTACAGACACCACTGGTATCTTTTATGAAATGGTTCTAGAATGACCCAGATAATCTGTACATTATATAAATATGCACATGGTCTAAATCTGGGCATGGTTTAAAAACTCACAGTTAAATTTGAGCTGTGACCTGTGCAGATGCTTGGAGATATGGAAAGGACTCAGGGAGACCCAGGAAACCTGGAAATGGACTCATCTGGCTTGAAGATGTGGCTGTAAAGCTCACCCTGGAGGAGTGGGCTTTGCTGACTCCTTCGCAGAAGCAACTCTCCGGAGATGGGATGTGGCAAACCCCCAGGAGGCTGGCTTCACTAGGTGGGAAATGGGAAGATCGTGACACTGAAGATCAGTACAAAAGCCAGGAGGAGAAAATGAAGCATTCTTATTGCAAAGAGAATCCGTGAAGAGAAGAGGTTGATCAATGTGGAGAAAAGGTCAGCCTTATTAACCTGAATGAGAAGTCTCTTTCTGGAGTAAAACCGTACGACAAATACAGAGTGTGTGGGAAAGTCTTCAAGGGTCGTTCACCTCATAACAAGCACACCAGATATCACACTGGACATGAGCTCTCTGAGTATCAGAAATACAGAGAGAAGCCATATAAATGTAACACATGTAGGGGGCCTTCAGTTCTTCCCAGTGTATTGAAAAACACGAAAGAACTCACAGTGAAGAGAAAACCTATAAATAAATGTAAGAAGTGTGGAAACACCTTCAAGGGGCTCAGATTCTTACAAAAACGCAAGTCACATGTACTGCAGGTGCTCCTCATGAATGTAGGGTGCGTGGAGGAAACTGTAGTTCTTCACCTTCTCTGCAAACGTGTGAGAGCCCACACTGGAGAGACACCCTGCTGGTGTAAATCCTGCAGAAAAACGTTCAGATATTATGAAAGTTACAAAAGACATGAAAGAAACCACACGGAAGAAAAACCCTATGGATACAAGTCATGCAGGGAGGCCTTCAGATGTTAAATTATTTAGAACCACGCAGCAGAAAAACCTTATGAATGTAAGGGGTGTGGAAGATCGCTCCAATGCTACAGTTTCTTACCAACATGTACAGAGATGCACACAGGCCAGAAACCCTGTGAATGAATGTCAACATTGTGGTAGAGCCTACAGTTATCGCAGCTTCCTTCAAGTACCCCTGGAAATGCTCGCTGGAACACTCCCCATCAAGGTAAGGGACATGGAAAAGCATTCCCCCGCCTTAGCTGGTATCAGACACACGAAAGAACTCACGCTGGAGAGAAACCTTATGAATGTAAACAATGGGGTAAAGCCTACGGAGATCATAGTTCCTTACAAATACACGAAAGAAATCATACCGAAGAGAAGCCATTTAAATGTAAGGAATGTAGAAAAGTCTTCACTTGGAGCAGAAGCCTCCAACTGCATTTGAGAGTGCACACTGGAGAGAAACCACACCCAAGATGTGGAGAGCGTGGGAAAGCCTTCATTGACCACTCTTCCTTCCGACGGCATCAAAGGACTCGCTGAATAAAAACTAGTGCACGCAGGTAGTGCCGGAAAGACTTCGGTGGGCGTGCATCTTTACGTGTGAAAATTCCCACTGAGAGAAATAAAAATGTAAAGAACCTGGTAAAGGCTTGATGAAAATTAATTTATGCACAATGTTCCAGAAAACTCTTACAGTTAAACAGTTGTTTTTAACATTGTAAATAATTGTGTTTACCAAGTTTCTTTAAGTGTGTTATTGGAATGTGTGGATTCCCCTTTCACTTGCCCCTTGGACGATGTGGGGGCTGGGGAGGGGACACTTTGTTAACAGCCAGGGATTGAACTGCCACATGTGAGGGAACCCACGTGGTGCCAACCTGTGCTGTTCAAACGTTCATTGTAAAGGGACGTTGACAGACTCACTTACAGAAATGAGTGTTGCAGTGAGGTAATTTGGGGAGTTGTCTTTCAACAGTAGTACATATTAATAAGTAGTGAATTTTCATGAAGTCAATGAATAATATTGACTATTTACTTTTTGAAGCCTACTGGATTTAAATTGTGTGAACTCAAGTGTGTTTCTAATATGCCATTAGGTTTATTTTTTATGATGTTTTATTTGTTTTGTGTTAAGGGGGCATTGAAAAATGACAGCCTGTTATTTTTTATTTTCCTATTTGAATTTTCCTAATGGTTTTGTGAAATTTCATATCTCTACTACATTGTATATTTTTTTCCCTTTCTCACGGACAAAGCTCCTTTTTGGGGGGTGATGGGTATAAGAGACTTTTCTCATTTTCCTTACCAATAAAAAGTTGGAGCAAATTTTTATGTATGTCAAATTTATTAATGTATTTTAATGTTTATTGTTACTTTTATATTTGACCTTGTGCATTTGGATTTTCCTTTTGACAGGCATGTTGGACATCAGCACATTGTGATGTAAGGGAAGGTGTTTGATATGATCAAAACTCTACATTTGGAGATTCTCCCTGTAGGCAATGTTAGGAACTAGATTTCCCAGAATTCATGTTCTCTGTGGTTCCATATTAGACTTTACCAATAGCCTCACCTGCATGAAATTTGCAAGGCAGAGGCAAAGAAGGCATTAGTTACATTGTGAAGTCTCCATACCGGGAGAAGGAATGATACATAGGGGTTTCAAGGACACCATCTTCCAGCTCATTGTTTGGATTTTGTCCTTCCAGTTAAGAGTATTCTCAAACCTACTATGATCTGTTTGATTTCCATTTTATTAGAGGTGTAGTTTTCCACGGGTGTCTTTACAAGATTCACTTCAAAGGTCCCCCAGAGTCTGGCTTTTTCTGTAACCTCTCTCTCGTGTCCACCAGGGAACTAATTCAGCCTTTTGTGCATGGGATCATTGTCTGATTCCCTCTTTTCTAGACCACATCGATATAAGGCCTAATTCGTATGGCTCGGGCTGTTCATAGTGCTGGTGAGTATGTGTTTTTCGTTCACCATGACATCTACAATTGTGCTCTGAAAAATAGAACATAGGAGTTTTTTCCTCAACAACATTGTGCAGTGGTTGGCTTGACCTGGTCCTTTGATGGGAGAGTAAGCACCTTCCTTCTCTGACAAATACTGGGTACTGTGTTTTTAAGGGAAAAATAAGGATGCACGTTATATGTGGGTAGTACCTGAAATACCTTGTATCTTTCTGGTGCTTTGTAATTATCTGTTACATAAAATATCTTGTACCATAAATGTCCAATAATAAATGCTAAGATTCCTTTATAATACAAAAAACAAGTATCTAAATATAAATAAATAATTAATTGAATTAAAAAATTAAAACAAAAGTTTTGTTCCTGAAAGTTTAGGCCTAAAACGTGGGTGCACATTATACACAGCAAAATACAGTATTTTCTGTTAGTTATAACTGAATGTAATCACTCAGAACGTTTTCACTTATGTTTAATTGGATGTGGTTAAAAGTATGCATGTTTTTGGTAAAAAATGAATAAATAAACATTCAGGTAAAATTAGTTTTATTTCTGCTTTGTTGAGATATATTTTACATATGATAAAATTCACCCAATTAAAGTGTACAGTTCAGAGATTTTTAAAATATATTTAAAAAGTTGTGCAACCATCATTATAACATTAATGGATTTAGAACACCCTCCCAAGAAACCTAGTACCCCATTGTTAAATCTTCCCACCCAATCTCCAGCCTCAGGCAATCACTAATCAATTTTATGTCTCTATGGATTTGCCTATTCTGAGTATTTCATATAAATGGAATCATACAATATATATGCTCTTTATGACTGGATTCTTCCACTTAGCAAATCGTTTTCAAGATTCATCCATGTTGCATTGGTATTCTTAAGCATATGTATCAGTCCATCCTTAAGCGTAATTGGTACCCTTTTATATTGCTGAATCTTATTTCATTGTAAGGATAGACCACATTTTATCTATCTTTCCATCAGATAAGGGACACTTAGGTTATCTCTGTTTTCTACAAATAATCCTACCATGAACATTCAAATACAAATTTTTGTGTGGAAGCATGTTTTGGTTTCTGTGGGGCATATACCTAGGAATAGGATTGCTAGCTTGTATGGTAATTCTATCTCAAACTTTGGAGAACAGTCAAAATGACTGCCCCATTTTACATTCTCTCCAGCAAATAATATGAAGGTTCCAGTGTCTCCAAATCTTAGCCAACACCTGTTATTGTCTGTCTTTTTTTATTTGAGCTATCCGGGTGGGTGTGAAGTGGTACTGGAGTGTGGTTTTAGATTTGCATTTCCCTGACAACAAAAGATGGTGAGCATCTTTTTGTAAATTTACTGGCCATTTGGGAAAATGTGTATCAAATCCTTTGCCATTTTTGTGTTGTCTCTTTATTGTTCAGTTATAAGAGTTCTTTATGTATTTTAAATATAGGTCCCTTGGCAGATAAATAATTCTTTAATATTTTTACAGTCTCTGGCTTGTCTTTTCATTTCTTTTGATGCATACAAGTTTGATTTCCATTTTAATAGAGGTGTAATTTATCTATTTTTTTTTCTTTTGTCACTTGCATTTTTAGCATCACATTTAAGAAACCATTCCCTAGCCCACGGTCACAAAGACTTACTACTATGTTCTCATCTAGGAGTTTATAGTTTTAGCTCTTACATTAAAGTTTACGACCCACTGGGGTCTGCAGCTATGGCTAACAGACCATGCTGTTCCTAGGAGACAGGCAGCAGCCAATGAGGGTAGAGTTTCACTTAACATATCAAATTAGATTGAGCTTGGATAAGCAGAGGCTGATGTCAGTCACTACAATGGAAAATCACAACCACTCACCCCCTTTCTAGACCCAAGCCAGACCTCGAACTGCAGCCCATCAGCTGAAGGGCAGTCTGGGTCCAGGAGAAAGTAAGTATCTTCCTTCCTGAAGTATACTCAGTATCAATTTCTCCAATCTGAGTACAAGGTATCAGAGTAACTGAAGCCTGGGAAAGGGGAATACCCAGATCTTCGGAGTGCTGTTAGGCACAGGATGTTATCTGACTCTAACACTGGTGGGGGGACTTAGAAGTTGGAAAATTTTAGTTTAAGTAATAGCTAATAAGCTTAGTAATCAATGCATGTGAAAGCTACTGAAGCTTCCAGAAACTGAAGGTGTGACCCACCCTGACTCTTGGAGAGCATCAGCAGTCCCACCTTTGTGCCTCAGGGGGACTGCAAGCAGTTCAAGATGAATTCTGAGCCATTGTGCTCTTGGGTGAGATGTGCACCGCCCCGTGTGATAATGCTGCAGTCTTTTAAATCCAATGAACTTTTCCCTGAATTCCAAACCCCTTACCTACATTTTGTGCTCCTTATGAAAAGAGGCATTTTAAAATGGAATTTAAGACGGTCTGTTAGGGTACAAACCCACCACCTTCTCAGAACGCCAGCCATCTGAATAAAGTGCCCATAAAGATTCAATCCCTGTCTCTGCTTGCTGGGTCTGGTAGGTGACAGGCAGCACGAACACCGGCTGTTCCAGTTACAGTACCAGGGGGGTGCAAACACATTCGTGGCTCCCTGGTAGAGTGAAGGTGTACAGAGGCCAACTGATAGATGAAGTTCTGGCCCAAGTTTGTTTCAATTGGTTGCAATGGCTCCACGAATTCATTCCGTGGTCATTCCCCTGGCCCATGAGTGTACAGCCACAGGGATTGATGTTCTCAGTGACTGACAGAAATCCCGTTAGTCTCCAGGTCTACGGACAAAGATCCTTTATCATAGGAGAGACCAAGTGGAAGTCCCCAAAACTGCCTTAAGCCCAGCCAAGATAGTAAAGTAGAAGCAGCGATATCTTGGGGAGAATGGCAGGGATGAGTACCACTCTCAAGGATTCATTCTTGAGATGTGGGGTCCCCATTATACCCTCATTCAATTCATCAGTTAGGTCCTTGCAGAAACAAGATGGAGTCTATCAGATGATAGTGGATTAACATCATTTAAGCAAGAGGTGACTCAGCTGCCATACTGGATATGGAATCCTTACTAGAAGAGATCAACACAGCCTTTGGCTCTTATTATGGAGCTGTTATCTGGCAAAGGCATTGTTTTTCATCTTCATCTGGAAGGAGAGGAACATTCCTGGGATTGGTTCTGGCAGCAATTCACATTCCAGGTCCTACCTTTGGGCCACATGGTGCCATACCATTGTCTGGAAAGTCCTTAATCATCTCATCCTTGAGCAGAACATGTTGTTGGTCTACTACATGGATAATATTTCTGGTAATATCGTTTCTGAGATGGGGAGAGGAGGAAGTGGCGAGTACTCTGGCTATCCTAGAGAAGGAAGAATAAGCCCCGGTGGCATAAAAATTATTTTGAGTGAAAAGTATTTGAGTTGCTGCCCTGGCTGGCGTGGCTCAGTGGACTGAGTGCCAGCCTGCAAACTATGGGGTCGCTGGTCCAACTACAGGTCGGGGACCATGCCTGGGTTGTGGGTAGGGTCCCTGGTGGGGGGGCGTGTGAGAGGCGACCCCATATTAATGTTTCTCTCTCTTTCCCTCTCTAAGAAAATAAATAAAATCTTTTTTTAAAGTATTTGACTTTCTGAAATCTCTTATCTACATTAAAGCATAACCTCTCGAAGAGTTCAAAATAACTCAATTGTCATAAATCCCCTCCCTAGGAACACTCAGGGAAATGACTTGCATGAGGTTAGACGTCTCCACATTACCCCAAAACAGAAAATGCCGCCAAGCTAGCATACCTTCCCTAAAAGTCACCTGTTTTCCCTTAAGTGGTCTTTCTCTACCTCCCTTCTAATAAGTCATTGGGTTTCCCTTAACTGTCTTCCTCCCCTTCCCTTTTATTCATTACAGTGATATGTAAGCTCCAAATTCTAACCACCCCTTTGAGTAAAATTTCTTTCTGCACTGTACAATGTAATTGAAAACTGGGTTGTTTTTTTCCATGCTAATCTGTCAGTTTGAGTTTAATTTGAAAGCTCCCAATTCCTTAAGAAGGTAGTTTTTTTCCTTCCCAACAGAGTGAGACACATTCATGCTGGAGGTGCTCAGTAAATATCTGTCGAATGAATAATGAGGTCCCAAAACATTGGTCAGCTCTCCTCCGGTGTCTTGGACCTTTCAATGTAGCTGTCGGTTGTTTTTTCCTGGGGACTTGCTGGTTTGGTTATAAACTATGAACGACAATTGCTAACATTCTGTCTTGTGCAAGCTGTTCTACATAAATCATCTCAATCTCGCTGCACGGGGGTTTTAGTAGGTATCATTACAACCCTGTTTTTATAGGTGAGGAAACAGAGGCTCCAAGAGGTGAAGATTCCTCCTCCCCAAGTGGTAGAGCGACGATGTGACATGGGACTCCCAAAGCTGGGCCCTCAGCCCACTCATGCCTCCTGGTCCAGGCAGTCCTTACCTCTGCTGCTTGGAAGGACAGACAGCGGTCCTACTATAATTGCAGGAAAATGGTGTATCCCGAGTCACCGAATGTGCAAAATGGAGTCAGCATAAGACCCCTGGGTTTCCAGCTCAGTGCAGAAAAATAGGCACCCTTGTTTCTCACAACATCATAGGGAGAAAAACGGGGTCACACACATGACAGAACTTTGAAACTAATAAAGAGCTACGCAAATATAAGGGGTTGATTGTTGTGTGTCTATGTTTGGGGTATCGAATAGATTCTGGCTTTTTCTTCTTTTTGAATAGATCCTGTTCTTAAATAGATTTTGTAATCCGTGCCTCTCCCTGGACCCCCAACGCCCACTGCACAACTCCAGTGTCTGGAGGATCGTGTTGAATCAATGAGGTGGGGCTGAGGGAGAAAAGCAAAAAGACAGAAGAAAACGACGCTGTGTTGTTAACGGGATGTTTCGATGTAAAAAGCCTGCGGCACTCATTTGCTTGACCAGGAGCGAGCAGGCGTTGCTGTAGTTGTCAGCTTTAAGGTGTCAGTTTCACTTGGGCATGTCCCTTTGCCCCCAGATAGTGCGCGTGGGTTTGAGGAGCGATTCCTCCCGGCTACAGGAGATCCATGTGTCCTCCTAATAAATGCTTTCCAGGAAAAAAATGATGCTGCCATGGGGATGGGATGTGGGTGGGATGCGGTCACGGGGAATCTTGAATGCCAACAGCTGGTATAAATGAGCCAGGATTGTGCTAAGTACTTACTTTCCTGCATTTTTCATTCATTCGTATTTATTGAGTACTTTCTAGGAAGAGGTTACTAAGGAAACAACAGGAACAAGATAAAGTCCCTTCCCTCTTGGATTAGTATTGTAGTAGAGGTAAATATAAATGTAGTAGAGACAATAAATACATAAATGGGAGAGGGGGAAGAGGGAAGAGGAGGGGAGAGAAGAATGGACCAGCAAGGATTCCACACACCAAACTCCAAAAGACCAGCAGCATTCCAGGGTTCGCAGACGCCTCCCGCGCCTTATCGCATTTTTAAATAGTTCGAGACCACGTGGCCCCCAGCCAGCCCAGCTACAGGCCCTGGGGCTCGCATACTTGGCTTTGGCGCCGAACCTTTCCCCCCGCGTGGACGCAACCATTGGCTCCGCGCTCGGAGGGAGTGCGAGCCAACCTCGCAATCAAGGCTTTTCCGATTGAAGGTTCCGACTAAGTCTCGGGGCAGTTTTAGCTACAAATCGTAGAATTAAATGAATCCACGTGAGGACGCCGTAGAAGCCCCCCTTTTCGAAACAAGAAGGAGCAGACCTGACGCTGACTCCCCCTAGGCTTTGTGGGGAGAACGGGGGTGGGTCTGGCCGAGGCGCGGACTCCGCCTCCTTGGGCGACGCCATTTTGTTTGGCCGGCGGGGACAGAGCGGCGCGTGGGGGGAGGGGTCCCGGAGGTGCCTCACCTGACCCCTGCGTCCGCCCAGCTGCTTCTGGAGGGGTACCCCTTCTCCCCGGCGGGGGTCTGGGCACCATGTACATAAAGCAGGTAAGGCCTGCACGCCCTTCTCACCCCTCTGGGCCCGCGAGGACGCTCCTGCAGGCGGGGGTATCTCGGCACGAGCTGCGGCCTCTCACCTTTCCTTGCACGGGGGACCCGGGCTGCACAAGGGACCGGGGGAGGGCAGAGGCCCGGCCGGGGAGCGCGGGGAGCGCTGAGAAGTGGGGTGCCCCTCTGCAGCCCGTGCCTCTGTCCACGGCGCTGGTTGGAAGGAGGAAGGACCTCGGAGAGGTGTGGAGGGGCCGGCGGGGCGGGCCTGGCGCGGAGATCGGGCCTTCCCCGGTGGGCCGGGGGCGGGAGAGGCCGCCGAGCTGTGCGGGCGGGCGGGGAAAACCCCGCGCGGGCCCTTCGCGTAGGGCGTGTGCAGATAGGTCTCCCCGGCCCGGGGGCGCCCCCGGGCGCTCAGGCTGGGGTGTCAGCTTCGCCGGGGGCCTTTCTCCGCGCGGACTGACAGGAGCGGTGGGAGGGACCCCCCCCTTCTGGCGGACCGAGTGGCGCCGCCTCGTTCCGCTGTTTGCTGCTGTCAAAATGCTCTTCCCGCGCTGCACGCATCACAAAGGCGAGCCCGTGCGCGGCCCTCCGGGAGAGCGCTCTGTTGGCGAGTCCGGCTCCGAGCGCTCCCTCTTGGGAATGTCCCGTGTGGTCGGCCGTCCCGCGCGTCCGGGGGGCCGGGGCCGGGCGGCCGGCCGGCCGGCTCCGTGCGGCCACTCCGTCCCCGAGACCTTAGTGTCCCAGCGAGCCTTACCCGGTGGACTTCATTTTGAGACGCCCTGAACGGGCTGCTAATGGGGGAGCCTTAAAAAAAAACAAAACAAAAAAAAACATTGTCAGTGGGTCCTGGTCATCAGGCTGTTTGTTCTTAAGCGATTTTTAATCGCCCCTTTCCAAAATGAATTTTCCCGTAGGTGAAGTCGAAAGCTCCCTGGCAAACATTCAGTGAGAAAGGGGAAGAAGTGCAAGAGAAAATGTTGAGAAGTTATTCTTTTCCTGTGTGTGTTCTGAAAAAATATTTCTTTTGTTTATTAGGTTATTATCCAGGGTTTTCGAAGTTACAGAGATCAAACAATTGTAGATCCCTTCAGTTCAAAACATAATGTTATTGGTAAGTGCTTATGGTTTCCCAGATCAGATTTATCTCTGCAACCATTTAAATTCTGCATATACCTAGGCTTAGGGAGACAAGAATTATCTTTGAAGATACATAAATTTATATATATATTTTTATATGAAATAACTTGCCTTCTGCCTGCACTGGTGACTCGCTTATTTTACATGTTTGAAATATTTGAATAACACAGTCACGAGTTATTTTTGTTTGAGTAGACCCCTATGTGGGTATGTTTTAATAGCTTAAAGTTTATAGTGATTGACAGTAAATTTAGTGTTGGAACTATTCCGTTCTTGATGTCATTTCTCAGTTACAGTGCTCACTTATTTCAAAGGTGACCATTTTCTACTCACAAATACATTGCTCTCGGATTCCTCTCCCCCTGCCCCCATAATGTCTAAGGCTACCACACAGCTTGGTGGGAGGATCATACACTTTGGAGGGAAAGAGAATGGGATTCAAATCCCGGTTCTGGCATGCATTCTTTCTCAAACTTGGTTCCCTGAGGACGCTGTTTTCTCCTTTGTGCAGTGGAGATGAGGGTACCCATCTCACAGGGCTGTTGGGGAGGCTAAATGAGAAAGCACCTGTGAGGGTAAAGGGCTAATGGTGATTGCCCTGTAGTACCATATTTAGTCTGTAGGTTCTTAAGATGATAATGTTCCATTTTGCTGATAGAGCCAGCAAAAGTGGATTTTGATGCTCTGAATTTTTAAAGGATAGATGAAAAGAGTGCTTCTAGACACCAGAAAGGCACAGAATGTGCTGTCGATAATTGTTAGACTTCTATACAGTGTTCTCTTTATGGGGTATGTTGATATATTCTACTCAGTCCACCATAAAATATAGACTGGGTGACTTAAACAACAGGGATCTATTTTATCTCAGTTCTGGAGGCTAAAGTCCATCATTAGGGTGCTAGAATGGTGAGAGTCTGGGGGCCTCCATCTTCATGCTCACAGAACCTTACTTATTTGAGCCTCTCTCTGCTTCCCCTCCCACCCTCCCTCCTGGCTTCTTCCTACTTCTCCTCCTTCCCCCTCCCTCCCCAGAGCACTAAGCTCATTATGAAGGTCCCACCCTCAAGACTTTATCTAAGTACTTTGGTGTGTACAATGCACACTGTTTTGGCCAAATCTTTGAGGGAAAAATAAGGGTGCCCATTATACATGAGTGGTACTGAATCCAATGTGTAATATGAATTAGACATGGGGATCAGCACCAACAATGTGGGTGCATGTTATACAAGGGAGCACACTATACTCGGCGAAACACGGGGTCGTCCTAACCTCCTCCCAAGGCCCCCATCTCCAACAGGCATCACACTGGGTTAGGATTTCAGCACGAAGAGGGGGGAGCATAATTCAGTGAATAGTATGGGATAGTGAGAGTCACAGAACCCAGTAAAGGGTGAACCTTGGAGAATCAGTCATTCTTTATTTTGAAATAAACGATAAATTTTAAAAGTTGAGAGCAAGAAAAAACCTGCCCTTAAGTCAGTTATAACCTTGTAGTTGGGAATAAAGAAGTTTTTTTGTTTTGATATACAATAAGGTATATATATTGAGGTTTTACTTATCTTTTGATTACAAGTAAGTGCCTTCTGATGTTCATCAATCAGAAAATATGTAGGAAGAGGAAAATAAATGCTAGATTTATATTATTTCTTTAACTTTACAGCTATAAGTAGATAAATATCTTAATATATCAACTGTATAGTTTTATAAATGAGATTTAAAATGAAGACCGTTATTACCTAGGATGATAAAATTACGGTGATAGGGCCTATCAAGTATTACTGTTTTAGCTGTTGGGAGACAGCTGTTTTACCGCGGTACTTTGGTTGCAACATCAGCATTGTTAATAGTTATAAGGGAAATTATCCAAATGTTCTTTTTGATTTAGCTGGAAAAAACATAATATTATATTGTTGGTTTAACATGTTTCAATGTCTTAAGGTCAGAAAGACCAAAAATAACATAGACTGAGATTGACTGTAAAAATATCCTGTGACCACATATCACTTTGTTTAAGGATTTTGACCCTTTAAAAAAAAAAAAAAAGATTCAAAGGCAAACATCTGTGTGCTGATGTTTAAATGTTTGAATATACTAAACATATCTTTTTTAAGGTTACCTTTTTTCTAGCCTCTTAACAAAAGAAATATCTTAATTATGGAAGAATATTATGGAAGAACATAAAAGCTGAAAGGGAAAAAATTAAAATAAACTGTAATCCTTCTACCCAGAAATAGCCATTTCTTAATCTTAATGGTCCATACTTGTGTTCACCTGGGTTTCTGGGGAAAAACAGAGCCTGAGGCCTGCTTCACCTGGAAGGCTTTAATGGGAGGGTGCAGCCTGAGGGCAAGAGTGAGGGGATAAGCTGGCCGCAGCTTTGTAAGGAAGGTACCGCTGCCTTGTGGTCACTTGGCTAACTTCCAGATAGACCGGATGAACCCCCCCCTGCCTTGGGAAGGTCACCTGGCAGAGGAATGGAGAGGGTTTAGTCCGCTGCTGGCTCCTGTTTCGCACTGGTCCGGGTTTACCGCAGAGGGCGCTAGCTCCCCCATGCCTTTGGACTGTGGTACTCTGGGGCTGACTCCTCCGAAGTGGGTGGGGAGCTGTGGCCTCCTGTAGGTTTCACAGATCTAACTTGAAGGTACCCCGCCCAGGGTAGGGTGCAGCAACCCGAAGTGTTGGGAAATCGGGTCTGTCTGTTGACAGGCAGCTAAGGCCTGGTTTGGGGCAGGTGAATCCGGGGTACACGTGAATTGGGTCTACCTCAGTACCTCTTCAGTCCCTGTGTGCTTCTATATAAGTTCGCTATCTAAAACAAAAATGGGTTTGAGTGTAGTATGTTGGTAATTTCCTATTTTTAATAATAAACTTGAATATTATTATTAGATATATTCAGCATGTTTAAAATTGCTATATAGTATTTCAATCTATAGGTAGTAGTAATTCTTAAAGGGAAATTGAAAATTTTTTAATTATGTATGAATGGATTATGGTTTGAACTATTTATGTAATTTTGTTTTTTAATCCTCACTCGAGGATATGTTTATTGATTTGAGAGAGAGAGAGAAACATTGACCTGAGAGAAACATCAATGGTTGCCTCCGATACATGCCCTTACTAGGGATCAAATCTCAACCTGCATGTATGCCCTGACTGGGAATTGAACCCTCAACGTTTTGGTGTATAGGAAGGCGCTTCAACCAACTGGGCCACCTGGCCAAGGCTATGTAATTCCTTTAATGTACCTTTTTTAAACTTTGGTTTAGAGGTAATTTTAAGTTTACAAAACAGTTGCGTGAACAAGAGCATTACCGAGAATACTCATATACATATATAACCTACTTACTATTAACATTTTCCCCAATTGCTTTGTTATTTGTACTCACTTTTTTTTTAAGTTGTGTATATCATGGAACTTTTTCTCAGACTTAAATGTGAACTTTCTAAGAATAGGGATATTTTCTTAATAATCACAGTACACTTAGCAACTTCAGTAAATTTAACATCAATGCAATAATCTGTGTTCATTTTCCAGTTAATGTTGATTCATAAATGTTCTCCATAGCATTTTTTTCCCCTCCAGTAATCTACTTTAGGATCAGATATTGCATTTAGTTGTTATATCTCTTTAGGTTCCTTTAAAAAATATTTATTGATTGATTTGAGAGAGAAACAGCCATTGTTGTTCCACTGATTTATGCATTCATTGGTTGATTCTTATACATTCCCTGACGGGGGATCAAACCCACAACCTTGGTGTGGCTGGCCAGGGCCTCTTTAGGTTCCTTTAATGTAGATCATTTCCACAGTGTTTCTTTGTCGTTACTAATACTGGTTTTGAAAAATATTATAAATAATGTATCCTCTGGGTATTAATTATATCTGGAGGTACATGATATTCATCTACCTCTTATTGATGTTACTTTTGATCATCCAGTCAAGGTAGTATCCAGTTTTCCCAATGTCTAGTTAGTGTTTTTTTTCCCTTGCAATTAATAAATAATATGGGGATGGGGAGACCCTTTTGAAACATGTAAACATTGTGCTCCTTATCAAAAGTTTCCCCTGGATTTAGCGTCCATTGATAATTGACTTTAATTTGATGGTTACAAGATGATTTTTCTACTTCCAGTGCTCCTTTCACATTCACCACAAGCTCCGTAGCTGTTCATTTATCTTTTTACAATCAGAATGGACTCATGGATTATTCCCCCTGCCTTCAGCACTAATTTATAATTCATCTAATTATTTGGTAGTCATGTTGTCCTAGATTTAGCCAGTGGAAGTCCACTTCAGACTTCAGACACAGACAGGCTTCTGTATCTGTTATGTTCCTCCTTTTAAAAGTGCTTCATTCATTTCTGGCATAACATAAATGATCTCTTTAGGATTTATTTTGTATTAAAGGTGATAACTTTGGGGCTAAATTTTTCAGCATTTTTTGGTCAACATTAAGACTTAACTGAAATTTTTGTTTAAAAACTCAAATTCATTAAATTTAAAACATTTGATACCCTCTTATATATAGGATTGTTTATTTCTGAATTTGGGTAGTAAAAACAATGCCTTACACTTGTCCATACTTTTGTGAGTCTATGAAACTACGTTATATATAGGCCAGTAGTTAGAGAATTTAAAATGATTCTTTTTAAAAATTTGTATTTATTTGAGAGAGAGAGAAATGGGGTGGGAGAGAGAGATCGATCTGTTGTTCCACTCATTGATGCATCCGCTGGTTGACTCCTTTGTGTTCCCTGACTGGGGATTAAACACGCAGCCTTGGTGTGTCAGGGTTACGCTCTAGCCAACTCAGCCAGCCGGCCAGGGCTAAAATGATTAAGTACTATTAAATGTTAGCAATAAATACATGAATCTTTAAATTGTTAAAAAGATACTTTATTATATATAATTAAAGTAGAATTAATGTTCATTGTAATGGTTATAACTTATGAAAGCCAGGTAGATATTTATTTTTATTAATTTTAAAGTATTAGGAAAGAGCAAAAGAATCAACAATGAAATGAATGTCTTTAAAAAACTGAAATCTATATAAAAGCTGCACTCATTTGGTAATTGAAGCTGTTTTGTTTATTGATTTTTTTCACTGTTCTGTTGTATTTTTTTCACTGTTCTGTTGTATTTTTTTCACTGTTCTGTTGTATGTAATATCAAATATTAAGATGTTTTGCTCAGAACTTGGATTTATAAATTTTCTAATACTTTGAGTAAAGTTTTAATTATATTAGTTTTTATATAAAATAACATGTCTTTTTGAACTTTTATAGTGGGCAGAAATGGATCTGGAAAAAGTAACTTTTTTTATGGTAGGTATTGTATTTTGAATTCTAAATATATTAAGACCTAGGTATCTTAAGATAATTTATTAAAAAAATAAGTCTTCAGAGATATTTTTCTTGAAACTCAAATACTTCTTCATACAGGGCTGCAGTTGAGTGTAGAGATCGGAATGTCAGGATCTGAGTTCTCCTCTGTGCCTAACAATTAATGAGCTGAGTGAGACTGGGCAAAACACTTAACCCCTCAAATTACTCTTACCCCTGTAAGAACAGAGGTGTTTGCCCTACCTGCTTTAGATGGGTTGTGGGAATCACACGAGATAATACATATGGAAGTGCTTTTTAAACTTGAGTGAAGTATATGTGTTGTAAATACATATGTATAAATTATCTCTAAAGCTAAAATCCATTTAGGTACACATAGTAATGCCTCTGCTAACATATCTTCTGGGAAGAAAAAAATCATGTTAACAGAATGACTGCACAAGGAGTGAGTTGAAAAAATTTTGAACCTCTTATTTGAGTAGTGTTTGAGGAAGAGGGGGGTTTAAAAGAGCAAAGGTTCTCTCCTGTCTGTGCTCATAGATTTAAAGGGCACTCCATATCCTATCAGTGGTTGTAACTTGGGGATAGTGAGAGAGTGGCATTACGGAAGTGAGTATTTCATAATCTCTAGTGGGATGACAGCAGTTTGAATTCATCTCCCTGCCCCAAGGTGATTATGACAGACAACCGATCCTCACCTTCACCCCATTCATGCACACACAGCCACTCTTAGACCATCCAAGTTCTCTTGGGTGGACGGGGAACAGAACAGCTGGGTAAAGAGTTCCATTTGTAGCTCAGGGTGGTCTGGAAGTAGAATGGCTCCTTCTTACTGAAGGTAAGGGCATTGCAAGCAGTTAAGTAGAAGGTACAAATCTGAAACATTTCCCTATATTGTTTACTTAGGTCTGTTTCTTTGACAAAGTATCAAATTAAGGATATTGTAGGAATGTATCTTATTTTGTTAATAAATGTATGTCATTTATGTCTAGTGGGTAAAAGCAAATACAGCGTTAACCTAATCAGTCAGTGAATACTTAACAGGGAGACCTTAGTTCTGCTTGTCTCTTCCTATGCCTTTTTGTTTTCTTTTTATTTTCTTACCTTAAATGTTTCATTGAAAGCTTCTTAACGTTTTTCTTATATCATCATTTTTTAGCTGATTAGTCTGAAGTACAGGCAGATTTTCTGTGTAGCTTTTGTCTATATGAAGTGGGTAACCCACTGTATTAGCATTGCTTTAGACAGTACTAATAGTTATGTTTTTGTATTTCTAGCAATTCAATTTGTTCTCAGTGACGAGTTTAGTCATCTTCGTCCAGAACAGCGATTGGCTTTATTGCATGTGAGTGAGACTTCTTTAAGACATTATTGATATTAAGTTGACCTTCGAACGACTCGAGGGATAGGAGCTTCCACTGCCTTCAGTTGAAAATCTGCATGTAACTACGGTCGGCCCTCCGTGTGTGGGTCCCCAACTGCCAGTGGACCCTTGAACAGCATGGGTTTGAATGTGCAGGTCAATTAAGAAAAAAAACGTATGTAGGTGAACCCTCACAGTTCAAACCCATGTTGTTCAAGGGTCAACTGTGTGTATTTTTTAAAATACATTGTCAGTCCTGATAAATCGTTTGTTCTAGTTTCATATTCTTTGTGAATAGAATATAGCCTTTTAAGTGTGTTATTCTGCTGTAAATTTTAATGTTATATTAATGCAGGATAAAGCCCTAATTTTTATACAATAAAATTGTAGGATTTTCATATATATTGCTCTATCTTCCATATAAATATAAATTTTTGATTCAGGGTATTGTCTGGTAAGGCTCTAGAAGAAGGTGTGCTGAGGAGAAAGAAGAGTTTGAAATTGGGGGTTAGGAACTTTTAGATTCCGAGCCAGAAGTTAAGTGGGAGTGTAGAGAAGCAACCATTGCAAACTAAGCAACAGACAAGTTATTTTGAGCCATATTTGTACTTAAATGGTAACATTACTTTTCAGTATGAAAGAAGTATAGTATATAGAAAGGAAATTATTATAATTTTTCATTATGAATAATGAACTAAAGTGATTTTAGGATAAAAGTTATAAAAGATTGTAATAAAATAATGTAATTTACCTTTCTGGTTTGAATGTGGCTTATAATTAATTAATTTAAAGGCCAGAAAGCAAGATTCATCCGTATATCTTAATGATGTCTCTCACACCTAGGATTTTTTTTAACCATTATCTCCCCACTTCACCTGATCCCCAGAATTTGAATTTTTAGTTCAGTAATCAGGACTAATTCCCTATAGAAAAATTTCTGTTTAGGTTCCTCAGATTGGCGATGAAAGAATAATCTTTTTAGTTATTCTCCATTATATTGCACCACTATATAATAACAATGTCCAGAATCCGGAAATTACCTGGACTTAGTATGTAAGTGGTTGGGTCATAAATTGATCTAAATGTTAACGTGCCTTAAATGTGTGTTTTCTTAGCAGATTTCAAACCACATAGACTATGTGAAATTAAATGTTTACAAAAACAGTTCCAATAGTTATATGATTTGTTAGGGTTCCTCTCTAGGATTAAGATGAGTCTATAAAAGAAAAGCCATAAAGTGTTTTAGAATAGAATTTAGTGTCTATGGGGTCTTGTGCTCTAATAAGGGCCTAACTTTGACATCTCTTATATTATTCCTCATTCAGAATCTAAAGCCTTTTGGTTGAAAAGTATTTTATCCTAATCTAGTGTCTGTGCTGTTTTGGCAAGAAGGATATGTACTAGTTTGGTAGAAACTTTTTCCATTGAACTAGGCTTGTTAACCATGTACAAAACTTTCAATGTATTTAAAGAATTTGAAAATACTACTTAAAAATTTATTTATCTCATGTTTTAGGAAGGTACTGGTCCTCGTGTTATTTCTGCTTTTGTGGAGATTATTTTTGACAATTCGGATAACCGGTTGCCAGTGAGTAACTGTTTTTTCTTTTCAGTAATGTTGAGAATTTTACTGTTGCAGCTTATTTCTTTACTCATGCTTTAAAACACAGGTGGCAAACACAAGGCCTCCACCTTGTTTTATCCGGCCCTGCACCTTGTTTCTACCTGGTGGCAGTGTCGAGCTCCTTGCCCCTAGTTAAGGAGTAGTTACATTTATACAGTCCAGAATTACATTTGGCCCTTTGAAGGCAACTATGAGGTTGATGTGGCCCCTGGTGAAAAGGAGTTTGACAACCCTGCTTTAAAACCTTTATTTATAGCTTTATTTACTTAAGCTATTACAATTTAGTTTATATGAAAACAGTGATGCAGTTTACATACTGATTTTGTCTTAAAATTATAATGACCATTTTTGTAAATAAATGGGAATGTGCACACTTGTGAAAAAATGTCTATCATAGGAATTAAGTATTCATATACCATGCCTTTAATGAGATTGATATTTCAGAATAATTGTTATGGTTAGGGATTCTAAAATTACCTTATTTACCAAAAAGTTTTCTTTTTCACCATTTTTATGGTTTTGGGTTTTTTTTAAGATTATTTATCTATTATTTTTAGAGAGGGGCAGGGAGGGATAATAAGAGGGACACATCAGTGTGTGGTTACCTCTCACGCGCCTACTGGGACCTGGCCCACGACCCAGGCATGTGCCTTGACTGGGAATCAGCCCGGCGATCCTTTGGTTGTCAGGCCAGCGCTCAGTCCACTGGGCCACATCAGCGAGGGCTTATGATAGTTTTTTGAAATTGATTTTAGAGAGGGAGAGAGGAAGGGAGAAAGAGAACCATTGATTTGTTGTTGTATTTATTTATGCATTCATTGGCTGATTCTTGTCTGTTCCCTGACCAGGGATCAAACCCACAACTTTGGTGTATCAGGACGATGCTCTAACCAACTGAACTACCTGACCAGGGCTTCACTTTTACTATTAAATTAACTTAGGGCTCTTACATGTTTTTCTTTTTTTTTTTTTTTTTTAGATTTTATTTATTTACCTTTTTTTTTTAGAGATGGAGGGAAGAAAGGGGGAGAGAGGGGGGGAGGGAGGGAGGGAGAGAGAGAAAGAGAGAGAGAAACAGAAACATCAATGTGGGGTTGCTGGGGGTTACGGCCTGCAACCCAGGAATGTACCCTTGCTGACATGTTTTTCTTAGATTGACAAAGAGGAAGTTTCACTTCGAAGAGTTATTGGTGCCAAAAAGGATCAATATTTCTTAGACAAGAAGATGGTCACGTAAGCATTTGCTTTATTGTAATTTCTTTACAAACGGGTAAAAGTATTCTTTTACTTGCCTCATATGTGGAGTATATTTGCCTCATGTTTAACAAATCAGTATTTGGAGCATAAACGTAGGAATCAGAAGAGTCTCCGAGGCTGATGAAACAGATGGTGTAATGACTGTTCTGCTCTCCTTCATGCTCCTTGACCCAAAAGTTAGTGTTCTCGTTTTTTTGGTTATTGTTGGATTATTATTTATCTGAAATTTTCAATCTTTTTTAATAGGAAAAATGATGTGATGAATCTCCTTGAAAGTGCTGGTTTTTCTCGAAGTAATCCTTATTATATTGTTAAACAAGGAAAGGTAAAAAAATTGTCTGTTTTTCAATAGAATTTGCTTTCTGAATATATTCATTGAATGAAGAATTGGTTTATTGATTCTAGTGGTTACATTGTACAAAAACGTATCTTCTTGTTTTCATTGATTTTTTTTGTATTGAAGGTAGTATTAACCTTTTATGTGGCCACAAAACACAAAATAAGCCCATTGCATAATGGGAGGGAAGTACTTCAGCAGTTATTTAAGTGGATCATCTTTCCTTAGTGACCTGTGTCACTAGTACTAATGTGCATTGTGCTGGAAGACGTTTTTGCTTTGTGAAAGTCATGATAATTGTGATTTTAAAATATTGTAGAAATTCTATAAAAATCACATTTGAAAAAATTACTTTCTCAAATTAATACTGCTACTCAGTATATCACAGAATTAAAATACTAAAAGGCTTACATTACCAGAAATCCACCATAATGCTATGTATTATTTTTTTATAGAGATTATATTCTTAATAGGTTTTAGTTTCCATGTACTTTAGCTGATTGTTCTATTATTTCCTCATATACTTTAATCTATATTTGAGATAATATCTTTTTCTTAGAATATACCTGTAGTGACCTAAAGGTTTCTGTAGTGTTTGGACTAGAGGAAAATTGTCCATTTCCTATATCTCATTGGAGGTGTTTTTAAATATGTGTTGGAAAGTTAGCATTTAGAAGAAGTGATTGGGAAGAGTTTGGTGTTTCACCTTTGGGAAATGTGATACCAGAAGAACAGATTTTTGAAAAGATCATCTGTGTAAGAGAAACTTTTTCAAAAGGAAGGTAGTTTGGCACAGCAATTATCTGAGTTTTCTCTGCACACATACAACATGGGCCCCTTTACATCATTTTAATTTCTGTTCATCTCTGATTTCATATAAGCCACCCATGACTTCCTCATCCACAAAAGCATTGCCTTTACTCCTACTCCACTGCTTTACTTCCTTACTCTACTCTATTTTTATAGTATGCTTATTTCCTTTCTTTTACCACTAGCATGTAAGCTCCATGTGGGCAAGACCTGTTCTGTTTTGTTCACTGTTGTTTTCCCAGTACCCAGCTGAATGGCGTTTATATTGTAATCATTCATTACATATTTTTTAAGTGAATAAATTTAATGAGTGAACATGCTTAATTGGTATACCCAATGATAAGCATCTGAAGGGTAGTTTTTTTTTTGTTGTATATACTTTTGTTATATATACTTTTTGATCAATTTTTCTCAGCTCAGATCTGGTTCTTTTATGTAAAAGTGTTAATGTAACTGTCACGTGAATTTTTAATGCAGTGATAGCACATTTTAACTTTAACTGTTTAATTTTCTTTCTGTGAATATGTGAAACTCATGCTTGTTATATAAAGTTGCATGGCAATTAGGTTTTACCATTCTTTGTATTTTTTGCCATATATTTGTAAATGAGATTTTAAAGATTTTTTTGCTTATTTTATTTAATGCATACTACCCCTGGGAGACAATTGTTTTTCTCTATATTTAAGCATACCATTTTTATTATACTTCTAATAGTATAATTTGTAGCTTTTTAAAAAATGTATAGTGAGTTATGGTTTCCCCTTCTGTTCTTTTAGAATGAGTCTCATGTTTTATAGCATATTGACTAAGAAAAAATGGTGGTGTGATATTCCTCTGTTATTTGTAATTTGGAGAGTTTTATCCATAAATTAGTCCTATAAATGTATCAATTCTATTTGGATTTTTCTTTGGTAAATTTCATTTAAGTAAAAGGAAGTACAAGTATATAGGTATACAGGGGTGAGCAAAGGTAAGTTTATAGTTGTGAGTATGCAAAACACAGTTTATGCTGGTATTGTTTTTTGTTAATGTATTATTTTCCATATAAACAATTGCAAACCTACTTTGCCCACCCCTGGATGTACTATAGGATTACATTAGCAAACTCATACTCAACTTATGTGAATACTCTTTTAAGGTACAGTTCTTAAAGAATAGTCTATTATTTTTCTCTAAAAATTTTAGATCAATCAGATGGCAACAGCACCAGATTCTCAGAGACTAAAGCTATTACGAGAAGTAGCTGGAACTAGAGTTTATGATGAGCGAAAAGAAGAAAGCATCTCTTTAATGAAAGAAACAGGTAAAGTAAATGTGATTCTACCTTCTATTTGCTGTGAATTACTTTGCATTATGTTATAGTGGGAAGGAGTTACGTCTGTTCTCAGGGGTATATTGTATGATAATTTGTCTATGTGCTGAATGGAGCAAAAATTAGTTTTAAGCAGTTTAAGGTTTGAGATTTCCAATAATTTATTTCTTTGAATAAAGAATTGTTGCTGTGAGATAACAACGCCTTTTTAGGTCAGACACTTTGTGTCGTTATTGTCCTCATTGTATATGAGGATAACAGATTTGGATGTATCCTCAAAAACAAAAAAAAAAGTTGTTCAGGAACAAGTAAATGTAAAACTTCGAACTTAGACTCTTCATTAGTACATTTATTATGGAAACCCTACTTGACTTTTCAAGTACTGTGCCCTATCGTAGCTTAGAGTCAAACTGTCCTGGATTCAAAATCTGCTAATAACTGACTGACATTATGACTTTTGACTTGATATCTCTGTAAGAGCCAAGTAACACCACAAGTGGAGTACAGTAGGCATTCAGTATATGGCAGCTGCTGATAATGCCCTTATTGTAAAATTGAAAATCAGTGGCATGAATGATGTTAGTAGGCTTTTGTTTGTTTGTTTTTTAGTGTGTGGGAAGGCTCACTGGCTTTTAAAGGAAGCTTAAACTGAGGCCCTTATCACACCTATTTAGAATCAGTTGTGCCATGGCTGGTGTGGCTCAGTGGGTTGAGTGCTGGCCTGCAAACCCAAGGCTTACTGGTTTGATTCCCTGCCGGGGCACATGCCTGGGTTGCAGGCCTCTCCCTGGCTGGGGGCATGAGAGAGGCAACCTATAGATTTCCCTTGCATGTCAATGTTTCTCTCTTTCCCTTTCCTTTCCCCTCTCTCTAAAAATAAAGAAAATCTTTAAAATAATCAGTTGTCACTATGTGTAAGCTTGTTCTCTGTTTAATAAAGCATATCAATTGTCATTTTATTATCTTAAATCTGGTTACCACATAATATCAAAGAAATAATACTATAGTTCTTAGTAAGTTTAACTCATGACATATTTGAGAAGTGATGTTATATAAAATGTATTCAACTCTTTCTTCCCTTATTTTTTTATTGTAAAGAGGGCAAACGGGAAAAAATCAATGAGTTGTTAAAATACATTGAAGAGAGATTACATACCTTAGAAGAAGAAAAGGAAGAACTAGCTCAGTATCAGAAGTGGGATAAAATGAGAAGAGCCCTGGAATATACCATTTACAACCAGGAACTTAATGAGACTCGTGCTAAACTTGATGAGGTAAAATACTTACTTTTGCTACTTAAATTCAGATTAATTTTATTACTATGAATGTGCTAAACTCATGCTATATTTATACTTTTAAATTAAATTATTTTTAAATAGAAACTTAAATTGAAAACCCCTTTATAAACTTACTAGTTAGCAAATTTGTTCTTTCAGTTTATTCCAAGAAAAATATGTAGACCCATGTTGGCCTTGCTGTGGTTGTATCCGAAATACAATCAGGTGTCACATGGACCAGGATCAAAGGAAGCCACCTTTAATGCCTCATGACTTTTTTCTTAGCTTTTTAAAATGTATTTTTGTAATTACTACTGCTGACATTTTGTACAAAAATTTGTTATAGGTAATGCTTAAAAACTAAGAATTTTTTATTTAAAGAAAACCACTAAAATTTTTTTGTAAAAGCTTTTAAGTGAATGATTATTTTAGCAGGTATCTAAAATTTTTACTAGATAGATATTATGAAATATTAAATGCCTTGGAGTATAATCACCAGTTTTGTTTCTAAATATAATTAAATTAAAAATTGAATAAAAAAGAAAAATTCAAAGTGGATTAGAAACCATAGCTTGTTATTTACTTGTTTGTTTGTTTGTTTGTTTCAGCTTTCTGCTAAGCGAGAAACTAGTGGAGAAAAATCCAGACAATTAAGAGATGCCCAGCAGGATGCAAGAGATAAAATGGAAGTAAGATTACAACTAAGCTTAGGCTAACTCCTGTTTTTTGACCACAGTAAACACTTTGTGCCAGAATTAGGAATGGTAACTCGAAGTGGGGTGAGTCTGGGGTTGAGTACTGGAAACATAGAGTACTGAAAGTTTAAATGAAAGAAAATGAAGGGACAAAATGAATGGTTTTATATAATTCTGCTGTTGTACTCTTAATTGCCTGACTTGTGTTCGAAACTTTTTAATAGGATATTGAGCGCCAAGTTAGAGAACTGAAAACAAAAATCTCAGCTATGAAGGAGGAAAAGGAGCAGCTCAGTGCCGAAAGACAAGAACAAATTAAGCAGAGGACTAAGTTGGAGCTTAAAGCGAAGGATTTACAAGATGAATTGGCAGGCAATAGTGAACAAAGGGTGAGTTAAAATGCAAAAAATGAAAAACATAAATGTTCAGGTGAGTAGGAATTGCAGAACTAAGATAGTCCTTTCTGTGACAGGGTATATGCTTGAATTTTTATAAAAGATTTGGCACATTAAAATAATTTTCATTCATGTAGCGATTCAGTACTATCTCTTTGTTTCTTACATTGAAAAAGTAGTCTTATGTCACAGGACAAGTTTTCTCATGAATTTCTTTCATGAGAAAACATTTTAGTTTTTTAGTTTTTAAGATTTTATTTACTTTTTTATAGAGAGGGGAAGGGAGGGAGAAAGAAAAGTAGAGAAACACCGATGTGTGATTGGTTGGTTACCTCTCATGCCCCCAACTGGGGACCTGGCCAGCAACCCGGGCAAGTGCCCTGACTGGGAACTGAACTGGCAACCTTTCAGTTTGCAAGCCAGCACTCAGTCCACTGAGCCACACCAGCCAGGGCCATGAGAAAACATTTTATGCTAGAGTTATAAATTATACAAAAAAATTTTAAGCCGATTGTATTTTTACTTACCTTGCTTTATTTACAGAAACGCTTATTAAAAGAGAGGCAGAAGCTGCTTGAAAAAATAGAAGAAAAGCAGAAAGAACTGGCAGAAACAGAACCTAAATTCAACAGTGTAAAAGAGAAAGAAGAGCGAGGAATTGCTAGGTCTGGGATTTTTTTTCACCAACACTTACCTTTCTTCCTGGTTTTTCTATAGAAGCGAAACAGTTACGGGTTAAGAAGGCACAGCATTAAGGGCAAAAGTTAAATGCCGATTACAAAGTAATAGCCAGTGTTAAAAAAATACTGTGGGCCAAGCATTACTGTATGCATATTGCCTACGTTTTTTCTACTCAAAGGACCTAAGGGATCTACACTGCCCCCACTTTAAATTTGACAAACTTGCGGCTCTGGTAGGTTAAATAACTTACTGAAGATAACATAGCTAGATATTGTTGGTCTTTTAAAAACATTCATGATATTTGTTTTTTTCACCCCAATAACATCTTACTGTATGTTTCATTCCGCAGCTTTCTTTTTTCACTCAGTGCTCTTTTAACACGTAGACATTTCAGTATCTATCTGTAGATTGGACTTGCCAGTGCTTGCTAATTTTATGAGTTACTGTATTATGTTTTTATGCTATTTATATTCATTTTAGTGAAATGCCTGTTTATATCATTTTCCCATTTTAAAATTCTTTTTTATAGGTTGTTTTATGTTAATATTTGTTCTGTGTGTTGTGAATATTTTCTCTTGCCTTTTAACCTTTATAGTGTCTTTTATTGTAAAGGATTGAAATGTTTGTATAGTTAAATGTAGTTGGAGCATTTTTAAAATATTTTATTTATTTATTTATGTTTAGACAGAGAGGGAGGGATAGAAACATTGATGTGAGAGAGAAACATCTGTTTGTTGCCTTTCCTATGCTCCCTGCCCAGGGACCAAACCCACAACCCAAGGCATGTGCCCTGACCAGAATCGAACCTGTAACTTTTCGCTTTGCAGGAAGGTGCCCAACCATTGAGCCATACCAGTCAGGGCTAGTTGGAGCATTTCCTGAGAAGGGGTACTAGAACTGTATAGATTTACCAAGTAACACAAACCTGGAGTAAAGACATTTTCTGTCTAAAATCCTTTGGGTGTGAGCTTGTTTATATTATACCTGACTTTAACTGTGATTTTATATTTAAAAACTTCTTTAATAGAATTTTTTAAATGACTGTTGTCTCTGGACTTTTGATGTGTTGATTGCAATTAAACTTGGTTATTTCCTGTTCTGGTTTTCAATCCATTCTCTTCTATCTTGTGTAGATTGGCCCAAGCTACCCAGGAAAGAACGGATCTTTATGCAAAGCAGGGTCGAGGAAGCCAGTTTACATCAAAAGAAGAAAGGGATAAATGGATTAAAAAGGAACTCAAGTCTTTAGATCAAGCTATTAATGATAAGAAAAGACAGATTGCTGCTATACATAAAGATTTGGAGGACACTGAGGCAAATAAAGAGAAAAATTTGGAGCAGTATAATGTAAGAACTTTTACAACTGTTTTGTAAAAATATTTTCATAGAGATAAGTGTGTAGTTTTACCTATTTGTTTTTAACAGTTTCCACACTATTCTTAAAATATACAAGAGAGGTACTCATTTAGAAGAGACCGGCACAAGTTCAACATTATACATATGGTAGTTCTCTTTTACCAATGAGTGTCCATGTAGACTGAGTATAGTTTGAAATATATTTTTATGAATTGGTAGTATGTATCTGCACTACCCTTAATTTTAGCATCATACAAATCTGAAACATAACTTTATAGTAATTTTCTGTCAATAACTTACTGCAGAATGTATTTTTTGTTAGTAAAGCAATGGTGATTTCATGACATTTTCTAAATGAATTAAACATTTATTGTGCATATTTAGCTAGCATTTCCTTAAAAGTTGAAGTAGAAGATAAAGTCACTTTCAGAGTAAGAAAGATCTCTCATAATTTGAAATGAGAGAGGGAGAAAACTGCCTTCCTAAGTGGTGTGTGTGGCTGATAGTGTAGGTGACTGGAGGATGATGGAAGTGGTGCAGAGGAGGTGTGTGGGACAGGCACAGGGTAAGGACGGTGTGTGTGTCTGTCAGTGCGTACCCAGAGGGAACTGTCACACCACGTAAGATCTGTACCAGATGGTGTGCTTGGTTTTTCAAATAAGCCATTAAAGCATACAGTATTAATATATGTATGTATTACATATATAATATGCACATGTACCATACATATACATAAGAGCATGTGCATTTATATCTAAGTATTTTATTTTAAATAGATAAATGTATGCTTATGTGCCAATTTTTTTTGTTAGACTTCATTTTTTTTAGAATAGTTTTGGGTTCATAGCAAACTTAAGAGAAGGGTATAAAGATTTCCTATATTCCCCACATGTACATAGTCCCTCCGTTATCAACATCCTCCACCAGAGTGTACCAGTCTTTTGAAGTAGAGCCCAAGATTGAGGGTTTTTTGTTTGTTTTTATTTGTTTTTTTGGCTGAATCATAATTGGAGTTCCCAGGGGTCTTTTCTTGTTAATGAGCCAGACACATATATATGTACTTTAAGTTGGATGAAAACAGTGTAATTTAGGGTTTAATCTAGGATCATTTGTTGCATTTAGTTGTTATCTGTCTGTTATCCTCTTTAATCTAGGCCAGTTCTTTAACTTTTTGTGATTTTTTTCCAATTATAGTTGACATATAATATTATATACCTTACAGTGAGGTATATAAATGAATGACTTTTTTGTGACTTGATGTTTTGAGTTACTTTGATAAAGTGCATATTACATATTGATATATACATTTATGTATTACAGATTATATAATTATTTTTCCCTAGTCATTTAAAGTTGATTTGGCCATTTAGTTTTTAGTGACTCACTTTTGAATGTGTCCAGAAGTAAATCAAGTTTTGTGTTTTTTTTTAAGATTGCATTCGTTTATTTTTTAGAGTGGGGAAGGGAGAGAGAAAGAGAGAGAAACATCAATATGTGGTTGCCTCTTGTGTGCCCCTGACCTGGGGGACCTGGCCCACAACCCAGGCATGTGCCCTAGACCTGGAATCGAGCTGGCGACCCTTTGATTCACAGGTCGGCACTCAACCACTGAGCCACACCAGCCAGGGCATACATCAAGTTTTTAAAGAAGTAATTCTTGGTACTCATTCTTAGTCAATGTTTAATGTAATCACAGTTAGCCAAAAAAATAATACAACAGTTGGAAGCAAACAGAACTGACTCTGTAACCATAAACGACTCAACTAGTAGGAATAGTAACTGGGAGTAATAGACAGTAGCCTACTGGCCTTGAGAGTGCAATGTGCTTTGGACTTTGGTTTCAATGGAGGGAATGGAAAATGCGGGTTTATCTAGGTAGACAGTATGGCTTTTGTTATAATATACATGGTTGAGTTTATTGCAAGAAATGGTAAAAGAGAATGGGGTTGCAGAAAGAAAAGACATGGAGGCACAACTGGTGGATAGGGGTTTTCCTACAGAGCTTACAGTTCACAGGCCTAATCAGCCCTGCCTTGGCTCTGCCCAGTTTTTTCGCATTAGAAAGTTGATCTTGCAAGTCATTCCCATGTGTAGATCCTCCGCAGGTTTCATAGATTTTCCACTGTCAGTGGTGGCGGCAAGTCTTCTAGTAAGTAGTATTTGCGTCGCTTGATGTCCTCATCAGTGAGCCCATCCATGGTGAGGATGCTGTTTAGGGTCCTGTATGCACCTTCCACATTCTCTTCCTGCACCATCACAGTTCTAGCGATGAACTTCCTACGTTTTGCCATGACCTTGAAATTAAGTCTTCACTCCACAGGACCCAGGGTCCTGGGGACCCAGCTGACACAAAGTCCCTAGACAGTGTAGCTTTAACTGCAATGCCTGCAGGTCCTTCCCTGAAATAAAGAAAATGCATTTTGTCTTGGGTTTGTACAAACATCAAACTCTTTTTTTTTTCTTTTAAAGAGCCTGGTTGATAAACTAAGATCCTTCAATGAGAAGTTTATTTATTCTTTCTCAAATTTCAAGTTCCTTATTTTTCAACATTCCAGTCATACCTTAGGGTATCAGAATGACCACTTGTGAAGGCAAAGTCTCTCCTTTATATGGGACAGATAGGATTTTACAGTGCTGATTACATTATGCAAAATAACCTTTAGCTTCTCAGTATACTCATAAATCTCTTGTGGTCTAGTGTTTGTGTGCAGAGGAGACAATATGGAAAGTACGCACTGCAGTGTTTTGAGATTTTATGAATGTACGTTTTTCTCCTAAAATTCGGGAGTATGTATTATATAAGTAGTAAGACTTAGATTATTAATGAAAAAATTTCATTTTAGCAATATTTTCTAGAGTAACTTTATGATTTATGTTTTCTGATGATATGCTCTTCTATCTAAAGATAATTTTTAAAAATGAAACTTGATTAACAGCTTTTATTGAAGTATAATTGACATATAATAAATTGCACATATTAAAAATGTATCATTTGCTAAGTTTTGACATATGTATACCTGCGAAACTGTCACCACAATTAAGATCACCTCCAGATGTTTCCCATACCCCATGGTAATTCCCCCCTCCGTCCCCTACTGTCCCCCTCACCCATCCCCTGACAACAACTGATTTGCTTTCTGTCACTTTGGATTAGCTTGCATGATACTGGATTTTAAATTTGAATTATTTTTATTTCCATAGAAACTGGATCAGGACCTTAATGAAGTCAAAGCTCGAGTAGAAGAACTGGACAGAAAATACTATGAAGTAAAAAATAAGAAAGATGAATTACAAAGTGAAAGAAAGTTAGTACAGACTAAAATATACCTTGTTTTTTGAGAAATGTTAATTATTGGCTGTTAAGTGGTCTTTAAGTTATAAATTAACTATTATTCAAGTTTGATTTTATTATTGTACTCTAAATTATATACTGTTAGTGCATCTTCTTAATACTTTCTTTTATTGTTGTTCAGTTAAAGTTCTCATTTCCCCCCATTACTTTCCTCCGCCCTACCCAACCCCACCCCCTACATTCAATCCTCTCCTTCTGTCCTGTTGTCTTTCTCCATGTGTCCTTTTGAAATTAAAGATAGTCTAATTTTTATTTGTGAGTTACTTGTGGAGAGAGGAGAATGCAGAACAGCAAGCACTTGCTGCTAAAAGAGAAGACCTTGAAAAGAAGCAGCAACTTCTTAGAGCGGCAACAGGAAAGGTGAGCAGATTTTTTTCATTACCTCAGTTTATATTGAGTCAGTTGCTGTTGCACAAAGATTTATTAGCTTTCAAGCTGTAGGTCATGGGTTCCAGGTAATAAGAGTAGAGTGCAAATCACTTGTCCTTTAAGTGTAAAATGATGGGTATTATATAATTATGTAATTAATGATAGCACTTTTGATTTTTAGATAAAGAACCCATTTGTAATGCTAGTGTCAGAGAACAGAACCCACAATATAAGATTTTGCATGTAGTTGGGATATTTCAAGGGGGTGTGTTTTGGGGGAGGGTGTTTTTAATTTAATATCTGGCATATTTTTAAATAAATATATAAAGGGTTTATTTTTTGCTAGCAAGAGAGCCATTGGTAACTTATTTTAATGTTTTTCACTTATAAACAGGCCATTTTAAATGGAATAGACAGCATAAACAAAGTGCTAGACCACTTTCGTCGAAAAGGAATAAATCAGCATGTTCAAAATGGCTATCATGGCATTGTGATGAATAACTTTGAATGTGAGCCTGCTTTCTACACATGCGTGGAAGTCACTGCTGGAAACAGGTGAGATTATTAGCTTGATATCTTGAGTTTTTAAAGGAAAGAGGAAGCCCTGGCTGGTGTAGCTCAGTGTATTGAGTGTCAGTCTGTGACCAAAGGGCTGCCTGTTTGATTCCCAGTCAGGGCACATGCCTGGGTTGCAGGCCAGGTCCCCAGTAGGGGGCATGTAAGAGGCAACCACACATTGATGTTTCTCTCCCTCTCTCTCCCTCCTTCCCTTCCCCTCTCTCTAAAAATGAATAAATAAAATATTTTTTAAAAAAGATGTCAATCCATTACCTTTAAAAAATGAAATAAAGGAAAGAGGGAATAAGAATAACCTAAGAAATAGCTCTTTGTAGTGTTAATACAGTATGTCTCCCATTATCTTGTATCCTCAGCTACTTATTTAATTTCCTAATTAAATGAATAAATTTCCTAAATTAAAATATAGGTGCTGGATCAGGACTTCCGGCCAAGATGGAGGCATAGGTAGACACACTGTGCCTCCTCGCACATCCAAGATAGGCACAACAACAATGTAGAAACGGAATAACAACCAGGACTGACAGAAAAATTGAACTGTGTGGAAGTCGGACAACCAAGGAGTTAAAATAGACACGTTCATCCCAGACCAGTAGGAGGGGCAGAGTCAGGCAGCCAGGCGCGGGTCTCGGCGTAGAGAGCAGAGAGCGTTGGGACCGGGCACGTAAGGCATCGGGGGCTCGCAAGACCACAGTGGGCGGACCCTGAGCTCGCAAGCGGCAGCTGGCAGACCCCAGCCGAGGGGTGGCAACCGGCAGACCCAGTGAGGCAGCAGTTGTGAAGCAAGGCACTGCACGCAACCCAGGATCACAGTGCTGGGAAATAGAGCCTCGGGACACTGACTGAAAACACCTGTGGGGGTTGAGGCGCAGGGAGAGACTCCCAGCCTCACAGGAGAGGTCCTTGGAAAGTCCCACTAGGTGCACAAGCCCACCCACACAGGAATCGGCACCAGAGGGACCCAGTTTGCTTGGGGGAAGTGGTAGAAGGGACTGAGGTCCAATGGAGAACAGAGCAAGCGCCATTGTTCTCTCTCGGACTCTGCCCCCACATACAACGTCACAACCTAGCAACTGGGGTGCCCTGCCCTGATGAACACCTAAGGCTCTGCCCCTTATACGTAACAGGTGCAACTGGACCAAAGGAGGGGGGGGAAGATGGCTCAAACAGAAGTGAAAGCCCCAGAATCAGTACTTTTAAGCAACAGAGAGATAACCAACCTATCAGGTGCACAGTTCAAAACTTTGGTGATCAGGACGCTCACAGAATTGGTTGATTTTGGTCACAAGTTAGATGGAAAAATGAAGGCTACAATAAGTGAAATGAAGAAAAATGCACAGGGAACCAATAGTGATGGAATGAAAGCTGAATCTCACATCAATGGAGTGGACCAGAAGGAAGAAAAAAACATACAATCATAAAAGAATGATGAAATAAGAATTCAAAAAAATGAGGAGAGGCTTAGGAACCTCCAGGACACCTTTAAGCGATCCAACATTCAAATTACAGGGGTACCAGAATGGGAAGAGGAAGAGCAACAAGTGCAAAACTTACTTGAACAAATAATAAAGGAGAACTTCCCCATTCTGGCAAAGGAAATAGATGTCCAGGAAGCTCAGAGAGTACCAAAGAGGTTGGACCCAAGAAGAAACACACCAAGGCATATCATAATTACATTAGCCAAGGTAAAAATGAAGGAGAGAATCCTGGAAGCAGCAAGAGATAAGGGGACAGTCACCTACAAAGGAGTTCCCATCAGACTGTCAGCTGATTTCTCAAAAGGGACCTTACAGGCAACAAAGGGCTGGAAAGAAGTATTCTAAGTCATGAAAGACAAGGACCTACATCCCAGATTGCTCTATCCAGCAAAGCTTTCATTTAGAATGGAAGGGCAGATAAAGTGCTTCTCAGATAAGGTCAAGTTCAAGGAGTTCATCATCACCAAGCCCTTATTTTATGAAATGTTAAAGGGACTTATCTAAGAAAAAGAAGGTAAAAAACATGTATAGTAAAATGACAGCAAACTCACAATTATTAATAATCACACCAAAAACAAAAACTAAGCAAACAACTAGAACAGGAACAGAACCACAGAAATGGAGATCACATGGAGGGTTATGAACAAGGGAGTGGAAGGAGGAAAGGGGGAAAAGGTATGGAGAATAAGCAGCATAGATAGTAGGTAGAAAATAGACAGGGGGAGGGCAAGAACAGTATGGGAAATATAGAAGCTAAAGGACTTCATGACACATGGACATGAAGTAAAGGGGGTAATGTGGGTGGGAGAGGGTGTGCAGGGTGGAGGGGAATGAGGGGGGTAATGGGACAACTGTAATAGCATAATGAATGAAATACATTAAAAAATATGTAGGTACCAAGTATTTGTTTCTGATTGTAGACCTAGAACTTCCCCCTTTCTCGGCTTTTTCTTTCTCCCTCCATTTGAATTTTTCTAAGTAGTTCTCCCCATCCCTCATATAAATTGGGTTGCATAGAAAGGAAGTGATTTGTTTGTTTAAATGTTTATAGCACTTTAAAGTCTAGCAATTAAAAACCAATTTAGTAATAAAAATGTGTCATGTTCTGTTTACATGTAGGTTATTCTATCATATTGTTGATTCAGATGAAGTCAGCACGAAGATTTTGATGGAGTTTAATAAAATGAATCTTCCTGGAGAGGTCACTTTTCTGCCTCTTAACAAGTTAGACGTAAGGGATACTGCCTATCCAGAAACCAATGTGAGTTGGTCTGTCTTTCAATCAGTTACTTTTTAAATGTTTAATACATTCTTACCGCACAGGTAGTGTACATTAGGATTCACATGGTCTGTGAGCTAAACATGCCTTTTTTCCTGTGGAACACAGTCCATGCTTGGTGGGAACGAGAGAGGCCACAGCCACAACATGAAGCAAATCATTGAATTATGTGCAAAGTGTTAAGATACATAAATGCAGGATACTTTGGGGATGTATCCTGGGGTGACAAAATTAAGGTTAGGTAGTTGGAGAATTCCCTGAGGAACTGTCACTTAATATGAATATTTTTAAGTTTTTTGAATATAGTTTTTTAAACAGCTTATAAATGAAAAATGTCTACAAGGCGATAGGCGTGAAAGTTATAATGTTGCTTTTGTTACTAGCTGGTATCCTTTAAATGGACTGAAAATATTTCTGAGACACCATTCTTGTAGTTACTTTGAGGCATTAAATTCTAGAATGTTCATGGTAGTAGCAACTATTTTTTAAACTATCCTAAGGTTAAAGCAGAAACCTTATGAGAACAATCAACAATTTTGGAGGAACAGGGAGAATCTAATAAACTGCTCAAAGGGTCCAGCTTTGTTTGGGGGAGGAGGAATTGAGTCACAAATGGGCCGTGTGAATGAAGCAAGACACAGAAGAATTCATGTAGTGTGGTTCCCTTTACACCTCCGAAACAAAACTAAACTTAGATGATAGAACTAGAAAGAAGTGCAAGGGAGCGACTATCGTAGAAATTAGAATAGTGGTCCGTCTCTCGGAGGTGACCACTCTGATTAGAAAGGGGCGCCACACTGGCGGCTCCTGGATCTCCACAGTGTTGTTTCTCGGCCTGCATGTTGATTACATTGGTGTTCTCTTTGTAATTATTAATTTAAGCCTAATACAACTGCTTTTTTCTTTAGTAGGATTTATTTCTTAATTTAAAAATTCTACAAATCCTACTTTAACAGTTTAAGAGAAGAAGGGAGGAATTAATTTTATCTGAAAAAACATTTTCCTAAATATTTAAGATAGGTATAAAATTAAAATGTTTTGAGAGAAATATTACTAGTTTACATTTGTTTTACCCTTCTATGTGACAGATGCTATCCTAAGTGTTTCATATATATTAATTTGTCTAGTCTTAACTTTGTAAGAAAGATACTGTTATTGCAAGTTTGTAAATGAAGATACTGTTATATAGGAGAAGCTAGATGGCTTGTTCACTAAGCTGTTTATCACTGTGCTCTACTATTGAAAACTTAGGTGATAATCTCAGCACAGTTTCCAGGATATTTCAGTAGAATTTTTTTGACTTTTTTAGTATAAAAACCAGTAGTTTTAAAACAGAAAGGCATTTGTGTTTATTTGTTTCATAAAGATGTAATTCATAATTGTGCTAACATGTTTTAATTAACTGTATTGTGATCTCTTTTTGCTTGCTGACAAAATATTCATTTTTAGGATGCTATTCCTATGATAAGTAAATTGAGGTACAATCCCAGATTTGACAAAGCCTTCAAACATGTATTTGGAAAAACACTTATTTGTCGTAGCATGGAAGTTTCAACCCAGCTGGCCCGTGCTTTCACTATGGACTGCATTACTCTGGAAGGTTTGTAATGGAATTTATTTACCATTTTAGTTTTAGGAGTATTTGAAAATTCATGTCCAGCTGTGTTTTAGTTGGCTTATTCAAATCAGAATCCAAACAGGGTCCACACTTCAGTATAATCATTTGGTTTATAACAGGGATTCTTAAACTTTTTTTTACCATGGAGTCCTTTGGTGAAGTCTATCAACTCTTTTTCAATGTTCTTAACTGCATAAAATAAAATACTTTGGATTTTTAAAAAGATATTTCTATTTTAGAGATAGGGGAAAGGAGGGAGAAAGAGAGGGAGAGAAACATCGATGTGTGAGAAAAATATTGATCGGTTGCGTGTCACATGGCCCCAACTGAAGACCTGGCCCACAACCCAGGCATGTGCCCTGACCAGGGATAGAACCGGCTACCTTTGAGTTCACAGGCCAGCTCTCAGTCCACTGAGCCACACCAGCCAGGGCTAAATTCTTTTCTTTTTAGTTGCCATTAAACAGGTAAAGCCTGTAGATTAGTTGTTTGATTATGTAAGTCAGTATATCATTGAGTAAAGGTGTTATGAAGAATTGCTACCTTTGTTTTGTTTTGTTTGTAGGTGACCAAGTTAGTCATCGGGGTGCTCTAACTGGAGGTTATTATGACACAAGGAAGTCTAGACTTGAACTACAAAAAGATGTTAGAAAAGCAGAAGAAGAACTAGGTGAGCTTGAAGCAAAGCTCAATGAAAACCTACGCCGAAACATTGAAAATATCTTTTTGTTTTGTGCTACTACGTAGAGCTGCATTTTGGTTGGAATATATAATCTTTTGCATGTTAGGTGTGTCTTCTTACACACTCAGTGAGAAAAAATCCCTTGTGTTTGCCTTTTGTTTAAACACAGAAGCTTATGTTGTTTGTCTTTTTAACTTATGAAGACAGAAAAAAACTAACAAGTATTTTAACATTGATCCTTTGCTGTTAAATAGCATTGAATCTACTGAGAGAAAAGAACTCAAGAAACACTAAAATTTAAGGTTATAAGGAAATTTAGGCGGATTGGGCAGAAAATTGTTGAGGGAAAACCAGGGTAGTGTTCCACAGAAGAAAGGTGGGGGAAGGTGAGTACCAGGAATGCTACATGCAGCATAGAAATTAAATATATAAGGGTTAAAAATGTCCATTAGGTTTTTCTATCACAAGGTCATATGGTTCAGATTTAGTATTAGTGGAGGAAATGGCCACCAAAGCCCATGAAAATGGTGTTTCTACCAAGAGTGGCTCGTTCACCACAATGCCCCTTCTTCCCAGCACGCCCATGCCTTCTCTCTCAAGCATGCATCTCCTAAACTCTAAGGATCCCCATGCACAAGACTTGCAACCACAGGAGCAGCGGGCAGTGGTAGTTCACAGACTAACCCCCTGGACTGGTCTCCAGGGCTCCCTTTTCTCTGACTTTTCAGTGAGCTAAAAGCAGCCCCGCCTTGGCCAGTCTGTTGCTGGGACTTTTACCTGTCAGTGAGTCTACACAGCGCCCCCTGGCGCACTTTCCTGTAATGTTTCTAGAGAGCCAACGCAGTCCCCGCCTCGGCACTCTCCTGTTGGCTGCTTCTGTCTTAAGTCCTTTCTTGTTTCACTGTCCCCAGCTTTAATAAACATACTCTCAAAGTCACACACGCACACGCACACACACACACACACACACAAGTGGCTAGTTCAGTTTACAGTTGAAATAGTTGTGCCTTTTCATTGTCTTGAAACAACCATGGTATAAGGCACAAGTGTTTTATGTATACAAGTATGACTTTATAGCTTATCTGCCATCAGTGAAAGCAACAACACAGAAGAAAAGGTAAATAAACATCTTAGTTTTGACTTTGCAGGGATCTGCATAGCATACTTTGAGAATTCCCCAAATTGAGCAAGATGTTAGCTCTAAGCATGGTGAGATACTAGGGAAAAGGAGGAAATTGGCAGCTTAGACCAAATATCTTCCTGTACTTGATAATCCAGTGAGGTGAAATTATTCTTCCACGTTGGGTAAGGCCTCTTCATACATAATCTCCATATATAATGCTTTAAGCATAATAGATTATGTAGTAAATATTTGTTGACATAAAATATTTTTAGAAGTAATACTGTTATATTTCATTTATCTTCTAGGGTTTCCCAAGAATGCTGATTGATTGATATAGCTATTAGCAAAATAATAAATGTTATTTTGAAAGAGAAATGGTGAGGTGAGCACCATTTAATTCAACATTATTATGGTCAATAAATTTGAGGAAACAACTTTTATTGAAGGGTAAAGAAAAGGAAGGGGATACGAAATGTGTTTTAATAAGAACTGGGAGAATTTTCCTTAGCCTTGTATATGGATTAATAATGAAATTGACCAGTTGATGAACCAAATGCAGCAGATAGAGACCCAGCAAAGGAAATTTAAAGCATCTCGAGATAGCATATTATCAGAAATGAAGATGCTGAAAGAGAAGAGGCAGCAGTCAGAGAAAACCTTTATGCCGAAGGTTCGTAAGTATGCCTTTTGTTACAGATGTTTTAATTATATAGAATTGGGCGGACCATATTACATAGGTTATCCTTGGGTTTCAAGTGTTCCATTTTTGTTTAGTGCCATACTTGTTTGGATGTCTGCATTTGTTACATCACACTTACACCCATGGGGGTACCCATGGTCTCCTTCCATAGCCCACATTCAGACTTTTCAACTTCATTAAACAAATTGGTATTTTGAACTCTGGCAAAATAGTACTGTCTGATAGTAAATTTGTCAGTAAGCACTTTTGTCTGTAGAGTACTATTTATGGAGTCACATGAATATTTCATTGCATTTTGTTCAGAGTATTAAAATGAGTAGAAAGTAAACTTACTGCTGTTACAAGTGATAATATTTAATGGTCTTATAAACGTGAAGCGATTTGACAAAAACTATTAATTTGGTATATCAGTAGTATTAAAACAGAAGGTTTTTTTCCCCTAAGAATTGCCCATAATTTTTCTATCCATGTTCATTCTAACAACTATTTTTTGTTCTTACGAACGTGTATGAAGATTTTTATATAGATTGGTCATGAGATACGGTGTTCCATACAGCCCCATAGTATCGCGTCAGGAATATCGTTGCTGCGGTTCTAATTATCAAATTTAATGGATACCTAGTAGTTAATTGAGTTGATACCATTATTTAGCTCATTTTACTCTCAAATATAGATTGTTACCAACTTTTCACTATTATAAATGATACAGTAACTAATACATTTATTAATAAATGAATAATCATCTCATAGCAACGTAGCTTACAAAGCTTGGAGGCAAGTTTGCACGCTATGGAGTCCACCAGAGAATCCTTGAAAGCAGAACTGGGAACTGATTTGCTTTCTCAACTTAGTCTGGAAGATCAGAAGAGAGTAGACGCGCTGAATGATGAAATTCGCCAACTTCAGCAGGCAAGTACAACTGACAGGAAAAACATTTTGTTGATGACTAGCTACTGTGAAAAGTGTCTTTCTTGCTAATGAAGAAATGCAAAGGATTATTAAGAAAGTGTAAAAATGACACTTGGACTTAAAATAGCCATAAGAAGAAATAAGTCTTTCTAAACCATTCTATATATGTTAGGATTATACAAGAAATCTTCATTTTATTCTATCTTATTTAATGGGCACTTATCATTAGTAAGGTTGGGATTGTTAGCTTTGCCATGTTGATGTGATCAACATGTATTTAATATTGTTTTGATTAAATATTTTATTATTTAAACTGAGATAAAAACAACACTAAGTCCAAAAAATAAGCAGGAGAAGAAAAACATTTTTGATAGCATGTGCTTATAAAAAAAGCCAGGCACAAAAACAGCATTCTGAAGAGAGAAAATGAAGAAAGTATAGGGCTTTTGGGAGGCTATAAAAGTCCTATTTTCAGCTCATTTGAAAATAAGTGATGGAGATGACAGCACATTAACAGCATTCCTGCGGGTGATATGTACATGCGCCTGTAGACACATACCTTTCTTTTCTTTTAGGAAAACAGACAGTTGCTGAATGAAAGAATTAAATTAGAAGGTATTATTACTCGAGTAGAGACTTATCTCAATGAGAATTTGAGAAAACGCTTGGACCAAGTAGAACAGGTATGTTCTTTTTTGAGAGTTCCTCGATGACCATAGCTTTTTGAAAATGCGTGTATGAGAGGCTCTGGCTACAGGCATGGACTTTGGGAACAGAAAGACTAGCGGTCCGACCACCTGCCTTGCGTGGGAATTCTAGCACCGCCACCTGGTGTGTGATCTTGTATAAGTCATTTCATATTTCTCTTGTTATTTAATTTTATTTATTTTTAGAGAGGGGGAAGGGAGGGAGAAAGAGAGAAACAGATCAGTTGCCTCTCGCACACCCCTAACTGGGGAGCCTGTCCCGAAACCCAGGCATGTGCCCTGACAGGGAATCAAACCAGAGACCTTTTGGTTTGTAGGCCAGCATTCAATCCACTGAGCCCCACCAGTCAGGGCAAATCATTTAATATTTCTAAGCTTCAGTTTCCTCTTGTGTTAAGTAAACGTAACAGTAATACTGTTTTGTATGACTATCCTGTTACAATCTAGGAACTCAGTAAAAGTTCATTAATATTTTATTAGTAGTAGGCAGATGCTGAGAAATTTTTTAGTAATTTTATTATTCCCCCCCATAATGATACTTTAAGTACTTCCATTTATATGGAATGGTTTTGTTTGTTTGTTTTCTTGAACATTTATTCTAGAATAACAGCTATAGAAACTGTTGGTTGTCATAACATTTTGAAACTAACAAAACTCATATTTTCTGGTTTAATGCTCAAAAGTTCCTTTTGTGCTGCAGGAACTGAATGAACTGAGAGAGACAGAAGGGGGTACTGTTCTTACTGCTACAACCTCAGAACTTGAAGCCATCAACAAAAGGGTAAAAGATACTATGGCACGATCAGAAGGTAAATTACTATTTAGTAAAATTTTTAAAGATAATTAATTAAATTTAGCCCTGGCTGGTGTGGCTCAGTGGATTGAGCACTAGTCTGTGAACCAAAAGGTTACCAGTTTGATTTCCAGTCAGGGCTCATGCCTGGGTTGCCCCCCAGGTCCCTGGATGAGGGTCTGCGAGAAGCAGCTGATGATGATTCTTTCTCTTTCTCCCTCCCTTCCCATCTCGCTAAAAATAAATAAATAAATAAAATCTTTTTTTAAGCTTTATTTAATTTTTAAGCTTTATTTAATTAAATTTAGCTTATGTGTTTTATAACATTGTTTACTACAAAAAGAAATATCTGAATAGGCAAAAGCATTAGGGTATTGATTGTAAAATAGTAATCTTTGTTTTATTGAATTTTTGTGACAATTTTAAGACCATAAATTATTTCGTTGACAAAAGTAAGAAGTAACTGAATCAAGTTTCTTATCTCCTAGTTGCTGAGAAGAAAATTATTTTTTTTAGTTTTTTATAAACATTAATAAGAAAAACTGTGCTTGTGATTCTTGTGTAAACTCCAAATTTTGTCCTGATTAAGTGTTTTATGAATTTTTATAGTAAAATTTAAAGAGACATTGAAAAAGTCTCTCTATTTTGATAGATTTGATTATTGAAACATTTGTTCACATAACACTCGGGCTGTAAAATACACATAGTGGCCTAATTTGTTTTTTTCTCCATTTTAGATTTGGACAATTCCATTGATAAAACAGAAGCTGGAATTAAGGAACTTCAGAAGAGTATGGAGCGCTGGAAAAATATGGAAAAAGAACATATGGATGCTATAAATCATGACACTAAAGAACTAGAAAAGATGACCAATAGACAGGGCATGCTGCTGAAAAAGAAAGAGGAATGTATGAAGAAAATTCGAGAACTTGGATCACTTCCCCAGGAAGCATTTGAGAAATACCAAACACTGAGCCTCAAACAGGTAAAGCTTACTGGTTTTGAATTTGAAATCTCATTGCAAGTTTTCCTGCATATGAATTTATGTGTACATCTTTTCTCCTTGTAGTTGTTCCGAAAACTTGAACAGTGCAACACAGAATTGAAGAAGTACAGTCATGTGAACAAAAAGGCTTTAGATCAGTTTGTGAATTTCTCTGAGCAAAAAGAAAAGTTAATAAAGCGACAAGAAGAGTTGGATAGGGGGTACAAATCAATCATGGAACTGATGAATGTGCTTGAACTTCGAAAGTATGAGGCCATTCAGTTAACTTTCAAACAGGTATGTTTCTTTTTGTAGTAGATACACAAGTCAAAAAATGTGGCTATTAGTCAATTCACTGTTCAGTTTATAAGGTTTTAAAGCTTTTTTCCCACTGATAGTTGGATTTAATACATGTGAATAAATCCAGCATATAAGTTACTAAGCCTAGTAACTAGAATGTTTTATACAGTTCTTAAAAGTATCCAATCTCTTATTCTTGTTTTTAAAAAAAATACTTGTGACTGCTTTTAAATATCTTTGTTTTGAGCAGTAATATGTATAATTCCACCTAAGTAAAATTTATATTCAAATTGACACCCAACCTTATTATTTATGTGTTTGTTTATTTGTTTGTTTGTTTTAAGGTGTCCAAGAACTTCAGTGAGGTGTTCCAGAAGCTGGTACCTGGTGGCAAAGCTACTTTGGTGATGAAGAAAGGAGATGTGGAAGGCAGTCAGTCTCAGGATGAGGGAGAAGGGAGTGGTGAAAGCGAGAGAGGCTCTGGGTCACAGAGCAGTGTCCCGTCGGTGGACCAGTTCACCGGCGTTGGAATTAGGGTAAATACCTCAGCATCCAGTTTTTCTCAGTGATTTCCAATGTGGAATTTGTAGAATATTTTGCAAATCTGAATTGATGTATTGTGTGCAGTTTAATTTGAAGAGGTGATTGTGACTCTGCTCTTTTAGGATATTGACTCAGATGTTTTCTTAGGTGTCATTTACTGGAAAACAAGGTGAAATGAGAGAAATGCAACAGCTTTCAGGCGGACAGAAATCTTTGGTAGCTCTTGCTCTCATTTTTGCCATTCAGAAATGTGACCCAGCTCCTTTTTACTTGTTTGATGAGATTGACCAGGCCCTGGATGCTCAGCACAGAAAGGCTGTGTCAGGTACAGTTTGGTTTTGTGCTTAACAGTGAGAACGTGCTTTACAATGATAGCTCGCCTCTTACAGTGATTTCTTGTTGCATGAGATATTTGGGGGACTAGAGAGGGTATGTATTTAGTAAATGAAATTTCTCTTTTAAGAGGTTTTTAAAAATTGAGGATTAGACTACTTGCAAAGTTTAGTTCTCTGAGAAAGATATAATTCTTTGAATCCCTTGAAAATCCTACTTCAGTTAAACTTTTATATAGAAGTCTCTCATTTTAAACTTGTATTTCTCAATGTTTGAGTAGTTCCTGTCATAAACAGTTGATTCTGTGTTTAAAGAATCTGTATTTGATCCTTAGTAAGTTCAGAAGATCTTTGAGGAGTGGGTAGAGGGGAAAGGTTGTTTTGTCTTTTTGTGTGGGAAAACTTATTTTGCTCTCATGATATTTCTAATGCTGTGTTAGAAGTTGCTGCTTCCTTATGTTCTGTAACTTTAAGATATTGGGGTTAAAGATTTATCCCTAATTTAAGAAATTAAGGTAATTTTTGTAGGTATATGCATGAAAAATAGATTCACAGGCTGTGTTGAATTTTAACTAAGTGTAAAGATAGTTGGTTTTTAAATTTTAAGATCTGAGAAAAGGATTCTATTACATTACCTTTTATTGTTTTTGTTTTACAGATATGATTATGGAACTTGCTGTACACGCTCAATTTATTACAACTACTTTCAGGCCTGAACTGCTTGAGTCAGCTGACAAATTCTATGGTGTAAAGTTCAGAAATAAGGTAAATTTTTTTACATGAGGTTTAAGTTGATATAGTATTTAATCCATTATATTTGTTGAATTCTTTTTTATGTTAAGTCATGAAAGAAAGCTTAGAAAGTAGTTGCTTATCAGATGATGTCTTTGTAAAGAAGAAACTTTTACTTTGGCATTCATTGAATTGATTTTATTTTCATTGTCATTAAGAGACAGTATCTTCCTCTCTCTTCAGTATTTATTTAATGCAGTCTTTAACAGTTAGGTACATTGATTTATGTTTGGTTGAACCACATAGTTTCTCCTGGTATTTTAAGCCTTAATTAAAATTGGTTCTTTGAAATAGCAAAATAATATTCAGGCATAAGTACTTATCTGTATCTTCAGATCATTGAAATGCAGAGTATTTTTAAACATGCACATTGAATAAACACCATTATAAAGGTTTTGTCGGGCAGTGTTTTAGAATCATTTGACTTTGTATGTAAAATTTATAGGTGATAGCTGTGTATTTTAAATGTTGCCTTATACAGTGAGAACACTGATATATTTTTTGAAGATTTAACAGATTTTGTTTTTAACACTTACTCTTCAGGTCAGTCATATCGATGTGATCACAGCAGAGATGGCCAAAGACTTCGTGGAAGATGATACCACTCACGGTTAATCGGAAAATACCGTCCCCTGGTCTTCAAGATGTACATACTATTCTGATTCTCATCCCCGGGAACTGTAAATTTAAACTTAAACATCTGGTCATTATTAATAGTTTTCCAACTTAGAGCACACACAGTCCTTTTATATTTCTGTCATTGTATTTTATAAGATACTCTGTAATGTTACATTTCTATGTATAGTTTCAGAATTTTATTTCCCACACAACTTTTTGTAAGTGTCTTGTTCCTGTTTTAAATCTTTTGAAACATGCTAAATATCGTTTCCTAATTATTTTATCAATTTATATTGCTTCTTTTTTATAGCTTCAATTAAATAATTGGTTTTATGACTAATTTTGTGTTTCCTGTATCTTTTCATTTTTAGTTGTACAATTAGAAACAGATTTTTCTTCAATATCTGTGTCTTATTTTGCCTAAGAAAAGGTCTGCCTTTACCTAAAAGAAGATTTTAAAAATACAGTTTCATATTCTGTTGAATTACATCAGTGGTTCCCGGTCCTGGCCGCACGCCTAAATCCATGGGGGAAGCTTTTGTAAATGTAGCGCTGCGGGAGCCTTCCCCCCAGTTGGATCAGATCCCCTGGGGGGGGTGTGCTGGTCACTGTTAATTCTGCAGTGCCCCCCGGCGATGCTTTCTCTCTGAGGGTTAGAACCCCTGCTTTAAAGTCCATCTAACAGTCCTTTAAAGATTATTTTAAATTTAAGATGGCAGTGTATTTAATAAAATTTGGGAAGGTAGTTTTAAGAGTAACTGGGAACACTAGAACCAAAAAATGGAGCCATACAATTTCCTTGTTTTTCTGGGTAAGTAAATAGTTTTGAGAAACATTGTTATTGACACATTTTTTTATTACCTCTCAAATGAGGTCTTTGTTTATTGTTTTAAAATTGCTTTATTGTGTTCTTTCCTGTAAGTGGCCTGAAGTGATCTCTGAACAGTTCACTGTTCACTTGTCCCAGAAAGCCCCACAAAATCATGCAAATCGAGAGGTTCAAATCTTCCCCTTCGTGATCACTTTTAGGAATACTCATGGAATTGCCCAGGCCATCCAAGGCATGCATATCCGAAAAGCCACCAAGTATCTGAAGGACGTCATTTTTACAGAAGCACTGTGTGCCATTCTGTCATTACAGTGGTGGGGTCAATAGGTGTGCCCAGGCCAAACGGGCTGGACACAGGGTCTGTGGCCCCCAAAATGTGCTGAGTTTTTGCTGCACACCCTTAAAAATGCAGAGGGTAATGCTGAACTCAGGGGTTTAGATGTAGATTCTCTGGTCGCTGAGCACATTCATGGTACATTTAGTAGCTTATCAACAAAACTTCCAGTTTTCCCACTAATGCCGCCTTTTCTCAGATCCCATGGAAGATACTAGTTGTCATGTCTCCTCTGGTTGGTGACGCTTCCTCAGTCTGTGTTTTTCATGCCTTAAGAGTTTTGAGGAGTACTTTGCAGATGTGTCCTGTTCGGGCTTGTTTTATATTTTTTTGTATGGTTAGACTGGAGTTAAATAATACCACAGGGGTGAAGTATCCTGAACATATCAAATGATACGTTATTAACATGCCATATTGCTGGTGATGTATATCACCAGCTGCCCAAGATTATTGATTGGCTGCCCAAGATTTTTTTCCCAAATATCTTCACTGTAAAGTTACATTTTTTTCCCCCATTAATTCTGTTTTTTTGGAAGCAAGTCACTAAGTATAGCCTACACTGGGATTCTCCCAGCCTTGGAAAACTCATTTATTCTAGTAGTGGTTTTTTGTTTGTTTGTGTTTTGATTCTTTGGGATTTTCTATATAGGCAATCATGTCCCATGCAAGTTAGAGACATTCCATTGCTTCCTTTCCTCCAATGGTACATATAACCTTTTATTTTTCTGGTTGACTTTGCCCCCAAGTTTATAGTTATCGACAGGTGGTTTGTTTTGTTAGCTGCTACTCTATCAGTGGAAGCCAGAAATCCCTAAAGAAGCACTTTTATTTATTTATTTTTTAGAACAACTCAGAAAAATGATGTTAATGCCTCAACCGTATTTACACAACACAAGAGACACTTTTTTTTTTTTTAAGGTTTATTTATTTTTAGAGAGGGAAGGGAGGGAGAAAGAGAGAAACATGAATGTGCGGTTGCTGGGAGCCATGGCCCGCAACCCAGACATGTGCCCTGGCTGGGAATTGAACCTGCAATGCCTGGTTCGCAGCCCGCGCTCAATCCACTAAGCTATGCCAGCCAGGGAAAGAGACACTTTTTTAAAGTGAGACAAACAGTTTTGTGACTTTAAATTGAATTTAAAAGTTTTTTTGAGTTTTCACTTTGAGTTTTCATTTTGACTAGCTGAATCTCTCATGCTCAGTATATTGTTTACAGTTTTGCCATAATATAACCTTCCCTAAGAGACAATTTGGCATAAAAATATTCTAAGACCCCATTCAAAGGGTTATGCTAGAACAATATTTTTCTAGTATTCCTAAAATGTTTTTAAGCATCTCCCTGAGGGGTATTTGTCATGAATCCGTATGTAAGGAGGTTTCCGTGGTTGGTGTGTAGTCTGCGTTCTACAGCTTTGCTCTGCTGTGACCAACCCTCCATAATATAACATTTGGCAAGGGGTGTTATTATATGCATAGCATCATTCTAGAACAGTATTCTGAGCATCTCCCCAGGGATATCAGTGTAATGAAACTCCAGTGAATTTGTAACAATAAGCACCTAAGTGATGAAATACAGAATATAAATATAAAGCCCATATTCTTTGCTGTATCTTAGTCATAAATTTATTCTAATGAAAATGAATAGGAAAATGTGACCATCTTGGGTATACTTGGTCAACCCAGAAACAGACAAAGGATGGAAACTGACCCCAGGAATTCGCCAGTGATTCAGAAGAAAATCTAAAGTGCTTCTGTTTTTATTCTCGATTTTTCTGTCTCGATTTTCTCCTTTGAGATTTTTCTGTCTTGATTTTTCTCCTTTGAGATTGTAATACTGCTACAAAGTATATATATTAGTAGATTTGAAAAATGTATACAAGGCCTGTCCAGAAAAAGTCTAGCCATTGTTAATGTAATGAGAACAGTTTGTGCAACGTCGATGCAACTTGGCAGCCAAGGAGAGTGGGCTGGAATGTGCATGTGTGAGCAATGACGACTTCACTGTACCAGTCAGTGGGGGCAGTAGACGTTCTTGAGGGAGCATGTGTGCTGTGTGGCCGTCACATTCAAAATGAGAGAGTAGAGCAACAAATCTGCATCAAACTTTGCGATAAGCTTGAACATTCCTCCACAGAAACTATTCAGATGATTCAGAAGGCTGTGGGGACAATGCAATGAGTGCAGCACAAATAAAACTAGGGCACAAATGCTTCAAAGATGGTCAAGAATCTGCTGAAAGTGATCCCTGTTCTGGAAGACCTGCAACAAGCGGAACACCTGAGAATGTTGAACGTGTATGGGCTGCAGTCAACAAAGACCGGCGACTGACAGTGTGAGAAGCTGATCTGGGGATTTCAAAAACTACTGTGTCTGAGATTTTGACACAGGGTCCGGGCATAAAACTTAAATCACCTTTGGAAAGGTAGAGATTTCAGACCATCAGTGAGATTCAGGAAAATACAATGGGGCAGTTGATGGTGATTCCAACCAAAGATTTTGCAGAGTGTTTTGAACAGTGGAAGAGATGCTGGGAGAACTGTGTGAGGTCCCAAGGTGCCTACTTTGAAGGGGACTGAAGCACCATTGTCCTGTGTACAATGTTTTTTCTTGTATCTTCTTCAGTAAATGTCTCTATTTTCATATTACATGGCTGGATACCTTCTGGGATGACTTAGTATTTTTAAATCACAAGCTGACTGTCACTATTAACATTTTGGGACATTTTCTTCAAATTTTCATTAAAAGTTTTGTTATTTATATTTCTACTAGTTATATAATTTCATATACTAATTAGCCTTTTCACTTAGTAATACAATATAAGATATTCCTGTGTTTAATCTCTTTGGAAACAATATTTTAAAGCCACAAAATTCTGTCAAATAGAAGTAGCTAATTTACTGAAATATTTCCTCTTGAATGCTTAGATTGTTTCTTTTAGCTATATTACCAAACACAAACCAACCCAAAAACCAAACACATTTTAACACATGAAACTCTGGAAATTTAGGATTATTTTAAGGTAGATTCTCGGGAATCAGCATATGAACATCTATAAAGCTTTTTGTATAATTTTGGCACCTTTTAAAAAAATAAAATATGAATAGGAGACATGGGTTAAACACTTGTCTGCCCAAAATAAGTGAAAAAATGTTAATTTTAAAGAAAATAATGCAATTTAGAGAAACATGAATGGTGGTGTAATAGTCATATCATAGAAGTAAGAAGAAGTGTAAGATGAGTTTTGGAGGATTTCTTTTTTTAAAAAAAGTAAGTAGTGGTAAACCTGCCTTTGAAAACAGTTCTTTTTTAAAAATAATTGATTTTAGAGAGAGGATTTATCGGTTGCTTCTTGCACGTGTCCTGCCCAGGGAACAAACCCGCAACCTTGGCGTGTCTGGACAACACTAACACACTGAGCACCCAGTCGGGGCTAAGTTTTAAATGGAGTTGGTCTCATGATGACTCTCAAGATAGAGGGCTAACACTTTCATTCAGCTCCCCACAAAGGGAGAATGTAAGTGCTGAGGAAAAGGAAACAGATTAAGATTTCACTGTCACCCAGCAAACGGTCACCTTACCCTGGGAGGAGCTTGCTGCTGGGACACTTGCCAGGGAGGTGCCGGAAGTATTTACTGTCGGGGATTTCTTTTAAATGGTAGCACGGTATTCATTCTTCATCTTTCTTCACTTCTTATTCCGGCATTTCTCCTTATCCTGGAACACAAATGACTAATCCAAGTTTGCATCTTCAACAGGGGAAGAGTAAATGGAAAACAGGTGCACACTGATGCAGTTAAAAATTGGTGACAGCAAAGGGTTAAGCTATTACCAAGAAACTAGGAATGCCCTTCCTTACTTGAGGATTTTTTTTCTTTGAAATTTCACTTATTCATTTTTTTTAAGAGAGAAGGGAGAGAGAAAGGGAGAAACATTGATTTGTTGTTCCACTTATTTATGCATTCATTTGTTGATTCTTGCATGTGCCCTGACCTGGGATCGAACCTACAATCTTGGTGTATGGGGATGGTGCTCTAGCCAACTGAACTACCCGGCCAGAGCCTCTTTTTTTCATTTTAAATTATACCTAATTAGATAGAAATCCTTGACTTTTGTGTGAATATTAAGCCCATAATGATACTCTTATTCTCTAGGTTTTATACTTCTTTTGGGAGAATCATTCTTTTCCTTTGAGAAAAATGATGATAGAAATCTATTTCAATTTTCTATTGCCTACAGGTGTGGTATGGCCTTTATTCAGGTCACATTATATAATTCTTGATAAAGTGGGTCGATTCCCTTGCATTTCTAGAAGGAATCTTAGTTTGACAGGAACTTGAATTTTGTAAACAGCATTTCCTTTTCTTAAATACAGCTTTTTTCGTCAACACACTCCAAGCTAACAATATCAGGCCTTACATGTAGGATCTAGGGATACAAGATTTTCTACTTTAATACTTGCATTTTAGAGTTGAGGAAATTGGAAGCCCAGGGTAACGCCCAGGGCAGCGATCCAAGTGACCTGAGTAAGCACACACAGTGCAGTAACGGATGGAGCCCAAACAAAACCCAGGCTTCCCTGCCTAAACAGAGCGGACTTGCTGACGCATAGGCTCTTCATGCTCCCTGCCTGGTTAACTATGAGAATGGGAGAGATGGCAGGTTACGTTTGCACAGTGTTATTGATCTTCTATGTCAGAGTACCAGATTTTATGAGTGAGGTACCATCTTCAGTTTTCTTCCCCTTCCCCTTCCCCACTCTCCCCCCATCCCCCCCGACTTTTTTTAGGCCTCCCCTATTTTGGTACACTCTGATCACTTGTCTCAGTGTCCTAGGGGCACTGGCTGCCAGTCTTCTGCCTGCAAGATGCCAGTCTTGCTCCATAAATCTGCCACCATGTGGCACTTCGTCTCCCCTTCCTAGAGACAGAAAGTCTCCTGGGTGTAAGAGCCCTTGTGGCAGCCAGTAAGTGCACAGGGAGATGAGGTCGCATAGAAATTAGGTCTGCGGGGGGAACACGGATATATTTACTCTCTCAAGTCATTGCATCAGTGGGTGTAAGTCCGCTGCAAAGGGAACGCTAGCATTTGAATGCTATCTTTTTCAGATCTGTGGGGCTCAGACCAGCGCCTGGCATGTTGATTATGTAAAACTTTCAAGTGTACAGTGATACCAAGTCCTGCTCTAGCCTCATAAATTAAGTGAAATTACTCAGCCATTAAAAATAGTGGTTATAAAAACTCGTAACATGGAAGCATATATAATACAGGTGAGAGAGAAAAAGCACAGCAGAAAAGTCAACTCGAAAGACATGGGTGGGAAGCCAAATCATTCGGGACTAAGGTCACAGAAGCAATTAACGTGTAGCATAGTAAAGAACTGTGCCCCTTCTAAGGCACAAGCGTTTGTTAGGAGAGGTTTTTCCAAACGGGAGTCTATCATACCACCTCAGAATTAGAGATGATCACTGCAGAGGCTGGCGAGCGTGAGGCTTTCTTCAGCTTTGTCTGCGCGGCTTCTTTTTCCTCCCAATAGCCGAAATCTCAAGTTGTGCCATTCATCTCCAGCACCGCTAGAGGGGGCCCTCGGCACACGCCAACCCTCCCTCCATTTTTTTTTTTTTTTCGGTCTAGTTTTCAAACTAGTTTCCTCTCTCGTTTCTCCTTTAGCAAAGTTCCCGGAGCAAATGGGTTGACGTGTGATATTCTTGAGATTTCTCTGTTTATGAGCCAAGTGTTAACTGCTTGCAGCTCAGTCATAAATTGCAACAAGTTATATTGTTATTTCGAAAGCTATGCAGCAGCTGTTGAACGGCATCTTGTTAAGGAAATGGCAGCCCTTTCCTACGGCAGCGGCAGCTCCGCTTGTTTCTCTTCAGAGCAGGAGCTGCTTCTGCCTGGGCCCGATTTAGACGGGTCAGCCTTGTGGAAGCCACTTCATAGTTATTACTTACGTACTGAGTGCCAACCAGGGCCTCTCGTCATCTCACTGCAGGGCAACAGGTTGGAGGGGGGTGGTGCTAACCCCCGTCCGCACAAGAGGACATTGAGTGCCCACAAAGGTGAAGTCACTTGCCTAAAACTTTCTGTTAGAAAGTGGCGGGGCTGAGCGTATAACCCTGGTCTCTCCTGCTCCGCCAGACCTCCCTGGCTGTCTTTTTAAAGCTCAGACTTGCAGATCCACCAGCCACAATGCAGGGTGAAAGTCACTTCTGACTGGTTGGTGTCAGAGCGGTGTACCCATTGGAGGTGTCGGTGTGGAGCTTTATTCTTTCCTGCAGCCCCATCACTTCCCACTACCCCCCCCCCCACCCCGCCCCGCCCCGGCCCCCCATGCCAGGCCACCAAAGCAAAAGGCTTTGTTGTAACAAGACCCTGGATTATGCAGGCTGTTTCAGACGGTACCCAGAAGGTGTTGCAAATCCAAACCCAGGAGCCCTTCTTCCCCTCCCTATATGAGCCATATGCTTTTTTGCGGTGCAGGGTGCTGGCTGAGTGCTTTTGGGTCTGGAATTGTCTAGCAGTTAACCTTCAGCTCCTCTTACCTCCCCAATTTTTAAAAAGGCATCTGTTGCACATGCAGCACTTGCGGAAAGAGCTCCGCTTGCCAGGAGGAGAGCCCGGGCTCCGTTCTCCTGGCTCACCCTCCAGTTCTGAAGAGCGGGACTGTGATCCTGGGCCCATCCCCACCGCCCCTCTTCTCATTTGGCCCTCAGAGCCACTGGATTATTCCTCACTGTGTAGTTTGCAGGTGTAGGAGGATTTTAAAGCAGTAACTTGAGACATTCGAGGTAGAGAAGGATATGGAAGTTGACTGAACTAAGAATAGTTCCCGGTCACCAAGCTATTTAGACACATCGGAGCAGGGGTGGGGGGAGGGGTGACAACTTTATCTGTTCTACAGATTGGAGCCTCAGAGGTCTCTGTATGTCACCCCCTTTCCTGGGACCTCCACAGTCTATTCTTGCCCCAAACGACTGAACCAAAAGCAGGGGTGAGGGCAGGGCAACGGCAGGGCTCTCATCCAGATCCGGCCAGTGCTTCCCCTGCAGCTCTTTTCCCCTGTCACTTCAAAACCAGAAACCTTTGTCTTCTTTTCTTTCCCTTAGAGTAAAATTCCTTTAAGACTGTCTACCCCACAAGCACTATGAGTGTTGGGACCATATCTGTCTCTTTTTGGTTTTGTTGTTTGTTTCTGCCGTTTTTTTTAATCCAGTGAGTGTTTGTTGAATGAATAATGGATGACAGCAGCCTCGCTCACTGAGCACATGTGATGTGCCACGGCCTGTTCGGAGTGATTTAGATTCCTCGTGGCAGACCAGCCTCGCAGCTCTCATTGAGATTCCTCATTCCACCTGCCAGTGGGCTGTCTCCTCTGACACCCAAGCTTCTCCCCTCGGTGACTCCAACCACAGACTCCCTCTTGGACTCGGTTCTCCCCGCAGGGAAGAGGAGCGGGTGCTGGAGACAAGCCACACTCAGTGAGTGGGCTCCTTCAGTCCCACCCCAGGGATGAACATGGTGGCTAAGTAAGTTATGGGAAAATTTAGGCAGAACTTTGTCTCAAAAGGGGTGCAGGACCCCATATACTATCTCATTAGCCAACCGGAGGGGTTCCAATCTCCACCTACAATACCCAGGCCTTTCCTCATCATTGAATTCACTTGGAGTGGTTGTTGAAGATGCAATTTCTCCAGCCTTTCCCCCTGGGGATTCCAGACAGACCAGCAGGTCAGGGGCAGGACCCAGGAAGGCTACCTGTAATACCTGTTCACCGGAGCAATCTGCTGGCCTCAAAAAAGTGGGGTCAGGCCTATTGAATCCTTTGGCCTTTGGAACAGAAGATGGTGAACCTGGGAGAAATCCCTTCTGAGGCATCTGTGCAGAGGACAGCTCCAGACTTTTGTTTTTCTCCCAAGAGAAAGTGAAACTTTCATCTGGACTGCGGTAAACAGTGGGCAGCAGCTGGATGTGGGGTGGGGGGCTGGGGGCTGCAGCTGGCAGAACTTTAGACAGAAGGGGCTCAGGGCTGGAGGGCCGGGATAATAGGGATGACCGGACCAGAGTCACCTCTATCCTGGCCAGACACAGAAGTGGGCCAACACCCTCACTTTATGTGGGGGCTTTAAGCAAATTCCTGTCTTGACGGGAGAGTCATTTTAAACTTCCCAGCGTGGCTCCTAGGTGTCCTCAGGAAAAAGCACCTGGAGGCTCCCCGCTGGGGGGTCCATGCCCGCCACGCAGCAGTTCTGTAGGTGGGATTAGGGCCTGACGGCTGCAGCCTGCTGCCCTGATACCTTCCGTGTGCACCTGTGGTTTCTAGGGCGGTTTGTTGAAAGCCAAGGGTCCAAGTGAGTGTGACCAACTCAGTGGTCCTCTCCTCTAGCCCAGCCACTGAGCCTGGCTCTTGCTCCGTGGCCAGAGTACAGGCCTGATGCATCCGCGCCTCTGAGCCTGCACCAGGCCCTGTTCCGGCAGGGAGCCCGGGGCCTGCCTGCTCTGCCCCAGGCCTCATGACTCAGCGTCCCTTCCAGACGGCTTCCTGCCACCTGCTGCCCTCCTCATTCTCGGACCTGATGAGCAGGTCCTTGCTGTCTGCCCTCCTCGGTCCTTACCCCACCTCCTCCAAAAACCTCTTACTCTCTGAACCTCATTCTCATCACCTGGAACCTCCCTTTAAGCTCCCCCAAAGATTTCCTCTGAAATCTGTCATCCCTGACACTGTTTTGATGGAGACCACATTTTCTCACCGACCTCCACTCAGGTTTGGGAAGAGGGACCAGTGGCCTCCTGGCTCTCTGTTGCCACTGGGCTTCCCCACTGTTGTTGGGCAGTCACTCCTTGGTCGTTCTGCTCACCCCCAACCTACCCGCCCCCCACCCCCACCAGCCACATACAAGCATCCCCGAGCATCACCATCTGCTCAGGACACGGGGGCACTCCCCACCTCCAGCTCAGCCTCCCTCTCCATCCTCCAGCCTGTCGTCATCCCCGGGGGCTTCCGCCTCCTTCCCACCCACTCCCACCCCCCGAGGTCCTCCCACCTCTGCTCTGGCCTCTTTCCCAAACGTGAGATCTCTGTGGAAGCCTACGTTCTGAAAACCCAAGACACGATTCTCACACACAACCCAGTGAGCAGGTACCAGAGGTTTGTTTACCTCGCTACCAAGGTAGCTTGCAGGACGACAAACGGGCTCTACGCCAATAAAACCAGAACCTTTGGGGTTGTCTTTCTAGCCTATAAGAATCATTTCCAACTTCCCAATCCTCCATTTCTCTGAGGTTAATATCTAATTTTACAGAATCAGTAGAAAACAGGGGCTTGAACGGAATGACCTCTCTTGAGAGAGTCAGAGGGCCCTGTGGGGCCCGTTGGACGGTGCTCCAGTGTGGCTCTGAGAGAGCATCCGCTAGGCTGGTTGCCTCATTTCCAAGGACTGGACACATTTTCTAAATGTCTGGAGCTTGTCTAGCCCCCGACCCCAGCCCTCAGAAGCATGAGGAGAGTAGTGTTCAGGGTTGGGAGGGCGGGGCCTGGTAAAGAGAACTCCGGTCAAGCCCAGCCGAGTAGGTGTGGGGTGGAGAGAAGGAAGGGGAATGTGGAGAAAAGTGGGGGTCAGGGAGCTGCATCACAGGGGATGAATGGAGAGAATGGGGGAGTGGGATTCTGGTTTTATTCAACAAGCATTTGGTGAGGACCTGAGATATCAAAACCCATGAGTCAGGTGCTCCGACGAACCGTTTTACAGATGAGGAGACTGGAGGTTAGATTAGGAGCAGGCCCAGAGCCACCAAATTAGTAAATGGTGAGGCTCAGAGTTAACCCGGGCCTCGGTCTCCTGAGCTGATGGTGCGTTAGGGAGCCCCTGGGTGGGAGGAGGAGGAGGTGACTTCCTCCTGCAGCAGGTGCAGAGCCCAGGCCTGTGCAGCGCTCCGCGTCTCAACAGAGCCAACTGCGGGATTCCATGCATCCCCGGCGCAGGGCCCTCATTCCTGTCCCTCTTCACACCAGCCGCCCAAGACCCCAGGGAATGAGCTCAGAGGGCGGGGGCCACGGGGAAGATGGCAGCTGGTGGTGCCTCGGATAGACTCGTCCTCCAGCTTCAGCGCTGTTCCCAGGCGGGATGGGTCTCTGCCTTCCTGTGCTCTGGGAGGAGGAGGAGGAGGAGGCGGTGGCGGTCGGGGGCTCTGGGGTCTGTAATCGGATCAGAGGCTGTGTTGGTGACAGCTGTGGCAGGGGCCTGAGGAGGGGGCTTGGGCAGGTGGAGAAAGCCTGGGCCTGGGGCTTGTGCTCATTCATCATCCGGGAGGCAGCTCCCCTGGGATGCTGGGACCTCCACCCCAGCGTCTGCCCCTGAGTCCCCAGCGCTACCAGCACAGCCCCTCCGTCCTGGGTGTTGTCTCGTGTGCGGGGAGGGCCGCAGAGAAGCTCCCTCCGCCGGGGAGGGAGGTGGTCCAGGGAGAGAAAAGCCGGGTTTGGAACCCAGCCCTGCCTTTTGCTGGTTGTGTGGTCTGGGGCAAACTTGTTAACTTCTGTCTCCATTTCTTCTCCGGTAACATGGAGACACCGCACGAAACCATCTTGAACGGCGGTTCTAGGATTAAATGAGAACAGAATGGTTTGCGTACAGTGGTTTCTCCATAAGGATTAGGTTTAATGTTTTGTGCCTGTTGGCATCCAAGTCACATTTGTGATCTCTGCAGCCAGGAGTAGACGTAAGAGAAGCTGGAAAGAAATCCATGCGTACAAAGTATATAAAACTGGGGGCGGGGGAGGGCAGTGTATGTATTCGCTTTAGAAGGAACTCAACAGCCGGCCGCTCTGTTCTGTGGTACGTTCAGGACGAAGAGTCATCGTACAGTTATCTGTCAACAAGTGACACCAAAACTCAGTGGATCACGACTACGACCAACACATTGTATCTCACGATTCTGTGGGGGGCCGAGGGCTTGGGCAGAGCTCATCCAGGCGGTTCTTCGCTCCGCGTGGCGTGGACAGTGGCACCGATGGGGTCACTGAAGTGGGATTCTGGCAGGTGGGCTGGCCTCTAGGCTCCAAGGGGGACCTCACAAGGTATTTCTCTGTTTAGAACTTCGGGGGCATCTCGGGGGGAGGAGAGGGAGAGGCGGGTTTGCGTCCAGCGCTGGCTGCATCGCCCGGAGCCTCTGCGAAGGCGTCCCTGGAGGCCTTGGCTCTGATGCCGATGCCGGGACACACCGATGGGGGCGCAAGAGTGTCCCTGGGGCCCAGACCTCAGCCTGGACCTGCTTCTGAAGCCGGTGAGCTGTCCCCCGTCAGCCTCGCACCGTCCTGGTCAGTGGGATGGGAAGGAGGCCGGACTTGCCGCCCAGGGAATCTTGCCCCAGGATCAACCCCCCCCACCCGCACCCCCCACTCCACCGCCGTGGGGCTAATGGGAACTTCTGGTGAATGAGAGGCCTGCCTGGCGTCATGCTGGCTTTCCAGGGGTGTCGGCGTGCCTCTCGGCTTGAGCAACGTCCCAAGGAAATAGCTTCTCAAAATTCAGCGGGGAGGGGGTGTCCCGTCTGTTTAGAAATAGAGTCACAGCTATCCATTGTTTTGTTTTATTTTATTTTATTTTATTTTATTTTATTTTATTTTATTTTATTTTATTATTAATGTTTCTCTGTTACCTTTTAGTCCCCTTCTACCCCTGGCAATCACCACACTATTGTCCATGCCCACGAGTCCTCTTTCCTTTGCTCCATCCCTCCACCCCCTAACCTGTCCTCCCCCTTTAGCTGTCATCACAGCTGGAGTCCTGTAAATGGCCAGGTCTCCCAGAGCTCTGCAGAAAAGGGCGTGCAAAAGACCCTGAGAATCCACGCCCCTTCCCAGAAAAGCTGAGGCCTAAAGTGCGCCCACCTGCTCCGTGAGCTCCCTGGAGGTGGGGACTTGGGTTTGCGGCCCTGGCTGGGCTGGCCAGGTTGTGCGTCTCTCCACTCACTGGTTCCAGACTGGCTCATCGGACCCAGAGCGCTCCTCGGGGCAGGCAGGCTGTCCCCGGCCATCTCCAAAAGGCCCATCAGACCACGGGGGGCCTGGCCTGTGCTCCAGACCCTTCGGGACCACCCTGGAGCCTCCGATGTTCTCCGACCCGCCAGGACCTGAGCATCCATGGGCCAGGCCATCCAGAGGAGAAGAACACAGCAGGGCCCCGGCCACCAGCGGAGGAGGTAGGGGAGGGCGAACAAGGAGTGGTCTGGCCTGGGGCCAGGACCGCGGGATTTATAATCATCCTGGGGGCTATAAATGCTCAGAGCAACTTTTTTATTTTGAGCCCATGAGTAATTGAGCCACCTGTGTGCTGTATCCCACAGTTCCCCCTGCCTCTTCCCGCTCCCAAACACACACAGACTTTTACACCTGTCACACACACACACACATACACACCTGCACACATGCCATGTGGAGAGCTAGGAGAAGTACCTTGTGTGGAGGGTCTGTACTTGGTGCCAGGCCTGTGCCAAGCAGTTTTCACGCTTGTTCTCTCTCTCTCTCTCACTTAACTCTGACAACAACTTGTGAAGCCGGGCCTCATCCCTGCTCTGCTGATAAGGACACTGACTGGGCCCAGGCGAGGGAGGGTGACTTGCCCGAGGGTCCATGGTGAGTAAGTGGCAGAGAAACAAACTGAACCTCTGTCCCTCCCCATCAGCTCAGGCCCTTCCCTGGCTCGGGCCAGTGCTGCTGTGTGTTGCCTGAAACCATCTCTTTCTGGTGTGTCGGGGGGTGTTGTACTTAAAGATGACCATACATTGCCCTGGCTGGCATAGCTCAGTGGATTGAGCTCAGACTGAGAACCAGGCATCGCAGGTTCGATTCCCAGTCAGGGCATATGCCTAGGTTGCAGGCCATGACCCCAGCAACCACACATTGATGTTTCTCTCTCTCTCTCTCTCTCTCTCTCTCTTTCCCTTTCCTCTCTAAAAATAAATAAATAAATAAATAAGTAATCTTTTAAAAAAAGAACATGTCTAAGAACATGGGATTCACCAAATAAATAATGACAAATATTATTAAAAAATGACCATACATCATAAAAGATTGATAAATTCCATTTCATTCACACACCCACACACACAACCCCCTAAAACAAAAACCCCATGTGGCCAAAAAATACACCTTAAGCAAAGCCAGATAAATGACAAGCTAGAAGGAAAATTCCTACTGATGTTAAAGCAAAAGGCTAATCTCCATAACATATAAAGAGTTCCTAGACTTATATAAGAAAAAAACCAAAGCCTAATTTTAAATGGACAAAATATAAAGACTATTCTCAGTAAAAGGAAGGAAAATAGATCGTAAGCATATGACAAGATGTTCAACCTCACAAAAAGAATACTCCAGATTTAAGGTATACTGACATTTCTGTCCCACAAATGACTCAATTTTAATATACAAAGAAATCCTACAAAATAATTAGAAAAAGACCACCCCATTTTTATTTTTAAAAATGAGCAAAAGGCTTCAACAGGCACTTCACAAAAGCCAGCGCACACTGAAAAGTCTTCAGAGAATGTACACGAACATCTTTTGAGGAGTTACCACCACACAGCCCCCGTGCACAGCTGAAATGAAAAGGGCTCCCAACACGCAGTTTGGGGAGCACGGAGAGCACCTGGGCTTCTCGCGGATTGCTGGTGAGGGTGTCCCTGCGATAGCCACTCTGGAAAAGGTTGCAGGTCTCATCAGACTGAGCACGAACCATCCTATGATTAGCAAGCAATTCTACTTAAAGTTGTACACCTCAGAGAAATCACTATATTTTTATCATCCCCAGCACTCTCTCATGACCCTTCACAGTAAGCCCTCCAAAGCCTGGTCCCAGGACACTGCGGATCAGCTTCCTGTCCTTATAAACTACATTTGCCTTTTCTAGAATTTCAAACAAACGGAATCACACTTGATGCATTCTTCTGCCTGGTTTCCTTTGCTCAAGATAATGTTTCTGAAATCCATCCGTGTCATTGTAATGTGTTCTATCTATCTATCTCTCTAATTTATTATTCTTGCTGGACGTTTTATCAATTTTCTAATCCTTTCAAAGCAGTAGCTTTTGGCTCAATTGATTTTTATCCATTTGTTCATTTGTTTCCTGAATTTCTGTCTTTAATATTTCCTTCTATTTATTTACTTTGAATGCAATCTGTTCTTTTTTAGTAGGTTCTTGAGATGAAAGCTTTGATCATTGACTTTAGATTTCTTCTTTTTCTAATGAGCATTTAAAGCTATAAATATTTCTTTAAGTACAACTTTAACTGCATCCCAAAAATGGTGATGTGTGGTGCCTTTATTTCCATTCCGTGCCAAATATATTCTAATTTCCATTGTGATTTCCTACTCTGACCCATGGATTATTTAGAATTGTGTTGCTTAATTTGCAAATAAAATATTTTGCATATTTTTAATATTTTCATACCACATGAATACATTACCTATTTAAATATTAAATTGCAAATCAATTTAAAATAAAAATAATGTCTCTCCGTTTGGGAGTACGAACCGCCCACAGACTGAACTTGCCCCCTCCCCCAACTGCTCGCTCTCCCGTGTGCGGTAAGAGGCTTACCCACCAGGAGGCTTAACATCCTCGGTAGCTTCTGCCCTTCTCATTCCTCATATCCAGACCACTGCTATGGCTTGTGGCTCCTATTTACTGAGTTTTGTGCAATATGGCCCCTCCTCTTTGCCATTTTGTCAGTTGAAGACACTGTTGACGGCAGTTTGCACAAATGCAATAGCACCCTAATGGCCTCCCCACAAATGTCTTCTGAGTCACAAAGGAGGAAAGAGTGACTATAGTAGAGAAGCCTGGCAGGTGGCCTCTTAATCAAGTGTCAAGATGAACACCACTGGTAATGGGACAGATTGAAACTGTGCACCACTGGATATGATGCAATGAGAAAAATGCAATCGAAACACACCATTTAAAAATTTTTGTCAGACAATCCCTATTATTTTAAGTTAACCTGTATTGCATTTCCCTTTATATGGTTTGATTTTATGGCTTTCTTTCTTAGGGTTAGAGTTCTTTGTGTGCGTAAGAATTTTGGTTTTCCATGTCCTTCTGAGTAGTCCATGAAGCTGTTCATTTGTGCTTTTGAGCCAAGGTTGATTTTTAAAGTATTTGATCTTTTCTTAAGGGCTTAGAGCCATAGTAGTGCCTTCAAGTATGAATTTACAACCTGTCCAGTGTGGTTCATTTGGTTGGAGCATCATCCCATAGCTGAAGGGCTGTGGGTTCAATTCCCAGTCAGGACACATACCTAAGTTGTGGGTTCGATCCCCAGCCTGGGTGTGTATGGGAGGCCACCAATCGATGCTTCTCTATCACACTGATGTTTCTCTCTCTTCCTCTCGCCTTCCCTCAATTTTTTGAAAGCAATGAAAAAAAGTGCCCTTTAGTGAGGATACAAAAAGTATGAATTTACAGAGAACCCTTCAAGTCCAGCACTCTGTGTCTGTGCTAGAAAGAGCCAGGCTCCTCGCAGGCCAGAGGCCTGATTTTGCATCCTGGTGCTGCTGTGTGATCTTGTTTAGGTTTCTGAACTTCTTCGAGACCCAGTTCTGTTGTCCAAAGAACGGACAAAAAAGTAAGTCCTACCTTACAGCATTTTTGTGAGGATTAGGTGGAAGTCCCTGGCAGGGCTTGCCAAATGTTGTTGACTTTGTAACCGAAACTACAATAGACTCCTCCACGCAGCATGAACGCAACAGAAAGTTGATATTCTGCCAACAGGTGCAGAGGAGGCTGCTGGGCTTTTCAAAGGGAAGGGCACCAAGTACACGTGACTGTTTACATGACGTGCGAGTGGCCCCTTACTCCGATTTCCGTCAGCGGGTCTCGGAGGGAGTGAGCAGAACACACGCGGGCTGGGATGTGGGGTATCCCTGCTGTCAGAGAGTGACAAATCTGTAGCAGGAACAACCCTTCTGGTGCCCGTCAGCAGCTGGGGCTCTCTAACTGGCCACAGTGGACTAGGCAAGACCTACGTCTTTCTCATCCTGGGGGAGGGATAGAGTCAAAGGCTCCTGTCATTCGGATCCAAACAGCCAGCAGTAAGGACAGCGTGTGGGAAGGGGGCACTGGAAGCTCAGGTACAAGAGGTGGCAAGCTAGTCTCCACTAGCTTGGATCTGTCTCTACTTCTCAGTCATTCCAAGGTTCTTTCCATGGGACAGAGGACCCATGGATTTGCTCTCCAGCTGCCCTTGAGCCTCAGTGCCCTGTCTCCTGAAGTCAAGGCCAGACCCACACAGATCTGCACTTGAGTTACTGACCCCCCTTTTTTGTTCAAGCTCTCTCTCGTGGCCAGGACACCCTTCACAAGGACACCAGAGGGGGAATTTAAGGCAAGAGAGAAAGAACTAGAAAAGGCAAGTGACTACATTCGAGGTTCATTTAATTCACTAAAGCCTGGTAAAACAAGTAGGGCATAATACTTTTTTTCATCTTTATTAATGAGGCTCAAAGAGTTGGTAATAAACCCAGGTCAGTTAATCACAACATTTTTTAAATATATTTTATTGATTATGCTATTACAGTTGTCCCATTTCCCCCCTTCACTCCCCTCCACCTTGTATACCCCCTCCCACCCACATTCCCCCCCTTTAGTTCATGTCCATGTGTCATACTTATGAGTTCTTTAGCTTCTACATTTCCCATACTATTCTTACCCTTCCCCTGTCTATCTTCTACCTACCATGTATGCTACTTATTCTCTGTACCTTTTCCCCCTCTCTCCTCCTCCCACTCCCCTATTGCTAACCCTCCATGTGATCTCCATTCCTGTGGTTCTGTTCCTGTTCTAGTTGTTTGCTTAGTTTCTTTTGGTTTTGCGTTAGGTGTGGTTGTTAATAATTGTGAGTTTGCTGTCATTTTACTATACATGTTTTTTTACCTTCTTTTTCTTAGATAAGTCCCTTTAACACTTCATAAAATAAGGGCTTGGTGATGATGAACTCCTTGAACTTGACCTTATCTGAGAAGCACTTTATCTGCCCTTCCATTCTAAATGAGAGCTTTGCTGGATAGAGCAATCTGGGATGTAGGTCCTTGTCTTTCATGACTTGGAATATTTCTTTCCAGCCCCTTCTTGCCTGTAAGGTCTCTTTGGAGAAATCAGCTGACAGTCTGATGGGAACTCCTTTGTAGGTTACTGTCCCCTTATCTCTTGCTGCTTCTAGGATTCTCTCCTTCATTTTTACCTTGGCTAATGTAATTAGGATGTGCCTTGGTGTGTTTCTTCTTGGGTCCAACTTCTTTGGGGCTCTCTGAGCTTCCTGGATTTCCTGGAAGTCTATTTCCTTTGCCAGACTGGGGAAGTTCTCCTTTATTGTTTGTTCAAATACATGCTCAATCTGTTGCTTTTCCTCTTCCCCTTCTGGTACCCCTATAATTTGGATGTTGGAATGTTTAAAGATGTCCTGGAGGTTGCTAAGCTTCTCCTCATTTTTTTGAATTCTTATTTCTTTATTCTTTCCTGCTTGTTTTTTTTTCTTCCTTCTGGTCCACTCTATTGTTTTGAGTTCCAGTTTCCTTCCTGTCCCTATTGGTTCTCCATGCATCTTCCTTCATCTCTTTTATGGTAACCTGTATTTTTTTCATCTAATTTGCACCCAAAATCAACCAATTCTGTGAGCTTCCTGATCACCAGTGTTTTGAACTGTGCATCTGATAGATTGACAATCTCTTGGTTGCTCAAAAAGATGAGCCCTGGGGCATTGATCTGTTTTTCTGTTTGAGACATGTTGCTCCTGTTAAGGTGAGGGGCGGAGCCTTAGGTGTTCACTGGGGCTGGGCACCCCAGTCGCTAGATTGTGACGTTGTATGTGGGGGCAGGGGCGGGAGGGAACAATGGTGGTAGCTCTGTTCTCCTGGAATCTCAGTCCCTTCCCTGGGATCCTGGGTTGCGAGCTCTGCCCTGGTTCACAATCGCTGCCTCACTGGGTCCGTCAGTTGCCGCTTGAGTATTCAGGGTCCACCCGCTGCGATCTTGCACGCCCCCCCCCCCCCCCAGATGGCTTACCTGCTCCTGGTTGCCTTGTGTGCCCAGTTCTCCCTGTTCTCTGCGCACCGCAACCTGCAACCCGCACCCGGCTGCTGCTCGTCTCTGCCCCTCCTACCAATCAGGATGAACAGATCTACTTCAACTTCTTGGCTGTCCAACTTCCATTCAGATAAATTCTCTGTCAGTTTTGGGTGTTATTCTGCCTCTAAATTGTTGTTGTTCTAATCTTCGTTGTGCGTGGAAGTACAGTGCGTTCACCTATGCCTCCATCTTGCCGGAAGTCTGAAAGGAGATGAGGACAATTTCCAGAAGGAGAGTCAGTTGTGAGCCATCAAGAGCCAGCACCTCTGGCCACTGAGGGAATGTAAGGCCACTGGTCCAGAAAGGGAGACCTCAGTGGTTACCACAGCAACCTCACAGTCACCCCTTCCACCTGTCAGTTCCAACTGCTTTGTGCAACAAACTCATCCCATTGTGAAATATCTTCTCCAAGATGCTGGTGATTTCTTCTGGAGTGAAACTTATAAGAGAAAGGTTCCTGAGATGAATTGCAGCCCCCACTGCTAGAATTGGTCTTACAGCTGCAACTGACACTCATCATCCTTGGCAGACAGAATGATGGGCCCCCAACGATGATTTGCCTGCAAGTGACTGTTCTCTCTGAGGGATGGTGCTCTGCGGGGCGCTCAGCCTTGGTCTCTGTTGTTGGCAGACTGGATATTTGGCAGTGCAGTGGCTAGACCAGCCTTAATGGTTGGGAGCCTGGGCTGTCGACTTCATAAATGGCCTCTGCTCCTGGCTCTACTCTGGATATTTCATTGACACACTCATTGTGACAGTACATAGTGAGTATGGCTCATGACAAAAGCTGACTGATGTCAACTGACCAAGTCACTCTGGATGCTTGGCTGTTCAGTGTCTCTTCCATGGTGAATGTTTCCTGCTGAGCACTTGCATGTGATAAATGAGCCTCACTTCCATAGCTCCACCCACATGCCGCTACTCTAGACTTCCTCATGCCCGATACTCCAATCTTTCTCTTCCCAGGACCCTGTCCAATCCGCCAAGTCGCTCACCAGTGCCCATGAGTGTCTGCACAGTCTTACCTTGGGCTCCTGTTTCCACACAAAGTGGATGACCAAGTGGAGCTCTCCAAGTGCTCCCCCCGCCCCCCCCGCCCCCCAACAGAGAGGGTTCCCTGTCAGCACTCTCACAGCGCTACACCAGAGTGGACAGCATGCAGCAGCGGTGCATTGGGGCTCCATACACTAATGACCCATCTATGAGGCCTTTCCACCTCTGTCAGCTGGTCATGAAGGACCTGCCCTTGTGAACACAGATACGAGTTGGAGGCGAGGGCCTGGTGCAAGAGTGATTCCTGCCAAGGGGATCTCAGCCATCAGCAAGTGCATGTTACTTGTATGCTCTGGCTTTGCTCATGCCTAAACCCAACGTACAACTTGCAATGGATTGCTGACGGACCTTCTTATGACCTAATGGGTCTAGGATAACCCAATTCCTGATGGGAAACTGTGGTATGGACCATTTCTAGAGTGGCCCCCAAAATACTCTATCCTAATCCCCAGAATCTGTGGTTATGATGAGATAGCCCTCCTGTGATTCTGTTTCGTTATATGGCACATTTGACCTCAGGATAAGATTATCCAGGTGGCCCGATCTACCCATGTGAGACTCTAGAAGTGAAGAGGTTTCGCTGGTTGGTAGCAAAAGAGAAGTCAGATTCAAAGCATGAGGGGAATTCAATACACTGTTGTTGGTCTCAGGGGGCCACCTGGGAAGGAATGCAGCAGCCTTAAATTGCTGAGAGAGGCCAATAAGAGAATAGAGATTTCAGTTCTACAGCTAAAATGGAGTTGAATCTGCTGATAATCTGAGTGAGGCTGGAAGCAGATTCCTACCTAAAGCCTCCACATAAGAGCTCAGCCTGATCAACACTTTGATATGGGCCTTGTGAGACCCTAACCGAGAACCTGTTTGAGCCATTCTGGACTTCTGATCTATATCATTGTTAGCTGAAAAATTTGTGTTTCTGTCAGCCGTTACATTTGTGCTGATCTGTTACACAGCAATAGAAATACAAGGCAGCATCTGTGGCCACTTAGCGACTTGGCGTTCCATGGTCAGCAAGATCCGAGTTTTTGTCGCTCCCAGGACCTGGCTATTTGTCATCTGGTGTCTAAGCCCCGGCTGTGCATATCACAGCTTGCTCCAGAACTCAGGTTTGCAATAAGTCTGGCACAGCAGCCTCTTCCCCTCCACAAACTGTGCTAGCACCGTGGGTCTCCTGTGGCCCGGGGCCCAAGCGCAGCAGGGTCACCTGCACCACAGCCTGGACCTACTGCAGAGTCCTTCCTGGTCAGTGCCTTGTGCAGCCAGCCGCCTTCTGTGTCACTTGATAGAGGGGTCAGAGCAGCATCCCAAGGGTGAAGCGATCTGCTGCCTCCAGACCCCAAAGAGGGCAAGCAAGCGTTCTGCTTCCTCTTGGTTGGTGGGCAGTACATGATGTAGTGGTTTGTCTGTTACTCTGGAGGGGATGTTCTGGCAGGTCCCAGACCACCACTGGGCCCTCACCAATTCATGAATGTGGCAGGCCCCTCACTCTTTTATTTTTTTTAAATCCTTGCCTGAGGACATGCTTATTAATTTTAGAAAAAGAGGAGAAGGGAGGGAGAGGGAGAGAAACATCTATCTTGCCTCTTATAGGCACCCCAACTGCAGATGGGACCTGCCACCAGGCATGTGTTCTGACTGGGAATCAAACTCACAGCCTTTAGGTTTATGGGACGATGTTCCATCCAACTGAGTCATGCTGGCCAGGATGGGATCTCTCACTTCCAACGTGGTTCTTTGTCATCTAGTATTATTAGCATAATGTTATCATAATAGAGGACTAGAGTGATCTCCCGCAGGATGTCCAGCTGGTCCAGGTCCCTTTGGATTCTTTTACAACAGAGGATGGGAGAGGACACGTAGCTCTGGGCCAAGGCTACAGATGTAGACTGCTGACTGCCTCACGTGAAGGAAAACTACTTTTAATAGTCCAAATAGGCTATCATGGGCTTAGTCCAACATGCAGGAAGTAGAGCTATTAAAGCAGAAGTTAACGTGTCAAATAAGTGGGAAAAAAGAAGTAACAGTAAACATATCCAAATGCTGGTTCTTTGAAAAAAATTAACAAAATACTCAAACCCCTAGTTAATCTAATGAAGAAAGAAGAGGAAGGCAAAATATATAAAATAAATGACAGGAACCAAATAACCATTGGAAAAGATAAAATTTTAAATATAAGACTATATTGCACAACTTTTTGTGAACAGACTTAAAGATGAACATACCGGGACAAAAAAAATGGCCAAAATGAAGAACAGATCAAAGCTCCAGAAAAAATACAACTTAGCGATGAAGAGATAGGCAACCTATCAGATGCACAGTTCAAAACACTGGTTATCAGGATGCTCACAGAATTGGTTGAATATGGTTGCAAATTAGAGGTCGCTAAGTGAAATAAAGGAAAATGTACGGGGAACCAACAGTGAAGGGAAGGAAACCTGGGCTTAAAACAATGGTTTGGACCAGAAGGAAGAAATAAACTTTCAACCAGAACAGAATGAAGAAACAAGAATTCAAAAAAGTGAGGAGTTAGGAACCTCTGGGACAACTTTAAACGTTCCAACATCTGAATTATAGGGGTGCCAGAAGGAGAAGAGGAAGACCAAGAAACTGGTCTTCCAATTATTTGCTCAAAACTTATTTGAACAAATAATGAAGAACTTCCCCAATCTGGCAAAGGAAATAGACTTCCAGGAAGTCCAGGAAGCTCAGAGAGTCCCAAAGAAGTTGGACCCAAGGAGGAACACACCAAGGCACATCATAATTACATTAGCCAAGATTAAAGATAAGGAGAGAATCTTAAAAGCAGCCAGAGCAAAGGGAACAATTACCTACAAAAGAGTGCCCATAAGACTGTCAGCTGATTTCTCCAAACAAACTTTGCAGGCAAGAAGGAGCTGGAAAGAAGTCAAAGTCATGAAAGGCAAGGACCTACATCCAAGATTACTCTATCCAGCAAAGCTAGCATTTAGAATGGGAGGGCAGATAAAGTGCTTTCCAGATAAGGTCAAGTTAAAGGAGTTCATCATCACCAAGCCCTTATTATATGAAATGTTCAAGAAACTTATCTAAGAGAAAAAAGATAAAAAATATGAACAGTAAAATGACAACAAACTCACAGTTATTAATAACTGAACCTAAAACAAAAACAAAAACTAACTAAGCAAACAACTAGAACAGGAAGAGAATCACAGAAATGGAGATCACATGGAGTATTATCAGTGGGGGAGTGGAAGGGGGAGAGAGGGGGAAAGGTACAGAGAATAAGTAGCACAAATGGTAGGTAGAGAATAGACGGGGTGGGGGTTAAGAATAGTATAGGAAATGGAGAAGCCAAAGAACTTATATGTATGACCCATGGACATGAACTAAAGAGGGGAATGCAGGTGGGAGTGGGTGTGTAGGGCAGAGAGAAATAAAGGGGGAAAATGGGACAACTGTAATAGCATAATCAATAAAATATATTTAATAAAAAATGAACATAGCCTTAATTTACAATTTAACAAAATTGTCCATTGTAAAGATAGAAGAGTTAACCAAAACAATTCCCATAAAACAGCAGTTGTCAATGTTTTTGGTTTCAGGACACTTTTATACAATTAAAACTTTTTGTAGACACTCAAAGAGCATTTGTTTATATGGGTTATATTTATTGGTACCATATTAGACATTAAAAGTGAGAATATTAAAATATTTATTGTATAACCCCATTATATGTTAATACAACATGGTCTTATGAAAAATAACTGTTTTCCTCAAAAAATTCAGTAAGAAGAATGTTTTACATTTTGCAATTTTTTAAAATATATTTTATTGAGTACGTTATTACAGTTGTCCCAATTTTTCACCCTTTACCCCCCTCACCTGGTACCCCCATTCTCTCCAGCAATCCCTCCTTAGTCCATGTCCATGGGTCATGCATGTAAGTTCTTTGGTTTTCCCATTTCCTATATTGTTCTTAACCTACCCCTGTCAATTTTGTATCTGCCAATTATGCTTCTTAATCCTTGTACCTTTTCTCCCATTCTCCCCTTTCCCCCTCCCAACTGATAACCCTCCAAATAGTCTTCATATCTATGATTCTGTTTCTGTTTTGCTTGTTTGCTTAGTTTGCTTTTTAGATTCAATTGTTGATAATTGTTAATTTATTGCCATTTTAATGTTTATACTTTTGATCTTCTTTTTCTTATATAATCCCTTTAACATTTCATATAATAATGGCTTGGTGACGATGAACTCCTTTAACTTGACCTTGCATGGGAAGCACTTTATCTGCCCTTCAATTCTAAATGATAGCTTTGCTGGAGAGAGTTTTCTAGGTTGTAGGTCCTTGCTTTGCATCCCTTTCAATACTTCTTGCCAGTCCCTTCTTGCCTGCAAAAAAAGTTTCTTTTGGGAAGTCAGCTGACAGTCTTATGGGAACTCCTTTGTAGGTAACTCTGCTTTTCTCTTGCTGCTTTTAAGATTCTCTCTTTATCTTTAACTTTTGGCATTTTAATTATGTTGTGTCTTGGTGTGGTCCTTTTTGGGTCCATCTTGTTTGGGACTCTTTATGCTTCCTGGACTTGCATGTCTACTTCCTTCACCAAATGAGGGAAGTTTTCTTTCATTATTTTTTTCAAATAAGTTTTCAATTTCTTGCTCTTCCTCTTCTCCATCTGGTACCCCTATGACTTGGATGTTGGTATGTTTGAAGATGTCTCAGAGTCTTCTTATACTATACTATCCTCATTTTTTTTTGAATTCTTGTTTCTTCTTTCTGCTCTGGTTGAATGTTTATTCCTTCCTTATGTTTCAAATCATTGATATGGTTCTTGGTTTCATGCCCTTCACTGTTGGTTCCCTATAGATTCCTATTTATTTCATTTAATGTAACCTTTGTTTTTACATGAGTCTTTTTCATGCTGTTGAAGTACTCAGTGAGTTCTTTGAGCATCCTGATAACCAGTGTTTTGAACTCTGCATCTGATAGGTTGCTTAACTCTACTTCATTTAGTTCTTTTTCTGGAGTTTTGTTCTGTTCTTTCATTTGGGCCATATTTCTTTGTCTCTTCATTTTGGCAGCCTCCCTGTGTTTATTTCTGTATATTAGATAGAGGTGCTTTGATTCCCTATCTTAGCAGCATGGCCTATTGGAGAAAAGTGTACCTGTAAATTGAATGTGGTGGAGCCTTAGGTAATCACCAGGGCAGGGCAACCCCGTGTCACTGCTCTGTAGACTGTGTGGGAGAGGACTTGGAGAGAGGACAATCCTGCTGTCTGGCCTCTGGAGTTTTGCCTGGGAGGAATCTGTTTCCCAGCACTTGCCCTGATGCCAGTCACTTCAATTCCCCCCCATGCCACTGGTGCCCTTTCAGCTGTTGCCCCATGCTAAATTCCAGAGGGGGTGAGTCTGTCCAGAGGGAGTAAGTCCTGAGTCCCTTTAAGTGAAGTCCCCTGAGAAGCTTGCAGTTTCTTTCACTGTCCCAACCCCCACTGGTTTTTATAGCCAGAAGTTATGGGGACTTATCTTTATGGTGCTGGAACCCTGGGCTTGGTGGTTTGGTTGGGGGCTGGGATCCCTTGCTCCTGAGGTATCCCTCCTGATTTTTACATACCACACATGGGTGTGGGACCACCTGTTTTGCATCTTCATGCCACTCCACGTCTCTGTGCCCCTCTGCACCTCTCTACCTCCTCTCACCTCTTCACCTCCCTGCACCTCTCTGAGCCGCTCAGCATCTCCACTTCTCCTACCTATCTGGATGAATGTGGCTTCTTTAAATCTTTGGTTGTTGGACTTCTGTACAGCTCAATTTTCTGACAATTCTGGGCAATATTTGTTTTGTTGTCTCATTGTAATTTTTGCTATAGTTGTGCAAAGAGGCAAGATGTGTTTACCTGTGCCTCCACCTTGATCAGAAGTCTACATTTTGCAAATCTTTTAATGTTTGGCTTATAAAAGACAGCTATGTTCTCATGTCTGCTTCTGCAGTCCATGTTTTGCTACATGTTGTTTGGTTTGAAAACTATAAAGAAAATTTAACCTCAAGCAGATATTTAGTTTTAAAGGAGAAACTTGCTGTTACCCTTAAAGGCTTACAAGGACTCCTGGGGGCCCTAAAGTCATTTATCGTATTTGCAGTATATAATGTGCACTCTTTTACCCAAAGTTTTGAGGGAAAAATAAGGGAAAAATTATTATACCCTTGGGTATAATAATCCCATGTATAATGTGCACCAAAATGTGTGTGCACATTATACATGGCAAAATATGGTATTTAATAATCAATTCCATAGAGGAAGCAGAAAAAGCTATTAAATATTACACCCTCTCTTTTGCACACACATACATACATACACACACACATTAGAATCACATGATTTCATGAGGGAATTTTTTTAATCTTTCTGAGACCAGATAATCCTAATGTTAGAGCACAGGAAAAAAAGGAAACATCCAAACATTTTTACTGAAGTAAATATAACATCGATACCTAAATGCAATAAATACTAAGGAAGAAAATATGTAAATCTTCCTTACCTATAAATGTTTATACAAAAATCTCAAATCAAGTATTAGCAAATTGACCCTAAGGGGACATTAAAAACAATACACCATAATTAAGTAGGATTTATTTATTTATTTTTAAAGGCTTTATTCATTCAGTTTTAGAGAGAGGGGAAGGGAGGAAGAAAGAGAGGGAGAGAAGCATTGGCCTGCAACCCAGGCATGTGCCATGATTGGGAATTAAACCTTCGACCTTTTGGTTTGCAGGCCAGCACTCAGTTTACTGAGCCACACCAAGTAGGGCTTAAGTGGGATTTAAAAAGGAGTGTAAGGATGGTTTGATACCATTCATTAATATAGTTCATTATAATAACAAATTCATGAAAAAACTATGACTGTGACTATAGATGCTGTAAATACTTTTGATACAATCAAACACTTATTCATGATCAAAGCATTAAATAGAATGAGTTCATTTAAATAAAATACATGTATATATAAATGTATATATATACTAGCAATGTATACTTCATTCCTAACGTCAGGGTTTTACTTATTGAATGAAGACATGAGGCCAGGAACAAGGTAAGGATGTTCACTACTATTTAACATAGCTTTGGCAATATTAACCAATACAACTAGACAAGAGAAACTATCAGAAACAAAAATTGAAAATGAAAATAAAAATCTATATTTGTAGACAATATGATATATTGTTGGGAAACTCAAAAGTTTTAGTAAAACTAACACAAACAAAATAATCCTGTAGAATATACTTATATATGCATGATTTTATATATATAAATAACATATAAATATGCAAATATGTTTATATTGATATAAACAATAGCCAGTTAAGGGAGATCATGAAAGAGAAACCCCTATTTATTTACTTTTTATGATTTTTTTTCTAACTTACACGTTTTTAAGGCCTTAGATAAGGTGTATAGGCTCCATGCCTGGCTTTGTCCCCAATGGCCACTTGGTCCCAGACAAGCCACTGTCCTCTCTGTTCTTGCAGCCTCAGCCACAAACGGAAGAGGCTGGCCGACGTCAGGGTCCTGCCATCATCGGGAACATGAGACACTCCCATAGTTCGTCTGCACTGGAGAAACTGAAGCCCAGACGAAGCTGTCCCACACTCTGTCCCACGGGGGCTGTGTGCCAAGCCACCACCTTACAATTCATGAGCCTGGTGCAGGGGAAACCCCTGCTTATTATAGAAACAAAAAAACATAAAATATTCAGGAATAAACTAACAAGTATGGGACCTCTGTGGATATTCTCACGTAATCTGTTAGGGAGTTGTCTAACTAATATTGGGGCTCTTAGCATCTGGAAATGGAGTTACATAGTCCTAAGAAAACACAGCACGTGAGAGGCAAGTTTGGCTTGGCTCTGAACGTGGTCCCCCATGTAAGTGATCTGGAATCTTTAGGGTACCAGAAGGGCGGTGTCGAGTCCGGCAGAGGTGCTGTGGGTACCTCTTCTGACTCAGCCCGTTATTTATCTGGCTCCAGGTCTCCTGCCCTCCGGGCCCTGAGACCGGCAGCTGGTGTCAGCGTGGTGATTCACTTGGCTCTGCCCTGTCTTCTAGGATCACATCTTCTGTAATAAAATTTTTGCTTTGATCTTCTAGAGTGTCCAGTGTTTTATTTGCTACCACTAGCATCATCCAAACCTGTCTGAGGAACACTTGAAAGTGCTCCCAAAAGGCTTAAAGGAGACTTGAGCAAAGCAAAAGATGTCCTATGTTCTTTGATGGGTTAACTCAAGATCATAAAGACCTAATTCTCCTCAGGTTAATATATAATTTTAACATGATCCTAATACAAATACAACACATTTTTCATAAGGAGTTGATTCTGGAATTCATACAGGAAAATAAATATGCAAGAATAGTTAGTAAAACTTCCAAAAGGGAGAGCTGTGAGAAGAGAGCAGGCTTACCAAATAATAAATAATATTATAAAATATCTATAATTAAAACCAGTAATGAATGGAGACTGTTAGAGTAAAATAGAAAATCCAGAAATAGACCTGAGGGGATATGGAAATTTACCATATGATAAAGATGACAGCTGAAATCCCTGAGGAAAAGCTGGTTCTTTTAATAAGTGGTATTGGGGCAACTCAGTGGCCATTTGGAGAAAGATAAAATTGGGTCCATGCCTCACACTGTACACCAGAATAAGCTCCAAATGTATCAGAAGTCTATGTGCAAAAATAAAATCATACGGGTGCTAAAATAAAACAGGATAATTAAAAAAGTAATCTCAGTGTAAGGGAACTTTTCTAAGTCTGACTCAAAATCCATAGGCAACAAAAGAAAAGACTGATGAATTGCTGTACACAAAAATAAAGTGACATTAACATGGCAAAACTATAATATACAAAATTAAAAGAAAAATAATGAACTAGGTTGGAATACTTGCCACCTACGTCAGAGGTAAAGACCTAATTCTTCTAGTATATGAAGAAGACTTAAAACTGAGGGGAAAAGAGAAAAAAGACCATAAACTCAATATAAAAATGAGCAAAAGAGGCAGTATGTTAAAAATGTATATAATGGTCCTTAAGTGTCTCTTGTGAAAGAAAGAAGGGGAAATAAGACTATGAGGATATTACACACAAACAAACACACAAGAGAAAGAGGGGAAGGGAGGAGCAGAAGGGAGACAGAGAGAGAGGAAAAAGGAGGAAGATGATAAGGAAGAAGAAAAAAGGAAAAAGGAGAAGGAGAAGGAAAGGAGAAGATGAAGAAGGAGGAAGAGAAAAAGGAAGATGAGAAGGAGAAGAGAGAGAGAAAAAAGAGAGACAGGCCTTGGCCAACTAGCTCAGCTGGTGACAGCATTGTCCTGGAATGCCAAGGTTGTGTATTCATTCATGGTCAGGGCACATACAAGAAAGAATCAACCAATGGTACTGGCTGGTGTGGCTCAGTGGATTGAGTACTGGCCTGAGAACCAAAAGGTCCCTGGTTCAATTCCTAGTCAGCACACATACCTGGGTTGCAAGCCAGGTCCTTAGCTGGGAGCGTGTGAGAGGCAACTGATTCCTGTCTAAAAAAAGTAAATAAATGAAATCTTAAAAAAAAAAGGCAACCAATGGATGCATAAATAAGTGGGACAACACATTGCTCTTGTCCCTCTCTCTCTCTGAAATCATAAATAAAATTAAAAAAAAAAGAGAGAGGAGAAAACAGGGTATGCCCTTTCTTTACAAAAGAAATAAACTAAAATGAAGAAAAACTGTGACGGGAAGGAAATCAGGACTCAAATCAATGATTTGGAGCAGAAGGAAGAAATATTCAATAAGAAAAGAATGAAAAAACAAGAATTCAAAAAAAAATGAGGAGAGGCTTAGGAACCTCCAGGACATCTTTAAACGTTCCAACATTCGAATTATAAGGGTACAAGAAGGAGAAGAGGAAGAGAAACAAGTGGAAAAGTTATTTGAACAAATAATGAAGAAGAACTTCCCCATTCTGACAAAGGAAATAGACTTCCAGGAAGTCCAGGAAGCTCAGAGAGTCCCAAAGAAGTTGGACCCAAGGAGGAACACACCAAGGCACATCATAAATTACATTAACCAAGATTAAAGATAAGGAGAGAATCTTAAAAGCAGCCAGAGAAAAGGAGACAATTAACTACAAAAGAGTGCCCATAAGACTGTCAGCTGATTTCTCCAAACAAACCTTGCAGGCAAAAAGGGGCTGGAAAGAAGTCAAAGTCATGAAAGGCAAGGACCTACATCCAAGATTATTCTATCCAGCAAAGCTTTCATTTAGAATGGAAGGGCAGATAAAGTGCTTTCCAGATAAGGTCAAGTTAAAGGAGTTCATCATCACCCAGCCCTTATTACATGAAATGTTAAAGGGATTTATCTAAGAAAAAGATGATAAAAATATGAACAGTAAAATGACAACAAACTCACAGCTATTAACAACCAAACGTAAAAAAAACCTAAGCAACCTGGCTGGCGTAGCTCAGTGGATTGAGAGTGGGCTGTGAACCAAAGTGTTGCAGGTTCGATTCCCAGCCAGGGTACATGCCTGGGTTGCAGGCCATAACCCCCAGCAACCACACATTGATGTTTCTCTCTCTCTCTCTACCTCCCTCCCTTCCCTCTCTAAAAATAAATAAATAAAATCTTAAAAAAAAAAACCCTAAGCAAACAACTAGAACAGGAACAGAACCACAGAAATGGAGATCACATGGAGGATTATCAACAATGGAGTGGGAGGGGGAGGGGGGAATGTACAAAGAATAAGTAGCATAAATGGTAGGTAGAAAATAGACAGGGAGGGTAAGAATAGTATAGGAAATGTAGAAGCCAAAGAATTTATATATATGACCCAGGGACATGAACTAAAGTTGGGGGAAGCGGGTAGGAGGGGGTGTGCAGGGTGGAGGGGAATAAAGGAGGGGAAATGGGCCAACTGTAATAGCATAATCAATAAAATATATTTAAAAATATACGTAAATAAAGTGTAGAAGAGCTGGCTCAGTAAGAAGCATTTATAACTGATTGCGGTAAGGATCATCAATGGATGCTAAAACTGTTAGGTGAGTGACTGTTGGTGAAGAGGACACTCACACGGTCTCAAGTATCGGTCCGAAGATGGTTTCTAATTACAAAGGGAGAGAGATGAGATTTGTTTGAACCGAAGAAGACAACTTAGCATCGTCCATAATGGAACAATCCCAGCATAATAGGCCTCCTCATGTGAGGAATGGAAAATACGTATCACCCACATAGTCTTTTTGCTAAAAGTTCTCACCCGAATCTAGTGATGAGAAAATAGTAAGACAAATCCAGAATATAGACCTTGAATTCTACAAACTAATTCACCTGGACTCTTCAAAAATGTCAATGTTATGAATGACAAAAAAAAAAAAAAAAAACAAGTGTGGAAACTATTCCAGGATAAACCAGACTAAAGGGAATAACCAACAAATACAATGCCTACAATGTGGATTTTAATTTAAACAAAAAAGCAAATATAAATGACATTATATAGACAATTGGGAAAATTTGCATACAAACAGGAAATTATATATTATTGTGTCAATGTTACATTTCTTGTGTGTCTTAACGATACTGTGGTATAGCAGAGGATATCCCTGTTCTTAGGGAATAATGGGTATTTAGGGGTAGACTGTCATGGTGTCTACCACTTATTTTCAATTCGTTTAGCAACAACAAAGCAATTAGTTATCTGAATCCTTGAAGCTTAGCATGAAACACACATTTAAAAGACTGTTGCTTTAGCAAAGATCTTCATGACACACCCTAAAAACCTAAGTCATAATTGTTGGCAGGGGGGAGGTTGTAGGGACACCCACTCATTGTAAGGATCACCCTATACGCAATCCTTCTTGGGGCAATGAACACCCAGCAACGGAGACATTGTAACTTGTCTCAGGTTACGGACAGAAAGAAAGGACTGGAACGTGGAGAAAGAGTGCAGCCTTATCACCTGTGCCTTAGACTATGTGAGGTTTCTGTTTTCTTTCCACTTTTTAGGACACTTTTCTTGAACGTGTAAGCTACATGCAGGAAGAGCCACACATCTTGCATGCCTAGCTTGCTGAATTTCTGCAAAGTGAATAAAACAGAAAACCAGCATGCGGACCGAGAAACAGAGCAGTGTAACAGCTCAGAAGCCTCCTCCCCAGGGCTAAGGTTTAAAACTCGGCTCGAGGATCACCCAGCAGACGCTCGTTTTCCCTGTTCACTTGGCACATTTATTTACTTTTTTTCCAGCAAACATTTCTGAATGGCTTTCTGTGGGTCAGACTGTGCCAGACTCCTGAAGGCATACACTGCATTCCACATTATTGTGTCCTTCATGTAGCTGCCGTGCCAGGGGCTGCTTGTGCCTTCACATTGTTTTCAGTCAAGAATAGACATTTGTCAGGCTTTACTGTCTGGCATCCATTCATGCTTGGCACCTTTAGGTTTTCCACGAGGGGGATCACAGACTCTCCAATTTTCAGTATCCATGCTTCAGGTGGAGCTAATGTCACATCTGGCACCAGCGGTGAGGATATGACTCTGGCTCAGCCAATGAGATTATCACGTTTTCTGGCCGCAGACTGACTCATGAATAGTAGGTACACGATCCAGTTAGAGCCAAAGAAATGTAGTAAGGATTTTGTTAGGACCGTTGGGAGAGGCACACTCACTTTTCCTTTAGATTTGAACCTGGGAGGATGTAAATGTGGAAATGCTAAGAGCCCTTTTGTCACTTCTGAGAGGTCACCCCAGGTTCAGAATTTCCATGGGTTTGGCTGAAGTCTCCTCTGAGGTTCGTCATCGCCCGACTTCTCTTCCGGCTCAGGTCTAATTCCTTCCCTCCCCTCCCCACGTGTTGGTCCCAGGGGCAGCCTCTCATTAACCCTGTCTCTGTTTCAGAGTCCGCTTCACAGGGAACCTAATGGGCAGGCATGGTGCTAAGCACTTACATAAATTATTCACTCCACAGATGAATTCTGAAGACCTACTATGTGCCAAACTTACAGCACTGTGACTCTTAAAGCGATGAACCTCATTTAACAGGGGAGGAAACAGAGGCACAAAGCACTTAGGTTACTATCCAGAGTCACACAGCCGTTAAGCAAAAGAGTCAGGATTCAAATTCAGGTCTGATTCCTTTGGTTCTGCTACAAAGCAACCGATGGCAGAACTGAAAACCATCTTACATGCAAAGGGTGACTGCCATCCGGACTCAGAGCACCCCTTTCTCATTCAGGAGAAGACTGTGTTATACGACTATTGATTCTCCAGTGGGAAGTCCAGTAATCACAATATTAAAAACAGCTAATGACAGCTTGCTGAGCCCCGGTCACATGCCAGTCATGTGCCAGTCACGTGCTACTTGTCTGAGCAGTTTACATTAAAATAAAAGGTCAGCTTATCGAGGTATAATTAGCATATAAAATTGTGAGATATTTAAAGTATATATGGTGGTGATTTGATATCATATCCATTGGGAAGGGATTCCTCCCAGCTAGTTAATAAACTCACCCATCACACACAGACTTATCTTTTTTGTGTGTGTGATAAAGGGACCAAATGGTTTACCTTTTGGGATCTTGTTTTTAAGCTGTTTATTGAGAAACAAAAGGCTAAGAAAGAAGCTTTGATATTCCCTCCTTTCCTGACCAAGAGATTGAGATAGAAAAACCCGTCTCCGGAAGATCTTAGGATATTGTTTTAGCTTAATCTGACTGACTATGATAAATAGAGGGGTTCAGGCAGAGCTCTGTTAGCTAGGTATCCCCAGGGTCCTACCATCTCGGAGTTGCCTAGCAAGATTTTTCCTACCATGTGTGTTACCCTCTCCCTTAACTACCTGTGAACCACCCATTCTCACCTCTGCAGCCCAATGTCCCATCCACCTCTTCCTCTCCTTTGTCCAAAAAATGTCTTACACACCCAGTGATGCCTCACGGTCTTTGGAATTTTATTCCTATATGAATTCCCCAAGCACATGTATTAAACACTTGATTTTCCCTGTTAATCTGTCTCTGTTAATTTGATTATTAGATCAGCTAAAAGAATTTAGAAGATGGGAGGAAAAGTATTAATTTTTTTAGCCCCACAGTGAGAACATTTGAGTTCTACTCTCTTAGCAAATTTAGCAAATTTCAATTGTACAATACAGTATGATTAACTGTAATCACCATGCTTTACATTAGATTCCCAGTCCTATTTATTTTACAGCTGAAAGTTTATGCCTTTCACCAGCCTCCTAAGTGCTTTACATTTAACCTCACAATAAGCTCATGATGTGGCCACGATTACTCCCATTTTTCAGACGGGAACACTGAGGATCAGAGAGGTAAGGTGACGTGCCTAAAGTCATGCAGCTCAAAAACCACAGGGCTGGGTTTCTAAAGCAGCTGTTTAGGCTCCAGCGACTAGGCCGAAAGCGGACCAGGCAAGGTCTCCTGCATGGGGGGCCCTGGATGACCAAAGGCGCCGCATCAGGAAGCGGAACCAGGCTTCCTGCTCCAGGTCCGGGCCAGCTGCATGGGTGCCCACTCAGTGAGGTCAGCACATCACAGGAGGACTGTTCCTGGCGTCACACCAGCATCCCAAACCCTTGGGTGTTGCCTGCCATAATGGTCACCTGATCCCCAAGCTGGTGGGCAAATGGCCTGAGATGTTTATTCCCTGACAACCAACTGGCCTGACAGAGAGAGAGAGAGAGAGCCTCAGTGATAAAAGAAGACGGGGAAGGTGACTGGGGGAGGGGCTAGAGAGAGGAATCCTCTGCCTAGGAGAAGAGCTGTTTTGCTTGGCTGGGGCCCCGAGTCACATGCTACCAGCCTCTGAATGACGACGGTGACATTCCCCAGGGATTAGGCATGCAGTGCAGGAACTGGGTCTCCACCGGGGTGCCGAGCCCCTTGGAACTTAAATCATGCAATTAGCCACCAGCTAATGTTTCTCCCTCATTCATTTCATAACTCTGTGACTTCCCCTCCCCCCTCCAAAAAATTCAGCTGCGACTTGTTTTATAAAAACCCCCTACCTTACCCTGCTGCTTTGCTTTCTTTTGGGAATCCCAAAGGGGAGAAAGCCACTCTCTGAATCCTTCAAAACACAGCTCAAAATTCTTCTTTCCCAGGAAGCCAAAATTCTTCTTTTCCAGGAAACCATGGCGGGTAAGCCTGCCCTTCACAGCTCAGAGACCCTAGGATTCTGAACTCAATGCACAATTGTTGGTTTGTCTCCAGGTACTGGGTCAGTGGTAGAACGACAGAACTCAAGCCCCCCCTGAGCTGGGGTAGTGGTGTTTTTAAGGCAGGCAAAGGTGCTGATGTCACTCCTGGATTGGGATAACTGCTTTTCTGTTCAGGGATATTGGATGTACCTTGTGATCCAGAACCCAGGTTTTCTGACTCCCGGTCAACTGCTACTTGGATTATAATCCGATACCTACGCTGCTCAGTAGAGAACAGGGGGCTTGGCTGATAAATGCACGACCACAGAGGTGGAGACTGTGCCTGCCCCTGCAGCCAATGAAGACGAGTTGTCGGGCAGAAAAGAACCTCATGGGTCATGTCCTCAGTTTTCCTCAGCTAAAGTTCCCTGACTGTCTCCTTCAAATTCAAATGTGCATCCAGTTCCATGAGTAACCACATTATTTTTAAACAGCATCCTTCAGTCACACTCTCTCCTGGGTTTTCAGAGAGGCAATCCTTTGCGAAGCCAGCACAGGACTTGACTTTATGATTGTTTAAAAACACCTACAGGGGTGGTGTTTTAAAACACCGAGAGAGGGGAGGGAAGAGAGAAGCCAGGTTTCCGGGACACGTGGGACACCAAAGGCTGAGAGATACGGGAAACAGCACAGAGGGTCAGACCAGCTGGGAGTTAGCAGAGAAGCGTCTGTCTGGCCTCCGAACCCGTGACATCAAGAAACGCCATGCGCAGTGGTTACAGAACTCCACCCGAACTGTAATCAAGATGGGGGTCGTATCTGCAGCTCCTCCACTTAGCAGCTGGCCGGGTGGCTGCATTGCTTTGAGCCCTAGTTTTCTTACCTGTAACATGGGCATAAAATAGCCACCCAGTAAGGTGGTTGTTAGGATTACATAAGAAATATTATGTACTCGAACAATATAAAAAGTCAAAATAGGAAATGGTTCCTGCCCCATCCTAATTTCCAGAGGTAATGAATGTTAATAATTAATTGCTTGTATAATTTTCCAGAAATGTTTTATGCTGTTTGATTTAATCATACTGCACATCTGTTGGTAAGTGTGCATTCTCTCCTTAAGAATACCTCTTGGAAATCTATCCCCAGCAGTGTATACAGACCCCCTTCTTTCTTTTATTTTTTTAAAAGGTTTTATTTATTTATTTATTTTGGCGGGGGAGGTAGGCAGAGAGGGAGAGGCATCATTGTGTGAGAGGAACAGCCATCAGTTTCCCAACAGGGGACCTGGCCTGCAACCAAGCCTGTGCCCTGACTGGGAATTGAACCGGTGACCTTTTGGTTCAGCAGGGTGGCACTCAACCCACTGAGCCACATCGGCAACCCCCTCCTTCTCAAGAGCTGCGTTGCATTCCCCTGTATGTAGGGACCTTTTTTTTTATATACCCAGTTGTTTCTAGTTTTTGCTATCAATTTACCCGTAGGATACGGGTAAAATTTCTAGAAGGATAACTGCTGCGTGAGTTTTATTTGTTGCACTGTCAATGGACAATGCCAACCCACTTTCCAAGTGGCTGCAACAACTGACATGTTCACCCACAGTTCGTGAGAATGTCTGTGTCCCACAGTTTCACCAGCTCTATGTGTTATCAAACTTTACAATTTACTAAGTAAACTATTATTTAAAAGAATGATAGTAGTAACATACATATGTGAAATAGCAGTATGCTAGTGAGCAGTATGCTCACTAAGTGAGCTTATCTACAGAGATAAACGCTCACAGGTACCATGCACCGTAGGCTGGTTTCCCTCTGGACAGAGGGCAGTAGGTTGCAGGGAGTCAGACCAGGGTCTGAACCCGGGCTCCAGTTTATTATCCCCGTGACCTTGGACAGGTTCCTCAGACTGCTCTGTCTTCAAAATGGTGATATTAAATGAAATAAGACATGAGAAGACTCCTAGAACTAGTGCCCAAAAACCAGTTAACATTTATTAATCTTATAAAACTCACCAGGGTGCCAGAGACTTAAAAGTATGAGAGCAACCCTAGTAGTAGTAATGGAGACCTGGGTTCTATTTCCTGCTCCTTCCTACCACCTCCTGCCAGGCTGCTTAACTTCTTTTGAATTTTCCTGTGTGTAAGATCTCAATTTGGAGGCTTCCTGTCAATGTACTGACCAGGGCAGAAATGAGTGTCATTGCTGAGTCACAACGCAGGTGGCATTTTACGTCCACTGGAAGGTTCAGGCAGAGCCACAGCAAAGAAGACAGATGGGGTCAGCTCCCTGGTGGTCATTGAGGCAGTGAATGGAACTAATTGAGGTCCTGCCTCTGTCCCTGAGAGCAAGGTGAACTGGGCCAAGTTCTGATAGTTATCTGTGCCTCAGATTCTAAAACATGGATAACAGCAGCTACCTCATGGGGTTATTGTGAGCATGAAGCAAGTAATAATCTATAAAAAAACATGTAGCCGCTGACTCCTATGAAATGTTGGATATATCCGTAGACAGCAAAGCCTCCCTGCCTGACCACAGGTTTTCTGGTGGGTCTGAAGGGAGGGGGTTCTTCTGCAGGCTGAAACAAGGAGAGATGTTAGCAGCCCTCACCACCCAGTCCCACTCCACATTTGTCAAGTCCATGGACTCACACGGCCTTTCTCTCACTTCAGTAACTGGGAAGGCACCCTGGGGTGAAGGGGGTGGTGAAGGCCCAGGGTAGACAAAGGCAAGTCAGACAATGTTTTACGTGACTGCAACCTCAAGTACGGATGTTTTGCCTCCTTTCTGGAAAGAAGTAAGGAAACAGAAGTTAAAAAAATTTTGTTTTATCGGGACTGTTTAATATACCTAATGTTTGCCTTGCAAGGTGGAAATGCGTGTTCAATATTTTCACTTTGCAGGGACGTGCGGTAGGGCGTGAACTAGCTGAGGTTTTTACTGCAGTGACCCTCCCCCTCTGAACCGGCCTCAACTCACATTTGTGCTATTACGTGACACAGCTGTGAAGATGACGCTGCAATCATGCAAATGGGATTTCTGGAACACACCTTGGGAATTCTTAATTTTTCTATTTTTTTTTTATACTTTGAAAATTTCAAACTTACAGAAAGAATGCAAGAAAAGCTCAGTGAATATCTAGATTTACCCACTGTTATTATTTTGTCACATATGCTAATACATTATTTTTGAGAGGTAGAGAGCCTCATTTACATAACATAGGCTGAGTTGTTTTTTTTTTTCCTTTTTGTTTTTGACCAGTAAAAAACCTTATGGGGATGGATTTAATTATATAAACATAGCCACTCTCAGGGACTCAGCTTCCTGAAATTTGAGATCTGTTGCATTATTTGGCTTCAAGGTGGGAATATAAGGAATCATGTTTGTGGAAATTGTCAGATTGGACACCTCCTCCACCAAATATGCAACATACATTGTCCCTAATCTCAGCAGCGACTGTGTAAACCAGGGACCCATTGCTCCCAATTTACCTGCCTGGTCGCTGGTACTCACAGGGCTTGAGTCACTCTGCGGGTAAAAACAGATCTGTCTTCTTGAATGCAAAGATCTTTCACAAGGATTTTGGAGGTTTCTCAGAGGGAGATTTTAATGCAGGCACAGGGAAGATTTTAGTTTTAGTACCTAGGGGAGTTGCAATGTTAATTTCAGGTAATTTCCCTCAACCAAGGAGGCTCCGGTGGCGGAAGGTAGGCTTTTATGGAAACCATAGCCTGGACTTGAGTGCTAGAAACCAAAGATGCTGAACTAAACATCCAGAGAGCCTGAGAAGACTCATTTGGAAGCAGCCTCTCTTACTAGCTTGTTTGGTACCAATCACAGAGTGGGACAAACCACCCTGACATCCATCTCCTCGTTTGTGAAATGGAAACAACAGTCACTATCTCTTTACCTGGGTTTTTGGTGAGACTCAATTTTGCCGATTGTGACGATCTTTATGAACACAAGGAATTGATACAACCTCCTCCCCCCCTTTTTTTTCACCTGTAGGAGGAAGGAAAGGGAGAAAGGGAGGGAGAGAGAAAGGAGGGACTGGGCGGGAAAGACCCAGTAGGATGATTCTGCTCCAGGGAGGCGTAGTTTCCTGAGGCCGGCAGGGAAGTGGACAGGGAACTCAGTCTGGAAAGAGAAGAAAGCATCTTGAATCAGGTCCCAGAGAAGCCTTATCCAGAACTTTCCTCCACGTGGCTGCGAGAGGAGGACGGGTGGGTTTGAGATCCCTCAGCAAACTTCTTCCCAGGCCGCGGGCCACCTTGGCACGCGCCCTGGTTTTCAAAGCACTCAAGGGATACTCGTCCTTGCTCCCCGAGGAGGCTGCGGAGTTTCAGGAGTTAGAAAGTCCTTGAGCCCGAAGGATACTAAGACTCTCCTGGGTGACTTCCGTGGTCTTAGATGTTTCTTTGGCACCAGGTGCCTCCCTGACCGCGCCAGGACGAGAAGCTGCTCCGTGCCGGGTGTGTCCTCAGCGCAGGGTGCGGGAGCCCAGGGCCGTGCACCGGTGTGGACAGGTGAACTGGCGCACACCTGCGCCGCGGCAACCAACAAGCTTCACAGAGGCGGGGATGGTGACGGCGCGAAGTCGGCGAACTCTCTTCTTTGGATTCTTCGCATTTCCATCGAAGATTTCACCAGCAAATAACAAGAATTAAAAAAATATGCTTGGTTTTGTCTCTGCGCTCGCGGGATTGTGGCGAGTCTTTTAGAGAAGAGAGGGGGTGGAAAGAAGACAAAAACCACAGCGGCCCTACCGGCTGCTTCTGGGGACCCCTGAAATCAGCCGCTGGAACAGAGTTTGGAGAGCTCTCGGGCCTGGTCATTGAAGAGTCGGGGGTTACAAGTCCCACCAACCTGGGGCGGGGGGTGTCCGGGCTTTCCACTCGCGGGGTGGGACCTCGCGGCCAGGAGTGGCGCTGGCTGTGCGCCAGATGCCGAAAGGTGCCAAGCCCGGTGCACCTCGCATTCCCGAGGCGCGCGGACGCCCCGGACGCGCTCGGTCCGCCCCGCCTGGCAGCATCGCGCGAGGCCGCGCGCGCCGTCTCCGGGGCAGCCGGGAGAAGCGGGCCACCGGCAGAAGCGAGAGCTCAGTTGCCGGCGGCGGGCTGGCGTGCGTCTGGCCGCCTCACGCGGTTGCTCCGCGGTGCGGAGCGCCGGGCCTGGGACTCCGCGGGCGCACGGTTGCGGGTGGCGCTCGCCGCGCTGTCTCGGCTACCTGCGCCTGGGGTCGGCGGGCAGAACTTCCCGGACCACCTGGACTCCAAGCGAACCCCCGGGCCCCGAGCGGTTCTGGCCGGCCGGGAGACGCCCCCTAGCCCCCACCACAGAGTGGCCGTGTAGGACTAGCGGAGCGGCTGGAGGAAGAGGAGGCGGCGCCGCCGGGACAGCCTCTTCCCCGCCCCTCGCGTCTCCTCCCCGCGCCACCGGGAAGGACAAGGGGACTGGGCACTGGGACCCCGGCCAGTGAGCGCCCGTGCCCCGGGGCCGCCCCTCGTGCGCGCTCTCTTGCCGCGAGCCGGGGCAGCTCTCGCTTCACCCGGTGCCGGCCGCAGCCATGAGCCAGGACGCGGACCCTAGCGGCTCCGAGCAACCGGACAGAGATGCCCGTAGCGTGCCCGGTGCCCCGGCGCCCACAGCCCCGGGCCCGCGAGGGATGCAGCCGCCGCCGCCTCCGCCCCCGCCCCCAGCTGGTCTACCCCAGATCATCCAAAAGTAAGTGGAGGCAGCCGGGTGCGGGGTGCGCAGGGGGACACGCCCCGGGCTCCCCGTTCTGTGGCTCCATCTCCCCAGCCCTTGCTCAACTTTGCCCGGCCGCCGTGCGTTTGAAGTTTCCCTGCCCACTCTCCCGGTGGAGTCGGCGTCATTCTGCCTACTTGTGAGCTCGGGGACGGGGAAGCCCGGTTATTCGGGGGAAGTAATTTAGGTTTTCCTTATCCCTCTTTTCACGTCTTCAGGGATGTTGCTGGTTATTTTGGACTAAAGGAGCTCAAATTAGGGGGAAATGGGCCCGAGTCTGTATTTCATCTTTCTGGTCCCAAGAGGCCGCTGGAATGTATGGAGGGTGTACGTGAGTGTGCGCGCGCGCGTGTGAGGGTGTGTAAGTGAAAGGCCGCCCCCGAGAAATGGCTCTTGGTGGTACCCCTGAAGTCAACCAATGCCACAGGGTGAAAAGGGTGGTGAGCGTTTCTAAACAAACATGTTTTGCTTTGCCCCGTAAGACGTGTTTACACTTTTCAAGAAGGCCCTTGAGAGGAGTTCGCCGCCGCGCAAACGTTTTTCCCGTAAAGTTAGCATCTCGCCATTCCCGTGCGGCTTGGGTGTTGCGTTTTCCCAGCGCGTGAGTCGGCTGGGGTGGTCCACGGGCCCTTAGAAACCATTTCAGCCCAGCCGGGGTCACCAAAGTAAGGCGGTGACGTTGCGTTCCTTCTTCCGAGAGTTTGTTCGACAGTGTGAGGCCTAGAATGTTGGTTTGTTTGAAGGGTATTTGTTCTCCTAAGGGTTTCCCTTCAGCTTGTAGTGAAGTCCTCAAAACTAGTTTAAGTATAGCCCAGTGCGAAGGGTGAGTGCTCGGGCAAAACTGAGGACACTGGAGAAATACACACACGGACAGCAAAGTCGACCTTATGGAACACAGCAGACTTTCCCCCCAGCGCTGCTGCATGGATGCTGTGAGTTATATAAACGTAGTACAATGTAGTCAGATAAATAGCCAGTAATGGGATGTAAACAGAAGTAAATGGTGCTTAAATAGATGTTGTCATTAAGACTGATTTATATCATAGGAAGAATAGTGAAAATTCAAATTTGACATCAAAGAACGCTGGTCTATTTCAGAACAAAATGGATCCCTTTTTTGACTGGCAGAATGCAAAGCTCCATTTATGACAACTTTTTGCTTTAATTTATTTTTGTGTAGCTCTCAACTGCTAGCAACTTTCCAACTATGTGAAAATTAAACTGTTTTGTATTGTCATTCTGTTCCTCCTGTTTTGCTGATGACTTCAGCAAAGACTTACTAAATATAATGGACAGATTATGTACATCGTTGTTTAAAATTTCTCTTTGGATTTTAATATAAATATAAGCCAATAGAGAAAAAAATGTTTAACACGTAAAGTTCATTTTCTAAAAAAAATACCTAATTGACCAATCACTACTAATCGGGAAACACCTAGTGTACTTCTTGCCCGGCGGGTGTTCTGTGGCTTAAGATTAAGCGGCACGTGAAGTTTACTAAATTTGCTCTAGTATTGTAATCGCCCTGCATTTTTCTATCACTTACTTTAATTAGGAAAAAACTAGGAGTTTTATGTCCACAAAAAAAAAATCCTTGTAGGTGGGTGTCTGATTATGAAACGTTTGCCGTGTTGAAAATAAATGTCATTTTGTAGAAAATGGGTCATTTCAAGTGTACTTCAGTTACCTCATATAATACATAATTCATCCTGTAAGTGCATCCCCATTTTGAAAATTCCGCATCCGGGATATCTTACTTGTAAAAGATGAGACTGAGCTTTTCAAAGATGGCCCCCTCGACCAGCAGGACAGGATGGAGACCTCAAGAAGCGCCTGATAGCCCTGCCCCGTTTTGCATTAGTGACAGATGAGTGTAGGAGCCAGGTCCAGGGCCAGTGCATGTGCCCATGGGAGCTGATACTGTGTGCTTATCTTTCAAGGTATTTCTATATAAGGATGGCTTGGGGTTTGTGCTCCCCTGTGGCCAGTACCCACTGAAATTCTGCTGGAACCGGGCATGTAACATGGCAAATGTTTTTCAGGTCCACCTTTAATGCGCTGAAACTTGAGCATGTTATTTTGAAACTACGTTTGCACAATTTAATCCGAGCAACCATTTTTCGGTAGTTGTGAGGTGCTGTTTGCATCAGCCATCTTTGAGAAAATGTGGTGCGGAGGTTGCCTCCAGCCGCGAAATGAGCTGTCGGCCTCTTGATTTGGAAGTTTGTGAACTAGAGCTTGGGATGAAATTCTCTTGTGGTGGACTGAATAGGAAGTACACTTTATGGTGGAACTGGTAGTTTTCCTAGTTATTTTAGCGAGGTTTTTATGTAATTTATAAGAGGAGAAACCTGAATCTCTTTCACAATGGTTAAGATATCGATCTTCATATTGCATAGCGTTTAAAGATTGCAAGAATTTTTCCACATCTTAGTGTCTAGGTTTACTAACATTTTCATTCATAACGGCTTTCATTTGGGGTTAAGTTAATGACCTGGTAAAATAATTGTCATGATTATAGTAAAAACTAGTTATTGTTCACACACATGTCGTCATAAGAGAACTGCTATATAACACATTTACGTTGATAGACACATGAGGTGTGACGGTGCATAATGAGGCTGGTTTTGGTGTTTGTTTTATGGAAGCCAGTCTCGGTACGAACGAAGATTGCATGGCAAGTTAATTTCTGTGGAGTATTTTCGTTCTTCTCAGGGATATTTAGTGTTTTTTATTGTGTCCTTGGCTTTAGTCAAGAATTGTTCTTGACCTTTCTGTTCCTGTTAACCCCTGACTCCTGGCCAGTATTGGCATTACCTATAAAGACTATCAGCAATGCTGAGACACACATAACTCATATCTTGCAAGATCCTTGTTGTAAATGTGAACTCTCTAATTTGGCCACTGTGGAGGCATTATTGGATAAAATGTAAAGCATTATGTAAGCTGTTTGGGCAACACTTCTAGAGGAGATTTGGGATGAGTTTAGGAAATCAAAATAATTTGAGGACTTAAAATATATTCTCCATATTAGTGAAAGTAAGTCAACTTGGACTGGCGTGTTTTGGTGAATGCTTTTGTTCAGGATTTATCTTCGTAAACATTCACAGTACTTTATTTCCAGAAGTATTTTATGTTTTAATTTTGTGCTTTCAAATAAAATCTAATTCTTGATTTAGAAGAAGTTATTTATTAACCTTGGTGAACACCAGAAATCAAAACTTTCAGTTGTAAGGTTTAAAACTCTCTCCAGAAAGAAAACAGAGCCACTCAGTAGCATGTGAAATGTTGAAGACAGTTGTCAGATGCAGCTACTAAGTGTAGCACTAATCATGGTGAAAATGAGCCAGACAAGCACACACACCTCAGACGTGAACACACAGGTGATTTTCCAAAATTATTTGACTTGCAGCAAAATATATCTGGCTAATGCAGGACATTAGGTTGCGTATTTGGATATCGATAACTTAGTTATTCCCTTCCAGATTATTTTGATAAGCAGTGAGTAAAAATGATTTATAAAAGTTGAAAAAGTTTTGGGTTAGTATTTGATAGCTTACTGTCACCTGCATGTGTTTGTGACTTATGGGGATATAAATCCAGCTTTAATTTCTTGATTTTATAATCTTCTGCAAGGCGTTAGTTACGCTGGCGGGCTGTGTTTTGGCTGACTGTGTTTTCAGAGCGAAGTGCTACCCTCGATTCAGAATAGACAATGCTACAAGTATTCATTCTGATTGAAGATAATTTTTACAGACATTCTGCGCATTTGAAGATCTCCATGTAACTCTTAGGGAGTGTGATGTCCACCCACTCTGATGGACATGCTGACAATTACATCCAGAATTGGGAAGGAAATAAGAAATTTGCCAGAAGGGGCATTATCTCACTCATACTCAGTCCTTTCCTGAAAAAAGGATGGAATTTCTAACATCTGTGCCAGTTTCCAACATCAGTTTGAGCCCATTTTTAGGGGAAACAGGGATACAATTGTAGAAGGAATTTTGACAATTTTAAATACCATCTTAAACTGCACGTAAGACAAGCATTCAGCAGGAGAAAACATCTGAGAGGATTAAGTGGTTACCCAAAACAGGGAAGGAGAAAGGGTGGGCTCTTTTTTTTTTTTTTTTTTTTTTTTTATTATTCTGCAAAGTTTCTTTGCTTCTCTAGAAAGTCTTTTAAAGGTTTTTTTTTTTTTAAAGGAAATTTTGTTGAGGGTTTGTTGTGGTAAGTATTTTTAGATAGCAAGTGTAGCTATCGAGTTATGAGTTTTTCTGATATGTCCAAAGAGATCAGTATTATGAAATGTAGTACATTATTCCCATTAGTCATGGAAAATGACTACACATATGGTGTGCACAGGGCTGTTCTAATGCCAGCACTGTAGGGAAGGGAAGGGAGAAAAATGTTACCACCCATTTTATTCTTCTGTGCACTTATTCTTTTGCTGTCTCCTGAGCAGTTAAGTCAAATTAATAATTGTAAAAATCCAGATCTGTCTGTTGGAATGTGAACTCTGATACGTCAGGATCTCTTTGCCGTTCTTTATCATTACCAGGGGGACAAGAAACCCCACCAGGATTGACTCACAGTGAAATGATCCCACATTATCCAGTTTCTTTCTCTCTCTCCCTGCTTTATTTTTCTTGGGACTGTAGGGTTGTTTTTTTTTTGACTCCAGTTAAACTAATATTTCTTTTCTGCCCACAACAGCTAAGGCACAAGTAGACAAATCAATACAGCTTAATTGATAGCTGTGATAAACAAGAATCCACAGAATGTTGGGAACTGGGGTCTCATGAAGGGGCAGGATTAAAGTGGACTGAACTAAACGTGGAAAGCAAGAATGGAAGAAGCAGCCTGAGAGAGAGTTGGAGTTAAACCTCCAAAGAGAAATCCAGAGGCAGGGCTCCCTTCTCCTTTCATCGCCCGGTCCCCCTGCCAGACAAAAGCCTGAAGGGGTCTCCTGGGCCACAAAATCCCACTTAATCTGACTTTTATTTCCTGCCACAGTAATTATCTCGTTTCGGATGGTCTGACTGATAGGATTTTGTGTATTTTAACAGGGGAAGTTGCTGTGGAGCCACAGCTGGTGTGAGTGACTGGTAGCTGTGTTTAGAATACCGTGTTGAAAAGTTTTGCAGAAAGTAAAGTGATCTGTATTCCAGAGACCGAGCACAGACGGTAATTAGCGGCTTGTAGAAAGGTGTTCACGGCATTTCACTTTCTGGTTAATGAACCTGGTTGGATCTTGGTGATATGTGTGTTATCCTGGAAACCCGATACTGCTTGTTCCCACCCGTGAGAAGACTGGGAAATCCTGACTTTAATTAAATAGGCACATTTTTGAATCAGGAATGTGAATTTGGTTTCCAACACCACCAAGGGGGTGTTGGCGGTGGGGCTGATATTTTGCCTGGCTTGGTGGGTGGTCACTGTTTAAATTCCACCCAACTAAGGTTTCAGTCTTTGACATTTACAGACAGCAAGTTTGGGGACAAGTCATCGCTGCCAGCTGTTTGAGAAAGAGGTGGAAGGGAAGGACACTTGCATGCCCCCAGTGTTTTGTTTGTGTATTTTGGGTACGATGCACATTTCTATGAATATGATGCATATTCTAATATGATACCGTCTTTACAGCAGCAGAAGTTACAGCCAAGTTAACCGAGCCTCCTCTTTCCTATATTCCTGCTGGGTTTTATAAGACAAGTAAGTCCCTTTGGTGGCAACTTCTCCAACTCACTGACAGCACATCCGTCAGGGAGATAGTCCATAGTGCTTTGAATGCATTTTATGAGCAAAAAGGGAGCCATTGAGCAACTTCACGAGGAGGTGTTGATAACTTGTAGCTCAGTTTGCTGAATAAATCTTTCATGTGTTCAGAAACAAAAGGCGGAGGGCTGTGCATGTGTCAGGGAGTGGTTGTCACTCCATAAAGATAGTTTTCACGCCACTTTGCCCTTCTTTTAATGTGGGTATTTGCTCTAAGGATGGATGCACGCATGAGGCCCGCCGCTGCTGCCCTTTCTTTGCACCTGCTTTTTCTCCATCACAGTAAAGACCCAGCAGTTCCCAGTTGCCACTTCCCACTTCTAGCCCAAACCTGGAACCCTCCACTTGCTGCTGTCTGGACGCCTTAAATACTTTTCAGTCTTGCAGCTTGTCTGTAGACTCTCTCCCAGATTTGTTTTTGCTCTTACTCATTAGATCTGCCCTTAAACTTGACCCCCAGTGTCATGACACTGACGGAGTGGACGAGGTAGTATATATCTTCAAGTTGCTCATTTTGGTGCATTTAAAAAATGCGTTGCTGAGCCGAGTGATTTAGGATCTGCCTGGTGTTGTCAAGTGTAAAACGAGCATCTCTGCTCTAAATTAATTATTGAGTTTCTGACAAAAAGGGTCAGAGAGGAAGAGAAAACCCTGGATTGGGAGTGTGTGACCTGGACAAGCCAATTAACCTTCCTAATCCGGCCTCTCCAGGGATTGGGAATGATCGATGGCAGTTCCTTCCAAGAATAAAATTATGCGGCCCTCCAGGAACACTGCTGAGTGGTCATCCGTGTATTGTGGAACGCACCCCTGCTCCTGCTGTGCGTCTGATGGGACATATTCCACAGAGTTACCTTTTAGCCGTGGGTACACGCGCATGTTTGTGAGACTGAGCACGCGTGACAACAACAAGAACCACACAAAGAGAACTGACTGCTTTCTCCAACATTTGCAAAGTACATTTGAATCGGTGACATCATTTTATTTTTTCAGCGACATAATTTTAAATCAGAGAAGTAGACGCTGCCGTTGGTGAGAAAGAGGACGTTTTGCATTGTTTCCTAATCTCTAGAAAATGTTGAAAGTGAAAACAATTACTTTTGGAATGTTAATTATTGTCGAATGTCAAAGTGAATACTTGGGTTTACAGAAAGACTTCTGTTTTCAAGTCAGGAGACAGATCCAGTACTTTTCGTGTATCTAAATTGGATTGTGGTAAACACAGGCAGGTGGGAGTGTGTTCGGGGATGTCACTGTTTTTAAAGGCAAAAAACGTAAACCCAGGACCCCCGGCTCTTCTAGGAGCCTGACTGCGGCGCGGACCGGACTCCGAAAACCGTGACGCGCAGTCCGATGCCGCGTGGGCTGCAGAGACAGCCGCCTAGAGCTGGCGGCCGGAGAAACACTGTGTGAAGAGGTCATGGCTGCGCAAGAGCTGGGCCTCAGGTTTCTCTGTGGTATCCTTGAGTGGAGGAGACCACGTGTCGTTTCCAGAGCCTGCGCACGACCGGTCTCCTTGGGCCCTGCGTCTGCCTGGGCTAACAGGGTCACTGACTGTCTGGGTCCTGGAGAGCCTTTATTTGATTTTTAAAAGGTTTTTTTTTTTTTACCCTTCTGCATAAAAAGGGGAGATGGGTTGTGTGACCCAATTTTGTTTTATAGGTTTTATGTTATGTACATGAGAATATTTATTGTAGCATTGTCTAGAAGAGCAAAATTCGAAACCACCCAAATGTTTCTCAGTTGAGAAAATAAAATCATTTGAATGTATAACAGTGTGTACCATTCAACCATTAGAACACTACTGTTATCTTATATTGATTAATATGGAATATAAATCATAGAGTAATGTTAACTAAAAAAATCACAGCATGTTCACAGGGATCTCATGTTTTTAACAAGATGTGTATGGCCCTGGCTGGCATAGCTCAGTGGATTGAGCTTGGGCTGTGAACCAAAGCATTGCAGGTTCGATTCCCAGTAAGGGCACATGCGTAGGCCATGGCCCCCAGCAACCGCGCATTGATGTTTCTCTCTCACTCTCTCTTTTTCCCTCCCTTCCCTCTCTAAAAATAAATAAATAAAATCTTTAAAAAAAAGAATATGCTACATCTTAAAAAAAAAAGATGTGTATGATCCCTGCTGGTGTGGGTCAGTTGGTTGGAGCACGCTCGTCATACACTGAAGGGTCAGCAGTTTGATCCTCATCAGGGCGCATGCCTGGGTGGCGGGTTCGATCCCCTCTCAGGGCCTGTACTGTGAAACAGCCAATTGATGTTTCTCTCTCTCCCTTTCTTTCTCTCTAAAATCAATCAATAAAAAATTTTAAAAAGTACTTATGAGTACTTATATGCGTGCCTGCAAACCTGGAAAAACACGTCTAAACAACAAATATAGAGATGTTAGCAGTGGTTCTAACTCTAGGTGATGCAGTTATAGGGGTCTGTGTTTTTTTAATACTACTTGTTTTCATTAATGTATATCGCCTTTATAATCAGAAAGCTTTCCATTTTTTAGAACAAAAGTAGGAAGAGACATTTCATATCGGTATTGTGCTGTTTTAAGACTCAACTGTGTATTAATGTTTTAGAATTTAGACCTGGAAGTCATCTGAGAGCTGCGTTAGCCCCACCCTCCTGTTTTTCTTGGGAAGGCAAATGAGCATCACAGAAGCCAAATGAATTGTTCAAGGTCACACAGCAAGATAGTAGTCAGATTTGCACAGGATTCCTCATCTTTCTGTCTATTGAATTTTCTGCTAGGCTACCCTTTTGTCTGTCTGGAAATAGGGGAAAGTGAAATGGAGAGCATTCGTTTTTTTAAAAAAAGATTTTATTTACTTATTTTTATAGAGAAGGGAGAGAGCAAGAGAGGGAGGGAAACATCAGTGTGTGGTTGCCCCATGTGCGCCCCCTACTGGGGACCTGGCCCACCACCCAGGTATGTGCCTTGACTGGGAATCGAACTAGAGACATTTTGCTCTGCAGTCCAGCGCTCGATCCACTGAGCCACACCAGCCAGGGCGAGAACGTTCTTAAACTGACTCTTTATTCACTGGCTCTAGTCTGTTCAGCATCCTTGGGTAAGTTACCTCCTCTCCTTGTCCCCCACAGGTTGTTGTGCAGGTGGCAGTAGACTGGGTCTCCCCAGGGCACCTCATGCTCTGTTCCCTCCTGCCAAACAAGCTGAGCACCACATTCGGAACGCCCCACCCCCAACTGTTTGAAATGAACAGGCATAACCATAATTCTGTTATTGCATCTAAAGAAGTTAATCTTAAATATTTTTCTAATAAATACTAGACTTCTAACTTTTTCAGATTGTCATAAAAATGTCTCATATAGTTATTTAAAAAACCCCACCAAAACCCTGGTTTTGTGTTTGTTTGTGATGTCTCTTATTGTTTAGCAAGTATGCCTGCCTTTTTCTGTCCTTTATGACTGGAGATTCCAGGCCAGTTGTCTTGAAGAATGAACCACGGTCTGGATGTGCCTGCTGTTTCCTCATGACCAGATTCAGGTTAAGCATTTTGGCAGGAGTGAGCCACAGGTGACGCGTGTTCCACTCAGTTTGATCCTGTGGTTAATGTGGCCACCGCCCGGTCTCTCCATCATAATGGGACCTTTTTTCCTTGTGATTAGTAAGTTGTCTGTGGGACAGATCCTGTGCGACCCTCTGCATATCCTGTTTTCCAACGAACGTTCCCCTAGTGGTGTTATATTTTAGTTTGACCGTACTCTATAAAAGCCCCTTGGATGAAATATGTGGAACTGAAATGATAACCAAGTATCACTTTGGAATGCATAGGGTTTAAATCTGACAGCCTTGACCATATGTTCATCCTGTTCCAGCCTGTACATGCACCTGGAGCCTCTGGGTTTTTCTAGTCCTGACTCAGTAGGGATGTAGCTGATGGGCCAGCCACTTCCCACTTCCTCTGCAGCAGGCACTTCCTGTCTGTACAGAGTGAATGTAAATTCCTTTTCATGCTAGTGGCCGTGCGCGGGTGCTCATGTAATTTTTTGCTAGCTTACACGGTATTTTGGCATGTTGACTCTTTGCAAAAACCTTCTCTCTTCCTTTTCAAAATCACTATATGAAGCTGACTTTAAAAATGTCTGATGACTGGCCCTGGGTGAGCCTAAACTGGGTGAGTCCTGGAGCTGGTCTGTGACTACCAGTTTGTTCATGCTTTTTAGATTTAAGTTACATAGCTATTTTTGCCTCTTCCAGACTGGTACTTTTATTTTCATGCAGAAAATATGTGTGGGTGGGGAAGGTGGTGTGGAGTCGTGCAAAGAATCAGGAGCAGCCATGCTCTGTGTTCTAGGTTCGGTTTTGCCCCCACTGACCCCGAGCCTCAGTGTTCTCATCTGTAAAAGGGAACGATAATAGCCCTGGGCCGTGTAGCTCAGTTGGTGGGGCGTGGTCCCACAAAGCGCAGGGTCACTGGTTCAATTTCTGGTCGGGACACAGGCCTGGGTTGCGGGTTCGGTCCACAGTTGGGATACGTGAGAGAGGCAACTGATCAATGTTTCTCCCTTCCCCTCTCTCTAAAAATAAATAAATAAAGTTTAAAAAAGGGAGCAGTGATATAAAGTGAATGACAATTAACGTTCATTCAGTGTTTTCTGTGTGCCACCTACTTTCTAAGAACTTTATGTATGTCTAATTCATTTAATCCAACAATAATCCTGAGGTAAGGGCTGTTATTTCCCCCATTTCACACATGAGCACATCAAGTCACAAACTTATAAGGAACCTGCAAAGCTAAGAAATATAGTATTTATGAAGAACTGGTGGGTTGGGGCTGGGATGGGAGAATGTTATGTAAATTCAGGTGATTATATCATCTCTATGTAAATATCTGTGTCCTCAAAATAATTTCTAGAAAACCCATTGTTTACAAAAAATTATCGAAAACATTGCTGAAATAAATTTGAAAGTAGGTAAAATTTAATTTGAGGCAAACTAAGCATTCCAATTAAAACCATTTTTTGTCTCCCCTTTTTTTCCTTGTAATTTAAGTATGCCTTTCGGTTTAAAGTGAAATCCATATCCCAATTTAAATTCCACGAGCAAATCTGACTCTGGCGTTGATTCACTGTCTTGCTCTGCCTGTTATGCCTGTTAGGCAAGATCTGAATTGGATGCTCACGGAGAGTATATAAACACTTATAATCCTCTCAGCATGTGCTAAAATAATAACAGATATGATCGTTTGATTTGCAAAGCGAGCCTCTGCCAAGTTCTACCAGACCATTTCTGAACCAATTCAGAAAACCAGGAATCAACAGTGATTTAAAGTGTCCTAGGTTCCTATTAATAGCAAAAAGAATGCCTGACCTGAATCACGGCCACCACCAGCTTGCTCGGTCTCCACCAGACGTCCTTCTTCAGCGGCCTCCACGGACACTGTGTCCGGTGTTCCTTTGCTTTAAGAAGCCATGGCGTGTAAAAACTTGACTTGATAGAATCAGTAAGTCAGAAAAGGGTGGTTTGCTTTTGACCTGTGAAAGGGTTTACAGTCGTTTCTCAGTGTATTTCAAACAGAAATGTACTAAGTCTGAGAATTTAGAGGTCCGGTCATAATTTTTAAAATGTTTTTGTTTTTTCACAGAGGCGCAGTTAAAAGATACTCAGCTGCGAAAGCATCCAGCAAACAGTCAAGCTAGTAAATATGTTTACTACCCCCCAAAGTTTCTTAATGCCTTTTATAATTTATCCTTCTCTCTTTCTCTTAACTCCCTCCCCCTCGGGCATCTACTGATCTGCTATCACTGTAGACGAGTTAGCATTTTCTGGAATTTCATACAAATGGAATCACAGTATGTTCACCCTCCAGCCCCAGCCCACCGGCTTCTTTCAGCAAAATGATTTTTGGGGAAGTAATATTTTTAAAAAATTGGGATAGAACACATATAACATGACATTTACCATTTTAAATACTTTAAAGTGCAATTCAGCAGTATTAGGTACACTCACGATGTTGTGCAACCATCACCCCTATCTAGTTCCGGAACATTTGCATCACCCTGCCCCCGTGAAGCAGTGTCCCCCATTCCCTCCTCCCCTCTGGCCCCTGGCAACCACGAATCTGATTTTTGTCTCCGAGGATTTGTCTGGACGTTTCATATACGTGGACTCATACAACACGTGGCCTTTTGCATCAGGCTCCCTTTCACTTAGCATAATGTCTTCACAGTTTATTGATGCCTTAGCATATATCAGTACTTCCTTCCTTTTTATTGCTGAATAATATTCTATCATATGGATAGGCCACATTTCGTTTATCCATTCATCTGGGAATGGATTTGGGTTATTTCTAATTTTGACTGTTGTGAATAGTGCTGCTCTGACCATTTGTGTATACGTTTTTGCTTGAACATCTGTTTTCTGTACTTTACTCTGTACTTAGAGTAAAATTGCTGAGTCATGTGGTAACTATGCTTAATTTATTGAGGGAATAAACTGAACTATTTTCCAAAGTGGCTGCACCATTTTACATTCCTACCAGCAATGAATGAAGGTTCCAGTTGCTCCACAGCTTGCCAGCTCTTGCAGTTTTCCTTTGTTTCTAGTGATGGCCATCCTCGCTGGTGTAATGTGGCATCTCTTTGTGGGTTTGATTTGTATTTCCCTAATGGCTAAATGCCGCTGGGCATCTTTTCATGTATTTGCTGGCCGTTTGTAATCTTCTCTGGAAAACATCTATTCAGATTCTTTGTCCATTTTTTAATTGAATTGTTTGTCCTTTTGTTTTGAAATTGTCAGAATTCTTTTTTAATATGTTTTAAACATTTTTAGTGCTTTTAAAAAAGATTTTATTTATTTATTTTTAGAGAGGGAAGGGAGGGAGGTAGAGAGAGAGAGAGAAACATCAATGTGCGGTTGCTGGGGGTCATGGCCTGCAACCCAGGCATGTACCCTGACTGGGAATTGAACCTGAGACACTTTGGTTCACAGCCCGCACTCAATCCACTGAGCTACACCAGCCAGGGATGAAATTGTTAAAATTCTTGATAAATTGTAGATATTAGAACCTTATCCAATACATGATTTCCAAATATTTTCTCTCATTCTCTGGGATTTCTTTCAGTATAATGAGTTTAAGGTTCCTCTGTTTTTTTTTGTTTGTGTGTATCAGATGTTTGGTCCTTTTCTTGTTGAGCGGTATTCCATCTTATGGATATGCCATAAACTGTTTATCCATTCACCTGCTGTTTTAGGCTGCTTCCATTTTTTTTGTCTATCATAAATAAAGCTGGCATAAACACCCCTTTATAAGGTTTCTTTTCTTTTAAAGATTTTATTTATTTATTTGCAGACAGGGGAAGGGTAGGAGAAAAAGAGGGAGAGAAACATTAATGTACAGTTGCCTCTCACGCATCGCCCACTGAGGACCTGGCCCACAACCCAGGCACGTGCCCTGACTGGGAGTCGAACCCACAACCCCCTTGTTAGCAGGCTGGCACTCAGTACACTGAGCTATACCAGCCAGGGCCCTTTATAAGTTTTTATAGGGACATACCTTTTAGTTTTCATGGATAAATGTGTAGGCCAATGATAACCTTTTAGGAACATGATGTTGTATGTGTGAGAATCATTTTTGGGGTAAAAATACCTTTGAATTTGTATTAATTGTGTCTTTGAACAGAGACTGTTTACATGACCCTTCAAAGCATTGAGGAAATGGCATGCTTTTTTCTTTTTCCATGTTAGTTTTCAGGGTTAGCCACGCATTAGCTTAGTTTGTTTTCTTCTCCTATGGATGAGTCTTCCTTCAAAGTTTTCACGTGACAAATTATTATTACGGTGGACGCTGGGACACACAGGGAATGAGACAACACAGCCGCAGAGTTTGAAGCTGGAAGAAACCCTAGAGATCATCTAATTCAATTCCCTTGTTTCATGGAAAAGGAAGCCAGGTCTCGAAGGAAGACCAGATTTACCGAAGGCCACTCAGCTTTAGGGAAGCTGAGTGAGCAGGGGAAACGTACGAGCTTGGGAGTGTCATTGCACGTCTCCCAGCGAGGAGGCGTCCACAGGCGCCACAGGGCAGGGGCGAGAGAACAGCCCCGTGTCCCTGCTGTTCATTCAGTGCTGTGGAGTTCACAGGGCGCTTTTCCCCTCCCGGGTTATCCCATTTAATCCTCCAACAACCCTGTGAAGTAGGTAGGGATTAAGGAACCACTAGCAAGCAGGTCAGGGTCCCCTAGCCAATGACCGAAGGGCCCGGGCTTAGGACCTGGCCTCCTGACCCGGTCCAGCTGGTGCTCCTCCCTTCAGTGCCCACGGCCACTGCCTCCCTTCAGGCCCTGTCCTTTCCCCCTGCCCCCAGCAGGGCCTGTGCTCACATCTCTCTTTCGTCCACACCAGCACAGCCTTCATCTTGTCATCGCACGCTTAAGGCCTTGCTGGAGCTTCTCGTTGCCTGTAGGTTGAGACGGAGACTGTCTAGGAGCCCTTCCGGATGTGCCCCCCCTGTATCTGTCCAGTCCCGTCCTCCTGCTCTCCCTACTGCACCCCTGCGCTCTCCCCAACTAGAATCTTTCATCTGTATTAATTCTGCCTAGACTTCCCCTCTTTTAGGGAGCTTTCCCTGACCCCCTGCAGGAAGGGGAGTTGGGTGCCCCTTTCCTGTAATGCCCTGTGGCCCCCACTGTAGCATTTATCCCACATTTACCTCTTACTGGTCTCCCCTAAAGACTCCGGGAAGCCCTTGTGGGTAGGGCTGGTGTCTCTCATCTTCATGTCCTCAGCACCCGGCAGGGTCCCTGTGCATAGTTTGTTGAATACATGAGACAATGAGCAATTTAACCACAACCTGACTTGACCTGACTTTGTGATGAGATAACCACTCGGGTGGTCTCATGGAGGAGAATTGATGTGAGACCAGACCTGGGCTTTCTCCAGCTTAGGTTTTATTCGGCCTGCCTGTCTGAAAGGGCTAGAGAGACACACATACCCTGCCCTTATGTTTGGGGGGTAGTATAAGTGGGGTCACAGACCCAGGAAGTAAGGAGACTCATGTCTGGTCTGGGCTGCACCTGCAGACCACTGTGGGAGCAGAGGTAAGGCACGTAGTTTCTCAGGTCCCACGTTTGTTAAACGGGGTCAGGGTATGGGCTTGCTCTAGAATGTGGGGTTTGTTATGACAATCGAGAACACACAGGAACATGCGTCAATAGGAATAAAGTGCTGACACATATTTGTCATAATGTAACCTGACTTTTGTCTCAGTCATCTCCAGCCAGGAACCCAAGTGAGCAAATCCCAGGCAAATTCAGCAAATTCTTCAGTGGGATGCAATCCAAGTAGGAGAAAGGGTGGAAATGACTACTTGGAGCACCCCTTAAACCTTGTTGCATCAAAACATTCAACAACAGAAATTTCTGGATTATGAAAATCATTTTTAAGTCCTAAGTGAACTCTCTGTTTATTTCAAGCAATTTCCAAAAGAACACAACTCAAGGCAACTGGGATACTTTAGTATTACCTTGACATTTGCAATAATGACAGTTTAACTGTGGCAACGATAACGACAGTTGACCTGTGGCAGTTGCAAAAAGGGATTGCCCAGAAAATAAGATAATACCTATGCTTTCTGAATGAGACCTACTCCAACCACCTTATTTAAATTGCATCCTGCGCCCTCCTGTCCGACCCCCCTTACCTCGCTCTCTTCTCCTCCTAGCACTCCTCATCTTCTAACAGTTGATGTAATTCACTTATCTTACTCACTGTATTTTTATTGTCTGTGATAGCTCCTGCCACCATGTCTGTGCGACATAAGCTGTCCAGGAGCAGGGGAGTTTTATTCAGTGATTTCCTCTCCCAGCACCTAAGAATAATTCCTGGCACCTAGAAGCAGCTCACTAAATATTTGTGGAAGGACTAGATGAACTGTTCATAAAAAGCTTGGGCATTGTTACACGGCATTTGTTTCTTCTCGGAGCCCACCTAGCATGTGAACTATATGCGGTCTGAGCTTTGTGTGATTCAGGAAACTGACATGAATGTGCAAGATATTCGATCATAGCCCTTGTTCCTGTGCGATTCTTATGCGGAGAAGAGGGTGCAGGCCTGGACTGCTCCCACCGGGCCCAGGCATCAATGACTCAGTGCTCTTATTGCGGCCTGGTGCTGGCAGCGGTGGCCAGTCTAGTTGGAGTCTCTTTGGCAGACATCTGAGCTCTTCATTTGGCGGGGTCTCGATGCTGGGTGAAGAGCGGGAAGGGCTAGGGCTCATGCAGTCCATTGAAATCGAGGCCCGAAAGACTGGGACAATCATATGCCTAGCAACAGGGGATTCGTGAATAAATTCAGCTACATTCTCCCATACTATGAGGATTATCTCTGTGTGCTTTTATGGAGAGATCCCAAGGATATGGGGGAAAAAACAGGGTGTAACAAAAGTGTATACATTGGGTTGGCCAAAAAGTTTGGTTTTGCCGTAAGGCGGCACTAGTGGCGCTTAGTTGTCTTTAACTTCATTTGAAACGATTTTGCTAGATTGTATTGTGTTGTCTGTCATATCAGCATGCAATTAAAAAAATGTATCAAAATTGGTGAATTTTTGTGTAGCCATTTTAGTATTGAAGATGGAAGAAAATAAGCAACATTTTTGATATATTATGCTTTATTATTTCAAGAAAGGTAAAGATGCAACTGAAATGCAAAAAGAGATTTGTGCAATGTGTGGAAAAGGTGCTGTGACTGAACACATCAAAAGTGATTTGCGAAGTTTCGTGTTGGAGATTTCTCCATGGTTGTATTGACCAGTTGAAGCCGATAATGATCAAATCAAGACATTAATTGAGAACAATCAATGTTATGTCATGAGGGAGATAGCTGACATACTCAAAATATCCAAATCAATAAAATGAAAAATGGTGAAAATGAAAAACGTGCCCTTTATTTTACAGAAATAACTAAATAAACTTTTTGGTCACCCCAATGGTTGCTATCTTTCCCATCAGAAAAGGGGAGTATAGGAATATGTATTTGTCTTAGTTGCATAAAAATACTGGAAGAACAAACTAAAAGAAAATCCAATAAAATGATTACCTATGAGCGCAGATGGAGAAGAGGGTTGAGTGGTAGAAGGATGAGGTGAGACCTATGTTACAGCAGGTGGTGGCAGGTGGAGGAGGAGGCTCCGGGAATTGAGGCTCCGGGAGTGAAGGCTCTAGCTGTCTGAGGAGGTCATTCTGAGTTGTTTAGAAATCTAAGCCTAGGGGCCTGGAGGTGGGAGGAGAGGAGAGTGCTCTAGGTAGAAATGCCTTTTCAGAGACGATGAGAAAGACCATGGTCCACTGGGACCTCCTTGACTTGAGTGTGGTTTTGATGAAAAGGGCTGATGTGGGATGGGATAGCTGGGGAATGGTGAGAGCTGAGGCTGTAACATAAGGCAGGTCGCTGGTGACACAGAGCCATGCCTCTCAAGGTTAGGAGTTTGGATGTTATCTTTGGAGTAGCCATTTGTAAGCAGGGGTCTGATGTAACGAGACTGGTGTTTTGGAAGATTACATGGGTATTGGAGAAGAGAGGACAATGGGCAGAGCTGCATGTGTGCGTGGGTTTGCACCTAGAGGTGTCGATGTCCATAAGGAGGCCCCTGCACGTGGGTGATGAACATCTGTAACGAGGAGGCACCGCAGCACGACAGTTAAAGGTAGGTATTGGGGTCGGAAAGCCTGCGTTTGCATCCCAGTCCCCTGCTTGCTCACTAGCTGTGTAGCCTTGGACAAGTTACTTAACCTCAGTGTGTGCCCTTTGCTTCAGCTGTAAAATAGGGTGTCTACCTTATAGTGTTATTGTGAGGAGTAAATGAGATCATGTATGTAAAAGCCCATTAAATGTTACCTACTTGTATTAAGGTGGTGGCAGTGGTGATGGAGGGGAGAGGCCAGACCTGAGAGATGTTGGAAGTAGGGGTGACCGGGAAGAACCAACGAAGTCTGCGCGCTGCCTAAGCTCCGATGCTGGGACCATACCATGGGGAAAGGGAAGCTCAAGGGATGCTCTTCAGTGATATGGGTGTGGGCAGGAGCCAGCGCTCAGTCTCCGTCAGATCTGTGACTTGTTAAAAGGATGAAAAGGGGATGAGGAGAGGAGAAAGCACCAAGAAGCAACCCCCCACAACTTTGATTTTCCAAATCAGGAAATCACGTGTAGTTCACAAAGACTCAAACTGACCTATGACATTTTCAATCTGAATATTTAATACTGTGCCTAACTTTCTGGTCGGGGGTAAAGGCATTTCCTTGAGCACATCACTGCTCATTCCCTCCAAAATTTCCTTTGTCCAAATGTAGAGATTTGAATTAGTTCTCATTAAAATCCCTTTCATAGATTTTTAATTAAGGCCCCTGGGATTTGAGGTACCTTTTTTTTTTAAAAAAATTGAAGTCAAGTCAGCACAGAAAACAGATCACCTCATGGTGGAATATAAAAATGGTACCACCTCTGTGGAGGGGAATATGGAAATACCTAGCAAAGTTACATGTGTGTTATTTTTTTTTTACCAATCTTTTAAATGAGATCTACCTCAAAGATACACAGGCAAAAATAAGAAAGGACACATATAAGGCTCTCCGTGGTGGCATTATTTGTAACAGCAAAAGACTGGAGGCAACCCAAATGCCCTTCAGTAGTTGGGACATTTATACAATGGGATTCTGTGTAGCTATAAAAAAGAAGGAGGTGATAGCCACAGTATATTGGTATGGGAAAAAAGCAGGGTGCAAAAAAAATTGATGGCATGTTTTCTTTTATCTGAGAAATACCTATGTATTTGCTTATAATTAAAAGAAGTGGAAGAGCAAACCAATAAAAATGTTAACCTATACAGGGAAATGGATGGTTGGGTTGGGATAGAAGCAAGATTTTTCTTAATGTATTTTGTTGTATACTTGACTTTGGAACACTGTAAATGCTTTTCTGAACTATAAACTATTTACTTTTAAAAATGTATTTTATTTATTTATTTATTTTTAGAGAGAGGGGAAGGAAGGGAGAAAGAGAGAGAGAGAAACATCAATGTGTGTGGTTGTCTTTCACGTGCGCCGATTGGAGACCTGGCTGGCAACCCAGGCATGTGCCCTGACTGGGGGTCGAACTGGCAACCCCGTGGTTTGCAGGCTGGCACTCAATCCATTGAGCCACACCAGCCAAGGCTAAACAAAATTTAATTAAAATAGAAAAAAAAACCCCAAATCAAGAGCAAAATAAAACACATTTTTTGTATCAAGTTGGTACAAAACCACAGTTTAACCACATAGAAAATAATTTCAGATAACTTTAAAACACAGTAATTTGATTATATATCTATAGTGGAATTTATCCTAAGGTCAAAACAAATTCCAAATAAGTCTGAAGCTGTTTTCAGTAATATTGTTAGTGATAATGTTGGTATTACTATTTTGAATCAATTATATTTATGTATATATAGGTAATTATTTTTAAATAATCAGAAACCAATATTTTTAGTACATAAAACAATTTTATAATCAAAGGTGTTCAATGAAAATCCTGTAATTCTAAATTTGAGTTGGAAATGCAGCATAAACTCCTGATGGATTTTCTGTTTAGCAACTGAAAAAGTATTTCTTAACTTTATCTACTAAAAAGCCTAGAACTAATGACTAGCAGCAGTGGCAAGCACGGTAATGTCCAGATTGCGGGCTCTACATACAACGTCTCACTAATAGGAAGTTAGAGTCCTCAGGAAGACGCTGGTTCCAGGTCTGGAACAGAAAATGTTCAAATTGAGTTGGAATATTTTGTATCCGGAAGTGAAGACGCTATCAGAGGCCACTCGTGTCTTGTTGGAAGGACTCAGAAGCCAAGGTGAAGCCCCGCCTCCATGTCCAGATATGGAACAATTTAAGCTTTAAAAGAATAACTATCGTGGATTGTTATACATTAAATACACCACAATGTACAAAAACCCTGAGTTAAAAATTCAGTGCCCCCCCCCCCCTCGTAGATGCTGGGGGACCAACTCATTTTGAAAACTGGTCAAGGGAGGAAAAGATTTATCAGACATTTATTTTGTCTTTTCTTATTGGTTACTTTAGAGTAATTGTTGATGAGGAAAAGTTCTTTTTTTATAGAAGAATTCCATCTAGCAAATGCAGAGGGAGTTATGGCATTGGAATATCACCCACACTGCATGCCCCAGTGGAATAATGAATGTAGACAATATGGTTATTAAATGGCTGCTAAAACGTTAACTGGAGCTGATGGGAGACTCAGTAATGGGTGGATCAGACTGATGACTGTCAAAGCCACTAATCAACCTTCATGTCACAGAAAAGAAAGACTCTAGGTATCACGTGTCTATTGAGGTGATGCAGTGGAAGTACACAGCACTATCAGAAATAGAACTGGAATCTTTGCCAGGCTCGACGACTAGGTACCAGTTTATAGAGAATGCAGGGGAAAGAGGAACATGTCAAGACAGCACCATGGAGATAAAAATCAACCAACTGGAATGTGGGACATTTTTCTGGCTGGAAGACCTGGTTTCTTCGACAAATAAATTGTAAGAATAAAAACAGCAAGAGGAGTAATCTATAGACTGAAAGACACTGAAAACACTTAGCAGCAAAATGCAGTCTATAATTCTTGTTTGGATCCTAGCTAAAACAAACAAAATAATAAAGAAAATATGAGGTTAGGTAAGACTTCAGAACACTCTCGATATTGAGGCTAAAGAATTATAGAATTAGCCCCGACTGGTGTGGCCCAGTGGGTTGGACGTTGCATGCAAACTGGAGGGTCACCTGTTTGATTCCCAGTCAGGGCACATGCCTGGGGTGGGGGCCAGGTTCCTGGGTGGAGGCGTGCGGGAGGCAACTGAGTGATGTTTCTCTTCTTCTTTTTCTCCCTTCCTTCCCCTCTCTCTAAAAGTAAGCAAATAAAATCTTAAAAGAGAAAAAGAATTATAGAATTAGCCCTTACTGGTATGGTTCAGTCCGTTGCGAGTCGTTCTGCAGGCAAAAGCACGCTGGTTCAATGCCTGGTCAGGGGTCAGGGCACATGCCCCCCTATCAGACACATCAGAAAGATGAGTTGGTAATGGGTTTGTCCCCTCTTGGGGTAAGTACGAGAGGCACTTAAATGATGTTTCTTTCTCACATTGACGTTTCTCACCCTCTCTTTCTCCCTCCTATCCCCTCTCTCTAAAAATAAATAAAATCTTTTTAAAAATTATATAATTATTTATTCATATATTTCTTTATTTATGTGATATTGATACTGTGATTTTGTTAACATTTAAAAAGTTACTCTGTTTTAGAGCTATACACTGAAGTATTTATAGATAACATGATGTTCCTGAAATTGGGCTTCAAAATAATAGTGTGGAGGGTGAGGATAGGCATCGGGTACAAGCTGGGTGATGGGTGCATGGGACCTCATTATACTGTTCTCTCTGCTTCTGTACAGTTAGGAAATGTCCGTAATAAAAGTAAAAAAAGTAAAACCCACCAGCTCAGCCAGTGGTCAGCCCAGATTTCATCTATCTCTGAACTTAACTTGGGGCTGTGGCGTGTACTCTTGAGGTCACCTGGGTAGAATTAGAAGGGGTAGGATGCCAGCTCACATCTGTTTGGCCCCAAAGCTCATGGTCTTTCCACTTGACTCTGTAGACTTTATGTCCCTCAGTGGCTCAGACTATTGCAGGGTAGTTTAGATTTTGGGGTTATAGGGTTTCATAAGCAGCTGTCTTGTAAACATGGGAAAGTGGGGGCAAAAGCAAACCAAGAACCAAAGATCAGAACCCAAACATCAGAGTTGGTGTTCTTTGAGAGTGGGAAAGTTGCCCAAGTGAAAGGCAAGAAGGTGGAAAGACTGCATACCTCCCACCTCGACCTGGTTGGGCTTTGCCTGTTGCATCACCCTGGGCTTTGGACCGAGCGAGGACTGGGTTAAAGCAGCATGACCTGGCATTTACCAGCTAAATGACCTTATGTTCTGTGCTCTGCTTTCTTCAGCCATCCTCATCTGGTTGTTGGGAGGATTTCATGAGCTCGTGAGGCCTCAGATGAGTATTTAGAAGAGAAAGCAGAAGCACGGTTTACCAGGTTCCTAAGAATCCCAGAGCTGGGCTGGGGATTGTGTGTTTGGAAGCGCTTTGTGACCTGGGCACCCGCTCCCGCCCCGAGCCATAGCGTGTCCTCCAGCACTTTCTCCAGGACCCGGGAGGAAGTCTTGCCTGAGTTTTGGAATTCCTATTCTGCCCGGGTGACAAGGCTCAGCACGCTGAGGGCAATCATTTTTCCACCTGGCCACATTTTATTGTGTGTCATGTGGCCTGATATCCAAGGGCAGCCGGAGAAGATCCTTCTTAGGCGGGTCCATAGAAAAGTCCAGCCGGCGAGCTGGAGGCCAACTTGAACTTCACCGTCTTTGAGACTGAGAGGCAAAGGTGAAATTGTTCGTCCTTTCTGAAGGAAGCACCGCATTTTCTCTCCCTTCTACCCTGTTTACCTCTCACAGCCGTAACCCGCTTCCTTTCCCCCAACTAAACATCATAACACACGGAGTTCCATCCTGCAGTCTGGATCTTTCTTCTCCTGAGCTCTTTAAGGGTTCCTAGCCAATGCCCTTGGTTGAGCCACTTGGTCACCTGGGAAGTGTCCAGGAGCCATACCTTGGGGCCTTTGATCACTGGGTGTCTGGCTCGCTTTCCCCCGCTGCATGTGACTGTGACCCACCCACTTGCCAGGGCTTGGGTGTGAGGGAGCCTCTGGCCCGGGGCAGCGCCACCACAGGAGCCCTGATTTACAGACTGTCCATATTTAACCGAGGCTACAGCACTTTTATTAATAGAACATGCTGCATTTCCTTTTTATAAAAATATGAAGATCACTGCACTCAGGAAAATGCCTGGTGACTTTCTGTCTTTAGTGCCTGTTCATCACCAGGCTAAAATTAAAAGTGAAGTCAGCCCCTTCTTGAGTCTATTTTTAACCGAGTTTAGCATATGAATGTGAACGTGAAGTCTTTCTTTAGATCTCCCTTAACTCAATTACTTACTTATGCCAATCATCCCACAGCCTGGAATTCTGAGCTGGAATTCTGGGTCTACCGAGAGTGGGTGGCCCACGAAACAGTTAGGGACCACTAGCCATATTCCCTGCTCCCTGGGTTTGTGTCTCCACCCATCCCAGCTTCCCTTTCTCTGGAAGGTTAAGGTGGAGCTTGTTATTAAATTGAAGAAAAAAAAAAGACAAAAGGAGAAAAACCAACCACCCAACCAAACGACCAATCAACACACCTATGGCCATTCCTTGGCACTTAGGAATCAAGGAGCCTCTGACTGGTGCACATTTTCTAGGGGCTGCAGTTTAGAAGCAGCCACTTGGGTGGACGGGGAGAGCTGGGGAGACTTTGTCATTCAGGCAGAAAGTACAAATGGCCCCTGCATACCATTGAGACTCGGGACAACAGGTGGAGGGAGGGAGAGGGAAAAAACGTAACGAGCGTCATTCCTGTCCAGAGGGCCCGCGATGAGTGATGAGAGTGTTAGGGAAAACTTTCAGAAACCCTCTTAAATTCCCTCTTTGAAATCTTTTTAATGTCTCAGCCCTTTGAGGCCTGTGAAGAGAGGGGAGGGCAGAGGGCAGAGTTGATCCTAAATCTTAAGATTCTTGGGCCTAAAGTTTCACTTGAAGGCACGGAATGACAAAGTCTGTTTTTTTGAACAACTTCTGAGGGTGTGTTCCCTGTGGACATTTTTTGAGTAAAACATTTTTTTTTTTAAAGCCTAAACAGGCCCTTGTCCTGGCCCTTGTTTCGGTGGCTTTGAAAAGTGATTTTCAAAAGGTATTTTATGTGAATTATATTCAGCTCATGTCCTGAGCTCCTTGAAGGCAATGCCACTTTTAAGCAGAGAAAAAAAACTTCCTTCTTTTTTTTTTCTTTTGGTATGGCAGCAAAGCCACCATTGAGGATAGCAGAAGATTAATTCCAAATGCTAGTTATTTTTCCTAATCCACTGATGGTAAGATTGTTTATAGCTGGAGAACTTTGAAAATGTTTATAGATAGAGTCTGAGAGGGGAGCATGGGGAAGGGGGTGTGTGTGTGGCAAGGTGGTCATTGGACTTTCTGGGACTAGGAATGATATCTAAACAATAAGCTCTTTCCATATACATATTATTTGCATTTTTTGTTAAAAGCAATCAAAATGAGGTATGATGTGGTTACAGGCCACTGCCCCCTGTCTGAAAAAGCTCTTGTGGGTTTTTGCCTGCAGTTCAACAAACCACTTATGTGCTTTAATGATTTATTTTATTCTACTTTTTATTTTTAGAGAGAGGGGAAGGGAGGGAGAAAGACAGGGAGAGAAGCATCAGTGTGTGGTTGCCTCTTTCATGCCCCCCACCGAGGGCCTGGCCTACAACCCAGGTATGTGCCCTGACTGGGAATCGAACCAGTGACCCTTTGGTTTGCAGACCAGCACTCAAGCCACTCAGCCACACCATCCAGGGTTTTAATGATTTTTCTCAGTAACAGTTTGGATTTAATTACTTCGCTTATAGGTTCAGAACATGGTTTTCAGTTCTGAAAACAGGGCACCCTCACTGGGTTGCAGAAGTTCTGAGGGACTGCCTGTCCCAGCGAGACTGGTATTTCTGGCTGTGTCCAGTGAGTCAAGCAAGGTGGGGGGGGGGGGGGTGGTCCGTGTTGCTGTTCTCCCTGAGCACTCTTCCTGAAAGATGCCTGGGACTGTGTGAATGGACAGAGCCCCAATAGTTCGGGTTGTGAATTCCAAATGCCATGCCATTTCTTTGAACCATTTGATTTCATCCTACTCAGTTGTTCAGATATTTTTGTCTTGGTTTTCACCTTGATTCGGTTTTATTCCGTAGTGAGTCTAAGGATTCATGACTTTGAAACCTTTTAGTTTCACCTTGTGGGGTAGCTCCTGCTCAAGAGAACCTTTTTGTCTTGTTTTTCTTCCTTACCTCAACTGGACCCCTTACGGAAGTCTAAGGATTTCCCATCTTGGAGTTTCAGGGTGAATCTGAGAAATGGATGTCTCTTAGGGACTGTTGGGTGGCACCTGGCACAGATAGACAGGTGAGGAAGTGACGAATATGGCGCATCCTTAAATTGTCTTTTGAGGTGAGATGTGAGCCTAAATTTCTCATGACTGGGCCGTGTGAAAAGTCTCTTGCTTCTTCTGTTACGATTGGTAGGATGGAGGTTAGGCCTGGAGTCCCCATTGTTTCTCTCAGCTGGCGGCTGGTGCGAACTCCAGCTGCTGGCAGGATCCTCCTCCTTCCCCCGCAAATGGGAGTCTGGCTCAGAAAACATTGAAATACACTGTTGGAGGTTTCCTTCTCTTGAAAATACGGCTTATTCTCCTAAACCCTTTAAGATGTACTTTCCTTTCTCCAGGTTTTATAATAGCTACACTGTTATAAAACATAAAGGGACATTTTTGAAAGCAAAAGATAATTACCAATAATCTCTTAAAATTTTTTTTTAAAATCCTCACCTGAGGGTATGTTTATTGATTTTAGAGAGAGAGGAAGGGAAAGAGAGAGAAACATCAATCGGCTGCCTCCTGCACATGCCTCAAGCTGAGACGGAGCCCGCAACCTAGGTATGTGCCCTGATCAGGGATCGAACCCACAGCCTTGTGGTATATGGGCTGATGCTCCAACCAACGGAGCCTCTTGGCCAGGGCCCAGCAATATCTTTATCAGACTCAATACTTTGCCTATGTTTTCCTTCATTTCTTTTATGTTTGGTCACGCACATGTATTTTGAAATAGCAAATGCAACTTTATATTGTTTTTTTTCTACATAATATAGTGTAAGTTTTTTTTCAGTTGCATCATCTGCATAATTTACTTTTCCATGACTGCTTAATATTCCACTCAGCTGATCTACCAAAATTTATCTAATTATCCATCAGCCGATGAGCAATTACGATTTGAGTTTTTCCTCTTATCCATGCTACAGTAATGGATATCTTTATACCTGTAGCTTTGGAATTTCTTCTAGAAATGGGATTACTAGGTCAAAGGATAGGAATATTCTTGTTGCTCTTGATATATTTGCCATATTGCTTTACAGTAAAGTTGTACCAGTTTTCAGAGTCAGCAGGAATTTAGGAGGATGGGAGTTTCACTATGAAAATTATGAGAGCTTCATGAGAGGATGTGAAAACCACTTCCCCTGGGTTGAATCCCAGCTTTGCCGTTTCCCACGTACCAGGTGTGTGACCTTGGGGAAGTTATTTAACCTCCCTGTGCCTCAGTTACTACCTCCGTAAAATGGGCGTAGTACCTATTCCATAGTATCTACCTCAGGAATGAGTTAGTTAATATTTATATAGTGCCTAGGACAATGTCTAAGCAAACACATTTCTCTAGTTCAGGATTTAAAAAAGTAGTAGAAATAGTGGCTTTTAAAAATCTTTTTACATGTTCATTAACGGTATTTCTAAGACACTCCTTTTAAATCTTTTTTTAAAAGATGCATTCTAAATGTTAATGTACAGAATATCCATTTTAGTGGGGTTATTCACATTATTCAGGACCACTTCCTTAAGCGATTAAAACAGAGACTCCCTTAGCCCTTTAGGGCCTGGTTTGAAGGTCAGTGTCAGCTGGCCCAAAGGTGCGGAGGCTGGCAGCTACTCGTCTCTGAGGAATTCCAATGCTTAAATCGGGCTTTCCCCCTCGAGCTGGGGTGCAGCCAACATACGGTTTCTTAGGGCCTTTCTCAGGCGCTCTTCTTCCTCTCTGGTTAGATGCCTGTTCATGCAGAATCCTGATTGGATGTCCGAGATTGCTTTTACCTTGGGGACTTCAGGGGACCCCCTTGGCTGCTTCTCCGCTCACTCGAAGCCGCTTCTCCCGCGAGCGCGCGCTCCGTGGCGATGTCCCAGACCCTGCGGGTGGGGGCGGTGGTGAGGCTTCCGTGGGACCTGGCGGCCGGAGGGTGGGAAGTGGCAGAGTGGCATCTCCTGTCACGTTGCGACTTTATCAGCTTTCCTCTCCTTAGTCCTGCTTGTTTCTGCGGAGCTCTGCGAATAACTGAATCCTTGTGTGAGTTTAAAAAACCCTGGAAACCGGAGAAATCTCCGTGGGCATGTTGCAGGGGAGGGGAGCCTGCCCTCCCCTGGCGCTGTGGGTCACCTGCGCCAGGACCCTGCGGCCCCTCTCCACGGAGACTGCCTCTCCGGTCTGGCTGTCGCCCTCCCAACCCCTCCGAACTCGCTCTCGGGGTCATTGGCCGAGAGCACTCAGGCCGGTGCGCTGTGCCCGGGCGCTGTTCCCGGAGGGCGCGGGGAGGTGCACGCGCCCGCCGCCCGCCCGTCTCTCCCGCGCCCCCCAGTGCTCCCCCAGTGCTCCGCGGGCAGCTTCTGTCCCCGGAGTGGAGGCTCTTCCAGGCCTGGGCGGTCACAGCGGCCCCCCGGAGCGAAGACCGCATCTCCTGCAGTGGGAAAGCGGGCTGCTTTGTCTTGGAACGGCAATGCCCCCACATGCTGGGATGTGCTGTGGACCTGGACCTTCTGGGTTTTTCCAATAGCACTTAATACGGTCTCTTACAGGAAGTAGAAAAGTCGGAAAACCCTGCGTGGGTCCAGTGTGCAGAGTTAGCTGCTGTTTGGGGTAGTCCCTTTCTATACATAAATTCGTTTTTTCTTTTTTGACCCCTAGTTTTAATCGTACCATAATGTTCAGTTTTGCAGTTTGCTTATGTCACTTAACATCATTTTACTAACACCCATACTGGCTGCATAATATTTTATTACGTACATACAGCCATTCCCCTGTTGTATATTCAGATGGTTGGGTTTTTCTTCTTCTTAAAAAGACAATTCTGTGGTAAACATCTTTCTGCATAAAGCTTTTTCCATAGAAGGTTATAGTCTCATAATTATTTGGGATGTGTGGGGATATCTTAAATAAATCAGTCTCTCTCTCCCTCTCTCTTCATCTCTCCTCTCCCCTCCTCTCCCCTCCCCTCCCCCCCATCCTCCCCTTCCCCTTCCTCTCCCCCATCCTCTCTCACTCTGGCCAAGGCCACAGGTTAGGAGAGTAACCCATTTATTTTCAACTCCTGGCTTTTTTAGGAAGACGGTTAGGAAGACGGCCTATAGTGAAACTGGGGTAATGAGGTTTAGTTATGTTTCAGGGATTGAGGTGGTCTTAGAGGTTATCTTGGCTCAGTGTGTTTGAAGCAGAGCACTCTCTGAAATTGTCCTGGCCCCGAAACTCATGCGCTTGAGACACACGTAAAGGGAATACCGTTTTCTATGCGAGGCACACCTTTTCGGGGTTGGCTCCCGTTTTGAGGAGACTGGGTCTGTCTGGAGAGGCTTTCCGTTGGCAGTTTGAGGGTGTCTTCCTGGGCATCCTCCCTTTGTGTCCTGGACACCCCAGCCCCTGTTCCTTTCATGCTGCCGTTGTGTGTCAGGGCTGCTGCCTGGAGAGGGAGGGTCTCTCAGCAAGGGCTCATTCTAGTCCCTCAGTGTGTGAGGCGGAAGGGAAGGCATAGAAAAGTCACTTACTAGTTATTAGTATTGTTATTAGTCTGCAGATGTATTGGGAGGACTGGGTTCAAATAACAAGTGAACTGTGTGGGATAGTATTCATTTGAGGTGTTCATGGTCAGTGCTTACGTTCTATAAAACCCATGAGAGAACCTGTAGCTGTCACCAGGCCATTATTCTGTGCCTGTCTCATGCTCCTGGGGCTTTGCAACAATGAGCTCTTCAAACCAAGGCTGCTGCTGTCCTTGCTCTTCTAGTTTTGAGTAAGAGCGGGTCAATGTCCTGTAGTGTAAACAAGTTCTGAATATCTCCTTAGAATTACTCACAATTCCCAGCCCACTTCCAAATGCCAGGCAGACCTGAATTATGTAACCTGTGGCTGGACATTTGTGTTGAGACCGCACAAGCTCTGTAACATCCTCCAAGTCTTTGTGGATCACTTAGGAGCTCACTGGATTAATAGTGTTGAAGTTTTTTAATCCAGATATTTTAATTGCATTAGTAAGCCTGTTTTTTTAACAACCTGGAAGTAGATACAAGCATTAAGATTGATGCTGCTTAAGTCTTTGAGATAAAATACATAGACTGTTATTTTTGAGGACATCGATGGACTGTATTCTTTCAACTTTTTTCTTGAGTTCATTCTGTACTCTTGGAGGTCATTTAACTACCTCAAATAATTATTTTAAGTATCTCAAAAGAATAGAAACAATACCTTTAGGATTCCCCCACCAGAGAATATATTTTCTTTTGTATGGCTCTGTGTGTGCAGGCACCATGCTGCCTCTGTGTCGTTGCCTGTAGAGGATATAGAAATTTCTTGAATACTGACCTCAAGGAGCTTGCAGCCAAGTTGTAGGGATAAGACAAAGCTGAAATGTTTAACAAATGTTTCTAGTCAGGATACAATTCTATATTCACAGTGTGTTGCTGAATGACGATAGTGTTCTCAGTGCGAACTTTAGGCAAATGGTCTGGAAGGGGAGGACCCACGAAGCCTCAGTATTTAGGGAAGACTTCATGGAGAGGGTGGGATTTGGAGGGGCCTTGAAGGAATGAGTAGGTAGGTTTTGGATCAACGGCAGTGAAGTCATTGGAATTACACCCAGAGAAGACCGGATTATAAAGAAGAGAGCCTGGTTGGTAGAATAAAGTTTTCGTCGAAGAATCGTGATGTGTCAGAGGTTAGCGAGGATCGTGGGTCTAGGTTTGGGAGGAGCCCAAAGTCAAGAAGAGAGGCTGATCTTTGAAACCTGCACCATTACCGTCATCCTCATCACAGCCTATTATTAGCAGCTAACCTTTATTGTGTGCTTACAACATGGTTCTGAGGGCTTTTTTTCACCCTCCAACAACCTTATGAAACAGACAGCAATCGTTATGTCCTCTTAATAGTGAAGGAACTGAGAAACGAAGAAGTTAAGTAACTGCCAGCTGGTACTTGACAAAGTTGGGGTTCAGACCGACTGAGTCAGGTGGTATGTAATAGCTCTTGGTAATGGCTGAGGGCTCCTGATGAGACTTACGTGGTTCCCTTTGGGTTCTGGAGGATCCAGACAGATCTGGGCTCATGTTCTGGCTCTCCCACTATTAACTATGGCCTTGGAAGTTATTTCTCAGATCCCTGATTTCATCATTTGTGAAAAGAGGATAACAATACTTCAGGGTTGTTGCAGGTTGTTGCAGGGGGATTACATGAAATAATATACATAAGTCACCTAGTGAGATGCCCTGCAAGCAGGAAGGTGGGGCTTTTATTTCTCAAATATACCCAGGGCTACAAAGGGGTCTCTGAGGAAGAGAAAGAATGAGGGTAAGACACAATTCAGGTAGCATTTATTTGGTGTTACTTGCAATGATAATTAGCCAACACAGATAGATATCAGATGCTGGATTCCTCCTGGAGCATTCCAGGAATGGACTATAAATCCCAGATGTGATTCTGCATTGCTCCAAGGACTGGCTGCATTTCTCTTTGTTCTCTGAAGCGTGGAGGGTAAAACCAGGACACTGCCGTTGCACGGAACTTCAGCACGGGGTCGGGTGCCAATCGTGCATTCCAGGGGCTGAAACTGGGATTGCCGGAGTGTTCAGTGCCCTTGTTCTGCTGCTTCCTGCTTCCTGCTGGTGCCGACCACAGGCAATCGCCTTGCGTCTCAGAACAGTGGGTATGGGAAAGGAGTTTATTGAACTTAGTTGTGTATAATGTTAAACAATGCATGGGAAAATTATAACCAAGCAGAGACATTTAAACAAAACATTTAGAGGACAAATCGATGGAAGAAAAACTGTGCTCTAAGACGAAATTCTAATTAGAAATATCACCGTCAGAGTTTATGGGGGTGGGGCACTCAGTGTGCTCCTCACCCTTGGGTTCCTTTACGTTTCAAACTCTTCGCCTGGTACTTCACTTGCTAGTTTTTCTCTGTGTGACATTCTGTGGCTGTAGAGGTTATCTTAACATTACTTCCTCCAAGAATTTTAAAAGCCACAGTGCAAGTGTCTGCAGAGAACAATTTCCAGTCCTTTGACATTCAGTCTGCTCGGTTAGGATAAATGTTTGTTCCTGTCCCTGTGCCCTTGGTATGATTCAGTTTGGCTTCCTTGGAGCCACCGGGTATTCTGTTGCTCTTAGTCCAATACTGGTTTTGAAATTTGAGGCTAGAAGAAGCTACAAGGAAAAATAAAAGTTAAAAAAACGTAGTGCGTCTGAAAATGTGAAAATTCCATTGAAATTTCCACTGTAGAATTTTTAAGTTTTCAAGTAAGGCTGGAATCAGATCGCTCCTTGCAGATGGGTTTGGTGCCAAGTGGTGTTTTGGAAAAACTGGAATGTTGCACATTGTTTTCTGAAATAACAGCTTTCCGAATTGTTCTGTGTGCACTGGGAGGGGTTCTCACCCTCCAGAACTTGCTGCTTCCCAAGCCCACGGGACACTTCACTACTCCTTCATTCAAGTAGAAGAAGTGTTTGTTGGATGCCTACCATGTGCTAGATGCTGCTGTAAGTGTTGCGTGATGAACAGAACAGATATGGTCCTAATGGGTGGAGCCTACAGTCTAGTGGACAAAACAAACATAAACCATAAGTGTACAGATAACCATAAAAACAGACACTGAGATAAATAACCTGAAGATAAAGGGAGGCTTTCTGTCAACCCAAGGCAGGGTGACAGACCTATGGGAGTCCTGAAAAGTTTCCCCACACAAAACAGAACACTATTTTTAAAAAAACCCCAAAGACCGAAGATTAAAAATGATTATGCAGAAGGTGTGTGTAGGCGTGAAGAGATTGAAATGCACCGAGTTGCCATTGATGGTCCAATTAAGTGTCACTGAATGGAGTTCTACTCCAAGACAAGCTTGACTCCATGGCCATGCCGAGGCCGTGAGTAGTGAATGTTCTCACGGTTTGGCTCACTTTAGTCAGAGCAGCATCCCGCCCAGGGCAGCCTCACTATAGAACGGACCTCCTGAGTCAGGGCCACCGGGGAAATCACCCGGCTGGGTGACTTCCCCCTCGTGGCTTGTACCTGGTAGAGGACGCACTTTGGTTCTGGGAGGCGTCCTTGAGTGTGCGGGCCAGCGTGATCTGGGCACTCCCCTCCGCCCTGCAGCCGCTCCTCCCGACAGTGAGCTCCACCGCCCTGGGGCTTGGAGACTTAAAATAGGAAGCGGCTGAGCTTGATGACCTTAAAGAGTGTTTCTAGGTCCACAGTTTATTTCAGAAGGAATGGGCAGTAGGAGGATGTTGGGGTAGAATCACTTCATTCAGTACTCACTAATGAACAAAATACAATAACAAACAAGATAGAAAGAGACTCAGAGGTACAGGAAGCAGAATGACAGCTGTCAAAGGGGAGGGGGTTGGGGGCTGGGTGAAAAGCATGAAGGGATTGAGCAACAACCAGAAACAACAAAATGGTGATCACTGGAGGAAAGCGGGGTGCAGGGAGGTGGGAAAGGGTGAAGGGGGTTGAATGGTGATGGCGGAGACGTGACTTGGGGTGGTGAGCACACAGCACAATATACAGACGATGTGTTATAGAATTGTGCACCCCAAACCTACATCATTTTATTAACCAGTGTCACCCCAGTAAATCCTACAGAAAGAAATAACATGTAAAACAGCAACAGAGACGTGACATTTTCACGGTACAGTAGAAGGCACACTGGACTCGGGTCTGAGAGTCCCAGGCTCAGCTGTGCCACTGGCTCCGGGGATCACTCGATTTATGCTCTTCAAGGCCCGGAGCACAGATGCGTTCCTGCTCGGCTGCCCCTGTGGGTCAGAGACAAGGAGCTTTTGTGGTGGGTAAGCGCGCCGGTTCTGGGTTCAACTCCAGAACACTCCACTAAGGAGCCGTGTGCACTTGGGCAGGAAACTTGGCCTTCTGGAGCCCCAGTTTTCTCATCTATATAATGGAGCCTCTGCTTTTCATCTATAAATAATCCCCTCTTCCTCCCAGGGCTGGAGCGAGGATGGGGGCCGTGTAAGATGGTTAGCGTAGTACCTGGCACATAGGACATGCCGATTAAGTGCCCAGTGTCGCTATCGTTTTTCTGGTTAAATTTTTATAGTTTCTCTTACTCTCGTTCTCCAGCTGAGCATGCCATGTGAACCCCCTATGGCTTGGCACCCTCCCTGTGGTTTTGAAAGTCCAATGTGATTATTTTTTTAAATAATGCTTGGTGGACCCTCAGATGGTCTCCGAGGGTGGGGTGGTAGGGCTGAGCAAGAAAAAGCAGAGACCGGAGGTCTGTCTGTCCGCAGCTTGGCTGGAACGCAGGTCCGTCTTCCTCCAGCCCTGACAGGCTGAGGCACGTGCACACACACTTCCCGTCCGGGCAGACAGGCCGGCCCGTAGATGGCCACAGGGCGGTCATTTGGTGACTGTCATCCAAAGCTCACGCCAGATGCAGCCAAAGGGCACCTCACTCTTCGTTTCTTCTTTATACCAGCCCTGCCCCCGATTCGCCCCCTCAGCTGAAATTTCCAACAGTAGGACAGCACTGTTCTACGTGTCTTGAAAAACAATAAAGTGCAGAAACTGTGAGCAGTGGCGTTAGCGGCGGGCACCTGTTGTCATTCAGGCTTCGCTGAGGGAGAGCATTCAGTTTGGCAAAACCACTGGAATGTTCTCGGCGGGGGCAGAAGCCCGGGAGTGGGTGGTGGGTTTGCTCCCTGGGTGTGTTGCCTCCTTCCCAGCAGATGGGGCTGAAAGAATTTGCAGAGGGAGGAGGGACGGCTCAGCCGCGGGGGAAGGCCCATGGGCTGTTTCCTGTCCAGATGGCCCATTCATAAAACGCGGCCGCCTCCTCCTCCTCCTCCTCCTCCACATGGCACCGGCCTCAGCCTGGGCTCCCCACCCCCCAGGGGTTCATTTCTCACAGGTGGGGGAGGTGAGCAATGTCAGCTAAAGAGGTGGTAGGAGCCTCCTTGGAGCTCCATCCGTTTTACGGCTCACCTGGCTCCTGTGATGGATGGCCTCGCTGGGTCGCGTGTTCAGCTGCGAGCCAAGACCTGTCAAGGGTGTTTTTGGCCAGCTCTGGGACTAACGGACAGGGTGAACCGGCCTGGCCTCCGGTTCACGGCCACAGCTCACCTGGGGGCTGGGAGCGGTGGGCGCTTGGGGGAGGCCGGCCAGCCTTCCACGGCTCAGCTCGGTGGGACCTTCCTCTTCGTCCCAGCTTGGTCCACTCAGACCACGGCGCCCCGTGAGGCCAGGTGGTTCCTGAGGGTCGGTTTGCCCAGCTGCTGCCTTTGTGTGCTCCTCACACCTGGTCCTGTCCCCTGGCTCCTCTTTTCTTTCCACTTCTTTCTCACAGTCTTATTCTCTGATCCTCTTTCTCTCTCTTCTGGCATCATTGTAGCTGTGACTTTGCTAACATTCACAAACAATCTCGACTCTGTGTGGCATGTTTCCCTTTGGGGGCAGTTGCTGATGGGAGAGAGAAGGGCTGACTGCCCTCACGTTCCTCCCTGACCACGCAAGGACGGCCGAGAGTGAATGAGGAAGGGGCGCCTCTGCAGAAGGCATTTCTCTCCTTCTTCGGGGCTGTTCTAGGAGCCGCAGGCAGGACTGGTCCTGCCTCCTCACTATCTCCCTCTGCTGTCAGGTCTGTCTCCTCTGCCACGGGTTCCGCACCACACCTCCCCGCAAGCACTTCCAAGAAAATCCTTGGGTTTCCAAGAAAAGCTCCCAGGAGCTGGTTTAGGCTTTGAGAGACCACAGGGGAGGAATTTAGATGTTCAAGTTCATCCTTTTATGTGGTACTATAAGTACAGGAATCCCCAAGCTATAATATAGCTGTTGTTGTGTGTTTTTTAAATCCTCACCCGAGGACATTTTTTCATTGCTTTTTTTAGAGAGAGAGGAAGGGAGAGGGGAAGGGACAAATATTGATGCAGGAGAGAAGCATCGATTGGTAGCCTCCCATATGTGCCTGGACTGGGGACTGAACCTGCAACGCAAGGTATGTGCCCTGACCAGGAATTGAACCCTATAAACTTTGTTACAAGACGACGCTCCAACCAACTGAGCCACACTGGCCGGGGCTATAATATAGTTGTAAAGGCAGCGTTGGTTAAAGCAAGGAATACTGTCTGCTAATCCTGTCTGCCTTCAGGTCCCTGGCATGGAGTCCCAGCGATGCTGGAATTCTTTTCGCAGTTGCCTATAAGCCCCATCAAGACAAACTTTGAAAGGTGATGCTGGCCTAGATACACCCACGGCTGCTCCCTCAGCCTCAGACCGCGCTGAAGAGTTTCGTCACCGTTCTTCTTAACTTTTCGTTTTGAAATAATTTTAGAATTACGGAAAATTTGCGAAAATAGCACAGGAAGTTCCTGTATACTTCTCAGTCAGCTTTTCCTAGTGTTAACTTCTTGTACAACCTCAATACAGGTATCAAAACCCAGAAAGGTTTTGATTGGTACTTAGTAGTAACCAGATGCAGACTTCCAAAACAAATTTTAGCAGTTGTCCACAAATGCATTTTTCCTACACCAGGATGCAGTCCAGGGTCCCACATGGCATTTAGTGGTCACGGTCCCTAGTCTTCTCCGGTGTGGGACCATTTTTTAGTGTTTCCTTACCTTTCGTGAACTTGACACTTTTGAAGACTGTTGGCCCGTTACTTTTTATAACAAGGATCACTCAGCTTCTTCTGTGAAGGGCCAGATAATAAATATTTTCGGTCCCGCAGGCTCTATGGTCACCATCGCAGCCGCTTCAGCTTTACGCTGAAGCGTGAAAGTCATCTCAGCCAATATGTGAAGGATGGGCATGGCTGTGGTCCAATGTGACTTCATTTCTGAACGTGGGCAGAGGTCCGGTGTGGCCCTTGCACCGTTGCTTTCCAACGCCTGTGGTGAGGAGACCCCAGGTGTAGTCCATTCGATGTGTTCTCACGACTGGCTTGAGCTGTGCATCTTCCAACAAGAGTCCTGCAGAAGGAGCATGCTCCTGTTGGTGTGTCATCTAATCACTCGGTTAAGGTGCCATTGACTGCAAAGTCTAAGGTTGATTTTCTCTCCCCTGTGTGAGTAAGAGTATCTTGAGGGAGATACAGTGAGAGTATGCAAATACCTTTTTTTTCCTGAAACTTCCACCTGCTGGTTTTCACGCCCCTTGCTGGAGCTTGCCTGCAAGTCACTTCCGTGGTGTTCGGGTGCTGAACTTCTATTTCACTCACTTCTTCTCCTCTTTGTTCATTGGACTTCTCTTGCAAGGAAGAGCTGTTCTTTCTTCCCCAATCATTTATTTATATTAATAAATACTCATAAGTGTTTCTTTCAGTTTCTGGATTCGGATGTTCACCCCTTTTGAAGTAGCTGCGAACTATCACCTCCTTTGGACTCCTTTGGACTTCTCATCTAACACTAGACCACCTTCTTGATTTCGTAGCTGGCTTAGACGACTCTGTGGGCATCCGGTGGCCTCAGACCTGGTAGGTCTGCACTTCATTGACTTCTTAATGGCAGACACAGTGTTATTTTCCAGCCCAAGCGCTGGCCAAGTTTAAATGCGCCGTCTACCTCACAGGTGGTTGAGTTGCAGTGAGAGGTCAGCCTCAGGGCAGCTGGAGCCGGCTGGGTGCAGGGTCATCGGTTTTCATGAATCTTGCTGGGGACAGGAGGCGTTGGTAGTATTTTCTGGTGCGTGCTAGGTCATGTTTGAATCGTGAGTGTGATAGAAATTGCCACTTCTCCCTCCCTCTTGCTCTCTAAGAGCTTTTTTTTTTTCATTCTATTTTTTGGGGGAAATATTAAGGGCAAAAACCTGGCTTAGGTGCAGAGTTTAAAGTAAATAGAATTTCATTGCTTTTGTATGCACATTTCTAGATGAGAGTAATATGTCAGTTTAAGTGGCTCAGCTGGGAAGCCAAACAGCCTTCCAAAATATTAAGCCATCTGATCTGCTTTCAAACACCAAATATGTTGAGCCAGCTTTAAAAAAAATAGAAACTTCTATTACTTACCGTAATTAAAATTATTCCTTTTGTAACCACATGGAATAATTGGTGAACAGCCAATGAATGTGACTCTTAATTTTTGTTAGCCCTTTAAATGATTTCAGGAAATGTTCTTTACATAGGGTTTTTTGATGATGATGGAGGAGAGAAAAATTAAGTCATGTATCCCCCACTTTGAAAGATTTTTTTCTTTTTAAAAATATTTTTAAAAGATTATTTATTTATTTATTTTTAGAGAGGGAAGGGAGGGAGAAAGAGAGAGAGAGAGAAACATCAGTGTGCGGTTGCTGGGGGCCATGGCTTGCAACCCTGGCATGTGCCCTGACTGGGAATTGAACCTGCGATGCTTTGGTTCACAGCCTGAGTTCAATCCACTGAGCTATGCCAGCCAGGGCTGAAGGATTTTTTTCAATGAATTCATTTTTTGGGGGAAGGATGAGTAAATTTACTCAGCTTTTAAAGAAATTCATAGAATTCTCCCAGAGTATCAGTTAAGGTAAAAACAGAAAGAATAGAATTATCGTTGCCCAAGACATTGTTAAAGTCAGAAAAAAACATGGGGAGCTTTTGATCTTGTCCTGGTTACAGAATTTACTGACAAACAGAGCTTCATAAGTTGCAGTTTAATTTCTGCCTTCTTGAGGGTAGAAATGCATGTGCTACAGAGTCCTGTGGAAGTTCAGGCAGGTTCCCACAGTGACCGAGAAATTACAATCCAAAACTCTGGCATGCTTTTTCTACACAACTTCTTTATCTCTCCTGAGATGTAGAATTGGATGAAAAGCTAAACTACTAATACTTTAAAAAATCTATAAAAGGGTACCATAGACTTTCACTATGTGTTGATTTCACTATCTGTGAGGCAGCCTAATAAATTCACATGCTTGAGGCCCTGGTCGGATAGCTCACTTGGTTAGAGCATTGTCCAGTTATGTCAGGGTTGCGGGTTTGATCCCTGGTCAGGGCACATACAGGAAGCAACCAATGAATGCGTAAATAAGTGGAACAACATCGATGTTTCTCTCTTCCTCCCTTCCTTTCTCTCTCAGATCAGTAAGTTAAAAAAAATAAAGTCATGTGCTTGAGTCAGCTGTAGGTCTCTTGAAGCTTAGAGCCGCCAAAACTATCACTCCCCCAAAATAATGTGAAGGAGACAGGTAAAGAGAATGGTTAGTGTCATATCTGGATGAATTTATTCCCAAAAGTCTAGTTTTAACACAGGTTCCTGGATCTGCTTCTCGGAGGGAACCACATGTTGGAAACCACATGGGGAATGGGTTTGCTCATTTGTAAAATGGGGCCATTGGACCAGCTGTTGGCTTGGGAAAAAATGTTGTGTGGGCCCCTCCTGTCCTTCCTGGGGTTTTCGATCACGGTGGAAGCTCAGCACTTTTTCATGTGACCTTACAGAGTCATTGTCATTGTGTCCTTGGCGGGCGTTTCATTCCATCCAGTGCTCAGTGCATTTCGCATTTCCTGTAACCGCTGGAGGCCTGTGAGATAAGAGTGGAAAAGGGCCCCGTGCCCTTCTGAGAGGTGGGTGATCTATTTTCGACTTGGAGACTGGTGACAATTTGTCTTCTGTCAAGTCAAACGCACGGGGACTTTCTTGTTTTCTGTTCTTCTGTTGACAGCTGTGTCCATGTTCAGAATGGTCATAGGGTAGTTGGAAGATAGCTCTGGCATTTACCTAGATAGGAGGGGTGGTGGAATGCATTTTTTCTCTCTTCTATTTTGGGTAGCAAGTCCCTAGTAGTCCATAGTGAGAGGTGAAGAAGTGAGGAGAGATCTCTGGGAGTGTGGGCAGGAAAAGACGCCCAACTTCTGGTTTGAAAGGCACGGAGATATTTCTACCACTCGGGGGTTTTAGTGCCCGAAAAGGGAATGGCTGGGAGGAAGGTGGGAAAATAAAGGCCGGATGTGAGAGCCTTGGGTGGACAGCGGGTATGGAGGTAGAGTGGAGAAGAGAAAGGCAGGGTTTTTGTTTGTTTGTTTTATGCTATATAAAACAAATGAAAACTTGTGCACGGAAAATCGCATTTCTGTTGGACTTTTACATAATGTAAGATCCTTGTTTTAAAAACACAATGGTGCAGGCAGACCTGATGGGAGAAGTTTCAAGGGACCCTGTTTTCTTTTTTTTAATTATGTGTGGTTTTTTATCTTTAAAAGATATTTATTTTAGAGAAAGGGGAAGCAAGGGAGAGAAATGTGTGGATGCCTCCTGAGTGCCCCCTACTGGGAACCTGGCCTGCAGCCCAGGCATGTGCCCTGACTGGGAATTGAACCGGAGACTTTTCAGTTTGCAGGGTGACACCCAACCCACTGAGCCACACCAGTCAGGGCAAGAGACCCTGTTAATCCTCGGCAGTACTTGTCATAAACGTGCATGTAGCTTGGTTTCAATGTCAGTTCCTAGCATCTGGCATCCACATTTATTAGCCGTTGAGCTTTGACAGGTTCCTTAGTGTCCTTACCTGCAGAATGAAGCCAGAATTACTTGTCTGCCTCACAGGCTGTTCCACGTGCCCAAGATCCAGTGCTATGCTCCGTTGTTGGGGCTGTGTAGGTATTTTGTAAAACCTGCCACTGGGAACTAGAGATGTCGCTCCCAGACCTCGCTTTCCTCTATTTATTTGTGCTGGCTAGTGATTCTTCCCCTCATCCCTCCTTTATTCAAGGTCATGCCTCCCTCTGAGATTCTGATGAAAGTAACAACTTCCTTGATACTCACACGCACACGCACAATTTCGGGGTCCATAGTCTGAAACCCAGTTGAGAACCTCTGATTTGACTGTCGTTTCTCACTTATGGAAATTGTCATTTGATCTGGCATTTGGCATTTTCTGCTTGTAATCTTCTTTCTCCTCATTTATGTTTCCAGTGGAGGAAACCATTAAATTGTATTCTTAGCATAAGCTCAGGGCTTTCCTAGTACTTACCGCCTCACTTCAGCTATAAACAGCAAGACTGTCAACTGACAAAAGCACGATTGTAAACTCAATAGAAGGAAAAGCTGAGTCATATGGTACCGACTGGGAAAGTGGTAAGATGCTAAAAGTGGAGAAATCAAAAGCACCCAACTCATGCTTGCCCTTCCCATACTTAAAATGTCACAGTTAACCAGAGGGTTAACATTTTTTTTTTTAGCAACGAACCCAATCAAGGTGATTTAAATCCATCCATGGTATATTCATAGCTGAATGGTTAAGGTGGATGATGCGCCAGGACTCTCAGAGTGTGTTGATGGTCATTGACGGTCTTAGGCATTATTAGACAGGGGCCTAGTTACACCAAATTAAACAGAGACATCTGAGCCAGACATCAGTTCAGTAATTTCATGGGAAAAATAAATCTATATTAGCAAAAAAATGTTGTGGTATTAACTCCAGTGTGATGGTATTACAAGTTTTCCCAGTTAATTAGTAACACATTGTTGAACAAATGTTTGAACCAGAAATCTCATGTTTTAGCATAGCAGAAAACGCCCTGCATTAGAAGTCCGTAAAGGGTCTTAGCTGTCCCCGCACGATGCTGCGTGACCTTGGGCAGATCACTACACCACTCTGGATCTGGAACGCAGGAAATGGGACTCTGTGTCTTAAATGACAGATTTCTTGCAGTGTTAATATGTTGTGACTTTAAATTTTACTTTAATTCTGTGAATGCTGCTTTTGAACAAAAGTCCTGTCAACATTTAACATACGTAAAGAATAGTGACCAAATCACATATGTGCATAGTTCGTCATATTTTCACCCTTCTAAGCAGCCCTGGACTGAGAAATGAAATGTTATCAACATTCTAGAAGCCCCCCTTGTTGTGTCTGGATTGAGTTGTGCACTCCTAAATATGTGTGTGTGTGTGTGTGTGTGTGTGAGAGAGAGAGAGAGAGAGAGAGAGAGAGAGAAAGGGGGGGAGAGAATTGGAGGTGATCAATTTTAGAAATTTGGAAGTCTAACATTAACAATCAAAAGCTTTATCCATTTGGAATCCTGTTAATCCAGTCCACAATCCCCTATCCACTACTTTTGAAATCTGAATAATTCTGAAAACAGAAAGTTTTTAGCAAAATTATTTGGCTACATGGTCTTACCTACAGGGGTAAGTGGCTGTTGGTAGTCTTTGGGGGGTGTCCAACCTTTTGGCGTCTCTGGGCCACACTGGAAGAAGAAGAGTTGTCTTCAGCCACACATTAAATACACAAACACTAATGAAAACTGATGGGCAAAAACATGGTTTTAAGTAAATGTACGATTTCGTGTTGGGCCACATTCATAGCCACCTGGGGCCGCAGGTTGGACGGCCTGGTGTGTTCATGTTCCTGCTAAATAAATGTTCGTGTGCCTGACGATAAAATGCTGCCTCTGGACCCCAGGTGGGGTTTCATGCACAGCTCAAGTCATGTTTCTTCTTTGAGATCAAAGAGATTCTGAATTCCCAAACAGACCTGGCCCCAAGGGCTTGGGCTGAGGGATTGTGGATTCAAACCACAGCAAATTGTGTATAGGTGGGACCCCTCAACATTTTTATTGCTTAGATTTACAGGATCTTTATCTGAAAAGATAAGCAGGCCACAATGCTAGTTAACTACTTGGTGTATTACTGGACGCTTCTCTTCCAACCATACATTTTTTTAAAGATTTTATTTATTTATTTTTAGAGAGGGAAGGGGGGGAAAAAGAGACAGAGAGAGAGAGAGAAACATCAATGTGCGGTTGCTGGGGGCCATGGTCTGCAACCCAGGCACGTACCGTGACTGGTAATCAAACCTGCGACACTTTGGTTCGCAGCCCGTGCTTAATCCACTGAGCTACGCCAGCCAGGGCCAACCATACTTTTTTTTTTTTTCCAAAAAATATGCTTTAATTTTGGACTGGTTTTAGATTTAATATAAAGTTGCAAAGACACTACACAGAGTTCCCGAATACCCCTTACCCATCTTCCCCTAATGTTACCAGCTCACATAACCAAGGTCCCTTTGTCAAAACTGAGAAATTAACATTGGGTACAATGCTACCAACTAAATTACAGACATTATTCAGAGTTCCTCAGTGTTTCCACGGACGCCCTTTTTCTGTTCCAGGATCCTGTCCAGGATCCCAGATGGCATTTAGTCGTCATGTCTCCTTGGTCTCCTCTAATCTGTGACGATGTCTCGGTCTCCCCTTATCCTTCAGGTTGTGACAACAGGGATGGAACTTTAAAGGCATTGCGCTCAGTGAAGTGAGCCAGACAGAGAAAGACAAACTGTGTGATCTCACTTGGCTGCGGAGCAGGGGGGATGGGAGGAAGGCGATCAGAAGGCACAAACTTCCAGTTAGGAGACAAACAAGTACAAGGAATGTAATGTCTGTGGTTAACACTGCTGTACGGCGTGAAGGAAGGTTGTTCAAAGAGTAGAGTTCTTTCCACAACGTGAAACTATTTTTGTGTTTTCTTTTTATTGTATATATATGAGATGACGAATGTTAACTAAACATACTATGGTAATGATTTCACAATATATGAGGTCTGTCCAGAAGGTATCCAGCCATATAATATGAAAAATAGAGACATTTACTGAAGAAGATACAAGACACAAGAAACATTGTACATAGGACAATGACGCTTCAGTCCCCTTCAAAGTAGGTACCTTGGGACCTCACACATTCTCCCAATTGCCATCAGCTGCCCCATTGTATTTTCCTGGATCTCATCAATGGTCTGAAATGTCTTCTCTTTCAAAGGTGATTTTAGTTTTGGGAAAAGGCAGAAGTTGCAGGGTATCAAATCTGGGCTGTAACAGGCCTGAGTCACCTGGATGATTTGATGTTTTGCCAAAAAACTCTGCAGAAGACATGATGCATGAGTGGGCGCATTGTCGTGATGAAGCTGCCAATCACTAGTTGCCCATGGCTGCAGCCTTCTGAATCATCCAAATAGTTTTCACAGAGGAATGTCCAAGCTTAATGCAAAATTTGATGCAGATTTGTTGCTCTCCTTGCTCAGTTATTTTGAATGCGATGACTACACAGTACACGTGCTCACTCAATGGCATGTACCTGCCCCACTGACTAGTCTGTTCATGCATGCACCTTTCACTCCACTCTCCTTGGCTGCCAGGTTACATCAATGTCACGCAAACTGTTCTCATTATATTAACAATGGCTGGGCTTTTTCCAGACAGACCTTGTATATAAATCAAATCATCATGCTATGTACCTGAACCTTACACAGTGATACATGTCAATGTTAACTCAATAAAACTGGAAATAAAAACAGTACTGGCCAGGTATTTTGTAGAATATCTTTTAGGCATTTGTTTGCTTGCTTAAATTTTTGTTTGTAAGCTTTTTAAAGTTAACGTTTTAATCTTGAAGTCATTGTAGATTCACATGCAGTCATATAAAATGAGAGAGATCCTCTGCATCCTTTATCTAGTTTTCCCCAGTGGTAACATCTTGAAATGTTTAGTCCAATGTCACGACCAGGACATGAGCATCGATACAGTCAAGATGCAGTACGTTCTCGTCATCCCGCCCAACCCCCTCGCTCCAGCGCGTGTTGACTGCGGTCTCCTGTGGGTCGGGCTCAGCTCAGGCCCCAGGGAGACAGGGGTGAACACGGAGCCCTCGTGGAGCTCAGCTTCGGGAGACAGACGCAGACAGGGAGGCCCCTGCACAGATGTGGGATGCCAGCTAGTACGTGCTATGAATTCAGATCAGGAGACTGAGGACTCAGGGAGAGAAGGACACCCAGAATGCCAGCTTCTCTGGAAAATGGAGAACCTGGCCACGTTGGGCCAGACTTCGCTGTCAGCAGAGTAGGTGGCGGATTACCCCCTTTATTCTGTTGTTGTGGTGTGTTACGTCGGCTGACTTTCATGTGGTGTGAACCGTTCTTGGATTCTAGGTGTGACTGCCACTCCATCATGGTGTATAATTACTTTAATATGCTGCCGAATGCATTGTGCCTGCACTTTGTTGACGATTTTGTATTAGTATCCGTAAGGCATACTGGCCTGTAGTTTTCTTGCTGTGTGTCTTTGGTATCAAGGTTATACTGGCCTCATCGAATGAGTTAGGAAGTGTCCTCTCCTCATTAATTTTTTTGAGAGAGTTTGAGAATGATTGGTGTTAATTCCTTAAATGTTTGGTAGAGTTCACCAGTGAAATCATCTGAATTTTCTTTGTTGGAAGATTTTTGATTAATGATTCAGTCTCATTTGTTTTAGGTTTTCTCAGCTCTTCTGTTCCTTCATGGGTCAGTTTTGGCAAATTGTGCGTTACAGGCATTTGCCCATGAGTATCTTAAAACTCCACGGTTGGCAAAATGCTTACTTCTGTCTAATTTTATTAGTTTCTTGCCTGAGAGTGAAACTCTCATTTTAAATGGCATGCTGTTTCTTTACAAAGTTAAGTATCAAGAAACAGGAGGGTTTTTGCTTGTATATATTATTGTTGATGTGTATTCTATTTTGTCAGATATTTAGTAAAATATTTTACAGTGTGTCTTCTGACCCATTAAAAGTGGGAAAGTATATACAAGATGCTCAGGCTGCGGTTGCCGGGCGGGAGGGGGATTGGAGGACAGGTGAAAAGTGGAAGGGATTAAGAGTACAAATTGCTACTTATAAAAACAGTCACGGGGATATACAGTGCCGCGTAGGAAACACAGGCAGTGATGTTGTAATAACCATGTGCGTGTCAGGGGGATGCTAGACTTACCAGGGCGAGCACTTCTTAATCACATAAACACCTAGTCGCTGTGTTGTACACCTGAAACGCATACATTGTATGTCAGCTGTAATTGGAAAATTAAAAAGAAGATTACGAGGCTATGTAAAAAAGTCGACATACCTAGTTACTGAGGGCTTAGATACAGGGCGTCTGTGGAATTTTATCAGCTGACAGTTATCCTTCCTCTTGTAAACTGACTTCGTTTTTGTATGGTCTTTAGCCCATTGCATTGGTACGGCAGAGTGAACCAGTGATGCATTTGGCTCAGGTTTCTTTTCAGCAGCTGGTTCAGAGTCGACGGAAGCACCCCCGGTCTATGCACATGAGCTTTGCAACTTCCCCCTGGCCCTCAGGGTGGGTGTCTTCGGGTGGAGAGTCATTCGTTCAACAGTTATTTATCGGGCACCTGCCCTGGACCGAACGCTGTGGTACTGTAGATACCCAGTGACACAACGTGCAGAAGCACACCAAACAGGCAACTTCCTGTGTGCTGGGAGAACCTAGGCCTGGCACCCGAACCAGAAGGCGGCTGGCCCTCAGAAAGCAGATGATTCTGCTATTCCAACTGTAGAGCCATTTTGTCCTGTTCCCATTAATGGAGTGACTCCGGTCCCAGGTACTGTCATCTTATTTGGGGCTGGGTTGGCCCTTATGTTGGGAGCTTGAGCAGCTCCCTCTAAGGGGGAGGGGCTGTGCTGAAGCAATAGGTAAATTTGTGCCGGTCCGTGGAAGCCTTCCAGGATTACGTGTGGAAGGTGATACTCTCTCTACAGAGGAAATGATGGCAAAAAGGAATCTGATCATTTCATTGCAACAGGAGATGGACTCAAACTCCTAATGCAGGAGGAGACAGATGAGAGAAGAGTTGAAGTTTGAATTCTCAGTAGAACATTTTTTAACAACAGTAAACTGGCTCTTATGCAAACAGGGAGCGCCTTCTGTTAGAATCTACCTTAGTATTGCACATTAATCAGACACCATGAAAGGCTGACACGTGCTTCACTTGAACGTCCCTACAGCTTTGAAAAACACTCTACCCGAGGAATTGGAGGCAGTCTGGCCAGTGCCTTCTAACGAGTCAGTCGTGTGTCCGGATAGTTACTCTGACAGAGCATCACGTCCACGGGCAAAGGTTGCGCCTTTACCTCTTGAGTGACATTTTCATTGACAGGACAGAATTGAATTGTGCAGGTGGTGTCACTTCCAGAGGTTGTACTCCTCTCCACACACGACTGAATTTCTTCGGACATCCTTAGACAGAGAGCGAGGTGATTGATATCCTGGGGCGCCGAAATCGCTAACTTTTCCGGCCCCTGCTGAGTTGTGGCCACACGTCCCCCGCAGTTTAACTGAGGTGCTTTATTCGTCTGCAGACTGGAAGCCCAGGATCGGAAATTTAACACGATATAAATAATTAAAGCTCAGCTTCCACAGGTGCAGAGGGCATAAATAATCCGACTGCATGCCGCCTGAGCATTCCATATCGTGGGCCATTTAGATTTAATGCCCAGGCACTCACTCGTAACTGAATATGTCAGGACGCAGTTCCTGCCTGGGACAGGGGAAGGGTGCTATTTCAGAGCCGTGTGCTTGCCTGTCTGCTGGAAAGCTGCCTCTGACCTCTGACTCTTCAGAAGACCCTTTGCTGGCTTGGTCTCCAGGGAGATTCATCTGTCTTCCTGCCCAGCCCGGAGGAGAGAAATCGACAACCAGCTCTTCTTGTGGTTAAGTGGAGGAGGTGGTGTGTTCAAGGGCAACCCAAGAAAAACACTCTTTCATTGCAGACATTTGGGGAAAGATATGAGTTCCCTGATGGGAGTGGACCTTGAAAACTTTATTCTCAGAGTCAGGAGTTTGAATCTGAGCCCATGTGAGCACTTGGGAGTAGCTGAAAGGTGGTGTCCTTTTCTGCTTCAACAGCAAATCCGTGAAGGGCACTGCGGAGTAGCAATCCATTTTCCGGTGACCAGAGGTGAAAGAACACAGCAATTCATTCTCATGATGTCTGCATCACTTGCATGGCTTTGCACATGGTAGCGATTTAACAAAAGCTTGTTAAGTGAGTGACTGAATGAACACCGATGCATCATAGTGCTTTGTACAGCGTCCTGGCTGTGGCCTGTCTGGCCCAGTCTGGTCCCGCTCACGAGGAGGTCCCTGGACCATCAGCATCCACTGGGAGCTGGTTAGGAATGGAGATGCTCAGGGCCTGTTCCTGACCTGCTGGCCCATATCTCTGGGGTGGGCCCAGGAATCTGCTTTTTTGCTTAAGATTTTATTTATTTATTTTTAGACAGAAAGGAAGGGAGGGAGAGAGGGAGAGAAACACCAATGTGTGGTTGCCTCTTGCATGCCGCCCACCAGGAACCTGGCCCCCAACCCAGGCATATGCCCTGACTGGGAATCGAACTGGTGACCCTTCAGTTCACAGGCCAGCACTCAATCCACTGAGCCACACCAGCCAGGGCAGGAGTCTGTTTTTAACAAACCCTGCAGTGATTCTGATGCCCACTAGAGTCTGGCACCACTGGCTTCAACCAGGGATGGGATTTAAGAATCTTCCACCCACTTCCTCTGTCTCAGGAGCAAGGTGCCACAGGTGGTTGCAAGGGAACCAGACTTTGAATCCTTCATGTATGTTTCTCCACCACCACCACCCCTCCACCTGCCCCAGGCTTCTCACTCAGGAGCAGCTAGTCCCCTAGCATTGTTCTTCAGATCTCCTGTTTCTGGATCCTCTGCTCAGTGTCTCCTAGGGAATAGAGATGGGGTGGGGTAGGAGGCATCCTCCCACTTGCTGATTGCCGGAAGGAGGGTGAGCAGTGGGTCAGACACTTATTAGATGCCCTCTGTGTGCTACAGTCTCTGTCCCCGGGACCTTGGGCACTCTGAGGGAGGCAGACGAGGAAATGATGAGTGCTAGGCCTGGGGAAGGTGTCACTCACTGGGCGGTGTCACTGGGAGCGCCCCAATGGGCCAAGCTCAGACCCGCAGGAGGCTGGGGTAGAAGACGAGGAGGTGCTAGAGGAGGTGCTGCCCAGGTCACCTCTTATAGGGTAAGCAGGGTGGCAGCAGGGTGCAAAGAGGAAGGAGAGACTTTCAGGCAGAAGGGGCAGCATTGCTGAAAAGACACTTTGCAGGGGTGTCCACACTGCAGCCAGGATGGCTATGAATGCGGCCCAACACGAAATCGTGAATTGACTTAAAACCTTTGTTTGCTCACCAGTTTTCGTTAGTGTTTGTGTATTTCATGTGTGGCCCAAGACAACGCTGCTTCTTCTAGTGTGGCCCAGAGGCGCCAAGAGGTTGGACACCCCTGCTAGAGAGTCCTTTGTTCAGCTTCTGGGGACTGAATACTGGTCATTTTACTTTTAAATTGCGTTATATCCTACATATAGGAAAGTGGAAAACTTTTAGGTTTGCAGCTTAGTGAATTTTGAGATTTGTCCTCACTCTTGTGACCATCACCCAGACCAAAATACGGGACGTTTCCAACTTCTTGCAGTATTCCCTGTATGTATCATTCCTTCCGGCCCATAGGCTCCTGCCCCCACAGGAAACCCCTTCTTACTTCTGTCGCCACAGTTTAATTTTTCCTGGGGACTCTTGTAGACTGTAAACTTCCTGAACAAAAATTTTATTCTGGTAGCTCAAGATTGCTAACAGGCTGAATAAGGCTCCAAATGATGTGTTTTGGTTTTGATTCATTGCAATCATTTAAAAATTGTGGGATCTCACATGAGGATCTGGCAACACTTGGCTCGTGTAAATTGCCTGGTGGTCTGCAGTTGGGTAGGGACTGTCCCCCCGGAAGATGGGGCGTCTGCTCTTCAGGAGTCCCCTCTGCTTGTCACTCGCTCCTGGCCAGCTGTACTTCTGTTGCCTGCCTGGCTCTGTGGGCGTTTAAGTTTGCAATCCCTGCCTCGAAGTATTGTTTTGTGTTTTGGTTTGTGACCTCCAGCGTGGTTGAGGGTGCTGAATAATTTTTTTGTTCACTCATTAATGTTCATTGAGCATTGGCCATGAACCAGGCACTCGCCAGGTGTTGGGAACACCAAGGTATTCTGGGGCAGAGACAGCACACTGTTAGCGTGCCACGTGTTAACCCTGCCCACTGTTAGCATGCCCTGCATTAACCCCGCCCATGTGTGGCACTTCCTGTCTGTGGGTTCACTCCTCACTACACCTTGGTTGCCACCTGTGCTGGCTATTTCCTGGTCTCTGAGCCCATGTTGTTTCTTATAACAGTCACACTTCTGCTGTCACCTTCCCCCTCTCTCTTTCCTCCCTGTCTGGCCCCCAGCCCTTTCTGAACCTTTTGCTCAAGGCTCACCTCTTCCAAGAAGTCTTCACTGAGCATCCCTTTCTCTGAGCCCTCCCTCCTCTGCACACCTGCCAGTGGATTTCCCACACCACCAGCAGTCCATTCTGTCCTTGATTCCCTAACGTTGCCTGTCAGAAGTGCAGAGACTTTGCCTTCTGTTTCCTGACATCACTCCATACCGCCCTGCCTGGTGCTGAGCATACAGCAGGCGCCTAGGAAATGCAAAAGAGGCTGTGGATGGCAGTGCCTGGGGGTTGGGGGCAGAGAGGAAAGTGCTTGAGAGAAGCGCCAGCCTCCTCACCGGGAGTTGCCCTGGCTGGCAGGTGTCCTGCAGGGATCCTGCCTGTCTGTGAGGACCTAGTGTCCTTGCGAGAATGTTGACACCCTTCAAGGAGGGCACAGACACTCCAGCCACCCGGTCACAGGCATTCTGAGCAGTGTCATGTGAGGTGGCATTTGAGGTTCTCCGCTTACAGCCTGACACAGTGTCCCTTGGGATGGCAGGAGACGGCTCCCTGAAGCTAGTATGTGGCTGGAGCAGAAAGTGTCATTTTGAAGGCTGTTTGCTCAGCCTCTGCCACGGTCCGTCCAGCCTGGGCTGCCTGCTGTGTCTCAGTTTTCCTCCTGACTCAGTGGTGCACATGGCTAAGGGCAACCCAGTTGCAAATAGCCCCACTCCTTGTAACATTGCTTCTTTGACAAGTGCCTTAGCTGTTGGCCAAGGATGGTGACCTTTCTTTGGTGGACTTCTGCTCCTGGCCCAGCCAACCAGACCACTGCAGTGGAGGTGGGAGAGGTAAGGAGAGCCTCTAATTTAAGGATAGTTGGCAAAGAGCTGTCCCCTTTGCTAGGGTTCTGTTATATGTCACTTGGTGTGCAGGGTTCCAACAACTATTTGGCCTCTTGACAGGGAACATGATAGAATGTCAGGACCTAAGCTAATATAAAATATGTTTTGCCTCGCCAAGTCATGCATAGCCAACGCAAGAAGCCCATCGGTCATCCACATGTCTGCACCATGTGGCCAAGGGGCTCCACGGATGGGATTTAGCCTTTCCAGAGCCACGTGAGGGCGGAGATCAGGCACCAAGTGGCTTCTTACTCAGAGCATGCTGGTTTTGAAAAGCATGAGGGCATCTCTTAAAAAACACACGTTCTTAAAGGGCACACGTTTCTCTTTTTTTTCTTTTCTTTTCTTTTCTTTTCTTTTCTTTTCTTTTCTTTTCTTTTCTTTTCTTTTTCCTCTTCTCCCCGTCCTGCTCCCACCAACCTCTTTCTGTGTTTTTGTGTGTACCTGTTGTGCCTTTTGCACCAGCCCCAGATCTCCCGGTGACAAGGCAGGCTGGGTTTGTAGGTATCACCTTCTGTTACTTGGGGGCTTCAGATTCGGGTACGAGGACAAAGAGACCTTCAGGTTCCATCCAAGCTTCAGCCTTGGGCGGGAAGCTGACTCTGGCAGCTATCATACAACTATTGAGCAGAATGGGGAGGGGCTTGTACCAATGAAGAAATGTTTGGCTGCCAACAGCAACCCAGCAAATGGTGCCTGAAACCAGCAAGACACTTATCATCTACTTAAAAAGAGGTCTGGAGGCAGGCAGCCCAGGGTTGGTTCAGCGGTTCAGTGGAGTCTTCAGGGACCAGGGTGTTTCCTTGCCTCCTCCTTGCTGTGCCCAGTGGTGCCGTCACGTCTGTGGTCTCCTCTTCACAGGGTAGCTGACACAGGTTTCAGGTCTCGTGTATTTTCACGCCAGTTGCCAAAATGAGAAGTGCAGATGGAGGGCGGGCATCGTAAGCTTCTTTGTTTACCTCTCACCCCGGAGCAGACTTTTTCGGGTCCTTGATGCAAAGGAAGTCCTGCTTCAGGGTGAAAAGTGATGCGCGGACCGGAGTCATTCGGGGTTATCTGTGACAGAGGGGGCTGGGACTCCCTTTTCCTGCTGACTCCCATTCCCAACTCCATTCCCTGTGGTTCTTTCTTAAAATTACAGAATGTGAAGAACTTTCACAATCTTCTTCATCTAGTGTCACCTATTTTCTTCCAGCCCAGAGTTCATTGGGTTTAATTTTCATCAACTGGTGCACCAAGGCTTGACTGAGAATCTCTGTGAGCTCCTGCCTTAGAAACTACAGGCATGTCTTGCCTTATTGCACTCCACAGATGTTGCAGTTTTTTTAATGCAAGTGGAAGGCAAGACCCTCCACCATCCAAAAGATTATGACTTGCTTTATTGTTGTGGCCTGGAACCAAACCTGCAGTATCTCCAAGGTCTGCCTGTAACAAGGTCTGGCCCCTACTCCCTGGTACTCATTTCCTTTTTTTTCTGAATGGTGCACCGTATCAGCTGGCATCATGGGTAACGCACTGTTCACATCGTTGAGCCAGTGGAAACTGAGCCCGAGCTCTCGTGATTAGTGTTAAGTTGCAGTGCCCTGTGGTTGGGAATTCGTCTTGTTTAAGGTTAGGGTCTAGCGCTCTTTTGGACCTTTCTAGCATTAAGCCTTGGGAAATGACTTCTCTGCTCAAATAACTTTGGTTCGTACACACGCAGATGCACACACACATGCCCGCACCCCAGCTCCACACCCCAGCCAGTGGGGAAGGCAGACTGCAGCTTCATGGTACTTGTCTTTTTGATGAATGTCCCACGTCCACCCACAGGGCCGTGACATTCCTGCCTCCCCACTTGATTATCTGAAAATCTTCTGAGCCAGATTGCCTTTCTATAGGCCTGCAATTCCGGAATGCCACATAGGTTCTGGGTTTCAGTCCCCTGGGCCCGCACTGGCCAGCATTTGTAAGAGGCCGTGGGCTCGAAGCTGATAAGACAAGAAGCTAATGGAAGCCATCCCGAGAGTGCCAGAGAGATACGGTGCTCCGGTGCTGGGGCAGCCGCGCCGGGGCGGGGGTGCGTGAGGCGTGACGCAATTACACGGTCTCGTCTCAGCTTTCCCCTTTCATCTGCTCCCAGACGCCTTGCGCTCCTCCGGGCTCCTCACCCTTTCTCTCTGAAATGGGCTCCCAAATGTGCCCAACTGTCCTCTCCGTTTTCCAGCCTTCACTGGCAAAGGTGACAAAAGGAAGGGCCCACTTTACTCCGTGGCAAGTTCCTCTTGAGTGTTGGAGGCGTTCACCCGCCCACCCAGGGAGAGGTTTTACATCGGAATCCGATAGGTCTGTTTACTGCCTATAAAGCTGGTGGCATGTGAAGTGTACGATGGCCTGTGTGATCTGAAGGGTCTGTCGTATTTTCAGCTTGCACGCTGATGCTCTTCTAGAGAGCCACTTTCAGGATTCAGGGTCCAGTCTGCTCGCAGCCTTCAAGGGGGAAGTGCAGAGGTCTCAAAGGGGAGACTTCTGGACCTGCAGTGCCGTGGAATCGGACTCCGACAGTTAACTTACCATATTTTGTCATGTATAATGTTCTCCCACTTATAAGGGGCATCGGCATTTTTGGCCCGAACTTTCAGGGAAAACATCTGTCATTTTAATTTTGTATTTTAATTTATGTATATTTAGATACTTGTTTTTTGTATTATAAAGGAATTTTAGCATTTGTTTTGGAATACATGGATATTGTTATTGCTTTCTCGAGTTACACTTGTAACACAGAAGCATGAGTAAAAGAATTAAAAACATTTATATAGATACAGAATCAGTACTACCCATGTATAATGTGTATCCGTATTTTTCCCTCAACAATTTGGGCAAAAAGTGCACTTTATACATGGCAAAATATGGTGCTTGCTGTGTGTCCCTAGGACAAGTTATTTGACTTCTCTGTACTTCAGTTTCTCCGTCTGTGAAATGGGTATAATAGTACTACATGCCACATACAGTTATTAGGAGGATCCAATGAGTTAACATTTAAGGGCTTAAAATGCTACCTGGCAATTAGTAGGGATCATATGAGAGTTTGTTAAATAAATACATCTTACTGGTTGGAGATATTTTTGTTGGCTTATTCCTCTTCTCACTGAAATTTTTGTTGCGGTCACTGTAGATTCAAATGCAGTCGTAAGACAGCCTGTGCCCATTCTTTTGCCCCTCCATGCCACCTGGGTCTCCTCACCTCTTTGCCACGTCTCCACTTCTCCACCCTTCCTGTCTGTCTGGATAAGTGTGGCTTCTTCAAATCCTTGGTTGTCAAACTTCCATATAGTTCAATTTTCTGACAGTTCTGAGTGTTACTTGTTTTGAGATTTAGTTGTAATTCCTTTTTGTAGTTGCTCGAGGAAGTGAAGCATGTCTACCTATGCCTCCATCTTGACTGGAATGTGGTGGGTAAAAATTGGGAGGCACACCTTGGGAGCAAGCGATCCCAGCCCCAGGTTAGACCACGCAGCCCAAAGTTGCAGTGTTGGGAAGATGGATCCCTATAACTTCGGGCTGTAAAAACCAGTGGGGGTTGGGGCAGTGGAAGAAACTGCCGGATTTTCAGGAAATTTCACTTAAAGGGGCCACACTGACTTAAAACGTATGCAAACCCACCCATTTTGGGATTCAATACCAGGGTTCCAGTCACATACAGGAAATGGGTGAAGGGACCGGAAATGGGGTGAGCACTGGGCAAATCCCTAGAAGCCAGGAGTGGCACGCCCCCTCTCTGAGCCCTCCTCCCACACAGAGCCACAAAGTGGTGAAGTGGGTTGCCCCACCCTGGTGATTACCCACAAAAGTTACAGGTGCCTTTTACAGGGAGTCAAAGCAGCTCAAGGAGGCTGCCAAATTGAGGAGACAAAGGAATATGGCCCAAATGAAGGAACAGAACAAAATCTCAGAAAAAGAACCAAGTGAAACAGAGATAGCCAACTTTTGAGATGCAGAGGTCCAAACACTGGTGATCAGGATTCTCAAAGAACTCATCGAGTACAGCAACAATATAAAGGAAGAAATGAAGGTGAAATAAAGAAAAATCTACAGGTAACCAACAACAAAGGGAAGGAAGCCAGGATTCAAATCAATGATTTGGAACATAAGGAAGAAATAAATATTCAACTCAAACAGAAAGAAGAAGCAAGAATTTAGAAAAAGTGGAGGATAGTATAAGAAGACTCTGGGACATCTCCAAATGTGCCAACATCCCAATCATAGGGATGCCAGAAGGAGAATAGGAATAGAAAGAAACTGAAATTTTTTTTGAAAAAATGATGAAAGAAAACTTCTCTAATTTGGTGACAGAAATAGACATACAAGTCAGGAAGCACAGAGAGTCCCAAACAAGTTGGACCCAAGGAGGACCACACCAAGAAACATCATAATTGAAGCCCCAAAGGTTAAAGATAAAGAGAGAATCTTAAAAACAGCAAGGGAAAAGCACAGAGTTACCTACAAAAGAGTTCCCATAAAACTGTCAGCTGATTTCTCAAAAACAAACAAACAAACAAACAAACAAACCCACAAAAAACCCCCCACAAAACTTTGTAGGTAAGAAGGGACTGGCTAGAAGTATTCAAAATGATGAAAAGCAAGGACCTATAGACAAGATTAGTCTATCCAGCAAAGCTATCATTAGAATGCAAGAGCAGATAAAGTGCTTCCCAAGGGAGGTAAAGCTAAAGGAGTTCCTCATCACCAAATCATTGTTACATTATTGGTTAAAGGGACTTAAGAAAAAGAAGACCACAACTATAAACATTAAAAAGGCAGTAAATTCACAACTGTCAACAACTGAATCTAAACAAAACAAAATAAAACAAAACAAACACACCAAACTAAGCAAGCAACCAGAACAGGGATAGAATCTTGGGTATGGAGATCATTTTGAGGTTTATCAGTGGGGAGAATGGTAGGAAAGGTACAGGGAATAAGAAGCATAAATGGTAGGTACAAATAGACAGGGGGATGTTAAGAACAGTATAGGAAATGGAGAAGCCAAAGAACTTACATGCATGACCCATGGACATGAAATAAGATGGGGGGGATTGTTAGAGGCAAGGCTGGTACTGGATGAAGGGGGGCTAAGGGAGAAAAATGGGGACCACTATAATAACATAGTCAATACAACACACTTAAAAAAACAAATGCAGTTGTAAGAAATAATACAGAGTTCCCATGTCATGTTCCATTTGTCGAATTCCCCCGCCCCATTGATAACATTTTGTAAAACTGTAGTACAGCGTGGCAACCAGTGTATTAACATCAATACAGTCCACCTCTTATTGAGACTTCCTGTGTTAGGTGTGCTCATTTGTCTGTGTGCATACAGTTTGATCACATGTGTAGCTTCATGTCTGCACCACCACAGTCAAGACAGTAAACAGTTCCATTGTCCCAAGGAACCTCCTGTTGCCCTGTTATAAGTGTGCCCACATTCCTCCCTTTCCCGGCAACCCCTGGCAATGACGAATCTGTTCTCCATTGCTAAAATTTTGTCACTTAAAAAATGTTCTATAGATGGAATCATACAGTTTGCAGCCTTTTAGGATGAGCCTTATTCACTCAGCACAATTTCCTGGAGATTTACCCAAGTTGCTGAGTGTGCCAGTAGTTCATTCCTTTTTCTTGCTGAATAGTGTTCCATTATATGTATGTACCACTGTTTGTTTAACCATTGACCTAATGAAGGGCATGTAGGCTTTTCCCAATTTTTGGTTATTACAAATAAAGCTGCTATGAACATTGATGCACAGGTTTTTGTGTGAACATAAGTTTTCCTTCTCTGAGATAAATGCCCAAGAGTGGGATTGTTGGGCTGTGTGGTGATTACATTGCTACCGTGATAGGTATTACATTTTGTTATTCAAATTTGTGCCTTCCAACAACAGATTTATATTCAGTTCTTTGACTTACAGTAAGTATTTAGTACTTGTTAAGCAAATTTAAAGAAGTTACAGCTTTCACAACATACCCAGGACTGTGTTAAGAGGCCAGTGAAGAGAGGAGATTGAAACGATGGGGTGACAGTTCTTGTCTTGCAGAAATGTTTCATGTTGGGGCTGGGATCTGAGTAGCTGCAAATAAGAGCTAATGTAGATGGTGTGCTGCTGGGTTACAGAAGGCTTGAAAAAGCCCAGTGGATGGCTGGGTGGGAGGTGCAGAGGGGAGAGAGTGGAGGTTTGAGAAAGGGTCGTCAATGTTGGTGCCTCCAGTGCCTGAGATCGGGAATTTGAGGGTCTTTTGTATTTGAGAAGAATTTGGAATTATTTGAATTTGAAGAAAAGCATCAATTTTGCATGGAGCATGAGCTCTGGGTCAAAGGTAAGGATCATCGTAGAGTCATAAATTCCTTTGTAAGGGCTATTTGTAACGTACAAGAAGAGACCGAAGCACGTTCCACCAACGTGGGTGAAGAGTTGATCTCGGGGCTGGGTCACACTGGCTGTCCCAGGTCCCAGCAGGATGCCGGTCCTTCCTGTGCAGCGGGGTCAGTTTAGCAGAGTGCAGTGAAAGCTCACCTGGTATCTTTGACACCTGGAGCAGGTAATTTTTCACATTCCTCTCCTCTGAATGACAAAATTATTTTCCGGAAGAACTATGTAATGAGCAGTCATTATTTTCTTAATTTTTTCCCCTTTAGTGTGTAGACAATGAAGGTTTGAAAAAAGAATACAGTTGTTTTAAAGATACTACTTAAATTTAATAAAATATTTCACATCTGCATTAAAAGTTGTGCTTCCCAAGCCAAATAATTACATCTTGCAATTTGCTGTCGTACTGTTTTAAATTTGACACACAAATAAAATGTCCCAGCGGCCACAGGGTGACCGAAGGGAAGTAACCCAAGTTCTGTGTTTTCGTCTCTGCAGTCACTGTGCCATCACCGTTTATTTTAAATCTGTTTCCACATTGGACTCTACAGCACTGCAGGGACTGGAGGCAGGAACTGTGTGTGAAGTGGAATAAAAATATTCTGACCTATTATGAATTTATTGTGAAGTCCTCGGAAGTCTGAGATTGCACGTGCCAAAGGCAGGCGTGCTTCAAATGACCTTTCATGTGGATATTGTATTTGTCGAAGGATAGATAATGCACACGTGCTAATTTGAAGCTTACTTCTCTATTGTCATTCAAACACAACAGTAACTGCAGGAATTGTTTATAACTTAAGCCAACAAAATACTTGTTTTCGAGGAGGGATTTCTTCTCATTGACATTGCTTAGAAATTGCTGATGCTTGGTGATAAGGACATGCAGGTAACTTTTAGTAGTTTTATTCTTTTATTTTTATTTATTTTATTTTATTGAATTTATTGGGGTGACATTGATTAATAAAAATATAGAGGTCTCAGATGTACAATTCTGTAATACATCATCTGTATCTTGTGTTGTGTGTTCGCCACCCCAAGTCATGTCTCCTTCCATCACCGTTTATCCTCGCTTTACCCTCTCCTACCTCCTCCACCCCCTTTCCCTCTGGTAGTCACCATAGTGTTGTCTGTGTCTGTGAGTTTTTGTATGTTTTTTGCTTAATCCCTTCATCTTTTTCACCCAGCCCTTAAATTCTTGGGAGACAAAGCCCTGCCTTCTTGTCTGTACTGAGTGTTGCCGCTGGTGAAAAGCAGGGGTTTGGGAAGTTCATTTGACTTGGATTGGAAGCCCAGCCTTACCTGTTGGTAGCCTTAGTGTGTCTTACTAGCTGTAGTCGGCTTCCTTATCTGCAAAATGGTAAGCTTTTGTCGGGTTCATACCATCCTCTGCCCAGAGGGCCTGGAGTTGTTTCTGGCGCACACGAGGTTCTCAAGAAATCTGTTGTGTTGCTCTCTCCATGGGAAGGAGCCACTAGCCCTGGACCCTGAGAAGAGCTTGGGCTGACCAGTTAGGCTTGCCTCCCTTTGCCTCCCCTCTGACCTCAGGCAAAGCAGCAGTTCTGTTTAAGCAGCATGCACTGGGTGATCATACTGAACCCCAAGGGAAGCTTGAACAAATTCCCCGGATTCTGAGACATGTCCGTCAGCATGCTGGCTTGGGTGTGGAGAGCTATCCTCACCTCTCCTGGGCTGAGAGGGTGGGGAATTTCAGGACGAGGTGATCAGCTTGTCTACCAGAAGGGCAAACTTCAGGAACAAAAGTGATTGTCCTTTGCCTCAGACAGAAGAGGCTCTGCAGCTGTTTCTCCTAATGGAAGAGGCTTGGTTATCATCGCGGCCTTTAGCAAATCACTCTCCCCTCTTTCTCTACCTCCTCCTCATACTGATAATTGCCAAGGAATGTGGTCCAGGCCTTTTGCTGGCGTTTGCTAGCCTTTTATAGCAGCTTAGAAGGAATTCCTGGTATTCTTCTCATGTATTAAAGATCAGACTATTCTTATGCATTAGCCAGCTCATGTTAAACATAGAAACACGTTTAAATGACCCAGGGAGACACTAGGAAGACTACTTTATGTTGCAACTTTTTTTTTATTGTAAAATGAACCCTTTGTACTTGAAAGGCGCTAAAGAGAATTCTTAATTTTACACAGTTTGATCTGCCAAGTGATAGGTTTTCTTTGCCTTTACTTTTAAGGGAAGCCTATTTAGAGATGGCTCATTGGAGGCCAGGGAAGGAAGCACGTAGTTTCGTTATTTAAGAAAAAATAGAAACCGCATTACAAAGTATATCCTAGGAAACTATCTCATGTTGTAAATAATCTCAGATGTAGATTTTTGGATGTGCAATGGAGCTTAAGGTTTTACTCTTGAATGTTTTGTGTTTCTACAATACTAGCTGCATAGCTAATTCATTTCAACTGGAAAGTACATCAGAAAACATATAACTTAATCAAAATCAAGTGAAAAATATATTGTTTTTTAACATATCTCCTGGCCTTCTTGTCATCCTGCCAATGTATTGGTTAGAGAAAGCTGTACATTTTAAGAAAATGAGATGAACAATCTCAAAGGCAAATATGGTAGATCTGAAGCCTTAAACATACAGAGTAAACACTTGGTAATCACGTGGTTAAATTAATGTACACGGGCAGGGCCAGCCTCAGTGGCGTGTGCATGCCCTGCGCCCTCACACAGGGCCCTGTGCTGAGACGGGCCTGTGCTGGCTGCGTGCTTTGTTTTCATTGTTTCGAAATTCTTAATACTTTTTGAACAAAGGGCTTCACATTTCATTTTGCACTGAGCTCCACAAGTTATTATTGTGGTCCCCGGTATTGACTACCTAATAATTCAGCTTCAACTAGTTTAGGGCTTTTGAATTTGCAGATTAACGAACTCAACATTTAGCAGCCTTTTTTTTTGCCTCTACGTGAACTTGTGGGAACCATCCTAATGACCTTTTATGTGGATACATTTCTTTTTAACTATTTTCAAAGTTCTTTAACTACTGTGCTGAATGAGGCGGCGTTTTTGAACATTTTTATTTTGTTACATATGATATAAAGCTAAAATCCCATTTCTTTATTTGTATCTATTCAAATATGTAGCTCTCATAGATCTTTGCTAGACTGGAAGTGAAACGAAACTCATTTCTCCAGTCGTTCATAGTGGCTGTTGCCGGAGGCTGAGTTTCAGAAGATTTTCACTTCTTCAGTCTTACAGCTCTGAACTCGAGTTTCCGCCACAAGCAGGAGTTATTTTTTTTCAGTGGTGGGGGGTGGAGAACAATATAGATTTCAGATGTGATGTGTTGTGGCTTTAAAAGGAGGAGCAGCTCACCGTGACTGTGGAAAGGTATTGTCGTTCTGACAGGTCGCCGCCTCGTGGAGTTGGGGCTCTGGGGTCCCTGCTCCTGTGCGCAGCCAGAGGAATGTCAGTGCAGATGGAGACGTGGCTTGGAGTCTGCACGGTGGAGTGTGGCAAAAACCTCCAGTGTTTGTAAAGTTGGGGGTTAGCGGGGCCTGGCGTTCAATTTTCCACGAGGCACCGATGGGATCTCATGTCATTTTAAGTCCTTGGCTATCAACTGTTGTGTTTCTTGTTTGAAATGCTCCTCTCACTCTTCAGCAGCAGATCACAAATGTGTCTCTTTTGGCTAAGGCTGCAGCTTGCCTTTGAACCACGTCAGGGCTGTCCTCCTTCTGACTCAGGGTCAAGTTCAGGGGGAGATAAACAGCTTTGGCCTCTAAACCCTTGTTGACATCTCACCCTGCTATGCACTGTGGCGCCACCACAGCCCTCCTGCTGCTTGTGGACTGGCGAGGATTGAAATGCTGGGTCCAGAGAAAAGAACCAGGGGGTGACCCTGGCCATCCGTTGGACACCTGCTTCTGGGAGGGCAACCCCACTGGGTTGGAGGACTGGACACCCTGGGACCGGCCCCACTCCAGCCAGCTTCAGCCAGTCCCCCAGCCAAGGGAGCATCCAGATTTTCCAAGTTTCCTCTGGAGGAGTGGCTTGGGAGGGAGGCTCTTATCAGTGTCCTGGAGCACAAAGACCACAGATGAGGAGGGGGTGTGTGTGTGTGTGTGTGTGTGTGTAGTAAGCAGCAGTACTAGTCGTAGGTGTCGCAATCGTGAACAGAGGTGAGTCCTTTTAAACTGAAGGCTGCAGCCGTTTACTAGCTGCTGCAATAATGTGAGCGTGGCATGGGAAGACTTTCCAGAAGTTTTCAGTCTTTATTGATCGAGGCTAACAAAAATTGTTCTTGAGACCCTGATAACCACTCTTCTGTGCTGTCCTAGGACTCGAATATGTGTTTGTGTCTGGCAGGGTCAGTGTTTTTCCTGGGACTCTCCAGCACACCTGGTAGTGTCTCTGCTGCACTCTCTCCCTCCAGTGCTCTCTGCATGGCCGGCAGGCACTTCACGTCTCCCTCACTTTGGCTTCCGTACTCTGAGTGTCTTCCCTTCCCTCCCCGATCTCCGATCTCCGGTGCCTCCGTTCCCCCAGGCTGGCTCCCGGAATGTTCTTTCATTCTGCCCACTGTCTCAGTTTTTTTTCGTTCCTCTTTTGTCTCTGCTCTTCAGGACCCTCCACGTGAGAATCACAGGAGATGAGTGGTTCACAGAGAGGCCGGACTAACTGGGCAGATGCAGAGAAATGGGTCTGTACATAAACCCATGGGAAGACGCCTGCACTCTCAGGTTCCAGGCCTGGCCGGGCCACGGTCCTGCTGTGTGGTCCTCAGCAAGTCTGTGTAATGCAGCACACGTGTTAGCCAGCACGAGAGCTGCCGTCGGTTATTAGTTACCTTTCCAGACCTCAGTTTCCCTCCCTGTTCACCTGGGACATGGCTTGGATGACATGCTAGGTCCTCCCCACTCCCATTTTCAGTACAGCAAAACTAAACTGGCTAATGACCCCGATTGGGGTCAATCACTGGGCACTGAGGACCAGGCCTTAAACCCCCCTGCGGCCCTGTGGCAGTTTGCACACTAAGGGGGCAGAGGACGTATTTGAAATCTAGTGCTGCCATCTGAGCATCTATGGCATCAGTAAGGAATATTTTATTAATTCAACATTTGCATTTCTTGCAAATTAAAGAGTAAACGAACAGGACTGCTCAGTGTTGTATAGTGGTTTGAAAGAGCCTTCACATTCATTAGTTTAATGTCGGTCTCACAACCATTCCCTGAAGGAGGTAGAGCAGGTCTAACCAGTTCGCAAGTGGAAAAACCAAGGCTTAGGTAGGGAGGGCGTTATTATTATTTTTTGTTTCCCTGCTACTGAGTGGCAAGTCAGCAACCAGACTCCAGGGTTCCTTCCCCCTGTGCCAGTGTATTTTTGCAGCCCACTGAGGGCTGTCTCGTTAGGCTGGGTAGGGACAGTAAGAGATACTTGCTTGTGAAGACTGATGATATTTAGATGCATTAATCCCTAGAACACAGGTGGCAAACAGGGCCTGAGGGCCGCCAGCCCTCCACCTTTTTTTTTTTCCGGCTGGGCACCTTATTTCTACCAGGTGGCAGCGCTGAGCTCCTTGCCCCTAGTTAAGGAGTAGTTACATTTATACAGTCCTAAAATGACATTCGGTCCTTTGAAAGCAACCATGAGGCTGATGTGGCCCCCAGTGAACATGAGTTTCCCACCCTGCCCTAGAAGATGCCTGTCCCACAGGATCGTAGCCCAGGAATCTATGCAAGTCAAAGTGAGGACGAAGCTTCCTCTCCACTGGGAGGACCTGGGTCAGGCGGGTTAGAGTCGTTGACGTGCTCCTGATCCTGCAGAAGGGGTGTGGAACGAGGAGTTTGAGACTCCTGCCAAGTCCCCTGAGCGGGCCCTTGGGCCTTGGCACACTTAAGACTGAAGAGTAGTAGGGGACCCTCTTGAGGGAGAGAGAATGTTCCCTGGTTCAAGAGGCTCATGACCTTGGGTCTTGTCCATGCTGGGCAGCTGGAAACGTAACCGTATCTGCAGCCCTTGGAGGGCAGCGGAAAGGATGTGTGAAGGAGGAGTTCATCAGCAGGGGTCTGCAGGATCGAGGCCACAACAAAGGAGGCCGGCCTAGCGCACCCCCCCGGGAGCAGTGCTCAGCAGTGCTTGTGGGCCTGCTGCCTTTGCCATCCGGCCACCCAGGCTCCTAGGAGCCAGACACAGAGGACCCCGGTAGCTGCTAACCCGAGGCACCCATGGACGATGGCATTACTTGGTCACTTTGCCCCGAGGTGTATTGCGTGATGATATCCACTGCTGATGAGAGCAGCCACTGCTGATGAGCCACTGCTGATGAGAGCAGCAGCTGGCCACCGGCAGAGGGAGCCGCTGCCCCCAAAGAGCAGGAACTAGCCCCTGGGAGCTGTGGGTGGCCTGTGGCCAGTGGGAGCCACCAGTGGGAGCAGCAGGTAGAGTGCCAGGCTGGGGAGTCCCTGCAGTGGTCCGCAACACCGTGGGATTCCAGAGGAGGGTCAACATGGTCCATCTGCCAGAATACTTCTCAGTGAGGAGAAGACCATTTTCCATTAGGTACCTGTTGGAGACCCAGCCGCTCAGGGTGGGGGTTCCATCCGGCTCGGACTGTCACCTGGTCTTCAGATTCCTGGTGGAAGGGTGGCTCGGAGAAAAAGGGTTACCCTTGTTCTAGGGACCTCTCCAGATGAAAAAATATCAATAGTCCAGCAGTTTTTGCAATATTTGTATTGTTAATATTCATACTTCTTTTGCTCCATCACCCTTCACCGATGAACTCCCAGATGGAAGTGCTGATTCCTGGTCGTGGCCTCCCCTTAGCGTACTGTCTCCACCACTTCCATGTCAGTCACTCCTTCCCTCCTTCACCAGCCGTGGTCAAGGGCCTGGGCCGGGCCAGGGTGAGCCTTGTGATATTGTATTGGACTTATTTGTGTCTGAATCTTAGCTTCCACTTGACTAAAAGCTTTTGTATTAAGTCACAACATCCCATTGGCTAAAATACAATGAGAACTTATCTCTCACGTATTCACTTGTCCTGCATGGGTTGGCGGGGCAAACATCAAAGGGGCTGCTCCCTGCAGTCTCTCGGGGACCCAGGACGACAGGGGCTCTGTCACCTCACAGCTGCACTAACTGGAACACGTGCTTCTTGTCACTGAGATAGGGAAAGAGACCTGAAGGGTCTTACCCCAGCAGTTAAGTGCTTCGGCTTTAGGGCGGCATCACAGTGACTGGCCGCCCCTTGGCCGAAACTAATCACACAGGCCCGCCGGCTGCAGGAGGGCCCAGACGTGTAATTCTTCCGTGTGCCCGACGAGGAAGAACCGGATGAGGGCGGGCACCCGAAGGCTCCACGCGAGCTCCTTACTATGTTCTTGCTTCTCTCATTGACTTGGAGCAAAGTTGTCTCTGGAAGGCTCACAGTTTCGTTTGTTTTGTAAAACAGATTTTTATATATTTATTTTTAGGAAGAGGAGGGGAGGGAGGAAGAGAGGGAAACATGGATGTGTGGGAGAAACATGGACTGGTTGCTTCTTGTACGCCTCCGGCTGGGGATCTGTCCCGCATCCCAGGCGAGTGCCCTGACCAGGAATCACACCAGTGATCTTTTGGGTTATAGGCCAACGCTCGATCCACTGAGCCACGCCAGCCAGGGCATCACTGTCTTTATTTGTAAAAAAGGATGGGATGTAAGTGATGAAGAATGGAGTATATATTGCTAATTGTCCAGCCTGGAAAAGACTAGTAATGAGTAGTGTAGGCATCCTCGTGTGAAGGAGAGTGTCTTTTCCCTTTCCTAGTAATGGGGGGTGGGGGGGTTAGGGATGGAAACAGCCTCTGAGCAGGTCTCAGATTGCTTGACCCAAGGCAAGGCTCACCCTCGTTTCCTACTGTGACAAAGCTAGGATTGTCCCACTTCGCTACCACCCCCTTCCTGAGCACCAGAGTGCCTGGCTTCTCTTGCTCTGACAGCCTGGGTGGGGACAATCGTAACTGAGCTGCAGTCAGCATAATTAAAGAATGCATTGTCTTCCTTGATACATTCAACCAACATTAAAAGAAAGGATCTGGGCCCCAGCCAGGTAGCTCAGTTGGTTAGAGCGTTGTCCCCAAACACCAAGGTTGTGGATTTGACCCAAGGTCAGAGCACGTACAAGAGGCAACCAACGAGTGCATAAATAACAGGCACAACATATCGATGTTTCTCTCTCTGTCCCTTTCCTTTCTTCTCTCTCTAAAATCAGTAGGAAAAAAACAAGTTGGAGGGGGGTTGGGATGGGGTGATCTTGTTGATTCGGTGACGCCAGATGTAGATTATGTCCTAACTTGGAGCACAAGAGTGGCCAGGATTTCAGCAGGCAGAGGGCATTCGAGTAACCAAGTTATCTGTTAAATAAATGGCTGGAGTGTGGAGAAAAAGGATGAGGCAATGAGGAAAATCCAAATTTACGACCGTGCCTGTTATCCGTCCTGCAATTGTGTTTTTCAATGTCGTTGACTGCGTTTTCTTCCTTATGTGTTTGGATTCTGTGGGAGGAAAAGTCGGTTGACTGCTGATGTCATGTTTATCGTGTCTGCATGTCCTGTGACGGTCACCTGCCCCAGGGTGTCCGTCGTCAGCTACATACGTCTGGGGGGGTCAGGCCTGTGGGATGCCTGCTCCATTCCCCTGACACAGCTCCCTGCGCGAGGCAGAACAAGGCGATTGTTGATGACGGAGCAGGCGAAGGCGGCCTGCAGGAACAGTCTTCACGGTCAGTTCTACTGGACAGAACTGACGCACTAACGCTCTCCTGTGCCTCTGAAGTGCTGTGGGGCCCCATCGCGCCTTTTTCCGTCACATCTTACGAACACTCCACTGCCCTGTTTTGCCGTTCACCTCCCTCCCTCCAGCAGAACTCTGTCAGCGTGAATTTCATTTTGTCCTCGGGGGTCATCTGGAGGGGATGTTAAGGACTGTGATGATGGGTTTACCTGGGTTCTTGGATGACAGGCCCCCAGCACCACCTACCCATATACAGGGCCAGCGGAGACGAGTGTCCCCCAGCCACTGACAAGGGTGTGACATTTGTCAGTAATTTCAGCTCTTGTTCACTTCTGGTCTGTTGTGGATTGTGTTGTCTTTTCCTTGATGTGCCAGCCACGCTTTTGCATCCCTCTTCCTCTGGTTCTGGTTCTGGTTCCTTTGGGGATACTCCTCAGCCGTTCCCCATGGCCTTCGTGGGGCTGTCATTCATGGACTCTGGCACGGGGACTTCCTCACTCCCTGCAGTGGGCGGGTCACTGAGCTACTCCATCCCACGGGCCCCACTCATTGAGGGGGAGGCACCCTTGTCAAGTAACTCCAGCCAGTGTTTCCCCTGGGGCTGCTTTGCTCTGGGGCTGCTCACAGGGAGGGTGTGTGGCTGGGGCTTCGGTAGCCCTCTTGTCTTCCATGCGGTGGTCCTTTGAAAATGAAGAGAAACCGACCAAGGCAAGCAGAGTGGGAGGTGGGGCAGGAGACAGAGGCTTGCCATGCAGTCCCAGCCCTGGCCTGCAGGGGGCCTGGACTCACTGCTGCCCCCCGACTTCTCAAGTGTGGGAGCCGCCGCTTCTTTGTTTTGTTTCAGTGACTTTGGGTTGGGTGGCTGTCACTGCCATTAAAAGAGGTTGAGTCCTGACTGGTGTGGCTCAGTTGGCTGGGCCTTTGTCCTGCAAAACAAAAGGTTAGTAGCTCAGTTCCCAGTCAGGGTGCACACCTGGGTCGTGGGTTTGACCCCTGGTCGGGGTGTATACGAGAGGCAACTAATCGATGTTTCTCTCTTGCATCGATGTTTCTCTCTCTCTCTTTCTCCCTCCCTTCCCCTCTCTCTAAAAATAAATAAATAAAATCTTTAAAAAAAGAGCTTGAGTACTAGTATCACTGCCATCCTCTAGTTTTTAAAAACACTTTCAATTTTATAAGCAGGGTATGAATTCATAATTATAAACATCAAACACCTTAGTGCTTCCTTAGACACACTGAGTGATAAGTGGAGGGCTTCGTTCCTCCTGCCCCCTCCCCCAATTTGAGTTCTGCCTCCAAAAGTCTAACTGCTGACAGTTTAGGGTATATACTTCCAGCCCTTTTTCTTTGCATTTGTATCCATGTATATGTGTACATACACACATAATTTGTGTTTTATTTTTTAACACCTAGAGTAACATATTATGTGTGTGTGTGTGGTTCTGTAACTTTTTATCAGTGTGTTTTGGGAGATTTTTGATGCTAGCACATGTAGTTAATGTCATTCTTATTACAGACTCCACAGGATTTGACAGCATGGATAATTTGTTTAGATAACCTCATGCTGAAGGACATTTAGGTCTTTCTGTTCCAGCACAGCCGCAGTGAGTAAGCTCAATGCGTTCTCGTGCACACGTTTGGAGACACATCTGTAGGTGGGGCTTCTAGTAGAATAATCGAGTCTAGGACACACACGTGAAACGTTTTCATAGGTTCTGCCAAATCGTGTTCCAAAAAGGCCGGGCTGACTGACACTCTCATCCCCCGAATAGAGTTTTTCCACCCTCTCGCCAAAACCAAAGGTGTTCTTCAACTTTCCTAATCCCCCAAGCGGAAAACGTGAGGTTCTCGTTCAAGTGCGTTCCTCTGAGAGCTGGTGAGGTGAGCATCCTCTCACAGGGGTCTTGAATTTTTCCTTGTACTCGTTGACACTCGTAATTTTCCCTTTTTAAAAATGTGGTGGTTTGTCTTTTTCTTATTGATGTAAGTTCTTCGGGCATTATAGATCTCAACCCTGTGTTACTGATGTTGTATTTTCTCCTAGGCATTGCCTTTAGTTTTGTTTATGAATGGGTTTGTTTTGGTTTTTGTCTCTTGGCGTGTGTGTAGTTTTAAGTTTAGTCTTTGCTCATCTTTGATCAAGCAGATGTTTAACATTTTTAATGAATTCAAATTGGTCAAGTCTTTTTCTTTATGGCTTCTGAGGGTTTTTTTAAAATTTAATTTAATTTTTTTTTGTAATCCTCACCCAATGGCATTTTTTCATTGCTTTAGAGAGAGAGAGAGGAGGGGGGAGAGAAAGGGAGAGAGAGAAGCATCAATGTGAGAGAGATACATCGACTGGTTGCTTCCCGCATGCGCCTGGACTGGGGATCATATGCCCCCGAACTGGGGACCAAACCCGAGACTTAGGTATGTGCCCTGACTGGGAATTGAACCTGCAACCCTTTGGGGTTATGGGGCAATGCTCCAGCCAACTGAACCACGCTAGCCAGGGCGGCTTCTGAGTTTTGTGTCTTGTTTGGGAAGGCTGTTCTCATCCCAGATGATGAAGAGTTTCTCCTATGTATATTTTTTCAAAGTTAGATACTTCATCCAGCATTGTCATCTTTATCTCAGTTTCTTCACCGGCAAGTGAAGAGAACGTGGACCTCCTCAGGATTCAACGAGGCGATGGGCTAAGGGTCCTGCTGCCCTCTCCAGCCACCCACCTTTCCCGTCGCTGCACCTCTTCCTTCATAGTGGAGTCATCGGGGCCGTTTCTTTGGTGCCAGAGTCTGGGCACAGTGTTTGGGAACCCTGTGTTCGCCCTGCCACGAGCAGGTGACGAGCTGCTTCCAGGAAGCACCCGGGACCTCACGGCACTGTGGCTCTTCTGGAAAAGTGAAACTTTCCTCATATTGCCTGTCACAGTCCACAGTCTGCAGCACGACCTTCAGACTCAAACAGATTCTTAGACCCAGAACCTCAGAGTCGCCCTGAACTCTCTTGTCTTTCTCTCTCCCCCGCTCTGGTCCGTCACAGAGCCCACCGGCCTTACCTGGAAACACATTCAGAATCTCCCGCTTCTCACCACCTCCTCTGCCACCACCGGGGCCAGGCCCCAGGGCCTCCCGCCCAGACACTGTGGCCTCCTCCCCACCCTCGCCCCCTGCGGTCTGCTCTCCCACCGCAGCCGGAGTGACCTTTTACAATGCAGGTCCAGTCATTTTCCTCCTCTGCTCGAAACCCTGCAGACCCTCCCCATGCAACTCAGAACGGCAGCCAGAGGTCTCGCCTGCCCAGCTCTCGCCTTTACCTTCACGCCTTCTTTTGTTCTTGCCCTCTTCTTGACACTATCCCTCGGGTGTCTTGCTCCTCAGATGCTCCCAGGGCCTGTGCTCTTGCTCTCTGGAGCCCTCTCCAGCAGGGGCCTGCAGGGCTCGCTGCTCGGCTTCCTGCAGGCCCCTGCTCATGACCACCTTGTCCAGAGGACTTCCCCCACCCCGTCTCCAGCAGCAGCCCGCAGCCCCCATCACCCTCCATCTCTCTTTCCCTTGTCAATTTTTCTCCAGCACTTCTCTTTGCCTGACACACTGTATACATTTTATCTGTCTATATTTCTGTCTTCCTGCCCCGGAATGTCATTTCCCTGAGAAGACACGTGGCTTTGCCCCCTGCGGAATGAATCTCTGGCACCCAGACCAGTGGCCGGCATACACAGGACCCTCACCTATTGGCTGAGTGGACTGTAGAAATAAATGTCCAACCTGGACTCTTTCTGATGTGGGCGGAGCCAGCCGTTAGAACCGCGGCTGCCTTCTCACGGCAGCCCGGGGCGGGCAGTGTGCGTGCTTGCTCCTGTGAAGGCCATTTGCCCCCCGCGGGCTCCCATGAACTCCGCCAGGACTGGCAGAAGAGGTGGGCGTGTGCGGGTCCCCACGGGTGCGTCCGCCCAGGCGGAGCCCTCCCGTAAATCTTGGGGGCAGAGATCGCGCCTGTTCTTTCACTTGACCCAAGGGCGAGTCGGTGAGCTCTGCAGCAGCCTCCCCGGTCGGTGTCATCTTCAAAAGCAGCCCGTGGCTCCCAGCTCTGGTTCTGCTTGCGTAAGCATCTTCCTGCTTCTCACGAAACGTCGCGACGCAGCCTAGTATTTGGATCTCCCTGCACCTGCTCATTTCACCAAGCTGTAAAGCGAAGGCCTAAAAATAGGTGTGAAATGCAGATTAAGGCAACTATGGTGGAGTTCCCTGCCCCGCTTCACCTGCAGCCCAAGTGCAAGACAAGACTGGGGAGTTCAGAGCAGGCGTGGGGCTCAGTGTCGGGGAAATGCATCTCTGTGACCCCAGACGCTGGACCGAGACACACGTCAGGGGGCACTTATGTCTCTTCTTCCATTGTGGAGGGGAGGCTTCCCGGCTGGGCCTCATCCCTGCCCCAGCTCGGCTGCCTTTGGTTACCAGGTTTTAGGGGCGGGGAGGGTGCTGTCGTTTGGCAACAAAGTTAATGGTATTAGAAATGACTGTTTCCTTTGCGGACTGTGACATCCTGGCTGTTAGCTGCTCTCCGTGTTTTGTTACAGTTGCTAAGCCAGAAGATTTGAAATGATTAATAGGAAGATGCATTTCAATCATAATAGCAGGCATTTTAAAAATTAAATTTTAATCGCTCAAGTACTATATCCTAAATACATTCTGCTTCAAAATATTGACACATTATACATAAAGTTGCTTCCCCCCACTCCATCACCGTCTCAGGTTCTGTCCTGAATCAGTCCTTGTTACCAGTTTGTATCCTTCCCTTGAGTCCTAAGCCACATCCAGTAATGTTGACGAAGCAGCTGGAGGACCAGGCCGGTACCAGGGGCTACACAGCGCAATTCTCCCAGCTACCCAGTGGGGTTTGGAGGTGGTGCCCTGTGGTTGGTTACAGCTTTATTGAGAGATGTGTTGCACACCGTAAAATTTAGCCTTTTAACGTGCACAATTCAGTGGTTTTGGGAGCACTTTTGGAGGGTGGAACACCCATCACCAGCCACTATGGGTCCCAGAATGGTGTCACAACCCCCAAAGGAAACTGCAGGTGCAGTTGTCCCCATTCCTGCGGGCACAGCACCTGCTCCCACAGGTTGCCGGCTGCTCAAGTGGAAACCGCTCGAAGCCGGGAACCGAGCAACACAGTGGCAGCACAGCCAATGTCACCTCTTTGTGGAAGGACAGAGTCCAAGTGTGGCCCACCTCTTCTTTATGTGCTGCTGTGCAAAGTGATGAGCCGGGATTTCCTGAGTTCTGTTTCAGGGGCAGGGGAGTCATCGAGCCACACTCCTTGAATCTTGGGCTTCTCCGCCCACATAGGGGCTTGCAACTTGTAATGCCCAGTAACGTCCCTGCCGCCACCATCGTCGTGCTGGGTCAGAGTGTGGCCCTGCTGTCTTTGTGGCCAGAGCAGGAATTCTTGCTGCATGTGAATCATCTGAGGGGTGAGAACAGTGGGCAAGGAAGGCGTGATCATCATTTCGCCAGAAAGCATTTCTCAAGCGCAGGCTGCTGTGGCGGAGCCCCGCGTCGCCCCCAGGACCTTGACCTTCAGAGCCTGAACACACACCTGGCGCCCCCAGTGTCTGTCTTCCAGAAGCTGTAAGACTGTGGGTTGGAGAAACACCTGTGCGCCATCACGTTACTACAAGGGGGGCTGTGATAAAGGTTTACCGAGCCGCCGATAAAGTGACAGGCACCCACCGTGAACTTGGGTGGTCACTGCCCTTTGCCCTTGTGCCCGGCGGGTAATCGTTCTTCCCCTGTTTAACTCCCAAGGACGTCTTGAGAATAAACGAGACGGAGAAGGTGCCAGCTCTGAATGTGCTGGTAGCGCTAACATTTTGGGGCCAGAGATCCCTCGAAGGAGCTGATGAAAGCTTCGGACTCTCACCTCAGAAAAACTACTCCGGAGTGCAGACCCACGAGATTTTGCAAACGATTTCAATGTCGTGGTTTTTGGGGACTTCCCGACACTCGTCCGTGAACCCCTGTGGGCCTGCAGGGTGAGAACGCCCCTTTCAGAGGTTGTCCCCCGAGGGTGTTTCCAAATTTCCAGACGGTAATTCACATCACTGTTATTAAGACTGCTGTTTTTCAATTATTTCTGTGTTAAAAACCCTTTTTTATTAAAAAAATTATTTGCTAAGAGCCCCTTATGACTAGGTATTATTTGGATTCTCGAACGACAAGTATGAAGCAAAAGCAAAGTAGTATGATTGACTAGATTTTTCCTCTGTTCCTGTGTATAAGTATAAAATAGAATAGAAAACAACAGAACAGGAGCAGAGTTTTTTAAAAAATATATACAAACAAAGCACCCAAGTCTGGATTTTAAGTGTGACAGTTTGCTTGGCTGTGTATTTTGGGGACCGAGGAGCCCCCGGAGCTGCTGGGGGCGGGGGCAGGGTTGGATCTCCTGCTCTTGTGAAAACAATTTCCTGGCGCGTAGCTGGGGCGGCGGGTGTGAGCAGGCGGCGGGCACTGCCGCCCCAGGTTTCCCGAGATGCGGGGACGCGATTGACAGGCACAGCTTGGTCTCCGTGCTGGGGGGGTGGCGGGGGGGGGGGGGAAATCTGCTGCGTGAGCAGCCTCCTTCCTGCCCCTCCCCATTCTGGCAGGCGGTGGTGTGCGGCTGACACCCTCCCTGACTGGGGGCAGACGTGCCATTGGCCGCCCCAGCCGCCCCCGCTCCCTGCCCACCCCCCTCGCTGCTCGCTGCTCGCCTGACGCAGCCCTGCGGCCGGCCTCCCGGTGGAATGTCCTGTCCTAGGAGGCATTACATCACTGGGCTCCGGGCTTCTGCTCCTGTGGGCCGGTGTGACTGACCATGAAAGGGCTGAGGTTCGGGCGTCTGGGCCGCTGTGGTGTCTGTGTCGCAGGTGGCCTGTCTGGGAGTGGCATGGTGAGGTCACAGCACCACCCAGCATCTAGGCAGCAGGGTACTTTTTTCTCCTGCTAGAGCACGTTCTGAGATCTCCCCTTACCCTCTGGCAGCACAGGCTGCTGTTGAACGCACAGCATGGAGGGGGGCCCTCCGTTCACCGGTCCACACGCAGCTCTCAGGGTGGCCTGAGGTCTGGTCTAGCCGCTGGCGGCAGGGCCCCCCCATGCCCCGGTGAGAGTTTCACTGATGCTACAGCCTGGTGACTTAGCTGCAGGCCCCCCACCCGCCGCATATGGGACCACGGGCAAATAGTAGACTCTGTGAGCGGCTCGGTCCCCTTGTCTGTGAGTGAGGTGGGAAGGGCAACACCTGTTTCCTTGGGTTTATGTGAAGATGAAACGAAAATGCGGAGGGACTGCAAAGTCCGGGGGTCCCTGAGACCACACTCGTGGTCTAATTTGTTAGAAAGACTTTCAGAACTTACTGTGAGCTGCCACAATCAGGGTTACTTTGAAAGGCTGAGATTAAAAGAAGCCTCTTCAAGGGAAGAGGTACGCGGGGCCGAGTTCATGAGAGGTCCATGCACGGGGCTTCCCATTGTCCTCTCCCGAGGAAACAGGAAAAGCACTCACCTTTCTTGGCCACGGCGGATGACGGTGCACACGGAGTGTCACCAGCCAGGGAAGCTCACCCGAGCCTGGGTGGCCAGAGATTTGACCGGGGCTCAGTCATGTAGCCGTGATTGACTGCCCAGGTGGACAGCCTCGGACTCCAGTCTCTCAGGAGGTCAAGTCGATACCGAATGGCCCAGGGCCCCCACTATAAGCCCCGCATTGTTGGACTGTCTGGTGTGGCCCAAGGCCCCCAGGCAGACAGACACTCTGACCAGGCGGGCCAATGCAAGGGCTTGGAGGTTACCTCCCAGAGCCAAGGGCAAGGCAAAAGCCAGACCTGGGCCTGGGTGAGTACCATTCTTTATAACCCAGGGATGCTGTCTGGACATGGTAGACGGACTTCAGGGATTTGCCATGAGCTCCCATTTTCATGCCCCAGGGTCAAGGGGAGGGGGAGTGGTTTTGATTTTTTTTTTCCTTCTCTCTTTTTTATGTCTCTGTCATGGGAGGGTGTCACTCACCTGGCCTATTTGAAGTTAATATCAAGGTTTGTTTTTGCCAGATGATAATGTCCCTTGTTCATGTGGTGCTTTCAACCTGCCTGACTCACCTGTGCTTGTTTGAAACCCACCACAACCTGATGAGGTGGACAGACAGGTGTCATTATCCCAGTGTTACAGGTGTGGCAATGATGTCACAGGAAGCTGGCTCAGTCACCGGGTCTGAGGACTGACCATGTGGATAAAGGCGGCAGGCAGCCCTTGGGTATCTTTTGCCTCCTTCAGCCAAACTCCTGAGCCCTGCTGCTCTGGTTTATGTGCTCGGCCTTGAACCAGACGGACCTGGGTTCAGACCTGGGCCCCGCCACATGCACGCAGGCTCCGTGACCCCAGGCAGGTTCCTTCGCTGCTCCCCTGTCCAATAGGGCTGTTGTCCGAACCCTGCGAGAGCAAGCATGTGACGCAGAGGCTCCGGACGCTGGCGGCTGCCGGGGGACATCGGTGCTGACAGTGACGCTTGTCCTATCACCGCTTTTACTACGGCAGCAATAACTCCTTAAGCGTTTTGCTGGGTGTGGAAGAAATTCAGAAGAAGATGCCTTGAATACAGAGAAGACAGGCTGTGGCATAATCATCCATCCTGTTCAGATAATCACCAGATAATTATCCACCTAGTCTGTAAAACATTATTCTTCCCTCCCAAACCTCCCTCCGGCCACGGCCGGGGTGTTTCTGCCTTCAGTTCCCAGCACCTGGTGCTCATCCCTGCCTGTCTGCCCTCTCAGCTGGAAAGCCCTGCCCCTTCTCCACAGCCCGTCTCCCGCCTGACCCCCAGGGAGGCTCACGCCCCCGTGGTACTCCTGCCTCTGAAGCAGTCTCCCATTTCTTGGACAGTTTGGTTACTGTCTTTCTGCTGAGCTCCGGGAGGGCAAGAGCTGAGGTTTACCTCCAGACCCAGCACAGTGCTGGGCAACCACAACGGTGGGCCCCACGTGCTGGTTCTCGCTGTGGAGAGTGCTGGCCTTTGTGCCCTGGCTGCCAGCCCACAGCCTGGGGGACTGCTCCGGGATGCTGGAGTGACCGCATCACTTCCTTTTCCTTTCAAGCCTAGCTCCAGATCTGGGCTGGCCCCTAGCTCTGCATGCTGCTTTCCATGCCTGGGAACAGCAGCTTCCCGGATGGAAGACGGCAGCCTTTTCTCCCTCCCTTCCTGCCTCTGTCTTAACATCACCACTTAAAAATACAGCAAGAAGGGAAGCTGGGAAGGCCCCAGACTGATGCCTGAACTGTTGACAGTGCTAACCCTTTTGGGAACAGAGTTCTTGCCTACTTCCTTGATGTCATTCTTGGGACCTCTTTCCACCCTTCTAGCCCCAGAGCTGGGTCTCCGTGTCCTCATTCTGTCCGTCTGTGTCCCACCAGACATTTTTCTAGGGCAGGATCAGTGACCCCCTCCTGTCATTCACCCCTTGCTGGGGACGGATGAGCAGCGGTATGAGGTGTAACCAGGAAGCACAGAGCCAGATATAGGGCTGAGACAATTGTCGATGTGCCTTCCAGATATTTCCCAGGGGGGTGGCTTTTGGAGGAGGCTCCCTCTGGACAAGTGATCCCGATGCACGGAGGCAAACAGTGTGATTCATGGTTACTATGAATAGAGTCACCCAGGCTAGCTCCTTGGTGTGTGCATCTCGATTAAGGTCCTGGCCAATCAGGGGTGCAAGCTCTTTTGTCATCCCCGGGGATGTTGCCTGTGGTTTCTGTTTAGCCTGAGGAACGCTGGCTTCGCCCCGGCCGCCCATTCCCCACACTTCCGTGACTCAGCACTTCCTGGCTGCCTTTGACATGCCCGTGACTTTGCAGAACGCCTCAGAGCTGCTCGCTCGGCTACTCTCACTCTCCCCTGAAAGATTATCGCCTCTAAAGCCAGGTAACAGACGTGTTTATCCCCAGCAATTTGGTTCGCTCCTGGGGAGCACCATTCTCGAAAGAATGGTCTCCTTTTAGTGACTTCAGTTAATCAGCTTGGGGGGGGTGTGTACCCATGCTTGTCTAGCTCTTGACTTTGTCGGTTACCTGGGAATGTCTGTTAAACCGCATTTGCTAGAGCCATTCCTTCCCTTCTTTGCTTAAGCTTAAAATCAATCCCTCCCTCCACTAAGGGAGGAAATAATTTTCATCGTTTATTGAAGGTCTCCATGTTGTCCTGCATCATTGATCATTGGGCAAAAACTTGAAAGGAGCATGCTAATGCTGAAATATGCTCTTCATCGACTTGGTTTTTATAATGTCGTAGAGTGTGATGAGAGGGTCTCATGTGTGCCCTCTGGGAACGACTCCAGGAGCACGTCCGAGAAGTTGACTTGTTCGCCCCTTGATGTGGCTCCACTCGGGATGCTGAGTAGAAGGACATTAAAGTTGTGGGGGAGAAGGAGGGATGGAGAAGAGACCCGAACAAGGGAAACGGGGTTCAGAAAAGTTGCCTTGCCAGCGTAGACATGAACTCGTGAGTTGACTTCGGCAGCTCATGCTCTTTTAAATCACTCACTTTCAGATATTATTTGGAGTGTTCTTTGAACTACACGTGCTTTTGGAAATGGATTCCTCTGTTCATTCTCTTCCCCCATTAAACCTGGATTTGCACCTGCTTCTAATTTCAGTTTCGGCCTACCTTCTTCATTCCGGGGGTGAGCGCATCGTATATAGTGTAAGCCAAGATGTTACACTTTTGGCATAGATCCTGAATAAGAATGCCCTTGTAGTCTCATTTCAAGAGGGTCCTCAATATACCTAAACTACAATCCCATCTATGGAGAGAGACGAATAATAGTAATGATACTAGTGGATATTTTCTTTCTTGTAAAATAGGGCTGCCGAGAGGAAGGGGGGAGGTTGTATGTGTACCTGGCACACCTCTCAGGTAGCTCTGTCATCGCCATCACCACAGGGACACTGGGCCGAGCTAGTTCACGTACAGGGCCTCGCTTAATCTTCACCGCGGACCCCACAAGGGGGTGTTTCTCTCTGCACTTTACTGATGAGGAAAGAGAGAGGGCCATCCGCCCAGCAGTACATGGTGAGTAAGCAGCCGAGCCAGGATTTTAAACTAAGCCCATGTGTTTTAAAAGGTGTGGTTTTTAACCAGTCCCTAGAGAAAGGTATATTTAATGGATATAGTAATACTATCAAGATACCTGAGGCCAGGCGGGAAAGTGGCTGTGCTTTTTCACAGGCGGACCAAACATATACAGCATTTCACAGATTAATTGCATTGCTTTGGGGTGGGGGTGGGAAGGGTCTGATTGTGTCATCCTGCTGGCCCCCCCCGCTCAGAGCTGACATGCTCTTGGAGTCACTCCCAACTAACCCAGATGACTTTTGGCTGAAGCCTTCGTTTTGATGTCTTCCTACAAGCTATACACTATGCTCCATCAGCTCGTGGTGATTGGGGCGAAAATTATCGTGTGTTTCTGTCTTCTATATGTATATTTTTCTAGTGCACTTATAACTAAACAATATTTATCATTTGAAAAAATTGCATGCATTTGATAAATATGCAAATGACTCAGAGGTGTATATAATAGTAAATAAATCTCTTCCTGAGACATTCCTCACTTTACTTCCCCTCATCAGTTTCTTCTTATGTCTCTTTCCAGCGATGTTCTCTACTTATATAAACATATACCTGCACATACATCTTTTTTATGCAAAGGCATGTGTCTATACATAATATATATACACACTATTGAGCCACATTTTATATCTTTAACAGTGCATCTCGGAAAAGATTGTTGCCTGTCACACAAAACCACCTTGTGCTTTTGATGTGATTGGATAGAATTCCACCGTAGGAATCACTGTCATTTCTTTGCCCGTCCCTGTTGACCGAGGTTGTATCTAATAATCCGCTGTTGCTGACAGTGCTGCAGTGCACACGCACGCACGAGCATATTTGCATTGTGCGTGAGTCTGTCAGAAAGATACATTTTCCTAAGTAGGATTGCTGGGTTGAAGGTGCATACTTTTTTTTTTAATACAACCACCTTCCGGTGTCTGAGGAGTGCTTGTCTGCCCCACCAGCTGGCCATCAATGCTAGGTTTTATGCCTTCCAGTTAAACACCTGCCACCTCCTAGAATTCAGGACACTGTCCTACCTACAAAAGGTATGTTTGCAAAGTTGCTGATTAACACCCATCTTAGTAGGAGTTTGGGGTTTGGTCCAGGGTTGCCAGCTTCATGGCTTGAGCATGCAGCCCGTGGAGTAAAAGGCTGAGGAATGTAACCACAGCTTAGGCTATGAAGAAATACTGTTCCCCACCCTTTGTCCTGACAGCACATTGACTGGGCAAAGCTGGCCCTTCCCCGTGCCAGCCGGGCTGCCTCGAACGGCACAAATGCATCTGCACAAAGCACTCCCACTCTCAGACCCGGAGAGGGTGAAACTCAATCCTTTGGCAGTAAACCCCAAACAACATGCACTTGGGCTTGTGGCCTCACAACTTCTCTGCAACCAGAGAGCTTGGGAAGAAGTTGCTCAAAGCAAGAAAATCATGATGCGGTATTTACAAAAATTAAAGAGGTCCATGTCCACCTCCCCAAATTATGTTCTCTGTCACGTGCTTATTTCTCTGCAGTGCCATTTGCGTGAAATGTACCCAGTTTGCGCCGAATTCCGTTACTTTCTCCCTTCCCCCCGTCACACACTGTATATGTTTGTCAACACATTTACAGCTCTGTAGAACAAGAGGTTTTGTTCTGTTTTATTTTTTGCTTTAAATGTCACGTTTTTGGATTAGGTCACGTAACATTAATCCCGCTGATATTGGGTGTTTCTGGGAAAGCAAGTTGGAACAATTACCTCCTTCTAAAAAAAAAAAAAAGGAAGGAAGAGCCACCCAGATGACAGAAACAAGGAGGGAGGGGCCGTGGTGGCGGCTGGGGCCCGTGTGGGCTGGGAGCACTGATGCGCACCAGTGGCCTCCGAGACTGTGCTCTGAAGTTGCCCAGACGCCCTCTTGGCCTGCTCAGCTCCGGCACCATCTAATGGGGACATTCTTCCCCCTTTGCAGTAAGGTTTTCACCGAAGTATGACACAAGTCGGAATGGTAGATGAACAGCTCGATGAACTTTCATGCTGTGAATGCGTCTCTGAGAGCCTACCCCCAGATCAAGGAACAGAACATCCCCAATCCCCAGGAACCCTTTGCTCCCCCCAGTCACCCCCCCTCCACCCCCAAAGGTCATTAGGATTTTTGCCATTCCGGTCATGGTTTTGAACTTCACATAATTGCCTGATTATGTGAATTTGCCTGATTTTGAACTTCACATAATTGGAATTACACTGTGTGTTCTCTTCCGTGACTTGCTTTTCCTCAGTGTTATGTTTGTTCGATTCATTCGTGTTGTAGCAAATAATGGTACTTTGTCCATCTTCTCTGCTGTATAGTATTCCAGTACATGAAAACTATCTCTCACAATCTATTATACTATTCATGGACATTAAAGTTATTTTAGTTTCCAACTATTCCAAAAATGCTGCCATGAACATTTTAATAGACATCTGTGCTGGTTTTCTTTGTAGTGACCCCCTGGACGAAATCAAAACGTCCTTTGTGGTTCTTCTGTCTCTCACCTGTCCCGCTGGTGTTTGTTTATTTTTGTGTTTTGTTTTGGTACCTATTCCATAAAAAAAGCAACTGACTCCCCACCTGAAACCCTCAGTGCACCTGTGACATGAAAAGCTATACATAGGTCTCCCACTAATAAACTTCCTCAATCTCACCGGGTCCACAACCAGCACCTGCGGCTCTCCCGCCGAGGGCGGGGCTCCTTCCTGGCCCCAGCATTCCTGGAGCTGGCCTTTTGTCTTCCCTCACGGTGTTCCCCTGGTGTAGAAGGAGCCCCCGTTTATCCATGCAACCCGCTCTTCAAGTCCCAGGTTAGCCCCCCGGCACAGGAAGCCTTCCCGGATTACCCCCGCTCACGTTTATTTGCCTCTTTCTAATTTCTAACAGCTCCTGTTGTTCCCTGGGGACGGAAACAGTGTGGGGACATTCTTTGGATGAGTGAGTCACAGAATTTCCTAGAGGAGATTTTGAAAAAAATCTATTTAATATTTTAACATAAATGGACTTTTGATGAATGAAACAAACTTTTGCAGTAGAGTCTGTGGGAAACGAAGGCAGGCAGATGTTTGTATCCGGTGAATCTCAGTGGGGTGGATAGTGTCCTGGGTGGGGGACACCAGGAGACGGAGGTGGAAAGAGTAGGATATGAAAAGGTGCTCATAGGAAAGTGCAAATTACAACCGTGTTGTGGTACTACTATACACCCACCACAATTACTAAACATTTTAAAGGCTGAAAATACCAAGTGTTGGTGAGGATGTGGACAAAGTACAACCATCATTCGTTGCTGGTGGGAAGGTCAAAGGGGGCAGCCACTCCGGAACACAGTCTGGAACTTCCTCAAAAAGCCACACACAGAGCTACCCCGTGGCCCAGCCACTCCGCTCCAAGGTGTGTCCCAAGAGGAACGGAAAGATCTCTCTACACAAAGACTCGTACATGGATGTTCATGGCAGCATTATTCATAAGAGCCCTGCGGTGGAAACAGCTCAGATGCACATCGGCTGATGAATACATAAATGCACCGTCATCCTCCCATGTGATGGACTCTGGCTTGGCTGTAGAAAGGACTGGAATGCTCATACGTGCTACTAGAACCTTCATACACTGCTTGTGGGAAGCTAAAATGGTACGACCACTTTGGGACACCGGCAGTGTCTACTACATTCAAGTTCATGCCTCGCCTGTGACCATGGCGGTCTACTGCTAGTTTATACCGTGGTCAGCTTGTGCATGCACGTGAGGATGTTCTAGCAGCTGTGTTCACAGTAGTTATGAAGCAGAAGCAACTCAAGTTGTGTCCACCAGCTGGCAAATAGACAAAGAAATGGTCACATAGTCATACAATGGAGTACCACTCAGAAATATAGTAGAAATGCCGCTACATACGCAATATGAGTAATGACACAGATATGTTGAGTGAAAGGAGCCAGACACCAAAGAATATGTGTGATATAGTTCTGTGATACGAAGTTCAGGGTCAGGCAGCGCTAATACTGGACATTAGATGAGTGGTTACCTTTTGGAGGAGGCAGGTCCGTGAGAAAACCTTTCGAGGTGCTGCGTGTCCCGACTGGGGTGGCGGCTAGATGGTGCATGTGTATGTGTCTGCTGACAGGACTACTGCCCTTCATTGCACCTTTCTTATTTCACAATTAAAAAAAAAACCCTAATTTAAATTATTTTTAAAATATGTATTTCTAAAATTTAATTAAATTGAAAACACTTTAAAACCAATCTTAAACTTGTCCTGGTTCTGAAACTAGTTGTGGGCAACTTGAGTCGGAAACCCTGGTTCATTCCCACCCGGGGGTGATTCCCAAGCGGAGGGAAGGCCCCTCGCCTCAGCTGGGCTTTTCCTTGGCTCTGCAGAAGTCACACGGGGCCCGGGAGCGTGCCCAGTTTCAGCAGGACTGCAGCAACCGGTCTCCTCTTCTCCCGAAGGGCACTCCGTAAATGGCAGGTCACAGGTCCTTCAGACACAGCCTTCCCCAAAGGGAATCTGTCTGAGGAGTGTTGCGAGGCGTGGGCAGCCCCACGTGTCTGTCATTCCTCAGGGGGACGCAGGAGACCTGTGACGGGAGCCCGACCCGGCGGCCCTGCACGGGGAGGGCCCCTTGTGCTGAAGAATCAGTAGGAAGTGTGTGCGATGTTCCATAACGTCTCAGAAGCCGTCGGGGAGCTGACGCAGAGCTGGGAAAGGTGTGGGGCGGTGTCAGTGCCTTCCTGGCGGCGACTGCTGCAGGCGGCATTTCTGGCTGGGCAGCGGGAATCCAGTGGGTGTCTTTCTGGGTGTCGAGCGTCGCCTGGTCTCGTGAGGACGAGGGCGGGGGTGGGGGGTGCCTGTGCACCTGAGTTACACTGTGTCTGCCTGGCTGCTTCAGTCCACCTGAGGGCTCTCGACATCCTGCCTTGCTCATAGAAAGAGTTTTGACCATGAAAACGGCAAGCATCTGCATTCTGGGAGGGTGTTTGCTCAACAATCATTTATCGGGTGCCGCCTCGGTGCTGGCACGTGCGAGGCACTGGCCTAGACGTGGGGCATTCCGCAGTGAACAGGCTGACCAAGTCCCGTCCTCAGGAGCCTGCGTTCACCCGTAGCCTCCTCTCCGAGCAGGACCGTTTTGTTGAGCTGCCTGGCCTCTTGGCGTCTCAGACCGTTATGTGCAGGCACAAGGAAGGGGGAAGGTAGGGAAGAAAGAAAGCCTTCTCGATGGAGCTGGATTTGAGGCTGGCCTGGTGGGGAGGCAGAGTGGACCTTGAGAGAGCTTCTGCATCAGTTTGGATCCCAGCCCAGGCAGCCTGGGGCATAGCTTTGGGCAACTTGATCTATAAAACCTTGATCTGTAAAATGTAAAAGAATTGCCACCAGCAGGGTTCTTGCAGAGGTGAGCTGAGGTGGGGCAGGTCCAGCCCCTGGCCTGAGTGCCGTGGATGTCTCGGCCGTGGATTTATGAGGCTTCCCAAACACACCCTGAGCGGCAGCGAGGAAGCCTGGCCCAAGGGCCCCACCCGCCTGTCCGTCCACCTGTGTTCCCAGCCCCAGCTGCGCTGCCGCCTCCCTCTTCCTCCCGGCCTGGGCGCCCAGACCGGCTCCGGCCTCCCTGATCCTCAGCAATGCAGGCTTGTCTGGGAACTCCGGCGCTCAGGCAGCGTGGCATTTCTGGCCAACTGCTGGGCGGAGACAGGTTCCCTGTCAGGGCGAGGGCCAAGGAAGGCAGTCTGATCAGAGGCCCCAGGGCCGCTCGCCCCAGAGCTCTAGAAAGAAGGCTGTTTAGGATCTCGTAAAAGTCTGTGGCTTGGGTGTGTGTGGGATGGCCTTGACTGTGGGTTGGGGCGGGGCGATGTTGACGTTGGAAGGTGAGGATGTGCTTGTGTCTGATGGGGTCGTGTAGGCTCCCAGGCTTGTGTGGTGGAAAGAAAGCTTTTCTTTTCTTTCTTTTTTTTTTTTGTTTTTGAGGTGGGGTGTTTTTGAGCCAGCCACACCTAAATGGGCTGGGCAGACCTGGGCCCCTGCGTTAGGACCGGCCGGATGTGAGTGTCTCACGGGTGAGGGTGGGGTATGGAAAGGGAAGGTTGACCAAGGTCCCAACAGAGAAGAAGACCACAGAGGAGCTCGTGGGGCCCAGTGTGGGAGCTGCCTTTCTGCACAGCCGGGCTAAGGGTCTACCAGAGGGGGTGGAGCCCACCTCCCTCCCAGCCCCGCCATGCTTCCTCCCCCACAGGGCTCCGTGGGGAGTACGTACGTATGTGGGGCAGTTTGTGGCCACCTTGACCTACACTGGGAGTGCACTGGGGACGCCTTACCTTCATCACTCTCCTCACTCAGGAGGACAGCAGCCGATAGAACGTCGTTATTTGTGTGGAAACGTGTGCTCCCGGGGGCAGTGTGCAGGTGCCTAGGACAGCCCCATGAGCTCTGCTGCATTCAGAGAGAGGACGCAGACGCCAGCTGGCGGCAGCTTGGGAGGAGCATCCTCAGTGACTCACCTCTGGCGTCGGGAGCTTCTGTCCAGGGTGGCACGGCTCTCGCCTTCCGGGGCTCAGGTCCTTCTCCACCTTGCTGTCTGCATTTGACTTTTCCTTCTGATTCTGTGGCATTCAGCTGGGCTCCCCTTACCTTCTGGACCAAGATGGCAGCCCTCATCTCTGCTTCCCTTGGCAGCCCACCAGCACCCTCCAGCTCGCCGTGCTTCCCCAGCACCACCATCCCTGTTGGCACATTCTTGGCCCTCGCCTCTTACGTCAGTTTTCATCTGAGACCTCTTCCGCCCCTCCCCAGAGTCCCATGAATAAGCTGAGAAACACATATTAAAAATACTTTTTAAGTTTTTTTTTAAGATTTAATTTTTATGTTTTTATTTTTAGAGAGGGAAGGGAGGGAGAAAGAGAGAAAGAAACATCAATGTGCAGTTGCTGGGGGTCGTGGCCTGCAACCCAGGCATGTGCCTGACTGGGAATCGAACCTGCAACACTTTGGTTCAAAGCCCGCACTCAATCCACTGAGCTATGCCAGCCAGGACATTAAAAATATTTTTAAGTTAAAAATATTTTACATATAACATTGCAGAAATGTAGGGTGTACATGTTGATCTGATGCATTTATGTATTGTAATATGGTTGCCCTTGTAGTGATAATTAGCACCTCTGACACATCACTTAATTTTCTTTTTAGTGGTTGGAATCATGTAGTTCTGATCTCTGGGCGCATTTGATGATTATAACACGTTATTGTTATCTGCATTCACTGAACTGTGCATTACCTTTCTGGAGCTTATTTTCTGCTTATTGGGAGTTTGTACCTTTAAGTAGCACCCGTCCTGTTCTCCCAGCCCCACTCCCTGGTATCCACTGTTTTACTCTCTGCTTTTACAAGTTTGGCTTTCTGAGATTCCACATATAAGTGATAGCACACAGTACCTGTCTTTCTCTGTCTGATTCATGTGACTTAGCATAATGTGCTCAGGGTCCACGCCTGTTGTCACAAATGTCAAGATGCCCTTCTTTCTCAGGGCTGAATAGTACACCATTGTGTGTACCTTTCACGTCTTCCTTATCCATTCATCTTTTTTTTTTAAGAAAAGATTTTATTTATTTATTTATTTATTTATTTTTAGAGAGAGGGGAAGGGAAGGAGAAAGAGAGGGAGAGAAACATCAGTGTGTGGTTGCCTTTCGAGCACCCCCTACTGGGGACCTGGCTGGCAACCTAGACAAGTGCCCTGACTGGGAATTGAACCGGTGACCTTTTGGTTCGCAGGCCAGCATTCAATCCACTGATCCACACCAGCCAGGATTCCATTAATCTTTTGATAGGGATGTGGACTGTTTCCATATCTTGGTTATTGTGAATAATGCAATAGACATGAGATTGCATATATCTTTTTGATACTCTGTTTTCGTTCCCTCTGAGTATATATATATCCAGAATTGGGATTGTTGGATCACAAGCACACATATTTAAGGTACTTTAGGGTGGATACAGAGGAGAGAAACTGTGTTCGAGGTACCCCAGAAAGCACCAATAACAAGCGAATACCAGTCTCTGGATCTGGCATCAAGCCTCAGATGTCAGGATCCAGGGGCCTGTAGCCGTTTCCACATTGTGTCCCCAGGCACGAAACTTCATGTGCCTGAATTTGAAGTCATTGTTTTCGTGTTTCCTCTCCTTCTGTTCCACGTGTCTCTGCCATCAACTCAGAATGACAGAGACCCCCCAGCCAGCCTGGACTCCTTCCTTTCCCTCGCCTCTACCTCTACTCCGCCTCGTCCAGTTATCACCAAGTTCTGCCAGCTTTCAGAATCTGCCTCCCCGACAGGACTGCCCCGCCCAGTTTTCTGTCATTCGGTGACTCTATGGCAGGCTGAAGTTGTTTTCAGTCCCTGCAGCTGCATAGGTGCTGTTCCCTGTGCCCCCAACCTCCTCACCCCCAATTCCACTTCTTGCCTGGCTTTGTCCTTCCTGCTCTTTCACCAAGCCCAACACAGACCTCACCTCCTCTAGGGAGCCCTCCTGGACTTAAGGTGCGTGTTCCCCTTTCCCTCCCCAGGATTGTCTGGCAGTGCCTTCTTCCAGGTACCTGCTCTTCTGGAATGCCTGCTTCCCACCTGCTGTGGGAATGGTCAGTTTACATACCTGCCTCCTCTGGGCCAGCTGTGCAGACTTGCTCGGGGCTGTTACTCATTCCACCTGCTCAAGAGGAGGTGTTCTTTCCACATCCCAGAGGAGTCTGGGAATATCTCCAATGGGGTGAGGGGAAGAGACCGAGAGGCCTTCCCAGAGAGGGAGAAGGTACAAAGTCAAGGAAGAAGTAAATAATCAGTCCTAAGAAAGCAGAAGCAAAAATCCAAGTAGAGAAAAATCTTTGCCCAGAGGTTTGGGGGTAAGAACATGGAGAAGAAGGAAAAAACAAGAACAGCAGCCTAACAGATTCGTAACACTCAAAGAAAACACAGAGAAGCAGGAGGGAGCAGAAACAACAGACAAGGAGTTAGAGTAAATATCGTTGCCTCCTTCTGTTGCCCTTTTCTGGCTGCTCTTGTGTGGGCGGGTCTTGGTCTCCTGTGAGAGCTTCGTGATGCTTGCTGCAGCTCTGAGGCTCCCTGGACAGCGCCTGTGGGGTAGCTGGACCAGCCCCCAACTACTCGCAGCTGGTATTGGACTTAGAGCCTTGGGCATCCTCAGATTCTGGCTCATTCTAAATGACTCCAGAAGTTGGTTATATGTGAAAATTTCCCTCTTCTAAATGCATTTCTTAAAGCTGTGGAAAGAGCAGGAATGGCTGCTGCTCATCGAGGGTCTGTTGTGGCCTAGCTGGATCATTGGCTCTCAGACGTCAGCGGGCTTCCGAATCTCTGGAGGGCACTTGGACACAGATTGCTGGGCTCACCCCAGCGTTTCTCACTCAGTAAGCCTGGGGCGAAGCTCCGAGGTTTCTGCTCTAGCTGATGCTCCTCTCCGACTGCCGTAGATCATCCAGCAGGTGCTTAGGGATGAGCTTCTTCCTTACTACAGCCCTCCTATGAATCAGGGATTATTCCCCCACTTTACAGACAAGGAAACAGAGGCATGAGAGACAACAACTGGCTGCAGCTCACAAAGAGCAAAAGCAGAGCTAGGGTTTGAACCCAGAGCCCTGGTAACCACCGCCTGCCAGCAAGCCCATGTCTCCCAGATGTCGGAGGTGGCAGGGCCGAGTGGGTGCCCTGGGTTCGCTCACAGGCTTGCCTAAGAATGTGAGAGCTGGAAGGGCCCTGAGCCCCACCCCTCACTGTTCAGGGGAGGGCCGCCTGGTTTCGCCTCTGGCTGAGGTTTTGACTCACAGCCAAGTGCTTTGTTCTCTAGCCACACAGTTGAATGTTTCTCATCCACACGTTCGTTGAGATTCTCCTTTGAGCAGGGCTCCTGTCTGGCTCAGGAGGAATTCTGCCATCTCTGTCTCTGATGGCCTTGACCATCTTTCACAGCAGAGCTAGAATTGCACCAGGATGAAAGATCTCCCGAGACCTTGGCGCTGCTCTGGGGGAGGGGAGGGGCGGGGAGGGGGAGGGGGTTGTGGTGTGGTACAGAAGTATACTTGCGGCATAAACTAATCTATTCATCTTCTCAGCTGTAAAGAAAGCCCTTCTAGCTCACAACACCCCACAGCAAACCTTGAACCTGTTTGCTGTCACTCTGTCCTCGCTCTTCCCCTGCTGGGCTCGAGGTCCCAGGGTGCTGGTCCCTGCAGGCTGCATCTCCTAGGCTCCTGCTCCATTAGCCTAGCCCCGCGTGAGGCACTCCTGGGAGACTGGAGGGCAGGGGAGGGGGATGCCGGGGTATTCTGCCCCTCCTCTGGCTGACGGCATTTTTGTGGCTGTGGCTGATTGTCTTCCTGGGCTCTGTGCACCTGTGCACACCTGCTTCTGTCCCTACCACCTTTCATTTGCCTTCTCACCTACATAACAAGTTCCCTGGATTAAATTCTCTTTGTCCCAAATACTTGGAGTGGTTTCTCTTTTCTTACTGGGGGTCCTAATATAGCCACCCTTCCCTTCCCCACTCTAGGCATCACATCTAATTCAACACCAAGTAATTAGCACCTCCCTATAACTGATACTTGTGACGTGCTCAGTTAATATTTGCTGAATTAATAAAGGGTGAGGCCTGAAAATGTATAAGACAATCAGAATGTGTAACATTCACTGTGTGTGAAAAAGTCAAGATTCACCATGTGAAAATGTTGGTGCTCCTCCCCCATGACAAACAGCGGTAATAAGCTAAACTTACAGTCTACCATACAGGTTTTTAAAGCACACGTTTGAAGGTGTGTCCGTTATCTGCTGGTACATCGCAGGCCACCCCGGAGTTCCCTGCCTTAAAAGGTGATCCTGTGGGTTAGCACTGGAGCTGGCTCCAGCCAGTCTTGGCTGGGCTCCCTCGTCGCTCCGTTTGGTAGTGGTTCACACTGACTGCCTGGCTCTGCATGGCCTCACTCACGTGTCTGGGGCCTCAGAAGGAATGGCTAAGACAACCAGTCTGTTCTCTCTCCACCTGGATTCCCACCCTCGAGGACGGAAATCCGGGCTTGTCCAAGGGGTGGTCAAGTTCCCGGAGGGCCAGGTGGGAAGCTCTCAGACTTGGGTTTTCCAAAGCATCAGCCCCACCCAGATTCAAGGGATGGGGACATCAGACTCCCCCTCTTCTGTGGCTGCATTTACCTTACCACACGGTCGTTATTCTCATTACAAAACGTCCTTTCTTGGAATATTCAGTACACTCATACCTAAAGTAGAGCCTTCTGGAACAGATGTAAAAAGGGACTCAACTCAAGGCCCCCCCCCACAGCGAGCTACCCATTGTTGCTGATTTTCTCAGTTCTTTGTTGAACCACCAGATGGCGGCATTGCTCAGTCGACCTGCACCAAATTTCAAGGCCAGCTCCAAATTCCACCTGGAGATGCCCTCAAAGCTGAGGGACATTGATGATCTTCCCTAGGTGGAGCCTGGCGGGCAGTGCTGACCACAGAGTGGGGCTGGGAGAAGGACTGTCGCTCCTCTGGAAAAGGAGCGTGACTCCTTTTGCCTGATTCTTAGAACACTTTTGTGGGAACAAGGATCACTGAAGCCCTCCACCTCCCAGACCGGGAGATTCTGCAAACATCTCCACGGAAGGTGCTGCGACTATCGTCTCATCACAACGGATACAACCACAAAAAAATTATTGTTCGTAATAAAGTAATGTTTGCATACTCGCTCGTGAGCTGTCCGTCAAAATCGCACTGTATTGATTTCATCCCAGTGTGGTACATCATTATGTACCGGTGTGTTCTCGACTCTCTGCCCCGTTAGAGGTGTTTGTAAACTTAGAAACCGTATCGTATGCAAAGCCGATGTCATCTGTACTCCACTTCATCGTGTTGTGACAATGTCAGGTCCCGGTTTCGACAACACGGCCTGGTGTTTGTTATATAAGATGTTACCATCGGGGGAAGCTGAGTCATAGGGACAGAGACCTCCTGTACTATTTTTGAAACTTCCTCTGAGTCTATAATTATTTCGGAATAGAAAGTAAAAAAAAAAAACAACCAACCTCTTTATAAATAACCCCCACCTGGTGGTGTGTTACTGGTCTGTGCATTGTTGTTCAGGAGAAGAAGGTTGAGTGTGGATTAAAAAAATGTTTGTTTTGTTGTTCTGCCAGAGCAGCACTCTGCCCTCCCATTGCGGACCCGCTGGTCGCTTCCGCAGAGCCCGTGCGGACTCTCGGAGCACCTGCTGGGCCGGCTGATGGTCTGTGCAGGGGACTGGGAGCCAGGCAGGTGGAGATGCACTCGCCTCCCCTCTTCCCTCCCCTCTGCCCTCTACACGCTTTTCCGTTTGGTGTGTCAGTAGTGCCTTACAACACTCCTCCCAGGCTCCTAGGAAGGCACTTTTATTTCCATTTTGTGGATAGGAAAACTGACTCCAAGGGGGCTGAGGGGCTTGCCCGAGGCCATCAGTAAGTGGAGGATGCGAGGCTAGCTGGCACGCCTTTTAACCTTTGGTTTCCCTTGCTAATTTCTCAATAGAATAAAAAAAGAAAGTCTTTTCAAAGTGCAGTAATAAAACTTCATTTGACAGGTACACGTTTAAACCCTGAGCGGTTATTTCACGGGTTTTTATTCATTGGCTTCCTCCATTAAAATGCAACCTAGAATGTTCATGCACTGTTTCAAATAGAGAACTGATACTTTATAAGCAAGTGGGGAAAGTGGTGTTAAGTCCCCAATCAATAGGAAAACACAGGTAGCAGTTGGTCCGTTCTGTTAGTTCTGGTGAAAACGCACTTCCTGAGATAGAATCAAGGGCAAAAGGAAACTGCTGTTATGTTTTTCTGAACAAAAGAACACTGGGAACTTTTCAGATAAAAAGCAAATGAAACTGTGTTAAATGTAAAATGTGTCCCGTGTGCTTTTCAGCTTCTGTGGCTTTTGTGAGGTCAGCAAGCCCCGTGGGCAGGCTCTGCCTGGGTTCTGACCACAGTCTAGCTGTGGGGACCCAGACCAGCGCCCGTGAAGTCACCGAGAGTGACACAGGGCGCTGATGCGTTGGTGCGGGGCTGCTCCTGGGGATGTGGGCCGCTGCGCCCTGGGTCACTCCAAAGGGGTGTCGTCGCTCAGGGAGGATGCCCTGGACTCGGGTGGATGTGGAGACGCTGGGGGAGGGCTCTCTGCTGACTCAAAATTGCAGTGAAAAGCCCAAGCTCTTAAAAGCAACTCGCAATCACACGTACTAGCTGTGTGTCCCTGGGATAAGTCTTTCCATCTTCTCAGCCTCACTTCCCTGTCCGGCCTTTTTTGGTGATGCAGTACCCGCAGCACAACATTTCCTGTTTGAACCATGTTAAGGTTTATAATTCAGTGTCACTAAGTCCATTTACAGTGGTGTGCAGCCATCAGTCCTGTCTGCTTCCAGAACCGTGTCATGGCCCCCGGGGAGACCCGCACTCATTGGACAGTCAGTCCCTCCCTCCCCCAGCCCCTGGGAGCCACCGATCTGTTTTCTGTCCCCATGGCTTTGCCTGCTGTGCACTTTTCATACGAATGGAATCATACGTCACATGGCTTTTTGTACCAGGTGTCTGTCACTCCGCACAGTGTATTTAAGAGGTTATCATGTCGTGTATTTCAGCCTCAGTTTTACATTCTGGAAACATACTGTATAAAAGGCTTGGTGGGGCATGGCTAGGAGAATAGAATAGGTCGTGCCCTTAGGGGTGCTTGTGTGCTGGAGAAGAGAGCTGTGTATCTGGTTCATTCGGATGCAAGGTGAGGACACCAGTCACACACAGGAAAGAGCACCAACGTGACCCCAAGTTCATGGGTGAACAGGTGCCTGGTGTGTTTGAATAAGTGCAGGTGGTCTGGGGTGACTGACGCGTAAGGCCTAGAGGGAGACAAGCTGGGAGGTGGATGCGCCTCGGAGCTCGGTGCCTTTCTGGGAAGTCTGGACTTATTCGGTGACAAGTGGGAGCCACTGCGGAGTGGAGTGTTCCACCCTGCTCTTTAGGAAGCCGGCTTCTGCGGCATCATTTGGGCCTGGGAGTGATGGGAAGGGGTATTAGCCTAATCCAGGCAAGAATGTTGACCAGGGCCTTGGCAGTGGGAATAGCCAGGAGTGCGTGAATTTGCTATTCATAGTGCAGACTGACTCCAAAGAATTTGGCCTCTGCAGGGGTGTGGGGGCTGGGGGCGACGAGGAGGGGAAGATGGCCCTTGAAGGATTCTGCGGGAGGCCCTCCAGTCCAGCGGCCAGTTCAGCCCGTCCTGTTCAGCCCATCCTTTCAGCTTTGCCCTGCCTGGGGCGGACTGAGACCGAGTGCTCAGTGATAAAGGAGCTGTAATTTGACACCGTAAGGGAAGGCTTCCTGGGTCTTCCTGGCAGAGCCCAGCAACCGGCTTATCCGGTCTTCTCGGCTTGCCTGGTCCTTCACGCCAACCATTCAGGGATTTGCATTCTCTGGCCTTAGTACAAACTTCCTTCAGGGGCTTTGGACTTTTCAGGGACAAAGCAGGCTGCCTATTGTCCCTGGCCCATGCTGCAGTCCTACTTGGGACCACAGTGCTTGTCCCCATTTTACAGATGATGCACTTAGAGGTTGAAAGGTTGCCTATGATAATATGGCAAGTAAGTGGTGGGGCTGAGACTTGAACCCAGGACTTCTGCTTCAAGATGAGCGTGACCCTCTCCCCACCCCCTGTGCCTGCTTCCACATTTGCACTCTTTGCCTCTGGGGAGTGAGTCACTGCCTGTAGTCACTCTGATTTTACCCCAGATATGAAGCATTACTAATTTTCTGTCTTTCTAGCTGTTTGTTTGAACAAGGCCAAGGACCGTTTGGGGTCAGGGGAACGACAGTGATCTCCTCTCTTAACATTCATTCGTCCCTTCCTCCGAGGACCTCAGGCAGTGAGTGAGTTAAGAGCTGGGGACAAAGACGTGAGGGGAGTAGCCGAAGGCTTAGTGGCGAGGGAAGCAGGGGCCTGAGCATCAGAAGGAAGCGTGTTTTCTCACCAGGACTGCTTGGAGGTCCTGCTGGTTTGTGTGCACAGCCTCAGAGAGACCGGGTTGGCCCCGGGCCCAGGAATTGCATTCTTTCTGAGAAGCCAGGAGGCGTGTGGCATCCCTCCAACTGAGCGATGTGAGTAGCCCCCTCCTGCCTCTGGAGCGGCCGCTCTGCACAAAGAAATAGGTCCTTGTGAATCCAAAAAACGTCAGTGGCCCGTTCAGGGGCCAGTTAATCTCTTCAATTAATTCTTATTCATATGGGATGAACAAGGGGGGAGAGGATAAACAGCCTGCAAGGGGTGAGCAAATCCCACATCGCTGAAATAATTCACTTTAAATAAACCAGAATCCTCCTTTCTTCTTCATGACCCCCCCAGAGCCTCACTTCATGAGCTACCATAAAGTTAGGTATGCACGCACACATACACACACACACACACACACACACACACAGAACATTTGTCTTAAAACCATCTGGCCCAATGTTGCCCCAGCATCCACTGCATTTGCTAAAGTCAGAGAAGCAGGAAGTGTCAAAGTAAATACCAAGCAGTAAAGTTTAGAAGTATACAAGCAATTGGCAGACATTTACCGTGGACAGGCACTGTGATAATAGTGGGTGGACAGATGTGTGAGATTTAGTTGCTCTGAAGGAACTTACTCGTTGGAAACGTACCATTTGAGCACATAAAAAAGGCAACTGCTATCCTATGGTCAACATTGTGCTTGGTAGGGAAACCTTGGAAGCATTCCCAGTAAGAGTTAGAAATAAGATAATGACACTGGATATCACCACTGCTGTTCAGCATGATGCTGGAGGACCTAGACAATGCAATGAGACATGAAAAATAAATGACGTTATAAAGATGGAAAATAAGAGACAAAGTTCTTGTTATGTGAAGATTATATGATTGTGCATCTTCAAAATCCAAGATTTTTCTAAAGTATTATATATAATAAAAGAGGTAAGCAGAGTTGCAGAGTATAGTATCACCAGACAAAACGCAATAGCGTTTCTGAGCAATAACCCATTAGAAATGCTATAGGAAAAAATACTGTTCATAATAACAACTAAGCCATATGCTACCTAGGAAGGAGTTGAATAAAACATTATAGCCTTTAATGGAGAAAATCATAAACCATCATCACAGTATATAATAAGTGGACAATGATATGTTCATATCGTAGACGGGACAACTTATTAGCATCAGAGCATCTCATTTAAGACAGTTCTAATCAAAACCGTTGTAAACCAGTGGGAGGGGCTAAACTGCACAGTGACTCGTGCTGACACAACCGGCTTTCTAGAGGAAAAGATTAGATCTGATCTCACCGCATGCAGAAAGGTGGATTTCAGCTAGCCCTGAACGTCAAAACCAAAACCTTAACACTGTCAGAAAATAGCTCCAGAACAGTATCTTTCTGACTTCCGGGGTTAAAAAGAATGTCTTAGAAAAGACTGAAAAAAAAAAAAAACACAACTCAGAAGTGAAAAAGTTGATCCAGTTGACTAGGTTAAAATGTTATTGGTTATGGGTGTATAGTATTGTATGAGAATATGGCTTAGAGGTGCACTCATAGATGTTGCCCCTGGAGGGAGAGGGACGGGAGGGGATGAGACGGGGGCTCAGTTTTATTCCTGAGGTCAGAAGCAAGGGAAGGTCAACAGTGGTTAGTTCTCGATGGTCAGAGTATGAGAGTTTGCTGTGTTTATAAATATTTCTGTGTTGAAATTTTTTCAAGAAAAGACAAAGAATACTCACTTCATTAGCATATATACCAAAAAGAAAAGAAGAGAAAGGAAAAGAACAGAGAAGAAGAGAAAAGACAAAGCAACTGCCAGCCCAGACCAGCATGCAGTGTGGAAGCTCCAGCTGTCTTCAGGAACTTGCCCGCCCCACGGAAGTCTGACTCTGGTCCTGGCGCTGCCGTCCGCAGGCCGTGCCCATGGGTGGGCAAGAACCTTCGCTCTGGAAAACAAGAGGGTTGGATAGGACTGCCTGCCTGCCTGCCTGCCAAGCTCCTCTCCCTGGGCAGCCCCCACATCGTCTCTTCTCCCCAGGGGCGAGGAGACAGCTGCCGGAGGGGCAGAGAAGGAAGGGTGCATGGGGAAGGGCGCTGTCACAGCAGGAGCTCGGCTTGAGCGCTCGGAAGTGATGGTCACTGTGTTCGGTTCTGACTGGCCCGACCTCTTCCTCTGCGGCCCTGCCTGATTTCTTTTAAGCCCAAGACCTTGCTGTTTCCCTCGACAGAATGGATGGGTGTCCTGTAGTGAGTGGTGTGTGCTCCCTACCAAGTGGCAGAGATTTTTAATTAGCTGGGGCTAAGTAGGAGCAGCTTGCTGCTGACATTGATGTAGCAGCCTAATTGGTCTCCATTACTGCTTTGGAGTCACAGCCTGAAAAGCAGCCAAGAAGTCCATCTGGGTATGGCGAGGTGGAGGGAGGGAGGGCGGCAAGGGTCTTTAGGGAGGCAGCAGTATTTTGACCGAGGTGGTCGTCTGTGGGCTGGTAATGTAGAAACAGGAGTGTTGGAATCTGGCCTCAGCTATGGACCTGTTGGCCCCTTCTGCCTCAGTTTTTTCTCATCTGTGAAATGGGGCTGACCAGACGAGACCAGAGGGGTCTATGAGATCATTTCCTCTCTGCGGAGAGGAGGCTTTGAACACACAAAGTGGGTAGAGGGACAATTTTCCACTGGGTGTTTGTAGCTACAGTTATTCCTGCTCTCAGTCCAAATGGGGAGTGTAACCAAGAACTCAGCCATTTCAAGTGATCCGTGTGTGTGGACAGAGTCTCCGGACTGTACAGGATGTCTCTGTAAAACCAGTGTGGCTGCTGGGAGATAAGAAAGAGCTGAAAGGCGGGGCGTCCTCTATTCGGGTGCAGGCCCCTTCCTTTTGGCTTGCTCTTCCCACTGCAGGTGCCAAAGAAATCCGTGTGCTTTCTTTTACAGCCTCATCGATCTTTTCCCCTCTCTGCCCCGTTTCTCCCACTCTCCACCTCATTTAGCCTTCTCTCTGTGCATCTGCCGGGTGCTTTCCCTGCAAGGTGGTTGTAGAAATAAGGGGCCTTGGAAGCTCCATTCTGTCGTCACAACAGTGTTTTGTGGGCTGTGCTCTAGACGTGCCCTAAAGTGACCCTGCTGTGGCTGCTGTGACCTGAACAGTGTGAGTGAAAATGGCCACGAACTTTGAAACCCATGGTTCCCAGAGCTCTGGCTGTGAGTTGACTTTGCCATGTTTAAAGGTTATCACTGGCTTGTGGACATGCAGGGAGAGAGAGTTCTCATTTAAGAGAGAAAAATTGAGAAGGACACAAGAGGTCCCTGTGTTTTCAGTGACCAGGGTTGGAAAGTATGAGTTTTATGGTAATGGTTTTAATCTGTGAGGAGACTATATAGAAAGTTAGCAATAAATAAAGTTGCTCTTTAAATATCCATTTGTATTAAGCTGTAAGTGGTTTCTTAAAAACTCTGCGCAGATTTATTTCTTTAAGCCACTGCGGCTGTGTGTGCTTCTCCTTCTCTGACATCCCTGCCCTTCCCCGCCCCCCATCCTCACCCCACCCCTGAAGAGTGTGATGGTTCCTCCTTATCCCTGAGGAGATCCTGGGTCTGGGCCAATGGCTGCTCCCCACCCCCTGCCTCCACCCCGCCACATGGCGCTGTCTCCCTATAGTATGATGCATGGCTCTTTGAGGTTTTAGCAGCATTATTTTTGGCAAGCATCTCACTGGGAAGCCACTCTCAAGTCCGGGCTTGATTATGCGCCCTGTTTTTTTAATCCCTGCTCTTGTACCATTTGAATGGTATCTTTGCATCAGTATTAAAGGAGAGTCTTACAAAAGCACTGTTAATTACAGGCACTTACACATTCCTGGCCACTAGCATGTCTTTCTTAAATATGCAGAATAATTAGAGGCCAGGGGAGGCAGACTCAGTCCGGGGGCCATCTCCGTGCCGTGCAACAGACTCAACCCTGGGGAGTCTTTCTCATGAACTCGTGATGTAGGGAGTGTGTATACAGGGAGGCACATAAAAAATAAACTTTGCCTTTTTTGGAAAGAAAAACAGAAGTAAAAGTTGTTCTGAATTATCTGTTCAGATGAGGTCACTATGGCCTTGGATAAATCGTTCCGCTTCATCAGACTTTGGCCGCATCATGTATAAACTGAGTATAATAGGAATGTACTTGTGTGTAGACAGAAGGCTGGGTGAGATGGTTTCTGGAGAACTCGTCTCCGGATCTCGGATTTGCTGAACACGGAGCTAAGTTTGGACATGGAGCAGAGACACGAGAGTCTGGACGTACCAGTTGAAAAGGATAAATGAGGGATTAACCCCCAAACATTTTCCATTACAGAATATAGCATTCACATCAGAAATACTTAAAGCATATCTGCAAAGTTCAAGAAGTTAAGGCCAACACCTGTGTCACTGTCACTGGGACAGTAAATGGGGTTCTGTGGCCCAGAGGCCTCTGGGAATGGCTGACCACCCCAGCTTCCTTCCCCACTTATACTTCTATAGCAGCCTCCTTGCTTTTTGCTGTAGTTTTACCACCTGTGTTCCCTCTACTACTTTGAAAGTCATGCATTCCTTCTGTTCTAAAAAATTATGATATTTGTACTTAGAATGAAAGTTTATCAAAACTTTCATTTCCCATTGGGTAATACCGGGTCCTTGGGACACTCTGAGAACATCCACCCACTCCTTATTTCCTCTCATTGCTGTGTGTTTTAATCCAATATACTTAAAAAGAACAGCACAAAACGTATTCTCCTACACAGTCGGCACACATTCAGGTCTACTCATGTGTTTGCCACTGTCTTTGCTCTTCGTTCTTTTTGCGTTTCCAGTCTTCCACCTGGGATCCTTTTCCCTCTGCCAGACGCACAGCCTTCAGAATTTCCTTTGTGGTAATGCACTCTCTCCCGTTCTGTGTGCCTGGAAATGTCTGGATTTAACCTTCATTGTGGACACAGAGTTTGGGCAGTTGTCTTAGTTTCCTATGGCTGCCGTGACAGAGTTGGTGACGTAAAACAACAGACGTTTATTTTGTTCGGTTCCGGAGGCGGGAAGGCCCCCTTCGGTTTCCCTGGGCTCATGTCAAGGTGTCAGCAGGGCTGTGCTCGCTCCCTCCAGAGTTCTAGAGGAGAACCTAAGCGGTTTGCTCCGGCTCCTAGAGCTGCATTCCCTGCACACCTTGGTTATGGCTCCTTCCTCCACTGACAGAGCCAGAGTCATTGCGTCTTCAAGTCTCTGTCTCCTTTTGTCACGTCAGATCTCTCTTGCGTCAGATCTCCATTTGCTGGTCTCTTGTCACAACGCTGGTGGTTGCATCTGGGGCCCACCCACAAAATCCAGGCCGGGAGACCCATCCCGAGACCCTTGGCTGAATCACACCAGCAAAGTCTTCTTTGCCATGTAAGGCAACATTCACAGGTTGCAGAGACTGCGACCTGGACGTCTCTGGGGCACATTATTCTTCCTTGCATGGGAGTGTATAGAAGTATAGGTTGGTCATTATTCTTTTTTAGTATACAGTTGACTCTTGAATATCATGGGTTTGAGCTGCATGGGTCCACTTATACGCAGATTTTTTTCCCAATAACTATGTAGTCGGCCCTTCATATCCTGGGTTTCACAGCCACAGATTCAACCAACCTCCGACTGAAAAAAGTATTTTCCGTCCATGGCTGGGAATCTGTGGATGCGAAGGGCTGACTGTGTGCATTGTTCTGTATCATTTTATATAAGGAATTGAATATCCATGGATTTTGGTGCTGGGTGGGGGGCAGGGTTCTGAAACCAGTCCTCCATGGATATCAAGGGACAACTGATATTGTGAGGGAGTCAGAAGTGATACATGGGTTTTGAACTTCATGGGGTGGGTCAGTGCCTCTAACCGCTGAATTGTTCAAGGGCCGGCTGTATTAAATATATTATGCAGCTGTCTCCCGGCTTCCATTCTTGAGGTCAAGACATCGTTTCTCAGTCTAACCATCCTTTGCCTTGAGGTAATCTATATGTTTTCTAAAGATCTTACTCTTAAGCCCTGGCTGGCGTAGCTCAGTGGATTGAGCGTGGGCTGTGAACCAAAGTGTCGCAGGTTCGATTCCCAGTCAGGGCACATGCCTGGGTTGCAGGCCACAGCCCCCAGCAACCGCACATTGATGTTTCTTTCTCTCTCTCTCTCTCTCTCTTTCTCCCTTCCTTCCCTCTCTAAAAATAAATAAATAAAATCTTAAAAAAAAGACCTTACTCTTGATTGTGGTCATTATGATATGTCTAGGTACATTTTTTTGTATTTACTTTGCTTGGGTTTCTGTGGGTCTTTTGAACCCATGGTGTCCTTCAGTAGCTCTGAAAAATCCTCAGCTATTATCTCCTCAACATGACCCCACCTCCGCCCTCACTCTCCCCCTCTGGGACTCCAGTGAAATGTATATTGGACCTTTTGACTGTACCGCCATGTTGTAAACCCACTCTCCTGTGTTTTTCATATTTTTGCTTTTCTATGCTATATTCTGGACAGTTTCTCTGATCTAACCTCTGGTTTCTAATTCTGTCTTCTATTGTTTTTAATCTGCTGCCAAACATTACTGTTGAGATTTTAACGTTACTGAATTTTCCCTTTCTAGAGGTTCTGTTTGATTCACTTCCAGACTTGTTAGTTCATTTTATTTTTTAGTTTTGTTCTTCCCTGCAGACGTTTGAAAACTTGTTTACTCTCTTCATGTGGTAAGCATCTATGAACTTAAAAATCCATATCTGAAGCCTGTCTAGGCCTGTTATTGTTCTCCGTCATTTGTACTGGTTCTCACTCGTTTGCCTTATTTCTCTATGTGTATGATTTTTAAAATTGTTTTGCTGGCTGTTGCCCTTAAAAAAATTATTTGTGGAGATGACCCAAGGCTTGGAATAAGTGTACTTTTCCCCTCTGGGTGCTTTAGGGGCATGAGAAGCCAGGGACCACTTTAAACCAACTTCTCTGCACATCTGTGCTGCGCGCTTCTGGGGGAAAACTCATGTGGCGCCTCTGTGGCCACACCTTCTCAGGAGTATCTTGTCCCCTTCCTTCTCCTGCTTTGATGAGGTACAGAAAAACCTTCTTTCTACGCCTGTGGGGTTAGGGAGGAACAGCAGGTGACAGAATAGTTCTGGTTCATCCTAATCCTGACAGTGTAGCCTTTGGGGCCCAGCTTAATCAGGGAAAGGTATCCTGTAAGTATGTATGTATGTATGTGTATACGTGTGTGTGTATGTATGTATGTATTTCCTCACCGGAGGATAGGATTATTGATTTTAGGGGAAGGGAGGGAGAGGAAGAGAGAGACAGATGGACACCCCTGTGAGAGAGAAACATCAACTGGTTGCCTCCTGCACATGCTCCGATCAGGGACTAAACCCGCAACCGAGGCCCTGACCCGGAATCAAACTCTGACCTTTCAGTTCACGGGATGGTACTCCAGCTAACTGAGCCACAGTGGCTAGGGCTCCTGTAGTCTTTCCATTGAATGTGCTCTGGGCCCTGACTTCGGTCACCCTTATCCCCCCAGTATCTTCAAGGCAGAAGTGACTTTGGCACGCAAATAATTTCCTAGTTTCTTTGGGTTTAAGCTTCCTTTCAAAACCAGCCTGGCAGAGCTGCGCTGTCTTTTCGACTCCTCAGTGCTTTTAAGGTGATTTATCAGAGTCGCTTTCAGCCCAGAGGGTTTACCCAGATAACTCACTAGCTAACCCACACTTGTGGGAAATAGCTATTACATTTTTATTGTGTAAAATTACGCATTTGTGTTTAGCAACCATTGCCTTTGGGAACAACTCATTGTCTTGAGGAACTTTACAAGCCAAAGGACCAAGGGAATGTAGGCCCACAGTGTTTTACTGGTTTTCAGAGGGCAGTAGTAACCATGTGGAAAGCTGATCTGGTATAGACTTTTGCAGGGGGGAAAAGGTGTGAGACTCTTGATGGATTGTCCCATTAACTTGAACTTGAAGAGCCCATCTTGCTTGATGCCACTTGTTCTTTCCTCATGGGGTTACTTCAGTTGGTTGGCCAATAACTGGCATTGTTGCCTTGAAAAAAAGAGCCACTAAAGGAAAGGCTCTGGGCTGTCTCCCAGCGACCTTGGCCTGGTCCTGAGCGGCCCTGAAGCAGCCGAGGTCCGGCCTTTTCATGTTAGGGGCAGCTGTGAGGGCAGCTGGTTCTGACTTAGCCTGTAGAGACAGCACCAGTTAACAGCCTCCTCTCTCGTGCCCCGATGCCCTAGCACTCCGACGTGCGTCTGTGACAGTGAGGGCAGATTCCTGACTCTGGCCACGGACAAGTAGGTACCCTTGGGCCAGGTTTCCGAGTCCATCTTTGGCTCACCCTCAGCAGCACGTTTTGACCAGTTGGTCTCGGATCAAGGCTTCAAATCTTTAAATCCCAAATGTCAAGAGTGAATTTTTGACCTCTTGGTCCTCCTATCCCAAATTTGGACAGAGACCTCTGAAATTATAATCAACCCGAGGAAAAGCCTACAAATAGTTGGCTGATTCAGAAAACATTTAATGGACTTCTGCTGCCTGGAAAGCACCCTGATGGGTATCATGGGGTCCTTGCCCTCAGAGTGCTTATACTCTGACCCTGTGCAGAGAACCCAAGGATGGTCACCTCAGAGGGAAACATGTACCGAGGCCCCTGAGGCTGGTTGTGAGAGTGGTCTGCGGTGTTTATCATCCCGTTACTTGTAAAGTTTGACGTGGCCGATCTGGCTGGCTGCTATTCTCTTGCTTCCCCATACCTCGAATCTAAGTTCACATCAGTGAGCATGATTGTTCCACCGGGAGGAGGACCAGCCTTTGGCCAAGGTGTAATGGTGGCTCTGCTCTTCTGTGTAAGACTCAGCAACAGACAAAGTGGATAGAAAGCCTGAAGGTAAGGCGGGAACTAATCTTTCAGCCTTACACCAGGCTTCATGTAATCGTGGTGGAAGAAACGAAAATTAGCTTACGACTTATGCATCACCATAGACTTCACTTCTGGGAAATCATCTCAAATTGGATGTTGGAATCCGATGACTAAGACGTGGCTGGAGTGAAAGATGTGTTCTCCCTGCCAATTCTTTCCAGATCCCTTGTTCTGCAGTGCTCCTGCAAAAGTGAGGTCGGTGCATGTATTAATTAATGCCATCAAGAGAGCAGTGAGAGCTTCAGCAAACAATGGCCACACATACCTTTAAGAGAAAAACCAGCCTGAAATTGGGTTTGTTTCCTCGGCAAGAAGGAGAAAGTATGGGGTGGAAGCTTCTCCAGGCTGTCCCGCGTCCCCGGTGAGCTGTCAGACTGCTCAGCGTCCAGTCCCCTGACTTCCGTGACTACGGGGGTTCCCTCCCAGTCTGGTTCTGAGCATGGGTTCTGCCTGTTCTTATTTTTTATTTCTATTTGTTTATTATTCTCCAGTTATTATGTATGCTATTTTTCTAGGCCCTACTCCTCTGATTGTAATGCTGAGTTACATCCCAAACAAAGGTGACTTCTGTACTCAGCTCGTTAGGAAAGTTCAGTAAAATGTGATGCATGGTATGTTTTCCCACTTCTATATCTTTATGCTCCTCTGGTGATTGGGCAGGGGGAGCATGTTTTCCTCAATGTAATACTCTTGCCATTTAAATTTTAATTGAAGTAAATAATAAAACCAAGCAGTAGGCCCTGGCCAGGTAGCTCAGTCGGTTAGAGCGTTGTCCCCTACACCACACTTGTGGGCTCCATCCCCAGTCAGGGCACATGCTAGAACCAGCCAGGGAATGCGTAAATAAGTGGAATAGCAAGTCGATGTTTCTCTCTCTCCTCACCCCAACATCCATAATAAATAAAATTTTTTGAATAAAAACATCAAGTTATAGCAGACCAATTTCTCCTCCATCACCTCCTCCTGCTCCTCCTCCTCTTGCAGAAGGGGCATCAGAAAGCACTCAGAGAGTGTGCAGAGTATTAAGTACCAGCTCCTTACACTTAGGTTAGATCCCATCCTGTTACTTGCTTTTGTATATGCAGGTGGAGGAAAAGTGACTCCATGGTGGAGGGTGTCTAACACTAGATTAGAGGGTGGGTATGTTGATCTTTTGCAAAAGCCGAGAAAGGAGACAGTGCAGGTGCCGGGCGTAGCACTGTTGACTGGCTGACAGAGGCGAGGAACACAACCGGAGTTCTTCGAGGAGAAAGAGGACAAAGCTGGGTGTCAGCCACTCTGCTCCTATCTGGGCACGGCCACAACCAACACTCAGTCTCCCCGCGGGCCCTCCATGGGCCCGTGCCTCGACGTTGTCTGGGTCCCTGGGAAGATACGCTGCAGCTGTCTTGGGTGGCTGCTGTCCTTCGATCTCGGAGTGATGGGGTAGACCCTGTGAGCCACTTGTTCAGTGATATTTACCGAGCTTCAGCTCATGCCGGCTACTGTTCCGGGCACTGGGCACGCAGCAGGAGAGGAAGCAGACAAGGCCTGTTCTCATGGAGTTTGTATTCCAGGGGAGGGGCAGGCAATAGAGCGAGAAATAAACAAGGTAATTTCAGGTAGCAATAAAGGTAGGCCGCGGGGACAGAGAGAGTGACCTTATGTCCTGCAGAGCGAGAGGAAGGGCTTTTCGGCAGGGGAGGCAGGTTAGGCAGAGGTCCTGAGAGCCCTGAGAACCCAGCATGGGATCAATGTCTGGAAGCTTATGTGCAGTCTCTAAAGAGCAAATCTGAAAATCTTAAGAACGCTTCCTGCCTCTGTTTTGTGGGCCCCCAGAGAACCTACGGAGGAACAACAGTGAACCAGATGAGAATTGAAAACCCCTGCCCAACAAAGAACCCGTTTCCTTTCCCGGGAGGGGCTCATTCCCGCATCGTGTGACTCACAGCTCTTGACTGGCTTCCTCCACTCGCGGGCAGCCGTTACCTGGGCTGAGCTTACTTGTTCTGGGCACGAATCCTGCCTTTGTTCCTCCCTGGCATCTTCCCGTAACAAGACGCCGGAACCTCTACCATTGCTTTTTCAAGGGTCACAGGGCAAATCCTTCTTACTGCCTTCCATGTATCCCCGGGGTCTGAGGCCTCATCTCTTCTGGCTTAACTTTTCCTTGTTCCCCCATGCTAAAGATGGCATAGCCAGCCCTGGTCGTAAAGAAACACTGGGGTTTAGTGGTAGTTTCACCACGAGCTGCCACTTTCGTTGAAAGAGTCAGGAATGCAAAGAGGAGAGGAGAGGAGAACAGAGTTTCCAGGCACGTTTCCAGTGGTTTTCTCACATGCCGCACATGCAGCCTGTGGAAGACTCCGTACCTCTTGGCAAGAAAGGGGCTATTCCAAGCAGCCGCTGGTTTATCCCCGCACAGCAGGGGAGGGAGTGGCCATGGCAGGGACCGGCCCTGCCTGTCCCGTGTGGGTGGGGATTCGGCTCCAGCAAGATTCCCAGCCGAAAACAGACGTGAGGTGGCCTCCCCTGGCTCAGCGTGCCTGGAGATTAGAGAGAGAAGGCCCAGCCACACAGCCTAATCCCGGGCTAGCCTGGATTCGGTGTTGGTTGCCGCTCTCTTGGCACTTGCACGCTCCAAAGAAAACACAATTACCTAGCACCACCCTGAAAAACATACAGAACGGAGCCAAGGGGATCACAATGTTAACATTGGAGAGCACAGGCCCGAGCCCAGTTCCGGGGGCCGAGTGGTGACTCTGCCTCTTCCCCTAGGTCCTGCCTGACCATCTGTAGTTAACCGAGAGCTCCTCCTCCCCTCCTCCTCCCCTCCTCCAGACCCACAGTGGTTTGGGGCAGAGCAGGCAAAGGAAAGCATAGAGGCTGTTGACTTTGAACTGTGGCTTGTACAAAGAAGCTGTCTTGATGTTGATGATCTTGACCTCTCTGGGGAGAAGTCTGAGGTCATAGAATGAACCTTTGTTTACCCATGATGAACACGTGCTGGCGTGCCCCACCTGCTTTGTGCAAGATGCCTTCCTAGAGTACAAGTGGAAAGCGCCGGAAGCACGTGCTTCGGTCTACAGAAGACAAGGAGCATGACCACGCCCTGTGTAGGTACCTACGTTCTCCGGGGGCCTTGCCCTTAGTTTTGGCATGGGATTCTCCACGAGAGACGTACCTGCTGTGGGCGAGGGGCTCTGTTAGACAGCTGCATTGGAAGGTTTTTATAAACCGTGGGGCAGTATTAGCCCAATTGAATTCCTGTCTAAAAAATTACTTTTTTTTCACTGGAAAATAAACATGTTTCTGAAAGAAATGAAAGAACATCTACAAAAGGAGAAAGGAGGAAAAAAATAGCCTAAGATTCTACTATCTAAACACAGCCTCCCCTGTTCACATTTTGATGTGTTTTCCAATAGTATTCTTTTTTTCTACCTAAGGGTTATTTTGCCTTTTACATGTCTATAAATGTGTGTGTGTGTGTGTGTGTGTGTGTATACATATATATGTGTATATATATAAAATATGACTTTGTGCACTGGTTATTAAACATTAAGTAGTAAGTGGATAGTAAGCATCACTTTTGATGGCCATGCGATAATGCCCTTAAGTTCCTGTGTACTTGGCACTTGAGTATTTTGAGCCACAAGGACTTGGTAACTGGCTGGAGGTCACAGAGGGAGTTGGTGATGAAGCCAGGCATAGCTGGGTGTTGCTGACACTCCCTGGTTCCCAGCCTTTCACTGCCTTCATCCCTCACACATGGGCTGTCTACCCCCAGCCAGTGTGACTCCTGCTACGTTGCTGTGTATTACCCCTCCCCTACCTTCTACTGAGGACCACTACACCATCAACTTCGGGACATCTCCCCAGGAATCGAGGCCCTATTATCCCCTTCTATCGTGTCCCCTCCAGAAACTCAGTATCATAATAAACGGCGGTATTTTGTTTAGGCCAGATTTGCCTTGGTTCTCCCAAACCAAGTTCCACCCCCAAGTTCCATCGCCTGTTGTGCACACAAGCTCTGCTAGGGGCAAGGCATTAGCCAGAGGAAACAGGGGCAGGCTGGGATGTCCAGCAGGCGGCCTTGGGCTGTGATGCTCTGGGAACTGCGTTGTCAGGGTGGATGAATGACACGGTTCCCTCCCCCTCCCCCCTCCCCTCCCCTCCTCCTCCCCTCCCCATCCCCTCTCCCCATCAGGGGTCTTCCCTCCCATTTGGGACGGGCTTCACAGGTGTGTCTTCACACAGGGCCTTTGCTTAGAAGGGTTCTGTGCTTGGTTTAACACTCTGCTGTTGCCATCTTGAAATTCTTTATAATTTTGAACTCTAAGCCTGCATTCTTTTGCACTGGGCCCCACAAATTCTGTAGCCCGATCACACTTAGAATACACACCTTATCAGCAGCACTCATCTTGCTACTCTATTATATATCCTTATGGCTCACCTTGCTCACTGGGGGGTATTTTAGTAGAAGGACAAGACTGTTTCAAATGATGACATATTGCCTTTGGGACTTCGAGTAAGTTATCCAGTCATTTGGAGCCTCAGTGGTCTCATCTCGAAAGTGGGAATAGTGATCTTAATTTTTTGAGACTTGTGAAGATCAAGAGAATGTAAGAAGGGGTAGTAGCATAATGCCTCATGTGTCCACACTCAATATTACCTTCCCTCCTTGCCTGGCACCGTCTGTAGTGGGTGCCCAACATGCGCTGGTTATATTTCAGCTCGTGACGGTCAGTTTGTGCCTCTTCATTTCTAAGTGTGGCCAGCGTGTGTGTCCTAATCTCGGGGTGAGAGCTAGGACCATACAATCAGAAGGGCTCGTTCCAGCACTGACTTTTCTTCTCCTGGCACTCACACTGCAGGCCATGTATCAGCGTACTTTCTTTCTTAATAATTACATTCGCTCTCCACATATCACACTCTGCAGCTCACAATAGCAGATCCTCAGCCAGCGCTGACTATACCAGCCACTGGGCTGCTGGACACATACCTCCTACCGTACTTCTAAAGGTAGGCATGGTCTTCACCCCATTTCCCATGGCCGGTTGCAGCCGCCTGGCTCCAGGGCCAGTGTTCTTAACCACTTCATGCCACTGCCTGTCCTTTGGGGGCAAGTGAGAGCAGAGCCTGAGATACGGGTTTGGGAAAGTGAGTGTGGGGGAGCGCTTTTTAGTAAACTGTTATTTTTAAATTAAAACAATTTCATTTTCTCCCCTTTCCTTTCACCCCCTTCCCTTTGGCAAACATCAGCCTGTTCTGTGTATCTGTTTCTGTTTTATTTTTGTTTTTTAGATTTCACATATAAGTTAAATCATAGAGTATTTGTTTTTTCTTTCTGACTTATTTCACTTAACAGGATACCCTCCTGGGCCATCCTTGATGTTGTGAATGGCAATATCTCATTCTTTTTATGGCCGAGTAATATTCCATTGTAAAAATCACCACATCTTCTTCATCCATTCATCTATCGATAAATACCTCAGTAGCTTCCATATCTTGGCCATTGTAACTAATGCTGCAATGAACATAGGGGTATACACAGCTTTTCTAATTAGTGTTTTTGTTTTCTTCAGATGACTACCCAGAAGTGGTATTTCTGGGTCACATGGCAGCTCTACTTTTAATTATTGGGGACTCCTTATACTGGTTTCCATAGTGACTGCACCAATTTATGATCCTGCCAACAGTGTGCAGGGTTCCTTTTTCCCCACATCCTTGCTGGGACTTTCTGCTTGTTGGTCTTTTGATAAAAGCCATTTTGACAGATGTGAGGTAGTATCTTGTGGTTTTGATTTGCATTTCCCCAATAATTAGTGATGTTGAGAATCTTTTTATATGTCTGTTGGTTGTATGTCCTCTTTGGAGAAATGCCTATTCAGGTTCTCTGCCCATTTTTAAATTGGATTGTTTGGGGGGGGGTTTTGATATTAAATTATGTGAGTTTCTTATATATTTTGGATATTAACCCCTTATTGGGTATGTAACTTATGAATATCTTGTCCCATTCAGTAGATTGTCTTTTCATTTTGATGATGGTACCTTTTGCTGTGCAAAACCTTTTTATAATAGTCCACGTACTCCCATTTGTTTATTTTTTATTTTGTGCCCTTGCCCGAGGAGACATTTTAAAAAGATATTGCTAAGATTGGTATCAAAGAATTTACTGTCTTTGTTTTCTTCCAGAAGTTTCATGGCTTCAGGTCTTCCATTGCTTAGGTCTTTACTCCATTTTGAGTTTATTTTTGTATATGGTGTAAGAAAGTGGTCCACTTTATTTTTATCTTTTGCATTTATCTGTTCAGTTTTCCCAGTTCCACTTATTGAAGAGATGGTCTTTACCCCTTTGTATATTCTTGCCTCCTTTGCCGTAGATTAATTAACCATATACGTGAGGATGTATTTCTGGGCTCTCTATTCTACTCCACTGGCCTGTATTTCTGTTTTGATGCCAATACCATACTGTTTTGATTGTTTGTAGTTTTGTAGTATAGTTTGAAATCAGGGAGTGTGATACCTCCCACTTTGTTCTTTCCTGTTAGGGGTCTTTTGTGGTTCCATCAAAATTTTAGAGTTGTAGTTCTGAGAAGGATGCCATTGGTATTTTAATAGGGATTGCACTGAATCTGTATATTGCTTTAGGTAGTGAAGACATTTTAACAACATTAATCCTTCTAATTCATGAACACTGTGTATCCTTCCATTTATTTGTATCTTCTTCAATTTCTTTTTTTTTTTGCTGTCTTAACAGTTTTCAGAGTATAGCTCTTTTACCTCTTTACTTAAATTTATTCCTAAATATTTTATATATTTAAAACATTTTTAATTGTATTTTTTCCATTACCGTATAGTCCCCTTATACCCTCTTTCCCCTAAAGTCACCACACTGTTGTCCATGTCTGTGAGTCCTTCTTCCTTTTTGCTCAGTCCCTCCATCCTCTACCCACCAGAGGCCCCACCCCCTTAGCTGTCATCCAGCTCTCTTTGAGTCTGTCTCTGTCTTGCTTGTTAGTTCAGTTGGTTCATTAGATTCTGCATAAGAGTGAACTTATATGGTATTTGTCTTTTCTCTGACTGGCTTATTTTATACTTTTTGATGTAATTGTAAATGGGGTTGTTTTCTTAATTTCTCCATTTTATTGTTCATTATTGGTATATACAGATGTAACAGATTTCTATACATTGATTTTGTATCCTGAAATTTTACTGAATTCATTTATTAGTTCTAATCGTTTTTGGTGGAGTTTTTAGAATTTGCTATATGTCGTGTCATGCCATCTGCAAATAGTGAGAGTTTTACTTCTTCCTTTCCAATTTGGATGCCTTTTACTTTTTTTTTTTTTGTCTTGTCTGATTGCTGTAGCTGAGACTTCCAATACTATGTTGAATTCAAGTGGTGATGGTGGGTGCCCTTGTGTTGTTCTTGATCTTAGAGAAAAAGATTTTAGCTTTTCAACAATGAGTATGATATAGCTGTGGGTTTGTCGTATATAGTTTCATATTGTTGAGGTATGTTGCCTGTGTAACCACTCGGTTGAGACTTTTTATCATAAAGGGATGTTGAAATTTGTCAGTGCTTTCTCTGCATTTATTGATATGCTGATATAATTTTTATCCTTCATTTTGTTGTTGTAATATAGCACATTAATTGAGTGGCAGATGTTGTACCATCCTTGCATCACTGGAATAAATTCTACTTGGTCATTATATATAATCCCTTTAATGTATTTTTTAATCTGGTTTGCTAATATTTTGTTGAGGATTTTTGCATCTATGTTCATCAAGAATACTGACTTGTAATTTTTTGTAATGTTATTTTTATTTTTTGAAATAGTTTAAGAGGCATACGTATTAATTCTTCTTTAAATGTTTGCTAGAATGTGCCCTGGCTGGCGTAGCTCAGTGGACTGAGCGCGGGCTGCAAACCAAAGCATCGCAGGTTCGATTCCCCGTCAGGGTACATGCCCGGGTTGCAGACCACAGCCCCCAGCAACCGCACATTGATGTTTCTCTCTCTCTCTCTTTCTCCCTCCCTTCCCTCTCTAAAAATAAATAAATAAAATTTTTTAAAAATATAAAAAATACATAAATGTTTGCTAGAATGCACCTGTGAAGCTCTCTGGTTTTGGACTTGTTTTTTGGAGAGTCTTTTTTAAATTACTGCTTCAATATCATTGCTAGTAATCAGTCTGTGAAGACTTTCTCTTTCTTCCTGGCTGAGTATTGGAAGGCTATATGCTTTTAGAAATGTACTTATTTCTTTGAGGTTGTCCAATTTGTTGGAATATAATTGTTCATGGTATTTTAAAACAATTCTTTGTATTTCTGTAGTATTGGCTGTAACTTTTCTTTCATTTATGATTTTATTTATTGGCCTCTCTTTTGTTCTTAATGAGTCTGGCTAAAGGTTTACCAGTTTTGTTTATGTTTTCAAAGAACCAGCTCTTAGTTTCATTGATCTTTTTTATTTTTTAATCTCTATTTTGTTTATTTCTACTCTGATCTTTATTTCCTTTGTTTTATTTACTTTGAGCTTTGTTCTTTTTGTAGTTCTTTTAGGTGTAAAGTTAGATTGCTTATTTGGAATTTTTCTTGGTTTTTGAGGTTAGGCCTGTATAGCTATGAACTTCCCTCTTGTGACTGCTTTTGCTGCATTCCATAAATTTTAAAAAATTGGGTTTTTATTTTTATTTGTTTCAGGGTAGTTTTCTTATTTCCTGTGTGAGTTCCTCTTTGATCCATTGGTTGTTATATAGTATGTTATTTAGTTTCCACATATTTGTGGATTTTTTCCAGTTTTTTCTTTATAATTGAGCTCTAGGTTTACACCATTGTGACCCTAAAAGATGACTGGAGCATCATCCTGTATACCAAAGGTTGTGTGCTCGATCCCCAGTCAGTGCATGTACAGCACGCAGCCAGTCGATATCTCTCTGTCACACTGATGTTTCTCTCTTTCTCCCTCCCACTCCTTCCCTAACTCCCTCCCTCTCTCCCTCTCCCCAAAAATCAGTAAACATAATCCTTGGGTTAGGAGTAAAAATAAATTAAAATAAAATAAAATAAATAAAAGATGCTTAATATATTTCAGTCTTTCTTGAATTTATTTAGTCTTGTTTTGTGGCCTAATAAGTAATCTATCCTAGAGAATGTTCCATGTGCATGCGAAAAAAAAATGTATATTCTGCAGTTTGGGGATGAAATGTTCTATAAATGTTTATTCAGTAAACTTTTATCTGAGCATAATGAAGTGAGACAGAGAGTAAGAGCAAAATGTACAATCCATGACTGGAACTCCACCTTGCACCTTGGGGAAACCTAGGAGATCACGGGAAGGACCCAGGGCCTGAATAGAAATGCAGCTGCGGCCAGGTTGGCTGGTTCCCATAGGTCAGGATCTGGGACTGGCGCCTTTAGGTGTCTGTGACTGCGTCAGGGGCAGAGAGCCAGGTGAGCCTGGGGCAGCCTGTGGGCTGTGACTAAATTAGGAAGAAAGAGTCCTTGGGCTCTCTGGGGAGCTCACCGGGCAAGTGGGCCTCCGGCGGAGAGCTGGAAGTGGGCTATTTAGACAGACATGACTGGCCTTCACTTGGCCTTTCAGTGGTCGGCAGGAACATCGCACACTGAGTCCTGGCAGGAGAGGAGCTTCCCTGACACCAGTGACCATACCCCACCCCCCACCCCACCTCCAAGGGTGTGTGTAAAATAGGAGAACCCAGTGAGCTTTAGTCACTAGTCCTTTGTAAACTATTTTGGGGAGGTTGTACCTTGTAAAAAACATAACCTCCTGGGTAATTTTGAGAGGGGATTATATTGGATCCTGGGCATCACAGATGAACATCAGACCTTCCAGTCAGGACACACTGGATGATGGCTGCTTTGCGTAACCTGGCAACGAGGTACATTTGGACAGCAGATTTGGGTTTAGAAAAATCACATGACGATTTAGTTTGGTTTGACTGTGTTGTAAGTACTGTAAGATTTGGGAAGGAGAAGAAGGACACAGTGGCAAGAGCACGGTGGCTCCTGGGGAGAAGAGTGATCAGGTTCCTAAGTAACCGAACCGTAAGTAGGGCCAAGCTCATCCCTGGACCCCAGGAATGCAGTGATTCCTCACAGAGAGGGTGTCTTGGCTTTTTCCTTTCTTTTCTTTTCCTTTCTTTTCCTTTCTTTTCTTTTCTTTTCTTTTCTTTTCTTTTCTCTTCTCTTCTCTTCTCTTCTCTTCTCTTCTCTTCTCTTCTCTTCTCTTCTCTTTTTGGGGGTATTGTTTTCTGTGAGACTTGGGGAAGGGCCTAGCCTCAGAGCAGTTTCTCAGCTGTGGCACTATTGATAGTTTGGGCTGGGTAATCCTTGTCTGTGGGTTCTGTCCTGAGTATTGTAGGATTCTAGCAGCATCCCTGACCTCTCCGCAGTAAATGCCAGTAGCAGCCTCCCGTTCTGACCAAGTGTCTCTAACATTCCTTGGGGGAGGGGAAATCGCCCCCAGTGAAGAGCCACTGCTTATGGCAGAAGACTGTCCATTTTTCCTGCTGAAAAGTACTGTGGTTACCACCGGGCAGGTAGAATGATGGATCACCTCACTCCATCTCTTGTTTCATACACACAGGGAAAAAAAAGAACGGGTCACCTGTGCAGGAGGTCTGCTGGTCGTGAGTCAGTTTGTTGGTGCTGTCTGGTGTGGCTACATTACTCTAGGTCCTTCGGGGACCTTGAAGATCAAATTGTCACCTAGACTAAAAAACCCAGAGTAAAAAACAAGCAAGTAAACAAACAAACAAACCACCATCACTCCACTACCACTGACATAAAGCAGTAAAATAAACCAGAATAGGAAGCTTTGGAATTTTATTAAAAATGGCCACATACAATCCTGGCTGGGTAGCTCAGTCGGTTGGAGTGTCATCCTGCTAGGCCAAAGTTGCGGGTTCAATTCCTGGTCAGGGCACATACAAGAATCAACCAATGAATGCATAACTAAGTGGAAGAACAAATCGATGTTTCTCTCTCTACCCCCCCCCCCCACTTCTTGCTCTCTAAAATAAATAAATGAAAAAAAAATGGCCACATGATTAGCCCAAGCTCCCCCCCACCTTCAGAAGCGCTCCCAAAAGCTGGCCGGGGTGTTGATATGTGAAGAGGCTGAGAACATGTGGCGTAAACACTGACTGATATTGTTTGCCATTTACACTCAGCCTGTGTAATGCGGCAGGAATGGCTCCCGGTGGCATGTGACTCCCCTTCCAGATGGGCGTGCAGGGCGCCGGACTGCTCTTCTCTGTCGCTCTCTCCCTCGCTTCATTCCCCTGCCGGTGCCCCTTTCCAGACTCCTGAGAGGTCTTGAGCGGAAGCCTGTCGTGATTGGCACGCAGAAAGCTGGTAGGATGTCATTGGAATTTTCTAGGGAGGCCCATGCCCGACACCCAAAATGACTCCCGGCTGCGGTGGCCTCAGGTCCACGCTCAATGCCAGGCTCTCTGGTCTTTTTCAGAAAGGTAAGGTTGCATGATGTCATCCTGCCTGTCCCCAGCACAGGGGGAAACCAAGGGTGTTGTGTTGTTTTGTTTTGTTTTTTAATTCCCTAGTCCAGGCAGCACTTCTGACCTTATTCTTGGCGCTAAGCATTTGTGCATGAGTGTGCGATTTGTCCGTATCCCCACCCCCTCCCGCTTAAAAAAAAATGGTAATATGTGATTCACAGGGTAACACGTGACCTCCAACAGCTCCCCATTACTCCAGCGAAATCGGCGATCCCAACGTCAGGATGTCTAGCCGTTCTTTTTACGCCAGTTATTAAATTCTTTGATAAAGGAAAAGTTGGTGGCCGCGGGAAAACAGATTGCACGATCCCCACATCTGAGGGAACGGAGGGGGATATTTTCAGAATCGGGAAGCCTTATGAACGATGGGGGTCTCTTCAGGCTGGGGCGTGTTGTGTTAGTTGCTGGGATTTGTCAATGATGGAAAAATGAATGTGAAGTCGTTTGCAGCGTTCCCCGGCTTGAGTGCAGAGTCAGACTCACGAACCGGGCAGGGAGTGCCGTGCTAGGATTCACGAGCCGGGGATATTTTGCTAAGAAAGAATGCTTGAAAGTTGCTTCTGAGCACCTGTGAAGGACCCGTGGTGTGCATTTCGGCAACTATTAGGTGTCTTTAAATACAGTTAAATTTCAAAGCAAAACTATGTTAAAGTCCCCACGCATGCAAGAAAGTTAAGTGTGTGAACTCCTGACGCGAGGTTCAGGGGACGTACTTGGACATGGACGTGATGATCAAGCACAGCCGAACATGACTCACCTTGCTTCTGTATCTGAAGCAATTACGAGGGGCTTCAGCACCTTTGGGAGAGGAATGTCGGGTTTCTACTAGCAAGTGTGTAAAAGCAAACACACTCACACGCTTGTGAAATGGCGTGTATGCTGTGTTTTCCATCATGGGGATTTTTTTAACCTTAAAAAGAAATCCATTATGTTAGCTTTGCCATTGCTTTTTGCCTTATATGCTTTAGAATCTTTTTTTTCCAGTGTCAAAACTGAAAGGGAGAGGGTTAATATTTTCACACACTCGTTCCCTCCCCCACATGCATACCCTAACAGCTGCCACATATGATTTTATGGAATTTGATATTTTGAACGAAATGACTTCCTTATTTTTCATAGTAATATAATAATCAATTTTACCATAGAGAACTGCGTACATGTCAGGCCTTGGCTGCTCCTAATTAGCAATGGATGGAGTAGCAGAGGGCGGTGCTGGAGAGCAGGTTTGAGTGAAAAGTCAGCCATCAAGTTTTAATCATTCTGTTTTGCCTCAGCCTGCTCGGATCTTAACTGCAAGTTTAGTTGATGGTTGATCCAACCGAAATATCAAGGAAGGCGCCTGTAATTGTAGCCTATGGATCTGCTCCTCTCGCTCTAGCTGCCTGGTCTTCTAGCTCCTCTCTGCAGTAACTTTCATACGGCCACGGCTTTGTGAAGTTGAGGCAAAAGCCAGAAGTAACCCACCTATAATATTCCCTGCCTTGGGTGGCACCTGTGTTTTGTTGGCTGTAGTCAGAAAGGTGTATTTCTTTAGGCACCAGAAACTTCCATCCACTTTGGGGTTAAAATGGGAGCTTTTCCAAATATATAGTATATGGTTTATTTATAAAGTTCCAACCTCAAGGTTCTTATTTACTCCAAGGAATTTGAAAGAATTAAACAGTGCCCGTCCCCAACACAAACATAATATGCCTCGTACTTCACAGTGAAACACAGCGTACTCTGCTAAGGCCTGTGTTCCGTGTGCTTAGAAAGAGTCATGCATTCAAGTGAGCTGAACAAGCATTTGTTCCTTGCGTCTAATTCGCCTGGCACTGAGCCAGACAGACACTCAGGAATTTGAAAGGTTTTATTTAGGATGTGGATGATGTCTTCAAGGTGCTTATAATTTAGAAGGTAGAAGAGTGGTCCCCCAGCAAACCTCAGTTGGCTCTCTGCAGTAGAAATTGGCTCTGTAGTACGCACACTCTGGGAGAAGTCTTGCCACAAAAAGTATTTATTAAAATGTGTGAGTGATGCTTCAACGTAGCTAAGCAATATTGGTTGATCAGCCACTGTGTTTGTGACCCTTTGTGGGCTGATATGATTGCATTCCTTTATACAGATTGGTGAGTGTCAGACTTTACAATAGTCCTGGGAGCTATTAAAAATCCCAGTGTCTCAGGCGAATCAGACTGTCTGGAGGTGTGGCCCAAGCATCAGTATTTTTTAAAGTGCCCCAAGTACTTGCACCATCAAGTTTGAAATCTAGTGATGTAGATGCTTTTATTAAAAAAATTTTTTTATCCCTGACTAGTGTGGCTGAGTGGATTGAGCGCCGGCCTGCAAAGCCAAGGGTCACTGGTTCGATTCCCAGTCAGGGCACATGCCTGGATTGTGGGCCAGGTCCCCAGTAGGGGTTACTCAAGAGGCAACCACACATTGATGTTTCTCTCCCTCTCTTTCTCCCTCCCTTCCCCTCTTTAAAAATAAATAAATAAAATTTTCAAAAAAATTTTTTAGCCTGCAATGACTTTGAAAGGTGGATTTTTTCATAATCATGATGTTGCTTGACTAAAGAATTTTCAGCATTCTGGAATCCGACCCTTCTCTTCTCTGCATTTATGAACTCAGTGTGAATGGTGTTATGCTTTCTTCCTGCTCAGCAAACCTGGTAACATGATGCTGAGCTAATCAATCAACTCAGTTAAATGAGGTTTTGTGAACTTGAGTGTTTCGGTTCCAGGAGGCCAAATGTTGAACACAGTGATTAAGTCGTTTAAAGAGACGTAGGTGTGAGGGTGATTACGTGTGCTCCCGAAATTATGTTTGCAGTGCTTAAATCCCCCATGGAAAAGGAAACCCCTTCCTGGTGTGCTGGGAAGTTCACTAAAGGCAGATGTGGCTCATTAAGTATATACTAGTTAATAAATTTCTCACAACTCACCCTAGATTCTTAGAGTTGGAAGGTAGGTTCAGTGATTTGCAAAGAGCAGCACCCGTAGCATCCCGTTAGAAATGCAGATTCTGAGGCCTCCGCCCAGACCTCCTGAGAGAGAACCTGGGGGTGAGCCCAGCATCCCCCGGTGCCCACCAAAATGTAAGGGTCGCTGCTCTGGCCTCACATTATCATTTTACAGACAAGTCTGCTCACTGGAAGTTAAGTGCCTCTCTCCGAAGTTATCCAGGACTAGAGGGGCAGTGGAGGCTACAGCTCAGATCTCTCAGTGTAAAATCTGTCTCCACACCATGGCCAGATCATCCTAACTTTTCTTTTTTTTTTTAAGATTTTATTTATTTATTTTTAGAGAGGGAAGAGGGGGGGGAGAGAGAGAAATATCAATGTGCGGTTGCTGGGGGTCGTGGCCTGCAACCCAGGCATGTGCCCTGACTGGGAATCAAACCTGCGACACTTTGGTTTGCAGCCCGAGCTCAATCCACTGAGCTACGCCAGCCAGGGCTCATCCTAACTTTTCCATGTGTCATAAATAACTGCTTTCGGCAAACACCCACCAACCTAGTCTCCTAAGACATAAAGGAACCTTAAATGCTGTCTCATCGGACCCTCCCATTTTACAGATGAGAAAACTAAGTTCTCCAGAGTGAAGCGAGTGCAGGAAGATGTGTGGTTGCTGGTGGCAGCAGCTGTTGAAGAAGTGGGTCTGCTTCCAGCCCAGACAGGGGCGTGCCTCCCTCCCGCCTCCCTCACCGCTGCTTCACATCCATGTGGGCTCCGTTTGGCTTAAATCACGTCGGTTAAAGTGTCCGGGTTAACATCCAGGCAACTCTGGGAAAAGAGCAGCTACGTGGATGGAGAATTTTAATTCTTTGAAATTACTCTAAAATTTCATTTTGGTTTAAAATTGGCTTGAATTTTATGACATTTACCAGAAAATCTCGGTGATATAAACTACTAAAAAGACACTTCAGAGAACATAGGGGCCATTCATTCCCTGAGCATATGTTTCGTCTCAGAATCGTGCAGATTAGACACTTCCATCTCCTCAAATCGCTCACAGAAATTACATTTTCTTCAGATTTAGTTAAAAGGGAAAATGTGGCAACAAGTCTGCTTGTTGAATATGTTAAGATTTTATATTTGATGTGGTTGGTGGTATTTACATAATTTCGACAGTGTTCAAAGACTGAGTCTAATCCACATTCTCTGCAGAACCTCAGCTTCAGAGCCTTGAGCCACACACACGGAACAGTTGCCCAGGAAAACAAATGGAGAGTGTGATACACAACTGCTGGCCTGCACGCCTACACGTGGATCAGGTGTGTACGTGTACGGAAATGCTTATTGGCTCCACACACCTGCCACGTGCCAGGCACTGTGACATGAAATGGGACGCACAGTTCCTGCCTGCAGAATGACCAGGGGGCAGTGAGGAGGTCAGATGAGTAACCAAGTAGACAATTACAAGAGATTGTGGCAGGAGTTAAAATAAAGTGCCATTGAGGCCAGCAAAGCAGCAGGGCCTTGTGGGGATCCTAGAAGGGATGGCAGCACACACTGGATGCGAGGAAGGGTCAGAGAAGTCTGCCTGGAGGAGGCGACCTCTAACTGCTTGTTGAAGGATGGTCGTTACCTAGGCGAGGGGGAGTGGGGAAGAGATTGTCCAGGGAGAGGGGACAGCATGTGCAAAGGCATTCATGTTTGCATAGACTGTCCTTCACGTGGGAAGTATTGGCCTGTACACTCCTGAATATTTTATTTGTGTGAGTAAACATGAACATTTGGCTTCTTAGAGGACTCTGTGGGGCAGTTTTAAAATATATATTTTAGACAGCTTGGCTTTTTTTTCCCTCTCAGAAGGCTCCTAGGAAAGTCTGTTGATTGAGAGGCCATCATATCTTGTGTGACTGAGACATGGGAAGATCTAACCTCAGAAGTCAAACCAGCTCCCTGCATAGAACCAGTGAAATTCTGCCCAATGCGAATTCCCTGAAGAAGGGCGTGTCAGGCAGACCCACACCAGCCCCGCATGGATTCGAGCTGCTTTTTACTGGGAAAGCCTGGGTCTGTCTGCGGGATGCCTTTGTGGAGGAGAGACTCCTGTAGTGAGGCACTTGTGGTGTTTCCTTCCCTAAATCTTCGTGCATAGAGTCAGGAGAGCCTGTCCTTGTGCTGAATGGCCTGCCCAAGACATCATGGGTAGAAGAAATTAAATTAGCTCATGCCAGCTGGCCAGCAACACATACATCTGAACCAGGGTTTCTTCAGAAGCATTCCTGGGAGCTTACAAAGAGCTTACTGTGTGAGTAATAATAATTATTATTATTCAGTATTACTCAGTAATAATTATTATTATCAACCACCATCGTGCTTTGCAGAGCATCTGCACACCATGTTAGATCTTTACAGCAGCTAACAGGGCTGATGTTGTTATCTGCATTTGACAGGTGAGGAAATTAAACCTTAGCGTCATCAGATTTCAAAGGTAGACGAGACCTTGGAGATCCTTTCATATCCAGCTTTCTCATTTTACAAAAAAAAAAAAAAAGGCGGGGGAGCTGGCTGACGGACAGTCCCACAGGGAGTAGACAGTGGCTGTGAGACCAGGCAGGTCTTCCGATTTCTAGCTCGCTCATTTTTGGCTGCAACACACTGCCTTCAGTACTCAGTGTATTCAAAGCAGCTTGGGAGAACATGCATTTGTCTCTTTAGGAGAAATATTATTGAAACCAGTCCTACATGCTATTTTATGAACATCTGCATGTATAAAAAAGTTTATTTGTATACTTTTTCTGTACATAGATACAAATAGGCTCAAAGAGGACTTCAACTTCATCAGTATAATTTTACTTTTCTTTTTTATAAAAAAAATTGAGGCAAAATGGCCCTAGCTGTTTCATTTGTTAATTTGGGGTGATGGGCAGTGAATTCATAGTGTTTCTTATAGTCTTCATGTTTTTGTAGTTTTAAAATTCAAAACAAAACAAATAGGAGTATTAAAAACAATGACCACTTACAACACCATTATCTTATAAAAATAAAGGATACTTTAAAGACAGAACAATGGTACAGAAAAAGAGAAAAAAAACTAATATATAATTCTTGGCGGTGAACTGACATCAGTTCTCTCTTTGCTTTAAGGTTTTCCTATATGGCACCAGCAGAATGTATATTATTTTCTTTGCATTTGTTGCATTTCCTGTCCGGGTTTGTACATTTTGAGCCCTTCCGGCGTCCCCAGCAGGAAAAACAGGCCCTTTCTGGCAGGTTATAAAACTGCCAGCTGCCCGTCTGTGCCTGCGCGTCTGCTGGTTCCCAGGATCTGACTCCTGCTGCTGAAAGGGGCACAGAGTCTAGTGGACCAAGAGGCCGGCGATTGGATGCCAAGTGTGTTACTTAAAACCGCGTCCTGGGTGTGCTAACTAAGCTTATTGTGGTAATTGTTTATCCACAATATGCACAAACATCAAGTCATCACGTTGTACAGCTTAAATTTATATAATAGTATATGTCAATTATATCTCAATAAAGCTGGAAACAGTTTTAAAACCACTAGGACAAGTTGGGAGAAAAAAAACACAGAATAAAGGAAAAAGCTTTATAATTGAGTACTTTTGAACAAACGAAAAAAAAATCACATTCAAGGAAGTAGGGCCGGGAATGTGGTTTTAGAAGCTCCTGTTATGAACCTGTAACAGAGAATAGAACATTGGCCTTTAAGTAAAAAGACCATCATTCAGGTCCCAGCCAGGTCCCCTTATCTACTGGATGCCCTCCGATGGTTCATCTAACATTTCTTGGTTTTATTCTTAATATAAACAGGAAATGGTCATATTTGACTTGCCCACATGGTTGTCCTGGAGATCAGATAGCTAATGAGGTGGACACACTTATCAATACTCCAGAAAAACATGAAACAGAAGAGAGATGATAGGATTAATCATTGCTGGTAGGAACCACCCCAAGAGGCGTCCTGGCGATACGAATCTCATCCAGCAATGTCACGGCTGAAGCCCCCACGTGGGGCAGCAGCAGCACTGACCCCGTGATCTTGAACTTAGTCACAGGGGCCTCGCTGGTGATAATCCATAGCCTGTGGTCACCAAGAAGGTGGCACTAACCAAAAAGTGTGTGGTCTCACTCTGCTCCTCAAAAAGAAGATGGAGTGCTGGTGAATACGGGTGGGGGCCCGCCCCACTGGGGGGTCCCCATTAGCCCTGAGGAATGAGGGGAACCAGGTTCCCAGCCCTCTTTTCCTCAGCGTAGAGGTGTGACTTCACATAGTATGTCACCTTCATCGGGCTTCACTTTTTTTCTTTGTAAACCAAGTGGGTTAAACTAAATGGTCTCTAAGACCTCTTGTTGCTCTTAACATTTTTGATCATGAGCTGGAGTTTGAACTTGAGCCCCAGTGTTACTGTAGTACCATCGTTGTCATCTTGTACCCTGGCATTTAGGGACTGTTCTCAGTGATTCACATCCTAACCTAGCTTCTAAGAGCGTTAGAGTGGAGTTGAGAATTTATGATTTTTAAAAGGTTTTATTTATTTATTTTTAGGGAGAGGGGAAGGGAGGGAGAAAGAGAGGGAGAGAAACATCAGTGTGTGGTTGCCTCTCAAGCGCCCCCTACTGGAGACCTGGCCCACATCCCAGGCATGTATCTGGGAATCCAACAGGCAACTCTTTGGTTCACAGGCCACCACTCAGTCCACTGAGCCACACCAGCCAGGGCAAGAATTTATGATTTCAAGTTCAGTTTTCAGGACACCATGGAGGGGCAGGGCCCAGCAAAGACTTGACCCTGATTGTACATGATTTAATTTGGCGACGCTACAAAGACGTGACCAAACCTGGAAAATGTCCTCTTGCCTGGTCATGAGCCCTCTCACCTGGATTGTATTTTATATCTTAACACATAAGAAAAAACCGGCAAGTCCATTGCTTGGCCTGGACAGGGAAATGAGTTGAACCGGAAAGGAATTTAAATTCCTGGTCTCGGAAGATCTTGTACTCACTGAGAATGTGGCCAGTCGGGTCTATTTCAGCACTGCCATGCTGGGCTGTGGTTCTTGGCTTGAGCTTCTGGCTGGCTGAATGTCACCAGGGAAAAGCTCGCTGTGAGTCCGCACACATTCCCACCACTGAACTTCAGCTGCATGTTGGTTATTCCGTGGCCCCCTAAGTCTGTGGTTGACCACTTACCCGGTTCGCCGCATGACCATTACAACTCTCCCTGTTCCCTCCAAGTCCCAGCCCCCACCCTGCTCCCTCCTCTCTCAACAGATGGTCATCCTTACTTTTTCCTTCCCTTCCCTCCTTATTTCTCTCTCCTTGTGGTTTCTGTCATCTGTCTCTGTGCCTAGGGAAGATTTGTCACAGCCCTGGCAGAGCTCCCCCGCCGAGGGCACTGATGATGACAGTGACGATAGTGATGGTAATGGCAATGGTAGTGATGAGAAGGCTAGCTCTAGTAATGGCTGCTGCTACGTTTGTCTAGTCAGTGGTTACATTTGTTTAGTGCTCAGGGCTCCACAGAACAATCCATGTATGCCCTAACATTTAGCTCAGAATGAGTCTGTACCTTTGATAGCCACCCTGGCCTTAATGATGAGGCCCCCAAGGCTTAGACAGGATGCGTATTTGCCCCCAGCCCCCAGCTCATCAGTGGCAAGCTGGAATTCATACCCAGGTGGACCCCAACTCTGAAACCTGAGCTCCTTCCTGCCCCCGCCCCCCATGCGTGAGCAGAGCACAGTCATGCTGGTGTGGCTGCTGCTTCGTAAATGTGGCTGATTTTAACCCGTTCTGCCCTGAATCCTTATCTCCAAGGACGTGAGTGACAAACAGCACTTCCTGTGTAGAGGACTGTTTTCTGACAGGGGAGGGTGTGTTGTGATCACTCAGAAAATGTCCTCTTCCCAGTATGCATTGGGACAGTGCCACGCCCTAACCTCTGTGCGACACCTAACAACTGGAACAATTTGCAGACTATTCTGACCTGCGTCAACCTTCATCATGCAGAAGAGAAAAGACTGGGACTTCTCTTGTTGTGAATGAGGACACTGAGGGTGTCTCCCAAGGTGGCCCAGACACCAAGCACTGAGCGAGGACTAGAACCCAGGGTGCCTGATTCCTACCCCTTGTCCTTATGGGGAACCTCACATCCCTGTAGGCGCTCACTGTATATTCTTCTCCAAGTGCAAGAAGCTAAAGAACCTGTGTATCTTTAATAAAGACCCTTTCTCCTGGGGGCGGGGGTCACCGATGCCTTGCATAAAGCCAGTTCCTAATGCCACAAAAACAGCCTGTTGTTAAAAAAAAAAAAGTGGAAGGTGTCTCAATAGAGGAGAAACTGTCCCCTTGTGAAGGCCAAGGCATTTCGTCCCCAGCTCACAAGAGCACCCGTGTGGCCAGGGCTGGGTCTCCGAATCTGTAAAAGGTTGTTGCGTAGCCCGCACCCCATCCACACCCAGGTCCCAAGACCACCACGTGTGGCTCTTACTCCACCCAGGGTGGAGGCGCCTTCTCTGTTCCCCAAACCTCCAGGAAACAGGTCTCGCTGGTGAACAGACACTCCCCCCAAAGTGACTGCCCGGGTTTCCCCTGCAGCTCCCGGTTAGCTGCCGGGCCCTCACGGTGGGTCCCCACCGCAGAGGAAGCTGGGGAGTGGTAGACAACCCTTGCGTCAGTGTGGGGCCCTGGAGGGAAGATGTCTCAGTTAAATGCAGGTAGTTCACGGAGGCTGGCTTTCTTTTTACATGATCGTTTTTATAAACAGATAAAGGAAGTGCGGTGGCGTGTGTACAAAAAGCCCAGGCTGATCCAGGGAAGCTGTCTCAAGGTGTCCCTGGGCGGTCGGTCACCCAGGAGCTGCCTGAGCCCGTCTCCAGGCCAGTGGCTTTGGGTTGGCTTTATTTTCAAGCAGGCCCTCCTCACGTGGTAGCTCAAATTCAACCAGGTGAGCAACTTGGGCACAGCAAAAGGGTGTCTCCTGATAACACCACCAAAATGTCAGGGAGTGTCCACCCCTGAGCCAGTCTCTGTGGCCAGGGGGCTCTGCCGGGTCTGCATCACATTGGGTGGGGGGGGGTCACTATTCCCATTTTACAGATGAGAAAAGCAAGCACACTTACAGGTCAGAAAAATTAAGCGACTTTCTCCCATCCCATGAGCCGTAACTGGCAGGTGGAGGGAGGCCCAGGTCTCAGACCACAGTTCTCCCTGCAGCTCCCTTTCATCAACAGCCGAATCAGGTTGATCTGCATCGGCATATGGATGAATCAACCCGGAAGGTTTGCGTGTCTTTGTTTAGAGTTCTCTCTGAGAACTCTGCCCTTCTGTTTCCTTTGTTACATTTCTCTACAGCGTCTGAGGCTTGCACCACTTCCTCCTGTGCCTTGCTGTTTTGTGCTTCGTCCGAAAGAGCAGTCATCGCTCCGTGCTGGTCTGTCTCCTCCTGGGAAGGCACCTCCTTTTCCACGTCTGTGTCCCCCCCACCTAGCAACTTCGCCCGGCACATAACAGATGCTCGGTCCCTGGGGGCTGAATGGAAGATTCATGAACACCCGCTGGCCCCTCGATGGAGTCTGTGCAGAGCAGCGGCCCTGTGGCCCCCGCCAGTGGGTTGGGTGCTCTTCCTCCCTTTCAGAACAGGGTGGCGCACATGACAACACTCTGGCTGAATTTCCAGCACCCTGACTCAAACCGAGGAAGGACACTGCCTCATTCCTTGTGCCCCACATTAATCCATCCTTGCATCCTGCTTGGGACTCGGATAAAATGTGCAAGAGCTTTGGGGCAAACAGTGAACCCTGTCAGGCGGGGACAGCTGTTGTGTTCCGGTGGACACAGTATGTTGCACATCCTTTTGGCACTGTGGGATTAAACCATTAGAAACAGTTTTCATCTGGATTGCCCAAGTCCCCCGGCGTTATGAAGGCAGCTATTTCTTTACGTGATTTTTTATTTTTAAAACTATTGAGAGAAATGGTGTTTCGATTTTTTTTTTTAGGACACAGGAAGGGAGGGAGAAAGAGAGGGATAGAAACACTGATTTGAGGAACATCAGCTGGTTGCCTCTTGCACACGCTCAGACCATGGACTGAACCCGCAACCCTGGCATGTGCCCTGGCTGGGAATCGAACTGGCAACCCCCTCTCTTTGCAGGGTGATGCCCAACCAACTGAGCCATACCAGTCGGAGCTGTTTTAATTTCTTTTTTTTTAAACCTTTCTAAGTGATCAGGGAACCAGATTTTTTAATGTAACTATTCACTGTGAATTCTTTGCCAGGAAACATCAGCCCCGGGGGCAGTGAGCCCTGCGGATTCATAGCTGAATCAGAGTGGTTGAACCGTGTTTTTCTGGGGAGTGCGGACCTGCCCTCCTGGCGGCTGTGTGGCAGCTTTTCTAGCTCCATCCCCAACACCCAGCTTAAGTAGCCCACTGTGCTGCTGTCCCTCTTTCGAGGTCTGACCATATGACCTCAAGCCAAGCCACCGTGCAGGTTTGGGAGAGGATGTGGCAGGTGCAGAGAACCTTATCCTCCACCTGCTCCTCAGACACAGGGACATCCCTACTGTCACCTTGGGGGCTTACGGGGGTCCACAGGGGCTTTGCATGTCGAAGGTAGTTGGTGTTTCTCTGAAGAGAGGGGAGGACCCCAGAGAACTGTGGGTGGAGACGCTAAGGGGGTGATGAAACAGATAGGGCTTAGTCAGGGCTGTTCTGCCAGCTCCTGAACGCTGGTGTGAGTGCTCTGAGTTCTCCTGAAGGTTCTGCTGCTCCCCAGCTGTGTGGCTTGGGGCAGGCCACTGTCTCTCTCTGTTAATGAGGGAGTGGATCCCCAACCATCTGTAACTCCAAGCTTTCCCAGGTTGCCATTGCTCCAGCTCGGCAAGAAGGTGGACTCTGGAAAGGAAGAGACCTCTGGGTTTTTCTGGCTCCTGGCTGAGTTCCCAAGGGTCTTCAGTCACCTGGTCAGATGACCTGTGTTCTCCAAGACCTCTGGGAGCACAAGGCCATACCGACAACATCCAGCCAGTGTCCCCCTCTGAGTGGACCCCTCTCTGACATGCAGTTTTCTTGGTGCATTGTATTAGTTCCCTATTTGCTTCTGTAACACATTGCCACACATGTAGGGACTTGCAACAACAATACAAATTTCTTAACTGACAGTTCTGGAGGTCAGAAGTACAAAATCCATCTCACTGGGCCAAAGGCAAGGTGTTACCCTGGCTGGTTGCTTCTGGAGGCCCTGGGGCACAGGAGGCACACACAAGGCCCTCGGGGTGAACCCGGCCCTCCACCTTGTTTTATCCCTCAGGCACTTTGTTTCTCCCCGGTGGCAGCCCTGAGCTCTCACTTAACTGTAAGGAGTAGTGACATGTACCCAGCCCTAAAATTACATTCGGCCCTTTGAAGGCAACCGCTGAGGCTGAGGTGGCCCCCGGCGAAAATGAGTTTGACTCCCCTGCCCTAGGGGGGAATTTATTTCCTTACCTTTTTCAGTTTCTGAAGGCTGCCTGCGTTTCCCTGGCTCAGGGCCCCTTCCTCCACTTCGAAGCCGGCTTAGCATCTTCTCTCCTCTCTGACCTCTGCTTCCCGCCCAGTGTAATCTCCATCTGACGCTGATCCTCCTGCCCCCATTTTGTAAGGACTCTTGTGATTGCATCAGGCCCACCCAGATAGTCCAGGATGATCTCTCCATCTCTTGCTCCCTAATTTAATCACATTGGCAAAGGCCCCTCTACCATGTAAGGTGACATTTTATGGACTCTGGGAGTTAGGATGTGAGTATCTTTGGAGGCCATTATTCAGCCTATCAGAGAGAGTATCCATGAATTTAAAAAACGTAGACTTGCCTGGCTGGCGTAGCTCAGTGGATTGAGCGCAGGCTGCGAACCAAAGCATCGCAGGTTCGATTCCCAGTCAGGGCACATGCCTGGGTTGCAGGCCACGGTCCCCAGCAACCACACATTGATGTTTCTCTCTCTCTCTTTCTCCCTCCCTTCCCTCTCTAAAAATAAAATAAATAAAATCTTAAAACAAAAACATAGACTTGGACAGGGAGGAGAGTGTATCGGAACTCCTGCTTTGGAATGGGGAATTATAGATGGTCCCCTAGGTGGGCGATTATAGCCAATTGCTGTTTAAGCTGTATACTCCCGCAAAACCTATTTGCTTTTTGGGTACGTTTAGATTCTCCTTTTTGAACTGTGTCAGGGCCTTTATCCACAGAAATGCATGTATACTCTCAAAAGAGAGGTCCATATCTCCTTAAAACCCCCAGGCTCTGATGAGCCACATCCATCATCTTCCTCCTTCATTCTGTTCGTGACAGTTCCTGGGTGTCCCCCTCGTGCAAGACAGCGTGCCAGGGAAATCAGCAGTCTCCAAGACGTGCTCCTTTCCCTCGTGGAGCTCATGTCTAGTGGAGGGAGGGAGGCACACGAACAGGTATTTTTGATATAAGATAGGATGTGCCAAGTGAGGTAACAGTGATGAACCCAGATAGTGGGAAGACAGGAGGGCAACATCACCTGTAGTCCCTGGAGTGTCAGACCATGCGCCCCGATTTTTGGTTCAACAGTATGATTGCTGTAGCACCTGAGTGTTAGGTTATTAGCTCTTGTGGGCTAAAAATTTTAGGATGTTTAAAAGATGGGGTGATGGATCTTCCTCTTTCTCTAAGGGTCCTTGTTTCAAAAGAGGTAGCTAGCGCTGATGATTTATGTGAAATCACTGGTACTCAAGGTTGATTAAAGTTGGGGACAACAGGAATTTGCTAGGCAAAGCAGGAGTTGAGAAGAGAATGGTCTTATTCACACTGGATCTGGACGGGGAACCTGTAACCAGGGCTGTACTCGGACCAGCACTTGCTTGCCAGGGCTGACCCACAAACGCCCAGCGGGGCTGGCTTTCCTAGTTGGAAAGGTGGCCCTTCCTCACATGTCCTTGCAGAGGTGAGGGAGAGTCTCCAGCAAGGGCTCCTTCCAGCCCAGAACACAGTTTTAGAAAATACAGCTGACTTCTCCTGGAAAAACAAAACCACCCTCTTCTCACTCTGGTCATGGAGACCAAGTTGGCACCTCATTATCGCCTCGTTAGCAAGGGACAGGCTGCTTCGAGGACAGACCTGGGAGGAAGGGTTGGCTCCGCGTGGGCAGGGTTTTGCGGTAAGCTTAATTGCTTTTCTAAAGCTCAGCCACTTAATACTGCACAAGCAGAAATCTATCATCAGACTCTTGACCATGCTCCTCTTCTTTTCACATTCTCGCCTACGTAGACAATTAGTGCCTCCCCAGCCCTGCTGACGCCACCCACCGCCATGGCGTGTGCCTGGGCCCCACTGGGGGCCCCTGGGGCTGTGCTGCAGTCAGCACATCTCAGAGGAAAAGAGGTCTGTGACCACCTTTAACCTAGAATGTCCAGCCCCCCCACCCCCCATATCTTAAAATGCTGCCTGCTTGTTCTGCCTTTGGAGCACAGCAGGGCTGCTGGCTGAGTGAAGGTCGTATGTCTTGAATGACTTAGAGCACATTCTTGTTTCTCACAGAATGGGAAATAGTAATCCACAGTCATCTTTCTCTGGCTCTGAAATGTGTTTTGTACTTGCACTTGAACGTGGGTGTGCCTGATGTTCTGAGAACTCACTTCAAACACAACAGTGAGGCAGCCAGCCCCTGAGACATACTCAGAGAGGGCTGAGAAGCTGCATACTGAACCACCTTTCTCTCCTTTTCAAAGCCCGCCTGGCGTGTGAACCCCATGTCCCTGCTCACTCACTGTGAGTCTTTGCGAGGAGGTCACCCAATTTCTCCGAGCTTTAGGTTCTTGCCCTGCATAATTGGGGTGGAAATGTCCTACCCCATCGGACTGATGGAGAGATCAAACGAGATAATGCAGGCTAGTGAAGCTCTGAGCACACAGTAGCATTGCAGTCAATGTGAGACTCTCCCCCATTCACCGTCTCCCCTATGACCTCCACACCTCCCCCCGCCTCCCACCATGTCCTTAGACCAATGCCAAATGCCACCTGAAGCAGAAGCTTGCTTTCCTCAGAGCAGGTGTCTCCAACGGGGGAGAGAAGTGACATGTCACACACTTCCCCCATCTCCTGTCACTTTCTGAACTGTGCCCAACCCCCAGCCTCTCTCCTTTGTTTTGTCATCATCAGACCCTTCCTCCGCAGAACCTGTGACAGAGGAAGCCTCGTTCGAAGTGCCCCAGCTTTGTAGTTGCTACTCCACACTTCGGTAGGCACGCCTGCGTTGCCCGTGGTGATCCCAATTTCAAGTGCGCAGTCCCGTTCTTCCCATTCAGACGTCCTGGGAATTCCAGTTCATCAGCTTCCCAAACACATTTCCCGATGACACCCACTCCCCAAAACGGAGGTGTCAGACCCAAGAAATAGCCCTGACTATGGTGGTAACCACGTCTCCCAGGCTTTCTGGGAAAGTCTGTTCCTTTATGTGTCCTGGTCTTTGGTCCAGAAAACACCGCTCCTGACCAGCAGAGGTCCCGTGGAAGGCGCACGTTTGGACAGGCCACCGCCGCAGGGAGACTCAGTGCACGCCCACCGCGGCCTGCGACCTCAAGTTCAGGTTCTTCTCCTGGGACCTTCTGGTGGTTCTTTGTGCTGGTTGGGTTTGAGCTCTTGCTGCTTTCGGATGTGAACCAAGGACGCGGATGAAAGTGTATTTGGCGCAGATACACACGATTCCTTCTGTCTGCGATTTTAAAGCCTGCTTTTTTCACTTAGCAATAGAGTATATGGATTTTCTCAGGCCACTCATTTTGTGAGGGGGTGGTAAATAATGACCACGCCAATTCAAGGTAGTGTCTGTCACTGGCATTGACGGGGCTCGGGGTGGGGGTGGGTGGGGAGAGTGGACACCTAAGGAGCATTTCACGTGTGGAATGTGTTCTGCCTTCAGCTTGGTGCCAGGCACGGTTTCTCGAATGTCTTAAATATTACATAGTGAAGTAGGAATTTAAACACCCGTAGTGAAGGTCTGCTTAATAGTTCACTCTGTGGCTCTCTCATAATTCACTCGGTTTAAAACTCCCCTCCCTCTTATTGGATATTTGTAATTCTCAACTATGGACTCTTAAATAATGAAGGACTCTTAAGTACCTTTGGGCATCAGGCTGTGTCTGGATTGCAGCTCACTTTCTCAGGATAGATTCCCAGCGCTGAACAGCTGGGCCGAAGCACGTGGCTGTAGGCAGTGCACATCACACGGCTGCCTTTCAGCACGCCGTGTGTTTCTTTCTAGTGGTTTTAGCTTCCTTCTCTTTGATTGTTGGTGAGATTGAGCATTCTTTATATCATAATTTTCTGTTGAGTTTTATTTTTAACTGATGTGTGTGAGAGAGCACAGGTTTTTGCAGACTCACTTATATGTGGGGCCCTGTGGGAGGGTCTTGTTTGCACGGGAGAGGGGGGACCACGGATGAGCACAGAAAGACCCCCCCCCCCCCGGCCTCCTTGGGGAAAACCAGCTTTACATCTCGACCTCTGTCTTGTTGCAGTGCCGCCAAGCTCCTGGACAAGAACCCGTTCTCGGTCAGTAACACGACCCCTCTGCTCCCTTCGCCTGCCAGCCTCCAACTGGCTCAACTGCAAGCCCAGCTCACCCTCCACCGGCTGAAGCTGGCACAGACAGCTGTCACCAACAACACTGCAGCCGCCACGGTCCTCAACCAAGTCCTCTCCAAAGTGGCCATGTCCCAGCCGCTCTTCAACCAGCTGAGGCACCCGTCTGTGATCAGCACCCCCCACAGCCACACCGGGGTGCCCCAACATGCCGCGAGTGTGCCCAGTGCCCGGTTTCCCTCTAATACAATTGCCTTCTCCCCCCCCGGCCAGACACGAGGTCCAGGCCCCTCCGTGAGCCTCCCCAGCCAGCCCCCCAGCGCTGTGGTGGTGCATCCCTTCGGCGGCGTCATGCCCCAGACCCCTGCCCAGCCTGCGGTCCTCTTGGGCATCGGCAAGACCGGGACAGGTCCCTCGGCAGGGTTCTACGAGTACAGCAAAGCCCCGTCCGGCCAGGCATATGGCTCTGAAACGGATGGTCAGCCCATCTTCCTGCCAGCCTCGGCCTCCACCTCGGGCAGTGTGACCTATGAAGGGCACTACAGCCAGTCAGGACAAGATGGCCAGGCTGCCTTTCCCAAAGACTTCTATGGAGCCAACTCCCAAGGGTCGCACGTGGCAGGCGGGTTTTCAGCGGAGCCAGCCGGGGGCCTGAAAGGTGAGGTGGGTCCACTTCTGCAGGGTCCAAACAGCCAATGGGAGAGCCCGCACGGATTCTCTGGCCAGGGCAAACCCGATCTCACAGCTGGCCCCAACCTGTGGCCTCCGCCCCCCAGCCAGCCCTATGAACTGTATGACCCTGAGGAGCCTACCCGGGACAGGACCCCTCCTTCCTTCGGGGGTCGGCTCAACAGCAGCAAACAGAGTTTCAGCGGTGCACGGCGGCGGGCCAAGGAGGAGCCGGCGGTGCTGTCCGTGCGGCCCCTGCAGCCGCACGAGCTGAATGACTTTCACGGGGTGGCGCCCCTCCACCTGCCGCACGTCTGCAGCATCTGTGACAAGAAGGTGTTTGATTTAAAGGTGAGTCATCCAAGACCACCTAGGAGCCACCACGGGAGCCCGGGTGGGCTCACCACCACCACCACCACCTGATTCTCACTGTTTGTAGGCAAGAAACTGGTGTATTTGGGGACCAGGTATCACCATGTTGCCATCTCTAACCTTGATTAAGATCATAGGTATTAGGACCAAAAGGAATTTCGGAAATGTACTAGGGCCACTCCTTGCTTTCAGGCAAGTAAGAAATTCTTACCCACGTGCTCAGCTGAGACAGCCGTGGCTGAGTGGGGGGATCAAATGACCCCACCTGGGTGACAGAGAAGGGACTTGGGAACTAGAATCTCCCGCCTCCTAGGCGAAGACTTTTCCTCTGAGGTCCACGTAGAAGTTACTGTTCCTGGAGCACATACACTGTGCTGAGTTCGAAAGGGGAGAAAATGTGGCCAGGATTCTGGATCGGAGGCGAGAGGGAAACTCTCAGGGAGGGTCTAGACACATTACCGCAGAGGGTCTCAGCGCCCCACTCTGCAAAATGGAGACGGAGCTTCATGACACCTCCCGGTGGTGGTAAGCGCTTCAGCCCCAGCAAACAGGGGTCTGTTACAGTATCAATTTCTCCCCCAGAATGTAAGGATGATGCAGTGAAGTATTTCAAAGCAGTGATAACAGCTGACATACATTAAAGCCTTTTCTGGATGTCAGCGGTAACTCTCCGTGGGTCATACTATTATTATTCTCACTCTACAGGTGTAAACGCTGAGGCCCAGAGAGACACAGTGATTTGTCAGGGCCCCGTAGCTGGAAAGCGGCAGAGTGGAGATTTGAATGTGGGTCTGGCCTGTCCAGAGTCTGTGCCTCTTGAGCTATACTGCCTTCTGTCTCCCTTCTCATCTGCATTTCATAAGGATCCCTCCTTAAATGACCCCTGCCTAGTGGGAGTCGCACTACACTGTCATTCCCCTCTGCTCGGTCCCCTGGTGCAAGTGCATCTTGTCACTCAGGAGGGACACACCTTCTCACCTCCAGTCTCTGGAGGGGACGGCTGACACGAGAGGTGATGGAGGACTTGGTCTCCTAAGGCTTTGCAACTCACTGTGAGCACACCTGCCAGGTTCTCCCACCTGCGTATGGGAATGGGACCAAGCATCCAGCAAGAGGGGAAGAAAGAATTAAGTTTGTGACTCAGGGCTCCTGTCCAAGATGGGCACGGGCTGTGCGTGTAAAGCCAATGGCATGAGGATTGGACGGAGGACAGGAGCTGGTCAGGAACCTGGAAGGGAGAGGAGTGTGTGTGGGGGAGGGGAGAGATGCAGCTGCAGGGCTGGCCTGGCCTCTGGGGGGCGCTGAGCTCCCAGCCTGGCCGGGGAAGCCTGCACTCATCCCCTGCCTTCCAGAGGACTCACTTCTGCTTCCGTCATTTTTCTTTCCTTCCGGCCAAGGACTGGGAGCTGCATGTGAAAGGGAAACTCCATGCTCAGAAATGCCTGGTCTTCTCTGAAAAGTAAGTGCTGTCCAGCAGAACAGGTTCCTGCATGCGCCCAGCACATATTCGTTGAGCCCCTGCTGTATGCCGTGCTTTGTTCTAGGTGCTGGGGAAACAGCAAAGGACAATACAGGCACAGTCCCTGTCCTCAGGGAGCTTACACTTAATGGGGGATCAGATGTAAACAAAATAAACAGTGAATTATATAGCGCCCCAGGTGGTAAATGCTAAGCAGAAAACAATGGCAGGTCATGGGCAGAAAGTGTGTGTGTGTGTGTGTGTGTGTGTGTGGTCCTTGCATTTTAAATGGGGAGGGGGCCTTGCTGAGGACAGATAGTGGGGGACCTCAGGAGAGGATGGAAGGAGCTCAGGACTGTCTGGGGGACGTGCATTCCTGGTAGAGGAAACAGCAGGTTCCAAGTCCCTGGCGTGGCCTGGGACACTCCAGCAGCACCAGCGTGACCAGAGCAGAGTGCCGGGTAGGAAGCCAGGGGAGTGCCAGAGCCCAGGTCCCGAGCCCGTGGGCCTGCTGCAGGGACTTTGGCTTTGCTGTGAGTGTGACTAGAGCGCTGGTGGACCGAGCAAAGGAGCGATAGACGTGCTCTGGCTCTACTGAGAACAGAGAGTGGGGGGCAAAGGCAGACACCCGGAGACCAGCGAGGAGGGGGCCACAGATTTCCGCAGAGAAGAGGACGCCTGGCCCAGGGATGTAGGACAGAGGGCGGGGTCCAGTGTTTTGAAATGAGCACATTCAAGAGGCCTCCCTTTCTTAATTACAAAACCCAAAAAGTGGAAGTAATCTATGTGTAATCACCCACCAGATGAGTAGGTAAACAAAATGTGGTATTATCTTGCCACTGTGTAGTCCCAGAACATTCTCACGCCCGCACGCCCATGACGCAGTCACTCCTCAGTCCCCTTCCGCCTGACCCCTGACGACCACTGATCTGCTTTCTGCCTGTGCGGGTTTGCTCCTTCCCGGCATCCCGTAGTAAACGGGATTGTGTACTATGTGGCGTTTTGTGACTGGCGTTTTTCACTTAGCATACTATTTTCAGGTGCATCCACATTACAGCATATACCACTTTTTATGGCTGAATAATATTCACATATGTGTATATATATATCACATTTTGTGTATCCATAAATAACTTTTTTTGATCTATTTTTGGAGCCTTTCTGCCTTTTGGCTATTATGAATACTGGTGCTAGGAACATTCATGGACATGTTTTTGTTAGAACATCTATTTTAGACTATTTTGAATCTATTCCTAGGAGTGGAATTTCTGGGTCACAGGGTAATTCGTTATTTAACTGATCGAGTCACTGGTTCCCCCTCTTCACCCCGCTCCAGCGCTGGTGTCCGATGTGTACTCGCGCCTGCAGAGGGCGCTCTGTGTGCCTCTCCCAACAGCCCGGCTGTTTACAACCCCGCTGGGAACGAAGGTGAGTGAGGGCTGGAACCAGAAGTCAGCTTCTCAGCGGCTTCTGGTGTCATGTCTCTGGTCACCAAACTTTGCCCCGTCTGTACCGTTCTTCTGCATCTGTGAAGCAGACAGATCCCAGGACACTGAAATGCATTGGACCTGCTGGCTGGGCCCTTGAACGTTTTCTGACATAGTTTAGACATAAGGCTTTGCTGGTTATCGACATGCCCAGAGTCCTATGAGAGCAAGACCCCCCCCCCCAAAAAAAAAAGAACACCGGAATTTGTCTAAAAAATTGTGCATCTATCCTTACACGTTTAAACTTCAGTCGCCTTCAAAGCACTCTCTATGTGATGCACAACACCCATCGAGATGTCTTTTTCCACCGCTCAAAACAGTTTTTGAACTTGTGGATTTTGATGCCTTTTAGTGCCACTGCTGTTTTTTGTTTCACTTCCTCCACATCAGCAAAATGCTTTCATTTAGGACTTTCTTCATCTGGGAAAACACCAAAAAAAGTCACTCGGGGTGAGATTGGGTAGATGGGGAGGGTGGAGCATGGGGTTCATGCTAATTTTTTGGTCCAAAACTGCTGAGTGTTCAGTGTGGTGTGGGCAGGTGCGTTTGTAAATCACCCATCATGAAATGGGCAAATGCATTGAAAGAGTCTCCAAAAAAAGTTCACTGAAGCCAAATGCAGCCTCTCACAACACCACCAGCTGGTCCACTGATACAGATGGGCTCCTAGAACACTCACCTCGTGGGGGAAGCCTGAACTACAAGGGGCCTGCCCTCCAGAAGATAATTCCAGGTTTTGAGGGGGTTTCTCCCTTATAATCATGACAACTACCAAACACTGTGTTCAGAGGGAATTTTCATTTTTCTCTTCTACTTATGTCCTAATAGTGACTTCCTCGGGTAAAGTAAATAAGTAGGTTTTCACCCAGCTTTGTGTGATTTATCATTTAGATTATGCCTCCAGTCTTGGAACGTCGTATGCAGCCATTCCCGCAAGGTCATTTGCTCAGTCAAACCCCACCTTCCCGTCGGCTTCCCCAGGGACAAATGTAAGTACAGGGCATCTTCTCCACGTCCTTGTCATCATCGAGGCGTTTGGGTCACCTGCTCTGCCTGGGTGGTGCGTGCAGAGGCGCTGGGAAGAGGCTGGTGTCGCCGTGGCTTTGTGCAGTGCAGGGAAGCACGTCCCTGGACAGAGGTCAAGGCGAGCCTCATTCGGTCCAGCGAGTTTTGAAACACACAGAAGAAATGCTGACATACATTTCTAAAATTGAAGGCATTCATAGACTTTCTGGCATTCGACACTGGTTCAGAAAAAAATAGTTTGAGTGTGTGCCTGTGTGTTTCTTTAGAGGTTGACGTTTTATTGAAGTGGACCATTTCCTGTGAGCAGGTAACTGTGCAACTTGGATGTGTCTGAAAGGAATGACCTTGCCCCAACGGTATTTGTTGGCCCCTTGGGGAAATGGCTGCTTCTGTACAACACTTTGTTTTCAGTGGTGTTTGTAGCGCTCTCTCTCTCTACAACATGCCCCTTAGTCCCCCAGAGCTCTGAAGTCCGTCCCTCCTTCCCCACCAGCCAGGACAAGACAACCGTGTCTCTTCTCTCTGTTTTCCTACTGCGTGTAGCCTTGTCCCCCGCGGGAGCTCTCTGACTGGCGTTCCCTGAGGACGCATGGAAGGGGGTGGGAGGCGCAGAACCGACTGTAAAACAGACCTCGTTTGCTAGAGGGTGTGTGTCTGTGTGTTTCGCCTGTGCCTGTATTTTTCCCCCCATTCAGACTATGAGCAGCTGCAGCCTCTTTCTCTTTCTCGTCTCAGGCAACGAGTGAGCACAAGCTCCTGACAGCAGGCCTCTGCTTGCTGTCCCCTCCATGTGCCATCCCCTCCACATGCCTGGCCAGCTGTTCCTGCAAAACTGTCAAAGGGCAAGCTGAGCAGCAGAGGCTTTAGGCCCTGGGGGAGGAAGGAGGGGGAGGGGGGTCGGGGTGAGGAGGTTCATGACAGGAAGCAGGCCTGCCTGGGCGGGATTCCCATTTGTCTGTCTGTTGGTGATGTTTAAGGGGGGGAGGGTTTCAGGAGAGCCCCTGGCCGGGAGCCCAGGGTTCTGGAGAAGAAGTTGGTGGTCTCCCTCTCTGCCCTGTCCGTGCTCAGAGCCACACCTGATCAGGGGCAGCTGTGGGTTGGTCCCAGGAGAGCGCAGTGGCTGGGTCCAGTGAGCCCCGTCCATGACCTTGAGTCCCAGTGGGAGTGCTGGCAGCTGTTTGCCCATACTGTGGCCCATGGGGGCATCTCGGTTCCCACAACCCGCTCTGAAGCCCCAGCACTGAGGGGCCTGTGACCCAGGTGAGGGAGGCTGGACTGGCAGGCAGGCGGGCCAGAGGTCTGCGCACAGGAAAGAGCTGGTGTCAACAGAGCCTCTTCTGACAGGGAGGGGGCTGAGGAAACTCGGGGACAGGACAACTCTTCGCGTGTCCTGTGCCCCAGCCCCATCCTCCGGGGCAGAGCAGTGAGCCGGAGGCCCTTTCCTGTGGACGTGGAGCCAGGAGCCCAGACTCAAGTTCCAGCCCTGGAGCCCAGCAGCTGTGCGGCCACAGGCAAATCACTTTACTTTCCTGAGGCTCCAGTTCCTTAGGCAGGGACAGTACTGTCCTAGGAATGACTGCTGAAGGTGAAATAAAGGGCTGGTGTTCCCCTGGCTTGTGTGATTGACTGTGTGAGCATGCCTCGATCTCAGAGCCTCGTTTGTGCCCACTTGCGCACGGTCTCCTGATTCAGTGCTCAGAGCTGGCAGTGGGAGCGAGGCCCGGGGTGGACCAGAGTTGTCCTGCCCTGGGGAGGACCAGGGGAGGCCAGGTGTGTGGCAGCGAATTGTAAACCATGCATGAGTAAGAAGGAGCAGTGGCTCTTGCTGAGTCATGAGTCCTCATAGCCCGCGGTGGGGCTCCCTGTCCTAAGACCGGCCCCGTCTGCTCGCTGCATGACTTCGGGCAGGTCTCAGTGTTCCCTGTGTGCTGATCTGTCCAGTAATCTCTGTCGCTGTATCTGCCCCCCTGAGAGAGATGGGAAGCTCCCTCCGCTTACGTGCAGGGCAGGCATGAGCCAGCTGCTGACCCGTGGCGATTTGTGAGTACAGTTTCCTCCAAATGCCTAGAGGCCGGGAGGTCATCTGGCTCGAGTCTGAGAAGAAGCAACACCCAAGAAACGTTTTGCTTTCTGCACTGCAGGCCAGCAGGAAGGACGTGGAGAGCCCCTGACACTGGAGGGAGAGGATGATTGCAGTAGCAGACCTTCATAGAGTGCTTAATGCATTCTTAGCATTTTTGCCGCCTTAACTCATTTAATCCTCCAGACAGCCCTGTGAGGGGGGGAAACCGAGGTGTAGAGATAGTAGGCACCTTGCCTCAGGCCACGCCGCTGCTAAATGGAGGCCTCGGGATTTGAACCCAGGCAGTCTGGCTCAAGATGCTGCATTTTTAATCACTAAGCCCTGCTGCCCCTCTCTGAAAGTTCCTGAGTTCTCTTCTTTACTGTGGCTATCTCTTTAGTGCGCTCCCTCCACTCTCCCCTGCTCCCACCCCACAAGCTGCTTAGCAGGATCCCAGGCTGCCTTGGGGGTGCAGGCCCTGCCCGGGCCTTGCCAGCCAGCAGCCATGGAGCAGCGTGCAGAGGCCAGGCAGACCCAGCTCCTGGATTCCTTGCCACCTTGCCAGTGTCTCCCAGGAGGAACTCAGAGGTTTGAAGGCATTTTCCACAGACCCAGTGGAGGGAGAGAGGCATTCTTTGACTGGTTTTATTGTTATATGGCCTGTGATGTCTTGCTGGTCCCATGAGCCTTCCCCATGACATCTGGGGTATCAGGACCAAGCCTGCCCAGCCATGTGCCGTCAGTGGCTGGATAGCCACACCCTGCTGTGGGCTTCTGGTGCTGCTGTTGGCCACTTCTGGCCAATGGAATTGCATGTAGGTATGTCTGTCTTTAGGAAAACCCGAAAGACAAAAATATTGACATTTGAAGACACTCGGAGCCAATGAATCTGCTACTGAAAGATAATTTACAAGGCTCCTTTAAGTAGCAGGGGCATCTCTCAGAGAAATTACTGATTTTTTTTTTTTGGCCTGCAAATACTGACCTCCAAAGATAAGCAGATATATCAGAGGCAATTACTCTGCTAACAAAGAACACTCCGCCCAGTGAGCTCCTTGTGCATATTCATTTCTGCTGTTTTTTTCTGCTTTCGAAATTTATGCTTCCTGTGAACATTCAAATGGAAAAGGCGTATTTAATGAGTGATTGAAATTCCTCCATTACCCTCCCCACACCCACCTTGAGAACTATGAAAGCTTTCTCCGGCTTCCCTCCAAAAGTGTCCCCCAGCCCTGTGCCAGAGCATTTCCTGTCTGATTCCATTTACGTGCATCTTTTCAGAGACGAGTTTGTTGAAGACCAGCCACGACTCTGCTGTTGTAGGATCACTGTTTGTGTAGCAAAGGGCGGTCGCTGCTTCTAAAGCTCCCCGTGTCTGAGCAGAGCACAGTGACACAGGCCCTGGGAAGGAGCCCTCAGGAGGCCTCTGACGTGCCACACGGCATCAGACGATGGAAAATCCCGTCGACCACCTCCCTCAAGCCCAGGCTCGGCTGCTACATTTACACTCGTCTCAGCTCTGTGAGAGTGCCGGCCTTTCGTGTCCTTGTGTGTATCATTAACAGAGATGGGGAGGGGGAGGAGGGCCGGGGCTGACACCGATCACCCCCTCCCCCAACCCCAGGGCCCCAGGAGACTGTGTTCACTGTCGCTGAAGCTCCTGCCACTTCACGGGAGCTGTGGCACTTAGCCTCTGGCTGACAGTCGGCATAAATAGAGTAATCAGGTTTCCTGCACGGGCCTCGGGGCCTTCTCAGGCTGTAAATAGTCTTCTTGCACCTGTCCAAGGCGGACTTGGCCTGCTGGCTGTCCCCATAAAACCGCCTGGAAGCCTTCACAGCCACCTTGGGGATTATTCCGTGCCAGCGCCGCAGATGGGCCTCCCTGGAATGGGACGATACGCATTGTTTTTATGGGTTCTTTCTCACCGGGACCGCACACACCGGGACCGCACACTCGAGGCAAAGGGAAAGGGAAACATAAATGTCTGTGGAAGGCCAGAGGTTCAAGTCGTAGGTGGTGGTTTTCCAGAATGTCCGTCTGTCCCCTCTGGCCTTCTGGGCCCGTGGTTCAGGACACTGTGGTCTCCTGACTTCCAGAGGAGCAGGTGACCTGACAGATGTTAACCACCCCTCCCGCCAGTCCAGCTCTGCGGTTGCTTCTGCCCCCACCCCCCGTGGGGGCCACCTTGTGCATTTTCAGAGAATGCAAAGAGCCAGGAAATGGGAGACCTGAGTGGGATTTGTTTTCTTTTTATTTTTTTTCCTTTTCTTTTGACAGATCTTCATGTTTTCATGTTGCAAAAGTAGTGCAGACATAGTGCAAAAAATTCAAATAGTAACAGAAATGTAAATAACAGGAAGTCCAACCCAGTAGACAAAACTGAAGGTAGATGTCTTTTACTCTAATTACGTGTTTCTGGCCAGTGGACACGTGCATGGGTAGCTACTCAAAGTATGTATTTTTGCAAAAATCAGGTAACACCATATAACCTGTTGTACAACTTGGGTCCCCCCCCTTAACTTAAGCTCACAGGACACATTTAATTGGTTTCTAGACATCTTTGTGCATCTGGACATAAAACCCCATCTTATGTATAACATCATCTATTGTATGCCCTTACCACAACTTATCAAGTCCATGATTGACCAGTATTTTTTTCTGAGAGCTGAGCTGTGATCACAAACCCACCACGCCTTTATTATCACCCGCAGATTAAGCCCCTTAATTGCTTCCAGGCCCCAGTCTCACGTACACAGTGAGGGGTGTGGACCAGCGGAGCGATTCCGTGACTCTAAAGTTCACCTGTTGAACTACCCCAAGACCTGTAGGCAAGCCTGGCACCACCAGTAGAAGTAGATCTTCTCTGAGTCAAAGCTGATACACTTTCTTTCTTTTTTAAGATTTTATTTATTTATTTTTAGAAAGGGAAGGGAGGGAGGGAGGGAAACATCAATGCTCGGTTGCTGGGGGCCGTGGCCTGCAACCCAGGTATGTGACCCGATGACTGGGATTCGAACCTGTGACACTTTTGTTCGCAGCCCACGCTCAATCCACTGAGCTACGCCAGCCAGGGTGTGATATGCTTTCTAAAATATTTGGAAGTGTCAGTAAGGACATCTGTGTCTATCCTGCAGTAGCTGTAGCTGGGGGGCCCACACCCATCCGCTCTCTGCACGGTGTGTCCAGAATCAGCGCCCTGAGGAGTACACACTGGCGCGGTGCCTGTCCTGAGGTGTTTTCAGCACAAAACCGACAGAGGCCCGCAGACCAAGTGCCAGGTGAAATTAAGTCACACCTACAGGAGATCAGTCTGGAGCGCCGACATTGTTTGTTGCACATCAAACTCGTATTTATAACTGCAGCAGGCACTTGGAGAGACCTCTCTCGCCCCACAGGCCTGTTGCCCTAGCCACATTTTTATTGCAGCTTCGTGAGTTGTTTGAACTGGACCCGTTCTCTGAACTCATGAGTGAGGCTAGCGTCAGAGGCTCACACCAGCATCGGAGGGCATTGGAAGGTCTCAGAATCTTCCTACACAAGTTTGCTTGCTCTCTTTGTATTTCCACTCACCTGCAATGACTTGTGGGTGAGCTGAGTGGTGTGGGGCCCAGTCACAGGAACCACTGAAGCAGCATCTGGCTTTAAATGAGGGACCCCAGCCTGTGAAAATGGACAACCCAGGGCCCTGATCCCACGCAAGGGGGGCATTCCAGGTCAGTGCTGGCCTGCAGGCCTCTTGAAGCCGGCTGGGAAAGGATGAGTGTCCCTTCAGGTTAGTAATTAGGCCTTTGGTTACAAACCCGGACACCTCAGCTCTCTCAGAGATTTGACCTTGGGTGGGAGGGTTTCAAATGCACCTGTCGCATGTGAGCCTCCCAGAGGCTCAGCGGGCAGAGCAGCAGGTGGGAGGTTAATGGGGCCCATCGACCCCTCACACCAAAAGTTCAAGTTGGAGAAGTCTTACGATTTTCTCCTGCCCCAGAGCACAGCTTTTAACAATGTTGTTTTGGTAACTTTTCATTTTAGTGTCACTCAGAACTACAGAAAAGTTGCAAGAAAGTTTTAAGGATCATCCATATGCTTTCTACCCAGATTCACCGCTCGTTTACATTTGGCTCTTTTATCATTCTCTCTGTGTCTTTCGGTGTCTGTGTGTGTCTGTTATCAGTCTGTTCATTCATCTCTGTCTGTCCATCCATCCTTTCATTCGTCTGTCCATCCATCTCTGTCTATTCCTCCATCTGTCTGTCCATCCATCTCCTATTCCTTTCACCCATGTGTGTGATCATCGGTGCCTGTTTTTTCTTGAGCCGTTGGAGATGTATCTCTTCGCCCCTAACCACGTCAGTAGGAATTTCCTCCAAACACAGATTTTTTTTCTCTTATATAACCACAATAGTGTTACATTCTCCCCCTGCCCAAAGCCTAGAATCACCACAGTGTATCCTTGAAATGTTGGAGAAAAGGAGACCAGTATTTATTTATAGGAGCCTGCTGGATGCCAAGCATTGCACCAAGGCCCTTCATGTGCATTGCGGCACTTCTGTCTTCTCAAGAGTCATGTGGAGTCGGTTTGTGTTCTCCGTGTTTTGTAGATGAGCATGCACTCAGGCTCGGAGAGGTTCAGTCATCTGCCCGAGGTTAGACACTGGGGAGCAGACTCAGATCCGGGTCTGTCGCTCACGTCTGGTGCCTGGCGCCGGTGCCTGGAGGCAGAGAGGCCACACACTCAATGCGTGTCTGTCCTTGAAGAGGCCTGTGTCTCCTTAGTGCATCTCAGTGTATCATTCAGCTGTTCCAGGCACTGTGGACACAGAGTCGTTCAGGGAAGGGCAGAGCTCACCAGCAAGGTGCTCACTGCTCGGAACTTGTCTTCAGCCCTGTAAAGACCACCGACACATACAGGCGTGTCTGAAAGATGAACATGCTTGTGAATGTATTTGTGCCGACACAAGTGATCGCGTACGGAAGGAGGACAGACATGACACTCACTGGGACAGAGAGTGGGAGAGTCACAGGTTTCCTGTTTATGCCCAGCGCAGTTGGGGAAAGGTATCATTATCCTGGATCTTGGGGTTTAGCTTGGCAAAGCTTCTGGGAGGAGTGGAATTTCAGAACTTAGAGCCACGTAAGTTTGGGCATCTTACATCTGGGAAGGACTTCGGATGCACAGGCTGCCACCCTCATTCCGGACACCGGGAAGCTCAGGTCCAGAAGGGAAAATCAGTTTGCCCTGTTGTGTGCCTCCTCAGTGGCCAGGCTGGGGCTCGAATCCAGGTCCTCCATCTTCTGGGACTGGGTTCTTTCTGTTACATTGAGAACTCCAAGCTTTTCCCAGCCAAAACCCCTTTTAATCATTTACTCCTACCTCCAGCAGCCACTGTCCTTCGTTTCCTGTCTGGAAAAGTTCTGTCTCTGCCAAAGTGCTTGTACTAGTGAGTAATTAACTAGTTACCCATTTATGTTCATCAGAAACACAGACACGCCCGCCGTACTCTCTAAGTAGCCTAAGATCTAACCAGGGTCACTGCACTGTTAGAGTCAGAAAACTCAAAGTATGACCTCAACTCACATTTTTCAAATGTCAAAAATAATGTTTCTTCCTTGAGATATTATTACCTAAAGACCCAAAAGGATTTATTAGAGAACCCGATGTTGGGGGGCTCCATCCGCATGGACCCCCGGTCCTCCACGGATGAGAATAAGTCTACTAAGACATGATCTGCTTGGAGAGGAAAGGTGGCCAATCTCTCAGAGGAGAAGGGCCCAGAGCCTTTTCCTCAATGGGCTTTTATTGGGTTCAATTTACACAGGAATACAGGGCGTATATGTAAAGCTCATCAATCATTGTCAGGCAGTAAGGATCAAACAATAGGTAACATTCAGAGAACTCTGAGGGCTTGTTCTGAGTCAGGGCAGTTAGCTAAAGGGCCATAAAACTTTGGGGAAGAAACTCATTTTATGTTTGGACCCTTATCAGAAAACTGAGCACTTTCTTAGCAAAGCAGGTTTCACAGGATTTTATGTATTCTTTCTTAGGCCTGGGGAACCTCAAGTTCCAACCCAGGACTACACCACCCTCTGGCATTGCTTCAGGCTTAAATCAGGCAGGGGAAGTAAGGCAGCCAAGAAATTAGGAGACTTCTTGCAGACAGAAAGAGGACTCAGGCTATGTCAAAGCTAAGGGGTGAGGGTCCATCACCCCCTTTTACTATAGCCCCCCAAGTTCTTCCATGAAGGCCCCTTCATGACCATGCCTGTCTTATGTTGTCCCTCCCTTGAGGAATCTTACCTGTCATTGGCTAATTGGTCAGGCTAGGGGCCAAGCAGGATGAAATAAAAGGGGACAGAGGCGGTGCTCCTGCCAGGGAGATAAGTTTTGTCTCCTTAGTGGCTTGCGGTCCCAAGGTCTCTCACTCAGCCTTAGCCATGGGGAGCTGAAGCTTCTGAAAATAGGCAGGGAGGTTCCCAACAACCCAGGCTGGGGATTACTGTGCAGCACTGTGCTGCCTGCTCGAAGGCACTCAGGGTTGTCTGTGCCACCCTCCCCCATCCCTGCCGTGAACAAATTCCAGATGTACCACCTAAAGGTATGACGTTCTTCCTTCCTCATACCTGCCCACTTTCCTCCCTTCCTAACTTTCTTATGCATCATTCAGATCTGCCGTCGGGCATATGGCACAAACAGCCATGTTTATATAAAGTGTTCAAGAATAGATTAAGGTGAATTTATATATGTGTGTGTGTATACATATATAGACACACACATACATATATAGCTTATACAAATCAAATATGATTTTGAACCTAATCAAGTTTAAAACAAAAAGACATTTTAGATTGCTAACAGAAAAGCATGCAGACTGAACTCTCCTAAATCAAATATTTGCAAAAGAATATACAGGCATACCTTGGGGAATCTGCAAGTTTGGCTCCAGACCACTGCAATAAAGAGTCACCGAATTTTTTGTTTCCCAGTCCATGTGTTTACTGCATTCTGTAGTCTATGAAGCTTGCATATAGCATTTTGTCTAAAACACAATGTACCGGTACATATTTCAATTTAAAAATACTTTATTGCTAAAAAAAAAATGCTAACCACTCTTACCTGAGCCTTCAGAGAGTTGTAATCTTTTTGCCGGTGGAGGGCCTTGCCTTCAACTTGTGAAAAAAATGCAGCATCTGCCGAGCGCAATGAAACAAGGTCTGCCTGTAACACATACACCTTCTTTTTCTAACTGCACGGGGTTTTCCACATGCCCTGAAGCCAGACACGATACAAAGCCAACCCTCAGCACAGAGGTTCTCAAGATTTTCGTCCCATGGCTTACCTAGAAATGCTGCACCGAAGCACGCCGGTGCGCTGAAGAAGCCACCGTGGTCACGGGAGGTCCTTGGCCTCCACCCCGAGGGGTCGACACCTGGGCACACCTAGAACCCGTTTGCAGTCCACCAGTTGGGTGAATACGGGAAGAATACTCATGGTCTCGTGATTACTTTAAATGACAACAAAGACTCCATAAAATCCAACTTCTATTTGTGACCTAAAATCCTGGGAGGAAACAGTGCTCACGGAATGCATTTTTAAAATTTGAATGAAAACCTTAATCGAGACCCATTATTTGAGGGCGCCTTTAACAAGGTCTGCAGCACGAATTTGTCTGGTTCTGGCAGCCGTGAGGGTGTTTGTTCTCCTGGGGCCTGCCCCACCGCCCTGCTGCAGCTTTTGTCGCGCTCCCGCTTGGATACAATGCCTCTCTCCAGTTGCTTTTCAGTCTGGTGCAGACAATGGGACAGGCGCCGGCCTTTGTGCCCAGTCACTAGGCAACTGGAGAGGGGATCGGGCCCAGAGCCGCCCTGTGTGTCTGCTGTGCTGTCCAAGCGCACAGGAGCCCAGGCCAAGCACAGCAAAGTCACATGGGGCAGAAACGCACCGCACTGGGAGGCGGTGGGTCAGAGCCCAGCCTCAGCCCTCCTGTCCATCAGCTCAGAGGACCAGCCACGTTGCCGTACCTGAGAGCTCAGCTGGGTCTGCCTCTGCAGGGGACCATTCACCCTAATTGGGAGGCACTGATCCTGCCTCTTCACTGCCCTGACCCTGCCCTCCCTGGAGAGCCCTGGGAGCCACCTGGGCCACACACGGAGTCCCATTCCCCTTTGGGAAAGTGTTTGACCTCTGGACATCGCAGGTGGGGAGATCTGAAAGGGGCAGTTGGGTTTCTCCACTTCAGGGCTGGACCATAAAAGCAGGTTATTATAGACTCTAATTGTCCTCGGCCCCAATGAGGAAGGGCTTTTTGTGGTAGAATCACCCAAGTATTAGCCCTCATCAGGGATGGGACCTCACACTTTCCCGCTGTGTCAGCTTAGCTGGCCAGCCCGACATTAATGTAATCAAGTGTTAGAGTTCACATTATCATATACCAAGTGGTGCTTATGCAAATACAGGCTGTGCTGTGAGAACGTGATTTGGGTTTAGAAAAATGGCACCCTTCTCATCCACGCGGGGTTGGCTGTGGTTACTAATTCTCAAACCTCCCAGAGACTCAGGCTGATGAAGGTTTGCACAGACAAAACGGACACACTTCCTTCCTCCACAGCTTCCATTAGGCCTAGGTCTTGGCTTCCAAACGGTATTCCTCAGAGGTGCCTTTGGGACCGCCAACTGGTGTGTGGCAGCAAAGTGCCGGACCCCAACGTCTGTCTAGAGCAGCTCCTCTTATGTGTCGCCTGTCTTGGACTGGTCAGCCAGCTTTTGTTTGAAGAAAGGACTCCAAAGGCCAACAAAGCTTGGAAAGCCACTTCCCTGCACCGCTGCTGCTGTGGGTGTCTGTGTATATGTGTGTGCTTCAGGGTCCCACAGATCCTGTCTGTGCCCTTTTCTAATTCATCGGAACCTTTGAAAGGATAAGTCAGACAATGTGAAGTATATAAGAAAAAGGTGAAACATCTCTTCCCTTCCTGTCTTCCTGTTCTGCTCTTTGAAGAAAGCCCATATTGATGAGTCAATACATTTCAATAATTATCAAAAATTTTAAAAGATTTTGTCTGTTTATTTTTAGAGAGGGGAAGGGAGGGAGAAAAAGAGGGAGAAAAACATCAATGTGTGGTTGCCTCTTGAATGCCCCTTACTGAGGATCTGGCCCACAACCCAGGCATGTGCCCTGACTGGGAATCGAACCAGCAACCCTTTAGTTCACAGGCCGGCACTCAATCCACACCAACCAGAGCTGTTTCCAAATTTTTATGTCACCTTATAAACTACTGCAACAAATTATCCATGTACCTGAGTATTTATGTACCGATACATTTATTCTGTGGGGTGAATTTCCAAAAGTGAGATGGCAGGATCACAGGCTATGCATGCTTTAAATTTTATGTGCTGCCACTCACGTGCATTCTCAAAAGACTGTAGGTAACCTCCCACCAGCAGCATATGTTTCCGCAAAGCCCTGGACGTGACGGCTCGTTAAAAGTGCTGTGAATCTGCTGTGTAAATAGATGGTATAGAATCAGTGTTTTGTGTGTGTGAATGGGGCCGTTTCTGCGTTCACGTTGTCAGTTATAGTTTCACAGTCGCTGTTTGGGAGGAAGACAGCGGTTGGGAACACCCGGCGGTGCAGAGGGCCAGAGGGAGATGTCCCTGGGAGACCGGCCACCGCTCTCTGTTTCTTGCAGTTCACGCCGCGGAAGGCGGGCGCCGGCACCGGCCGCGTGGTGCACATCTGCAATCTCCCCGAGGGAAGCTGCACGGAGAATGACGTCATCAACCTGGGGCTGCCCTTCGGCAAGGTCACCAATTACATCCTCATGAAGTCTACGAATCAGGTGGGTCTGCGCACTTTCACACCGGTTGGTGCCAGCTCGGTCATGCGTTGGTGGTGATCTATCCAGTGCAATAACATATGTGTACGTTTCTTTTTTTGAAAGAAGCTGTTCTTTTTTAAAAAAGATTTTATTTATTTATTTTTAGAGAGGGAAGGGAGGGAGAAAGAGAGAGAGAGAAACATCAATGTGCGGTTGCTAGGGGCCGTGGCCTGCAACCCAGGCATGTGCCCTGACTGGGAATCGAACCTGCGATGCTTTGGTTCGCAGCCCGCGCTCAATCCACTGAGCTATGCCAGCCAGGGCTGAAAGAAGCTGTTCTTAACATAAAGAGGGAAAACACAGGTGGACTCCAGTTGGTAAAGCACAGGGGTTTCTGGTGATGGTGGTGGTTTTTTGCCTCTTGTTTCCCCTCACCCATCTTGGGATGGGTACAGGCCTCTGTGGGTTGCCTAGAGGTGAGGAGGTGCTTTGGAATGAGGGGCTCATTAATATGGTAAAGCTAACTGTCCCCCAAAGCAGATACCTGTGGACCTGGGTACTGGCCCCTAAAATGGATAGCCATGGACTTGAGTCATTACTGCATTACCAATCCCCTGAGCTAATGACACAGTCTTACTTTCTAAGCTTCTCATAGCTGAGGGCCTGGCTTTGGAAACAGCCAGCAACTGGGAACAGGGATTTTCACTGACCCTTGGTGATAGCACCTGAGGCCCTTGGGCTGCACAGCAGGAGAACAGGTGGGAGCTGAGGGATGCCTGATAAGTCTAAGGAGCTAGGAACCCTTAACCCTTGGGGACTGCCTGGGGCCTTGGCAGTTAATATGTCTGTCTTCATTCTAAAGTCAGAGGGGGAGTTTATACAGAGAATGATCAGAAGTGAGAATATTTTTTGTTTATTAATAAATATTTTTATTTTATGAATAAGAGTAACAGGCATAGGAGAAATTCTTTTCTTAATCAAAGCATGAACTTTGGAGACAGCACAACTGATCATCAGTGGTCTTCCTCCATCAACCCAGGCTCAGGTTTTTCACTTTGTCTCTTTGTTCCTGCTTCTCAGCATTCTATTTTGGGTAAATGTCCAAAATTCAGTTTGCAACATGAATGCAGTGAAAGTCATCGAATTACCGTATTTTGCTGTGTAAATGTGCTCCCATGTACAATGCACAACCATGTGTTGTGCACATTATCCATGGGATTATTATACCCATTATTACACCCATGGTATGTAATCATTATACCCATGTATAATGTGTATCCTTATTTTTCCCTCAAAAGTTTGGGTAAAAAAAAGTGCACATTATACATGGCAAAATACGGTAGCATTACTCACAAGTGACAGGTGAGAGCTAGAGGTACTAAAATGTTTCCAGGAACAAAGAGGCACTTAGAAAGTTGGGTGGCAGAATTTGAATAAAACTAAATCATCTTGCCTCTAGCCGCCCACACGGTGCCGTACACTGTGGCAGTGTGCAGAGAAGCGGATCAGAAATTCAGAAACAAGTGTGAGGGAAGGAGGGAGGACGCCTTTGTTCAAGGGAACGGGAGGGTCGTTGCTCACAGCCAGGGCCCCCTTGTCACAGATCACTTTCCCTTCTCAACATCGAGGGACCAGATCGGTACCAACCAAACACATCTAACAAGCAGTGACAATGATGAATCCACCACAGCTCCTGGGGTGAGCTGACAGGTGGGTCAAAACGACCTATTTAGAAAGTCTCTGCGATCTAATGGAAAAGACCAGTTCTTTGTAAGTTTCAGTATGTTTCTTTTTTCATAAAGAAAGTGAGAGCTCAGATACCCAGGGCTTGTGCCTCTGTCTTCTGCCATGGCAGGCATTGGCCCAGGGTCACTTGTGCAGGACACTCACTCTCCCCGGCTCTACCGCTTCCCCTGGGAAACTGCCAGCTAATGGACCCTCCCACCCCAGAGGGGCCCCTGCGGCCAGCCCGCTGCAGCCCAGGATGGACATACATAATTAAGAACTGAGTTTGGTAACCATGGGGACCAGGAGAGAGGCCATCTTATAATGAGCTCTTTTGGTGGAGTTAATAAATAGGTCTCTTTGAACAGATGGGATCAAAGAGAACTCTTCCTTGTGCTGGTTTTTTCCCTTCTTTTTATTGAGGTTTGAAATACATACTCTAAAGTGCACTAGTCTTAAGTGCTCAACTCCATTAATTTTTTACATGTGTGCACCCATGTAATTACCACACAGGTCCAGCTATGGAACATTTCCAGAACCTCAAAAGGTTTCTCATGCCCCCTTCCCAGTCAAAACCCTGCCCCTCCCCCAGGGGAACACTGAACTCTAACTTCTCTCACCATTGATTTGTTCTGCCTATCCTTGAACTCCATGTACATGGAATCATACCTTGTACTGAATGTTCTTTCCTAGGCCTTTTTGGAGATGGCTTACACAGAAGCTGCTCAGGCCATGGTCCAGTATTACCAAGAAAAATCTGCTATGATCAATGGTGAGAAGTTGCTCATTCGGATGTCTAAGAGATACAAGGAGCTGCAGCTGAAGGTAACGCATTCCCTTGTTCATTCAGTCATTCAACAAGCACCAGCCGAGTGCCTC